>NC_059214.1:53503090-54103090 GCF_020615455.1 Coregonus clupeaformis | reverse complement strand
TCTGTCTAGATTGATGAGGAAAAAAACAAGTTAATCCATTTTAGAATAAGGATGTAACCTAACAAAATGTGGAAAAGGTCAAGGGGTCTGAATACTTTCCGAAGGCACTGTATCAATACACACATAGACAAAACACAAACACACTCACAGTCTGAAGTCCAGATCCCGGTAGCTGTGCTGGAGGTGGTTGGAGAAGGAGGGGCTGGACTGAGGTTGTGCGTGCCCAGGTTTAGAGTGCTCATCGCTGGGGTGAGCTGGGATGGGATCGGGGGTCTGCGGGTGGGTGTCGGCTGGAGCAAGAGGCCGGATGCAGCCTTGCTTGGGCTGCCCTTGGCTGGGTGGGTGGTGGGGGATGTGTCCTGGGTCAGAGTAGAGGTGATTGGAGGAGAAGGGGCTGAGGAAGCCGCGTCCTGGGCTAAGGTGTCTGGACTGAGGGTAGAGGTGACTGGGGAGGGGGAGCGAGTGGCTGGGCTGGGGGTTGAGGTGGCCAGCTAGCGGATTATGCTGGGGGAGGAGATTGTCTGTGTGTAGATGACTATGGCTGGGCTTCCCAAGGCTGGGGGCTGGGTTGTTGTGGCCAGGTATGAGGTTATTGAGGCTGGGTACGGGGAGGCCGTGGCTGGGTTGGGTTTCCCCGCTGCTGGTTCCTGCAGCCTCTTGGCCCTGGCGAACACACACACTGGGGAAGCTCAGGCCTTTCTGCTTGGCATAGAGCTGGTACTGCAGGTAGGACAGGAGATGGCCAGCCTTGATACTGAAGGCAGGGAAAAAGGAATGTTCAAACACTATATGTAGATTACATTACACAACACACAAACACAACACCCACCTGTCAGTGATCCACTCCGGCCGGATCACCTTCTTGTCCCTCAGCTCCTGTATCTTGCTATTGGGCAGGTTGGTGGCGATTATGTGGGTGGTCTTGGAACGGGAGTAGTACATGTGAAACTGACCCCCATGCAGCATCATCAGCCTGCGCAGCTCGTCCGCAGTGGGGTCTAGGTATAGAAATATAATGAATTGAATGGAACTAGCGCTGATATCCACATTCTACTCTTTACATTTTTATTTTTAGCAGACGCTCTTATCCAGAGCGACTTACAGTTAGTGAGTGCATACATTATTATTATTTTTTCTTTTTACATACTGGCCCCCCTATGCGCACACACACAGGCAGGGTCAAAAGCCAGAGAGGAAGAACAGGGGCAGACATTAAAGAGCAGTAAAGCATACACACACACATATACAGTGGGGAGAACAAGTATTTGATACACTGCCGATTTTGCAGGTTTTCCTACTTACAAAGCATGTAGAGGTCTGTAATTTTTATCATAGGTACACTTCAACTGTGAGAGACGGAATCTAAAACAAAAATCCAGAAAATCACATTGTATGATTTTTAAGTAATTAATTAGCATTTTATTGCATGACATAAGTATTTGATACATCAGAAAAGCAGAACTTAATATTTGGTACAGAAACCTTTGTTTGCAATTACAGAGATCATACGTTTCCTGACCAGGTTTGCACACACTGCAGCAGGGATTTTGGCCCACTCCTCCATACAGACCTTCTCCAGATCCTTCAGGTTTCGGGGCTGTCGCTGGGCAATACAGACTTTCAGCTCCCTGCAAAGATTTTCTATTGGGTTCAGGTCTGGAGACTGGCTAGGGCACTCCAGGACCTTGAGATGCTTCTTACGGAGCCACTCCTTAATTGCCCTGGCTGTGTGTTTCGGGTCGTTGTCATGCTGGAAGACCCAGCCACGACCCATCTTCAATGCTCTTACTGAGGGAAGGAGGTTGTTGGCCAAGATCTCGCGATACATGGCCCAATCCATCCTCCCCTCAATATGGTGCAGTTGTCCTGTCCCCTTTGCAGAAAAGCATCCCCAAAGAATGATGTTTCCACCTCCATGTTTCACGGTTGGGATGGTGTTCTTGGGGTTGTACTCATCCTTCTTCTTCCTCCAAACACGGCGAGTGGAGTTTAGACCAAAAAGCTCTATTTTTGTCTCATCAGACCACATTACCTTCTCCCATTCCTCCTCTGGATCATCCAGATGGTCATTGGCAAACTTCAGATGGGCCTGGACATGCGCTGGCTTGAGCAGGGGGACTTGCGTGCGCTGCAGGATTTTAATCCATGACAGCGTAGTGTGTTACTAATGGTTTTATTTGAGACTGTGGTCCCAGCTCTCTTCAGGTCATTGACCAGGTCCTGCCGTAGTTCTGGGCTGATCCTCACCTTCCTCATGATCATTGATGCCCCACGAGGTGAGATCTTGCATGGAGCCCCAGACCGAGGGTGATTGACCGTCATCTTGAACTTCTTCCATTTTCTAATAATTGCGCCAACAGTTGTTGCCTTCTCACCAAGCTGCTTGCCTATTTTGTCCTGTAGCCCATCCCAGCCTTGTGCAGGTCTACAATTTTATCCCTGATGTCCTTACACAGCTCTCTGGTCTTGGCCATTGTGGAGAGGTTGGAGTCTGTTTGATTGAGTGTGTGGACAGGTGTCTTTTATACAGGTAACGAGTTCAAACAGGTGCAGTTAATACAGGTAATGAGTGGAGAACAGGAGGGCTTCTTAAAGAAAAACTAACAGGTCTGTGAGAGCCGGAATTCTTACTGGTTGGTAGGTGATCAAATACTTATGTCATGCAATAAAATTCAAATTAATTACTTAAAAATCATACAATGTGATTTTCTGGATTTTTGTTTTAGATTCCGTCTCTCACAGTTGAAGTGTACCTATGATAAAAATTACAGACCTCTACATGTCCTGTATACACATACAGTTGAAGTCGGAAGTTTACATACACCTTAGCCAAATACATTTAAACTCAGTTTTTCACAATTCCTGACATTTAATCCTAGTAGAAATTCCCTGTTTTAGGTCAGTTAGGATCACCACTTTATTTAAAAAATTTGAAATGTCAGAATAATAGTAGAGAGAATGATTTATTTCAGCTTTTATTTCTTTCATCACATTCCCAGTGGGTCAGAAGTTTACATACACTCAATTAGTATTTGGTAGCATTGCCTTTAAATTGTTTAACTTGGGTCAAACGTTTCGGTTTGCCTTCCACAAGCTTCCCACAATAAGTTGGGTGGATTTTGGCCCATTCAGAGCTAGTGTAACGGAGTCAGGTTTGTAGGCCTCCTTGCTCGAAAATGCTTTTTCAGTTCTGCCCTCTATATTTTCTATAGGATTGAGGTCAGGGCTTTGTGATGGCCACTCCAATACCTTGACTTTGTTGTCCTTAAGCCATTTTGCTACAACTTTGGAAGGATGCTTGGGGTCATTGTCCATTTGGAAGACCCATTTGCGACCAAGCTTTAACTTCCTGACTGATGTCTTGAGATGTTGCTTCAACATATCCACATACTTTTCCTTCCTCATGGTGCAATCTATTTTGTGAAGTGCACCAGTCCCTCCTGCAACAAAGCATGATGCTGCCACCCCCGTGCTTCACGGTTGGGATGGTGTTCTTCGGCTTGCAGGTCCCCCTTTTTCCTCCAAACATAACGATGGTCATTATGGCCAAACAGTTCTATTTTTGTTTCATCAGACCAGAGGACATTTCTCCAAAAAGTACGATCTTTGTCCCCATGTGCAGTTGCAAACCGTAGTCTGGCTTTTTTATGGCGGTTTTGGAGCAGTGGCTTCTTCCTTGCTGAGCGGCCTTTCAGGTTATGTCGATATAGGACTCGTTTTACTGTGGATATAGATACTTTTGTACCCGTTTCCTCCAGCATCTTCACAAGGTCCTTTGCTGTTGTTCTGGGATTGAATTGCACTTTTCACACCAAAGTACGTTCATCTCTAGGAGACAGAACGCGTCTCCTTCCTGAGCGGTATGACGGCTGCGTGGTCCCATGGTGTTTATGCTTGCATACTATTGTTTGTACAGATGAACGTGGTACCTTCAGGCGTTTGGAAATTGCTCCCCAGGATGAACCAGACTTGTGGAGGTCTACAATTCTTTTTTCTGAGGTCTTGGCTGATTTCTTTTGATTTTCCCATGATGTCAAGCAAAGAGGCACTGAGTTTGAATGTAGGCCTTGAAATACATCCACAGGTACACCTACAATTGACTCAAATGATGTCAATTAGCCTATGAGAAGCTTCTAAAGCCATTACATTTTTCTGGAATTTTCCAAGCTGTTTAAAGGCACAGTCAACTTAGTGTATGTCAACTTCTGACCCACTGGAATTGTGATACAGTGAATTATAAGTTAAATAATCTGTCTGTAAACAATTGTTGGAAAAATTACTTGTGTCATGCACAAAGTAGATGTCCTAACCGACCTGCCAAAACTATAATTTGATACCAAGAAATTTGTGGAGTGGTTGAAAAATGAGTTTTAATGACTCCAACCTAAGTGTATGTAAACTTTCGACTTCAACTGTGTGTGTGTGTGTATATATATGCAATTTTTGCTAATTTATAAAAAATTATAAACTGAAATATGACATTTACATAAGTATTCAGACCCTTTACTCAGTACTTTGTTGAAGCACCTTTGGCAGTGATTACAGCCTCCAGTCTTCTTGGGTATGACGCTACAAGCTTGGAACACCTGTATTTGGGGAGTTTCTCCCATTATTTTCTGCAGATCCTCTCAAGCTCTGTCAGGTTAGATGGGGAGCGTTTCGGCACAGCTATTTTCAGGTCTCTCCAGAGATGTTAGATCGGGTTCAAGTCCGGGCTCTGGCTGGGCCACTCAAGGACATTCAGAGACTTGTCCCAAAGCCACTCCTGCATTGTCTTGGCTGTGTGCTTAGGGTAGTTGTCCTGTTGGAAGGTGAACCTTCGCCCCAGTCTGAGGTCCTGAGCGCTCTGGAGCAGGTTTTCATCAAGGATCTCTCTGTACTTTGCTCCGTTCATCTTTGCCTCGATCCTGACTAGTCTCCCAGTCCCTGCCGCTGAAAAACATCCCCACCTCATGATGCTGCCACCATCATGCTTCACCGTAGAGATGGTGCCAGGTTTCCTCCAGATGTGACGCTTGGCATTCAGGCATTCAGGACAATCTTTGTTTCATCAGACCTGAGAATCTTGTTTCTCATGGTCAGAGTCCTTTAGGTGCCTTTTGGCAACTCCAAGCGGGCTGTCATGTTCCTTTTACTGAGGAGTGGCTTCTATCTGGCCACTCTACCATAAAGGCCTGATTGGTGGAATGCTGCAGAGATAGTTGTCCTTCTGGAAGTTTCTCCCATCTGCACAGAGGAACTCTAGAGCTCTGTCAGAGCAGAGTGACCATCAGGTTCTTGGTCACCTCCCTGACCAAGGCCCTTCTCCCCCGATTGCTCAGTTTGGCCGGGTGGCAGATTCTAGGAAGAGTCTTATTGGTCCCAAACTGCTTCCATTTAAGAATGATGGAGGCCACTGTGTTCTTGGGGACTTTCAATGCTGCAGATATTTGTTGGTACCCTTCCCCAGATCTGTGCCTCGACACAATCCTGTTTCGGAGCTCTACGGACAATTCCTTCAACCCCATGGCTTGGTTTTTGCTCTGACATGCACTGTCAACTGTGGGACCTTATATAGACAGGTGTGTGCCTTTCCAAATAATGTCCTTATCAATTGAATTTACCACAGGTGGACTCCAATCAAGTTGTAGAAACATCTCAAGGATGATCAATGGGAACAGGATGCACCGGAGCTCAATTTCGAGTCTCATAGCAAAGGGTCTGAATACTTATGTAAATAAGGTATTTCCGTTTTTTATTTTTAATAAATGTGCAACATTTTCTAAAAACCTGTTTTGCTTTGTCATTATGGGGTAGTGTGTAGATTGCAGAGGGAATTTTATTTAAAAAATCAATTTTAGAATAAGGCTGTAATTTAACAAAATGTGGAAAAGTCAAGGGGTCTGAATACTTTCCGATGGCACTGTATATATAAATATGAGAGTGAGAGGTTATTTCCATGTACTCCCTGTGATATTCTTAGAAATCATTTACATATCCAATTTATATTTCCTCTAGGTGAAAAGAAAACGAGAAGATGGAAGAGGAGGAAAGACAAAGGGTACAAAAGCGAAATGAGGAGAAAATTAAGGGAAAGAGTGAAAGGTGGAAAGAGGAATTTGAGAAGAAATGGGGTAAAAATTGAAAAGTGGAGATAAGAGGGGGAAAGAGAAAAGAATGAAAGATGGAGATTGGGATAAAAGGAGAGAGGGGAAGGCAGTGTGGGAAAACAGAATTAAAGAGGTAGAACGTGTCGACCGCACAGCAATCCCAAAAAAGCCTTCTATGGCTTATCTAACAACTGGAGCCAGTCTATTGTACAGTCCACATGCACACACAGTCCATACATCGCAGTTACACACCCACACAGTCTCTCTAGAGAAATAATTGCAATCAAAGTAAAATTGCTTAGAAAGTATAAATGGGTTACTACCTCCATTAAAGCATTAAGGACTGTATTTAGTATCCATAGGAGGGATAAGGATAGAATCAATTGGAGAAGGGTGGGTATGGTGTAAAGGCATCCGCATGCTTCCCATCCGAAACAGTTAGGAACAGTTTGAGTATACGTATATTATGACGACATTTTGTGACATTTTTCTTTGTTTTGATCTTCGGCAAGGTTTTTTCCGGCTGTTCATGCACACAAATTATCTCGAGGCAAGCTGAAGTCGGTAGCCGAAGTCTACGCCCCCTTCGACAGTGATTGGTCAACAGTAGGGATCCTTCAATTAAGTGTTTGTTGTCATTCAACGAGACAGGACTCGTTTTCATGCACATTTTTCAACTTCTGAAATACTGCACCAAACAGCTTAGTTAGATGTAAAATTGCGCGATTAAAACGTCAAAATTAATGACCGATTTCTTGAGTTATCTTAGATTAATTCGGACTATTTTGAGGAAGTGTATGCTGGCTACAGCGTCTCAAGATGGATAAACAGTACTATTGCCACTTTTTCTCATTTTTCAAGCGAAGGTCTTTTAAGGGAGTATGCGAGCACACTCGTTCGGTTGGCCTAGCCAGACCATGCTGACGCCTTAATGCCCATGTGTCTCACCTGTGTACCCGTTGACATAGATGGCCACCCCAGTGAAGATGCTAGAGCAGGCTCCATCTTTCTGTTTCTCTCTGGGGGCGTCCATCTTAAACTGCTCATCCAGCTTGGACACCTTAGCAGCCATGTAGCCACCCTACACACACACACATTTTACATTTAAGTCATTTAGCAGACACTTATCTAGAGCGACTTACAGGAGCAATTATGGTTAAGTGCCTTGCTCAAGGGCACAGACAGATTTTTCACCTGGTCGGTTACTAGCCCAACGCTCTTAACCGCTAGGCTACCTGCCGCCGCTACACACATTTTAGAATTTGTTCTAACATGAAACCATGAAATACTCACTGCAGACTGATAGTCACACATGCAACAGGCCTCCAGGCAAAGTCAATGGAGTGCCAAATTAAGGATGAAAACCTTATCATGCCTGACATATACAGAGCACACTCTCTCCTACTTTATATTCTTAGCCTCTCCTTTCTCATCAGTAGTCATAAGTACACATAATCACACAGGTATCAACCTAGGTTGTTTGCACAATTCACTATGCACTAGCACTACCATATTATCCCACTGAGCTAAAGTGAGCCAATTGGACAATGTAACAGATAATGCCACGCTCGTGGGTCTCCATGGCAACAGAAACAGAAAGTTACTCACCCTGGAAGCCCAACCGTTGTCATCCCTGTCCCTCTTCCTCCGTCCATCTCGACTCATACTGAGAAAACCTGGAAAAGAGAGAGTGCGAGAAAAAAATAGAGAAATAGTGTGTTTTAAGGAGCCATATCTATATGACAAGGAGTCAGTCCACAGTGGGTTTGTTATCAGGTTTTTAGGTGATCGATCAGCCAACTTCAGTACACTAATTAGGCTTGTATTGTAATTAGTGATCGATACAGGCAGATCTACATCAGGCCCCGCCCTAGAAGAACAGTACAACAGCGTGTGTGGGAAAGTGTGGTGACCAATGTGTTCTTACCATATAATTTTACCTTCCTTGGTCTGTCTCTTTGTCCCTCAAACACACACTCTACAACATTTTATTTTTCTCACACTTGATGCTCTCCGCTCTCACCCTATATCCTGTGTGTGCCTCCATCTCAGAGGGTGTGATTATGATGAAACAATCCTCATACTCTCATTCTTATTACATTATTTTTTAATTATATGTCTCTGGACCCTTTAGTTCTGGCCTTGAGCATTGTAGCGCTCATCTCAAACCGATTTCTCTTCAAACCTCCTCTATTGGGCTTTTTGAGTGCAATCAAATCAGGCTGTTGTCCAATTTGACATGAGGAGGGTGTTTCCAAGCGCAAAGAGAGCTCATCAACTTTTGATTTTGGAGTGTACTCTCCTTTTAGCACTGACCCCAGCCTTGGTCTGTGACCCATGTCTCGACCAGAGGGAGTAGGCCAGTAAGCCTGTCCTAACATAGGCCCTGAGAGAGGGAGCCTGAACGCCAGCCAACAAGAATCCAAAAGCAGAGAATGGCACATCTGTTGAATGAACAAGCAGTCAGGTTTAACACTGATCGTCTGTGTTCCCAATCTGCCCATCACCTGTAGCTGGCTGCCATGATTGCAGCGTGTGACTTATATCCTGCCAGGGCCAGGTGCTCCAATCATGCAAATGAGCACGAGCAGGAAGAACACACTCAGGTCAGTTCAAAGGGAGGTGACATCAAACATAGGGAGAATCTCAATTGCATACTCCTCACATCCTCACCTCCTTCTCAAAACCTATTGGATGAGAAAGACAGAGGTCCCGCCCCTCTGCCCTTCTCCTCCAATGGTTCTTTGAGAAGGAGGAGAGAGGACGCGAGGAGTATGCAATTTAAATTCTCCCAAGAAGGAGAAAATGAAGGAAGCCAAATGAAAAAAAGAATGGATGTAGCCTTGGGTAGAAATGCTATGGACAAAGCAAGGCACAGAAAAAAGAAAGAGAGGAGGGGAAACAGACAGAAATAGACATTGGCAGATAACCTATATGGAGTAGAAAGCAGTAAGAAAGAGGTGGAGATATGGGGTTAAACCTAGGCCTACATCCCATCCATGGACAAGTAATCAATCAGACAAAGAGAAAGTAGCCGAGAAAAATAGACAGACGTAGGAGAGTCAGAGTCTTTAATCTAGCCCTGCAACATTTGCTGGTTTAGGATCAGCTTTATCTGGCGCTGTTATGACCTTTACCATTATGAGCTAAAAATACACCTGTCTCCAGAACAGTTCTAACGGGCCTCCCGCTGTATTACTACTACCTGACTCTGCAGCAGCATTTAAGCAGCAGGGATGGCTGGACCATAGACATAGATAGAGGACTCATCTTTGTATCTGTGCCATTACAGGGTTCGTGACAGCTTGGGCAGCACCATTGAGGCTATCTCCGTTTTGAAGTAGTACATTTTCTTCTTCAAGATTGTCTGATCCCACCCGATGACCAGGTTGGACATGACTCCAACAGGGTCAACAGGAGGGATCAGCCAATAAAGTTGGTGTCAAATCGGAGGGCCTGTTGTCTGGACCTCTGGCAGTCTCTATGGGGGTGCCACAGGGTTCAATTCTCGGGCCGACTCTATTCTCTGTGTATATCAATGATGTCGCTCTTGCTGCTGGTGACTCTCAGATCCACCTCTACTCTACGCAGACGAAACCATTTTGTATACATCTGGCCCTTCATTGGACACTGTGTTAACAAACCTCCAAACGAGTTTCAATGCCATACAACACTCCTTCCGTGGCCTCCAACTGCTCTTAAACGCTAGTAAAACTAAATGCATGCTCTTCAATCGAACGCTGCTTGCACCCGCCCGCCTGACTATAATCACTACTCTCGGCGGGTCTGACTTAGAATATGTGGACAACTACAAATACCTAGGTGTCTGGTTAGACCGTAAACTCTCCTTCCAGACTCACATTAAGTATCTCCAATCGAAAGTTACATCTAGAATCGGCTTCCTATTTCGCAACAAAGCCTCCTTCACTCATGCTGCTAAACATGCCCTCGAAAAACTGACTATCCTACCGATCCTTGACTTCGGCGATGTCATTTACAAAATAGCTTCCAACACTCTACTCAGCAAATTGGATGTATTATATCACAGTGCCATCCGTTTTGACACCAAAGCCCCATATACTACCCACCATTGTGACCTGTACGCTCTCGTTGGCTGGCCCTCACTACATATTCGTCGCCAAACCCACTGGCTCTAGGTCATTTATAAATCACTTCTAGGCAAATCCCCGCCTTATCTTAGATCATTATCTCCAGCCACCCTAGTCATAGACTGTTCTCTCTGCTACCGCACGAAAAGCGGTACCGGAGTGCCAAGTCTAGGTCCAAAAGACTTCTCAACAGCTTCTACCCCCAAGCCATAAGACTCCTGAACAGCTAATCATGGCTACCCAGACTATTTGCACTGCCCCCCCACCCCATCTTTTTACGCTGCTGCTACTCTGTTAATTATTTAACTTTTTTATTAAAAATAAATGCACTGTTGGTTAAGGGCTGTAAGTAAGCATTTCACTGTAATGTCTGCACCTGTTGTATTTGGTGCATGTGGCCAATAAAATTGTATTTGGTCACCATAGCAACATCCACCCGTAGTATGCGTTCCAGCAGGTACATCTCACTGGTCATCCCCAAAGCCAACACCTCCTTTGGCCGCCATTCCTTCCAGTTCTCTGCTGCAAATGACTGGAACTAACTGCAAAAATCTCTGAAGCTGGAGACTCTTATCTCCCTCACTAACTTTAAGCATCAGTTGTCAGAGCAGCTTACCGATCACTGCACCTGTACACAGCCCATCTGTAATTAGCCCACCCAACTACCTCATCCCTATATTGTTATTTATTTTGCTAATTTGCACCCAGTATCTCTATTTGCACATCTTCTTCTGCACATCTATCACTCCAGTGTTAATACTAAATTGTAATTATTTTGCACTATGGCCTATTTATTGCCTTACCTCCATAACTTACTACATTTGCACACACTGTATATAGATGTTCTATTGTGTTATTGACTGTACGTTTTGATTGTTCCATATGTAACTCTGTGTTGTTGTTGTTTTTAATCGCACTGCTTTGCTTTACCATGGCCAGGTCGCACTTGTAAATGAGAACTTGTTCTCATTTTACATTTACATTTTAGTCATTTAGCAGACGCTCTTATCCAGCTGGCTTACCTGGTTAAATAAAGGTGAAATAAATCAATCAAAAAAGGGCTGGTACCAGGCTGTCACCAGAGGCATAGACGGTCAGGCTAGATATGAGAGAGATGCTGAGTGTGAGGAGGGACAGAGTATGTATTTACTAAAGCAGGCAAAGTCAGAGCAATTATTACTCATTTCCATTACAAAGAAAATCAAAATCAGTACAAAGAGCAGAGCAGCAGACATCAGTCTAACTGCAGCCTCTTCCTTTTTGTCTGAGAGCTGTTATGGAGCATGACTTGTGCTGTGCCACCACTGCTCTCCTCACTGACTGAATTTACTGTACTGAAAATGCTAAAGTAAGCAGGTTGCTGTGGTCATGCTTGCTGGCCTTGCTGGAGTTGGCTACAGGTCTAGTTAGCCCCCCCCTCCCTGCTCTTTCCCTCCTCGATCAGAACACAAACAAGGATTTGTGGTCGACCTGCATGACGAGCACTGGCTGGACACACGAATGGGGTTAATTTTACTTTAAGCTAGATATAGCTATGCATACGGACTAGCATTGACGATTTCCTATGTGTGTCCCTAAGCTTGTTAGCTAGATCCACGCCTGATTCTGTGTGGGAAATGTATTGCTTGCTTCGTCATGTTGTGTCTGTCTGCTAGTGTGGTTCCATGTGATTTTCACTACCACAGACCTAAAAAGCTCAGCTAGCCACGTTAGTCTCGAATGAAGACTATCAGAAAAAGCAAGCAGAAAGAGATCATTATGCAAATCAAGCTAGCTGCAGTTAGCTAGTAAATAACAAATGTAACCGAATGAATCGTGTCGCAGCGCTACAGAGTATCAATTCAGACTGTACACAAATTCTGTGTGCAGTGAGGACACGTTGCTTAGGTCGAAATTATGTTACATAATTGCCCAACAATGAATAAACAGGAGGTGCACGAGTGTGTGCTACAAAGTGTCCACACTGTACAGTTCCCATTGTAAAAGCGGAAGTCACTTTGCTACTCACCTTTTCTCTCTTTTACTGACTTGATCTTGTGCTGAAATCAAGCAGCTAAATGTCGTTGTCGCAGGCTGGATTCTTCTTCTAAAGGGTCTAGGCGGTGGAGATATTCCTTATTTTGAGTTTAGTGTAACTGTTGTGGTCTTCCTATTTTTACATGCTCTCGGGGTTCTTGAATAATCTCTGATCACCTTTCTCCGTGTGCTCTCCATTTTCAGCAGCCTGTCTGCTTTTTCTCTCTACCTCCCTTCTCTCCCTCTCTCAACTCCCTGGCTCCTCCCCTCACTGTTTACCGCCTTAAACCCCCCTCCCTGTCGGGTCAGTGATAGCTCCCATTGCCGTTGGCTGGGGTTATCGTGCCACCCCGTGGCGAGTCAACAACACTACACTTGACGCAGCGCTGTGAAGTGTCACGTTCCATTTCATTGCCAATGTCCTAGCCTTTAATACCTCATCGGTCTCCACCGCAGAAATAAGTATTTATTCCTCCACTTAAACTGGAGGGTCTGAAAATCGCACAGCTAGCACTGCGATGCAGTGCCTTAGACCACTGAGCCACTCGGGAGCCATAATATGACATTTGAAATGTCTCTATTCCTTTAAAACCATTGTGGGTGTAATGTTTACTGTTTATTTTTTATTTTTATTTCACCTTTGTTTATTATCTATTTCACTTGCTTTGGCAATGTAAACATATGAGAGAGAGAGAGAGAGAGAGAGAGAGAGAGAGAGAGAGAGAGAGCGCAAAGCAGTAAACTGTCTGGGCCCCGTTTCTCAAAAGCATCTAAATTCCTACACTTAAAATGATTTTGGGAAACTGGGCCCTGGACTGATCACTGAAACAAGCAATATACAATATGCATATAATTTATGGTAGCCATGGCTCTCGGCGGAAAAAAAGCCATGCATGCAACCAAGAAGCGGACTAGAGTCCCAGAGTCCAAATAGAGGGCTGTGTGTAGACTAGGCAGAGTGTGTGACAGAAAGTGCGACAGAAAAATGATACTTTTTTATCTTTTGTTTCGATGCAGACTGGCCCAGGTGTCCTCAGAAACCCTAGCCCAACCGGCCAGCAGATGGCGCTATTATTCCAGCAAACCTAGCACGCGCACAAACTACACAAAATGACGCACGGGCGACGTACATGCGGAGAATACCGAAACGCTGTGGAGCTCTGAGACTTCAGTTCAGTCCAGTGTAGGCCTACTGCTACTGGGTGAACCGTTATCTCAAAAGTCTCTGTTGGAACGTGTGGCAATATCTGTTATCAGCCGCTGAACATTATGCGGATGTGAACAGCAACATCTAAACTATCAGTTCAATTCCAATCTCTGCTCCAGTGATCTCACTGAATGGATGGCGTGCAATGCACATTCGTTATTTAATTCATAAACCCGTTAACCCCACAGAAGCACATTCGATGCATGAAGTCAAAGCAAATGTGATATTTCAAGTTTGTTCCATTGTCATGTTTCATCTACAGTAGCCAACTCTAAATATAGATTATCTGATGCTTTTAAAAATGTTCTCTCCGGGTGTAATTGTATTGCGCCTGTCACGCGCACAGATGTAGGCTAGTCTACATCCTCCCCAGTCTCATTGGCTGTTCCGAGCTGTTGCTATGGTTCCAGACAGCGGATGCTGAGGCTTGCCATAGCAGTCTTCCTATTGGTGCAAAGGGCATCAGGGTAATAAGTGATGTCGAAAAAAATAACTAGCTCTATCAGACAACCTACTCAGAGAAAGAAAGAAAGACAGAAAGATGGGGGAGAGAGAGGGAGCAGAAAGAAAGTGAGGCTACCCACTGGGCACAAACATCAATTCAATGTCTATTCCACTTTGGTTCAAAGTAATTTCGTAGAAATGACATGGAAACAATGTTGATTCAACCAGTGTGTGCCCAGTGGGTAGGGAGTCAGTCAGACAGGGAGAGATGGAGGAGAGAAGCACAGTCTGATCAGAAATACATTTAACTGGAATACACACACACACACACCTTCATCTAAATATGGAAAGTTGAGCGGGGACACAAATATAATTTAGGATGTATCTGAGCGATTACTAGGTGTCAGTGAACATTTTCTATTTGGGGATAAATCCTTGTTGTTAGGCTATAGGGGGTCATATACCAACTTTGCTTCAACAAACAAGGAGATTCATACAAATTGCAATATCAAAAATACATTTATGAAATATAATTCGGTATGCAACTTTTGATAATTACATTACACCATATTATAAATAGCAATTTTGCATAGACAGGAACATGAATGCTGGCCCATCCACTCGGCAACAAAACAAAATCAAAATGCCATCTTTTGGATATTTTTGTTAAAAACTAATAATCTGACACACCTATTGCACATACAACATACATAAAAAAGTGAAAGGCATCTCAAAATGTTCTTAAAAGGGCCATCACACAGTGTAGTCATACAAAATAGCTCCCAGTAACTTGGTCTACATTTTGGGATGAGTGGTCTGACAGTCCAAAATAAAACTCAAAATCCCAACTTCACCTTTCCCCTGATGAAACCATTAATCCTGGTAAGGCCCATGGGAGATGTAGTCCAGGTCATATGTCTCTAGTTATTTTGTACAGTAGAGAAATCATAAAGTCTTCACAGGTGCACTGTACCATGTTTCTCTTCCATTTCCTTTTTAGACAGTTTCTGTGTGTGTTTTGTCATTACATATGTGGCACGTTTGGCAAAGCAGCGAGTTTGAAGGCATTAAATCCATGTGCAAGTTTATAGATCTGCACTGATAATCTGAAGATGAAGAGTAAAGATATACTAAAACAGTTCCTTTGCCTGTTTGCAGGATTAACAACACCTTCCCCCATACAAGGTGAAGCACTATGAGCACCAGGAAAGGAGCAACTGTGTATAAATCCAGTCCATAATTTATGATACATGCTGAGAATTGAAGAGTATTAATCCTTAAAACGTAGAATACAGAGGGAATCTTCCATTTCTAATCACTTGTGTCCCACTCTCCCTCCTTCCCGTAGACCAGGTTGTTGGGTCTCTCCCATAGAGATTGATAGAGGCCTCTAGAGGCCAAAAGGCTGTGTTAGCATGGGCAGCGCCATTGAGGGCTTCCACCATTTTAATGTAGTCAACTGGGTGACAGTCAACTTCCTGTTGGAGTCATGTCCAACCAGGTCATCAGGAGGGATCAGCCAACTGTGAAGAATAAAATGGACTACTTAAAAATGGAGATTGCCTCAATGGCGCTGCCGGTGCGCTCACAGATGCCATAATGGGAACTATAGAGGGATGCTTTTCCTATCATTCTCTGTGGTCTCGCCCCTCCCTCCACTAACCCACGTTGGCACTGATGCGTATCCACTGTAGAGCCTGTCTGGTGTACTGGACTGCATGAGTAATACTACTGTGGAGAGTCAACGGCCCCGACAGGGTGTTCAAGTAGTTAAAGAACTCTGGAAAGAAAGAGAGAGAGAAAGAGAGAGAGAGAGAAAGAGAGAGAGATAGAGAGAGAGAGAGAGAGAGAGAGAGCGAGAGAGAGAGAGAGAGAGAGGGAAAGAGATATAGAGAAAGCGGGGGTGGGGGGTGGGGTTGGGGAGTTAGATAAAATCTAATAAAACACTGAAACCTAGTTTGAACAAACTGATCTCTCTCTCTCTCTCTCTCTCTCTCTCTCTCTCTCTCTCTCTCTCTCTCTCTCTCTCTCTCTCTCTCTCTCTCTCTCTCTCTCTCTCTCTCTCTCTCTCTCTCACTGTCAATTCAATTCAATTTCAATTCAATTTCAATTTAAAGGGCATTATTGGCATGGAAAACATATGTTTACATTGCCAAAGCAAGTGAAATACATAATAAACAAAAGTGAAATAAACAATAAGAAATTAACAGTAAACATTACACTCACAAAAGTTCCAAAATAATAAAGAAGTGTCATATTATGTCTATATACAGTGGGGGAAAAAAGTATTTAGTCAGCCACCAATTGTGCAAGTTCTCCCACTTAAAAAGATGAGAGAGGCCTGTCATTTTCATCATAGGTACACGTCAACTATGACAGACAAAATGAGGAAAAAAAATCCAGAAAATCACATTGTAGGATTTTTAATGAATTTATTTGCAAATTATGGTGGAAAATAAGTATTTGGTCAATAACAAAAGTTTCTCAATACTTTGTTATATACCCTTTGTTGGCAATGACACAGGTCAAACGTTTTCTGTAAGTCTTCACAAGGTTTTCATACACTGTTGCTGGTATTTTGGCCCATTCCTCCATGCAGATCTCCTCTAGAGCAGTGATGTTTTGGGGCTGTCGCTGGGCAACACGGACTTTCAACTCCCTCCAAAGATTTTCTATGGGGTTGAGATCTGGAGACTGGCTAGGCCACTCCAGGACCTTGAAATGCTTCTTACGAAGTCACTCCTTCGTTGCCCGGGCGGTGTGTTTGGGATCATTGTCATGCTGAAAGACCCAGCCACGTTTCATCTTCAATGCCCTTGCTCATGGAAGGAGGTTTTCACTCAAAATCTCACGATACATGGCCCCATTCATTATTTCCTTTACACGGATCAGTCGTCCTGGTCCCTTTGCAGAAAAACAGCCCCAAAGCATGATGTTTCCACCCCCATGCTTCACAGTAGGTATGGTGTTCTTTGGATGCAACTCAGCATTCTTTGTCCTCCAAACACGACGAGTTGAGTTTTTACCAAAAAGTTATATTTTGGTTTCATCTGACCATATGACATTCTCCCAATCCTCTTCTGGATCATCCAAATGCACTCTAGCAAACTTCAGACGGGCCTGGACATGTACTGGCTTAAGCAGGGGGACACGTCTATTGCACTGCAGGATTTGAGTCCCTGGCGGCGTAGTGTGTTACTGATGGTAGGCTTTGTTACTTTGGTCCCAGCTCTCTGCAGGTCATTCACTAGGTCCCCCCGTGTGGTTCTGGGATTTTTGCTCACCGTTCTTGTGATCATTTTGACCCCACAGGGTGAGATCTTGCGTGGAGCCCCCAGATCGAGGGAGATTATCAGTGGTCTTGTATGTCTTCCATTTCCTAATAATTGCTCCCACAGTTAATTTCTTCAAACCAAGCTGCTTACCTATTGCAGATTCAGTCTTCCCAGCCTGGTGCAGGTCTACAATTTTGTTTCTGGTGTCCTTTGACAGCTCTTTGGTCTTGGCCATAGTGGAGTTTGGAGTGTGACTGTTTGAGGTTGTGGACAGGTATCTTTTATACTGATAGCAAGTTCAAACAGGTGCCATTAATACAGGTAACGAGTGGAGGACAGAGGAGCCTCTTAAAGAAGAAGTTACAGGTCTGTGAGAGCCAGAAATCTTGCTTGTTTGTAGGTGACCAAATACTTATTTTCCACCATAATTTGCAAATAAATTCATTAAAAATCCTACAATGTGATTTTCTGGATTTTTTCCCCTCAATTTGTCTGTCATAGTTGACGTGTACCTATGATGAAAATTACAGGCCTCTCTCATCTTTTTAAGTGGGAGAACTTGCACAATTGGTGGCTGACTAAATACTTTTTTCCCCCACTGTACAGTGTTGTAATGATGTGCAAATAGTTAAAGTACAAAAGGGAAAATAAATAAACATAAATATAGGTTGTTTTTACAATGGTGTTTGTTCTTCACTGGTTGCCCTTTACTTGTGGCAACAGGTCACAAATCTTGCTACTGTGATGCACACTGTATTTCCCACGGGGGGCCAGTATAAAAAAAATATGTATTCACTAACTGTAAGTCGCTCTGGACAAGAGCGTCTGCTAAATGACGTAAATGTAAATGTAAATGTAATGTATTTCACCCAATAGATATGGGAGTTTATCAACATTGGATTTGTTTTGGAATTATTTGTGGGTCTGTGTAATCTGAGGGAAATATGTGTCTCTGATATGGTCATACATTTGGCAGGAAGTTAGGAAGTGCAGCTCAGTTTCCACCTCATTTTGTGGGCAGTGTGCACATAGCCTGTCTTCTCTTGAGAGCCAGGTCTGCCTTCGGCGGCCTCTCTCAATAGCAAGGCTATGCTCACTGAGTCTGTACATAGTCAAAGATTTCCTTAATTTTGGGTCAGTCACAGTGGTCAGGAATTCTGCCACTGTGTACTCTCTGTTTAGGGCCAAATAGCATTCTATACAATAAATTCTTTCCAATGTGTCAAGTAATTATCTTTTTATTTTCTCATGATTTGGTTGTCTAATTGTATTGCTGTCTTGGAGCTATGTGGGGTCTGTTTGTGTTTGTGAACAGAGCCCCAGGACCAGCTTGCTTAGGGGGCTCTTCTCCAGGTTCATTTCTCTGTAGGTGATGGCTTTGTTATGGAAGGTTTGGGAATTGCTTCCTTTTAGGTGGTTGTAGAATTTAACGGCTCTTTTCTGGATTTTGATAATTAGCGGGTATCGGCCTAATTCTGCTCTGCATGCATTATGTGTTTTACGTTGTACACAGAGGATATTTTAGCAGAATTCTGCATGCAGAGTCTCAATTTGGTGTTTGTCCCATTTTGTGAATTCTTGGTTGGTGAGCGGACCCCAGACCTCACAACCATATAGGGCAATGGATTCTATAACTGATTCAAGTATTTTTAGCCAGATCCTAATTAGTATGTCTAATTTTTTGTTCATTTTGATGGCATAGAAGGCCCTTCTTGCCTTGTCTCTTAGATCATTCACAGCTTTGTGGAAGTTACCTGTGGCGCTGATGTTTAGGCCGAGGTATGTATAGTTTTTTGTGTGCTCTAGGGCAACGCTGTCTAGATGGAATTTGTATTCGTGGTCCAGGCAACTGGAACTTTTTTGGAACACCATTATTTTTGTCTTACTGAGATTTACTGTCAGGGCCCAGGTCTGACAGAATCTGTGCAGAAGATCTAGGCGTTGCTGTAGGCCCTCCTTGGTTGGGGACAGAAGCACCAGATCATCAGCAAACAGTAGACATTTAACTTCAGATTCTGGTAGGGTGAGGCCGGGTGCTGCAGACTGTTCTAGTGCCCTCGCCAATTCGTTTATATATATGTTGAAGAGGGTGGGGCTTAAGCTGCATCCCTGTCTCACCCCCTGGCCCTGTGGAAATAAATGTGTGTGTTTTTTGCCAATTTTAACCGCACAATTGTTGTTTATGTACATGGATTTTATAATGTCGTATAATGCCAAATTGAGTCATAAGCTTTTTAGAAATCAACAAAGCATGAGAAGACTTTGCCTTTGTTTTGTTTTGTTTGTTTGTCAATTAGGGTGTGCAGGGTGAATACGTGGTCTGTCGTATGGTAATTTGGTAAAAAGCTAATTTGACATTTGCTCAGTACATTGTTTTTGCTGAGGAAATGTACGAGTCTGCTGTTAATAATAATGCAGAGGATTTTACCAAGGTTGCTGTTGACGCATATCCCACGGTAGTTATTGGGGTCAAATTTGTCTCCACTTTTGTGGATTGGGGTGATCAGTCCTTGGTTCCAAATATTGGGGAATATGGCAGAGCTGAGGATGATGTTAAAAAGTTTAAGTATAGCCAATTGGAATTTGTGGTCTGTATATTTTATCATTTCATTTAGGATACCATCAACCCCACAGGCCTTTTTGGGTTGGAGGGTTTGTATTTTGTCCTGTAGTTCTTTCAATGTAATTGGAGAATCCAGTGGGTTCTGGTAGTGTTTAATAGTTGATTCTAAGATTTTTATTTGATCATGTATATGTTTTTGCTGTTTGTTCTTTGTTATAGGGCCAAAAAGATTGGAGAAGTGGTTTATCCATACATCATTTTCTGTGATCTGATAGGGGTGTCAGTGGACTGACTGTGAACGCTCTAAGAGACTGGGTTGAGGTCAGTGATAAAGTAGTCTAGTACTACTGCCAAGACATGAGCTATATGTGTACCTACCGTAGGAGTCCCCTCTTAGCCTACCATTGACTATGTACATATATCTCTCTCTCCCTCTCCCTCTCCCCTCTCTCTCTCTCTCTCTCTCTCTCTCTCTCTCTCTCTCTCTCTAAAAAAAACCAAAGAGGTCATTTCAGGCCATCTATTAATTTGCTAATAAAGAGATAGTCTCTCTTACCCTTGTTGTCTCTGGCCAGGCTATCTGCTACCTCCCAGTACTCATAGCTGTAGAGGACACTGTTGGTGATGTTGAGGTGGTTTGCTGCCATCTGATGGATGCGCTGGGGAATGCTGATGAGGGAGGAGGGGGAGCTGCTAGTGTGAGAGCCCAGGGTGAGGGCTGAGGGGCTCGGGGAGAGTGATGAGGGAGGTCCCCCTGTGCCCCTGTTGATGAGAAGAACCCAATGATACTTCACTAAGGTCAAATCAATGTAATACTACATTCACAAAAACATTGGAGTGATTGAGGGGGGGGGGTAAGAGAGACAGAGAGCGAGTCTTTCTTACTTTCCCGAGTCGCTCCAGATTGGGGGAGTAGTAGGCACTTTTGGAGAACTCTGGGACGACAGATAAAACACGGTTACAATCTAACCAATCTAATCTAACACGTCTGCTTTTAATTGCATCATACTAAATCCAGCAGTTAAAATAGCTGCTGGTGAGGTTTGTACCTTAAAGTAGTCCAATAGAGCTTTGGAATACTTCAGGGCATGATCCTTCTTTAGACGAAACATCTGCCAGTACAGGAGAGCAAGGCACCGGAAACTAGGGACCACACACACACACACACACACACACACACACACACACACACACACACACACACACGAGAAATGCCCAGTAAATAAATACATAATCCACATCCTATAGGTGATTATTTTCTAGGTGGGTAATAATAGACAGGAAATGACAGAGAGGAAGTGACATTAGCAATGTGCATGCCCCGCCCACCATGCCCCGCCATTATTCCCCTGTTTTTGTGAGGTGTAAATTCACTTGTCAAATAATTGTCGCTGGACCGATTTATTTCAAAAGAAAAGCAATGCACATTTGTTAGTCATGGAGAGCTCTGGCGCCCAAAACACATACATACTGTTTTATACCCCTTTACACACAAAGGCACCTTGCTCCGCCCACCTTTTAGGAGGCTTTCTTAAACAGTTTCCACCTTTCTCCTTACTCTGGAATGTTTAGTCCCGCCCCCCTTCTGTTAGTGGGTTGATAATTCTAACAGTTTACACATTTATACTGTATTTGGGGTGAAATCCTTTAGTCATTATTCTTAAAATACAAATTAATCTAACAACATTCTAACTCTTGCTTGTACAAAAAACATTTCCCTGTCGATGTTATGATTGTGCAAACGTGCATTATGCCGGCTCAAACACAAGCAAGTCCCCTTCAAAATGTAAACAATGGCACATAGTGTGGTTTTGTCTGAATCTATTCAACGCCGACACTTTGACGCCCTCTGAAGAACCATCAAACTGGCAAAGCATCAATACAGAACTAAGATCGAATCCTACTTCACCGGCTCTGACGCTTGTCGGATGTGGCAGGGCTTGCAAACTATCACGGATTACAAAGGGAAACCCAGCCACGAGCTGCCCAGTGACAAGAGCCTACCAGACGAGCTAAATGCCTTCTACGCTCGCTTCAAGGCAAGCAACACTGAACCATGCGTGAGAGCACCAGCTGTTCCGGACAACTGTGTGATCACGCTTTCCGTAGCCGATGTGAGTAAGACCTTTCAACAGGTTAACAAGGCTGCAGGGCCAGACGGATTAAAAGGATGTGTACTCAGAGCATGCGTTGACCTGCTGGAAAGTGTCTTCACTGACATTTTTAACCTCTCCCTGACACAATCTGTAATACCTACATGTTCAAGCAGACCACCATAGTCGCTGTGCCCAAGAACACCTAGGTAACCTGTCTAAATGACTATCTCCCCGTAGCACTCACATCTGTAGCCATGAAATGCTTTGAAAGGCTGGTCATGGCTCACATCAACACCCTCATCCCAGACACCCTGGACCCACTCCAATTTGCATACCGCCCCAACATATCCACAGATGACGCAATCCTTATTGCTCTCCACACCGCCCTTTCCCACTTGGACAAAAGGTACACCTATGTGAGAATGCTGTTCATTGACTACAGCTCAGCGTTCAACACCATAGTGCCCTCAAAGCTCATCACTAAACTAAGGTCCCTGGGACTGAACACCTCACTCTCCTGACAGGCCGCCCCAGGTAGTGAGGGTAGGCAACAACACATCCGTCACGCTGACCCTCAACACGGGGGCCCCTCAAAATATTTAGCATGGACCCTCAGATCCTCAAAAAGTTATACAGCTGCACCGTTGAGAGCATCTTGACTGGCTGCATCACCGCTTGGTATGGCAACTGCTTGGCAGGCGCTACATCACTGGGGCCGAGCTCCCTGCCATCCAGGACATCTATACCAGGTGGTGTCAGAGGAAGGCCCTAAAAATTGTCAAAGACTACAGCCATAGACTGTTCGCTCTGCTACCGCACGGCAAGCGGTACCGATGCACCAAGTCTGGAACCAACAGTACCCTGAACAGCTTCTAATCCCAAGCCACAAGACTGCTAAATAGTTAGTTAAATAGTTAACCAAATTGCTACCAGTACTATCTGCATGGACCCTTTTTGCACTAACTTTTGTGACTCATCACATAAGCTTCTTCTACTGTTTATTATCTGTCACTTTATTCCTAGTTACAGTATATGTACATATCTACCTCAATTACCTCGTACCCCTGCAAATCAACTCGGTACTGGTACCCCCTGTATATTGCCAAGTTATCGTTACTCATTGTGTATTTATTATTACTTTTATTATTATGTGTTTTACTTTTCTATTATTTCTCTATTTTCTTTCTCTCTGCATTGTTGGGAAAGTAAGCATTTCACTGTTAGTGTACACCTGTTGTTTAAGAAGCATGTAACAAATAACATTTGATTTGATTTGACAGGGATTAAACTCACAAACAAT
Organism: Coregonus clupeaformis; assembly: GCF_020615455.1. Lineage (NCBI taxonomy): Eukaryota > Metazoa > Chordata > Actinopteri > Salmoniformes > Salmonidae > Coregonus > Coregonus clupeaformis. The sequence goes on along the minus strand of NC_059214.1, from coordinate 54,079,991 downwards.
ATTTATATCACAAGAAAGACACGAAAGCGATCGTTGCACAGGTTAGTGTTAATTTTTGTAGAGTTTGAAAAAGTTGAGATTTAATGTTTACAAAGTAGGCCTAACTCAGCCACAATGGAAGCCGCTCCCAAATTAACAACCAACAACTATTTCTGCACTTGAAAATTCTAGAGCAGGGCATTTAGGTTAGGTGACTATCCTTTTCTTAAACACAGTCTCCACCTAATGTTGAATATGCAAGAGGATTTGACAAAAACAATCATGAATATGAATGAAAGCCATGGTGAAAGCTGGGAGATTGTGAGGGGTTGGTAGGCCTACCAAAGAAAGATGCCGATTGTATAGAGAGTAGGCCTAATTTTATGCTATTCTTTTTAATTATGGCCATGAGTATATGCAAATTAGTTGGTATTTCCAAAAGTTTACTCCATCAATGTAATAACAAAACACATAAATAGGCCATTTATGGTTAAAAAAAATGTTGGCATGGTTGTTTCAAAGAAGAAAACATTTGATATTTGACATTAAACTGAAATTGCCACGTAAACTGTCTGGATTCCATAGATTTTCTGGATCTCATTAAACAATGGTTCAGTCAATGTTTGATGGGTTTTTAAAATTCAAAAAGCATTGAGTATCTTACTCCATTATGCAGATTTTACATTGATCAGAACTGTATTTTTGACCTTTCATCAATTTGAACGATCGTTGCTAGTGACATACGTACCACAGTACGGCCAACTGTTGGTCTTCCTGTCTGGCCCCTGGGCCAGAGTGGCTCTTCAGCCTCATGGCGTACCTGACAACCACAGAGGATCACTGTTACAGTGTGTGTGTGTGTGTGTGTGTTTGTGTGTGAGTCTGTGTGAGTGTTTGTGTGTGTGTGTGTGTGTGTGTGTGTGTGTGTGTGTCTCACCTGATAAGCTCTACCGTCTCTGCGTACATGGTATAGGGAGACTTGGCCTCCAGTGGACCCTCCTCCATAGCTTTTCCACACTCCATGAAGGAGAGAGCAGCATCCACATAGTTCACTGCCTTCCCCAGCTTATCCACCTGAGACAGAGAGAGACTGGGTAAGTGAGATAGGAGATGAAAGAAGTTGGAAGAGCTCACTAGCCACTTAATCGAGTAAAAGGGTCCTTATCATTTTAGCTAACTTATCTTAAAAATATTACTGATATCTTTGAAACAGTCTTAAAGTGGCAATATGTAATTCTTTGGGCGACCTGACCAAATTCACATAGAAATGTGAGTTATAGATATATCGTTCTACCTGAAAGCAAGTCTAAGTAGCGGTAGATCTGTTCTATGTGCGCTATTTCTATGCTTCCTGGTCTTAAGTTTTGTTTTTGCTTTTGGTTTTGTACACCAGCTTCAAACAGCTGAAAATACAATATTTTTGGTTATGGAAAATATATATTTCACAGCAGTTTAGATGGTACAATGATTCTCTACACTATACTAGCTTATTTTGTCACATAAACTGAAATTAGGGAAACTATCAGAGTTTTAGCAACCAGGAAATGGCGGCGCGATTTCTGCATAGTGCAACTTGAACATTCCTAACTCAGTGTTAGAACAGTCCTTCTGGTCCTAACACAGTCCTGAACCAGTCTCACCATGGCATCTGCACGGTGTTTCATCCTCTTGGCTTCATGCATGTAGTACTCAGCATGATGTGGGCTACAGAGGGATGGAGAGGGGGAGGAAGTCAATAGGAAAGAGCAGACAAATATATTATTATGTGGTAGCTACTGACTGCTTCTGACGGTCTAGGTTGGGCTGTAGAATGTGGTCATTAAGACTGACAGTGGCCTTATTTTTCAGTCAGTCACTCACGGTTCATGGTTGGGTACGGTTCCTCTCTGTCCCCCTGCCCGTCGTAAAGGAGGTCCCCATGATTCACACTCGGGCTGGGGCTGCCCTGACACCCCAACACAACACTCAACCTCCATCTTAGGCTCTGGGTGCTGTGCTTTGATGGGGGGCTTGGTGGGGTCGGGGGTGTCAGAGAGAGGGGACAGGGGGGACATTGGCCTCTTACTGTCCAGATAGTCCTCTAAGAACCTGCTCACACATACAAGCCCCAAAAGACACAGTCAGTACTTTTTAGAGTGTGTATGTATGTATCAGACTGTGTATATACAGTGCATTCGGAAAGTACTCAGACCCCTTGACTTTTTCCACATTTTGTTACGTTACAGCCTTATTCTAAAATTGATTAAATTGTTATTTTCCCCTAATCAGTATACACACAATACCCCATAATGACAAAGCAAAAACAGGTTATTGGACATTTTTACAAATGCATAATAAATCCCCCCGGATATATCACATTTACATAGTGTATTTAGAAAATATTCAGACGCCTTGACTTTTTCCACATTTTGTTATGTTACAGCCTTATTCTAAAATGTATCAATCTACACACAATACCCCATAATGACAAAGGAAAAACTGGTTTGAAGACATTTTTGCAAAAAAAACTGACCCTTTACTCAGTACTTTGTTGAAGCACCTTTGTCAGCGATTACAGCCTTGAGTCTTCTTGAGTATGACTCTACAAGCTTGGCACACCTGTATTTGGGGAGTTTCTCCCATTCTTCTCTGCAGATCCTCTCAAGCTCTGTCAAGTTGGATGAGGAGCGTCACTGTGTAACCGGTGTGAAATGGCTAGCTAGTTAGCGGTGCGCGCTAGTAGCGTTTCAATCGGTAACGTCACTCGCTCTGAGACCTTAAAGTAGTTGTTTCTCTTGCTCTGCAAGGGCCGCGGCTTTTGTGGAGGGATGGGTAACGGTGCTTCGAGGGTGACTGTTATTGATGTGTGCAGAGGGTCCCTGGTCAAGCCCAGGTTGGGGCAAGGAGAGGGACGGAAGCAACACTGTTACAACTGCACAGCTATTTTTAGGTCTCTTCAGAGATGTTCGATCAGGTTCAAGTCCGGGCTCTGGCTGGGCCACTCAAGGACATTCAGAGACTCGAAGCCACTCCTGCATTGTCTTGGCTGTGTGCTTAGGGTCATTGTCCTGTTAGAAGGTGAAACTTCACCCCAGTCTGTGGTCCTGAGCGCTCTGGAGCAGGTTTTCATCAAGAATCTTTCTGTATTTTGCTCCGTTCATCTTTGCCTCAATCCTGGCTAGTCTCCCAGTCCCTGCCACTGAAAAACATCCCACAGCATGATAATGCCACCACCATGCTTCACCGTAGGGATGGTGCCAGGTTTTCTCCAGAAGTGACGCTTGGCATTCAGGCCAAAGAGTTCAATCTTGGTTTCATCAGACCAGATAATCTTGTTTAGGTGCTTTTTGGCAAACTCCAAGCGGGCTGTCATGTGCTTTCTACTGAGGAGCGGCTTCCGTCTGGCCACTCTACCATAAAGGCCTGATTGGTGGAGTGCTGCAGAGATTGTTGTCCTTCTGGAAGGTTCTCCCATCTCCACAGAGGAACTCTGGAGCTCTGTCAGAGTGACCATTGGGTTCTTGGTCACCTCCCTGACCAAGGCCCTTCTACCCCGATTGCTCAGTTTGGCCAGGCGGCCAGCTCTAGGAAGAGTCTTGGTGGTTCCAAACTTCTTCCATTTAATAATGATAGAGGCCACTGTGTTGTTGGGGACCTTCAATGCTGCAGACATTTTTTGGTACCCTTCCCCAGATCTGTGCCTCGACACAATCCTGTCTCGGAGCTCTACGGACAATTCCTTCGACCTCATGGCTTGGTTTTTGCTCTGACATGCACTGTCAACTGTGGGGACCTTATATAGATAGATGTGTGCCTTTCAAAATCATGACCAATCAATTGAATTTACCACAGGTGGACTCCAATCAAGTTGTAGAAACATCTCAAGGATGATCAATGGAAACAGGATGCACCTGAGCTCAATTTCGAGTCTCAGAGCAAAGGATCTGAATATTTATGTAAATGTGATATTTCCGGGGGTTTCTTCATTATACATTTGCAAAAATGTATAAAAATCTGTTTTTACTTTGTCATTATGGGGTATTGTGTGTATATTGATGAGGAATATTTTGTTATTTAATCCATTTTAGAATAAGGCTGTAACGTAACAAAATGTGAAAAAAGTCAAGGGGTCTGAATACTTTCAGAATGCACTGTATACTGTAGCCTTTACCTGGATTCACCTGGTTAGTCTATGTCATGGAAAGAGCAGGTGTCCTTAATGTTTTGTATACTCAGTGTATATCTGTGTGTTTGTGTGTGTGTGTGTGTGTGTGTGTGTGTGTGTGTGTGTGTGTATTAGAGTGTGTATAAGTGTGTATGAGTGTTTTCTGTATGAGAGGGTATAAGTGTGTATAAGTGTGTATGAGAGTGTGTGTGAGAGTGTGTATGAGAGTGTGTATGAGAGTGTGTATGAGAGTGTGTGTTCCAGTCTCACCAGTTGTGTCTGGTGTCTGAGTGAGGGTCTAGACGTCTTTGAGTTGTAGACTCTGTGTGGGTAGAGGGGTCGTTGGTGTGGGAGTTACTCCTCTTACTCTCTTTGTGGTGCTGGACTCCATTCTCTGACTGGGAGGAAACACATATTATGGTTGAACCACGGACACCAGGCTATTGTAGCTCAGCTGGTAGAGCACGGCGCTTGTAACGCCAAGGTAGTGGGTTCGATCCCCGGGACCACCCATACACAAAAAAAATGTATGCACGCATGACTGTAAGTCGCTTTGGATAAAAGCGTCTGCTAAATGGCATATTAATTAATTAATTAATTTAATTAATTAATTAATATTGTAGTTCTGAAGTAAAAAGGACTTCAGGTCTCAGTAAAGGGTGACATTAGTATTCCATGCTAAACTAGCTACAGTACAGTGGCTTGCGAAAGTATTCACCCCGTGTGGCATTTTTCCTATTTTGTTGCCTTACAACCTGGAATTAAAATGGATTTTTTGTGGGTTTGTATCATTTGATTTACACAACATGCCTACCACTTTGAAGATGCAAAATATTTTTCATTGTGAACAAACAAGAAATAAGACAAAAAAACAGAAAACTTGAGCGTGCATAACTATTCACCCCCCCACCTTTTGCAGCAATTACAGCTGTCTCTTGGGGTATGTCTCTTGGGGTATGTCTCTATAAGCTTGGCACATCTAGCCACTGGGACTTTTGCCCATTCTTCAAGGCAAAACTGCTCCAGCTCATTCAAGTTGAATGGGTTCCGCTGGTGTACAACAATCTTTAAGTCATACCACAGAATCCCAAATGGATTGAGGTCTGGGCTTTGACTAGGCCAATCCAAGACATTTAAATGTTAAACCACTCGAGTGTTGCTTTAGGAGTATGCTTAGGGTCATTGTCCTGCTGGAAGGTGAACCTCCGTCCCAGTCTCAAATCTCTAGAAGACTGAAACAGGTTTCCCTTGAGAATTTCCCTGTATTTAGCGCCATCCATCATTCCTTCAATTCTGACCAGTTTCCCAGTCCCTGCCGATTAAAAACATCCCCACAGCATGATGCTGCCAGCACCATGCTTCACTGTGGGGATGGTGTTCTCTGAGTGATGAGAGGTGTTGGGTTTGTGCCAGACATAGCGTTTTCCTTGATGGCCCAAAAGCTCAATTTTAGTCTCATCTGACCAGAGTGCCTTCTTCCATATGTTTCGGGAGTCTCCCACATGCCTTTTGGCGAACACCAAACGTGTTTGCTTATTTCTTTCTGTAAGCAATGGCATTTTTCTGGCCACTCTTCCGTAAAGCCCAGCTCTGTGGAGTGTACGGCTTAAAGTGGTCCTATGGACAGATACTCCAATCTCCGCTGTGGAGATTGCAGCTCCTTCAGGGTTATCTTTGGTCTCTTTGTTGCCTCTCTGATTAATGCCCTCCTTGCCTGGTCCGTGAGTTTTGGTGGGCGGCCCTCTCTTGGCAGGTTTGTTGTGGTGCCATATTCTTTCCATTTTTTTATATGGATTTAATGGTGCTCCGTGGGATGTTCAAAGTTTCAGATATTTTTTTATAACCCAACCCTGATCTGTACTTCTCCACAACTTTGTCCCTGACCTGTTTGGAGAGCTCCTTGGTCTTCATGATGCCGCTTGCTTGGTGGTGGCCCTTGCTTAGTGGTGTTGCAGACTCTGGGGCCTTTCAGAACAGGTGTATATATTCTGATATCATGTGACAGATCATGTGACACTTAGATTGCACACAGGTGGACTTTATTTAACTAATTATGTGACTTCTGAAGGTAATTGGTTGCACCAGATCTTATTTAGGGGCTTCATAGCAAAGGGGGTGAATACATATGCACAATTTTTCCGTTATTTATTTTTTGAATTTTTTGAAACAAGTAATTTCTTTCATTTCACTTCACCAATTTGGACTATTTTGTGTATGTCCATTACATGAAATCCAAATAAAAATCCATTTAAATTACAGGTTGTAAAGCAACAAAAAGGAAAAATGCCAAGGGGGATGAATACTTTTGCAAGGCACTGTACAACTACAGTGGGGAGAACAAGTATTTGATACACTGCCGATTTTGCAGGTTTTCCTACTTACAAAGCATGTAGAGGTCTGTAATTTTTATCATAGGTACACTTCAACTGTGAGAGACGGAATCTAGAACAAACATCCAGAAAATCACATTGTATGATTTTTAAGTAATTCATTTGCATTTTATTGCATGACATAAGTATTTGATACATCAGAAAAGCAGAACTTAATATTTGGTACAGAAACCTTTGTTTGCAATTACAGAGATCATACGTTTCCTGTAGGTCTTGACCAGGTTTGCACACACTGCAGCAGGGATTTTGGCCCACTCCTCCATACAGACCTTCTCCAGATCCTTCAGGTTTCGGGGCTGTCGCTGGGCAATACAGACTTTCAGCTCCCTGCAAAGATTTTCTATTGGGTTCAGGTCTGGAGACTGGCTAGGGCACTCCAGGACCTTGAGATGCTTCTTACGGAGCCACTCCTTAATTGCCCTGGCTGTGTGTTTCGGGTCGTTGTCATGATGGAAGACCCAGCCACGACCCATCTTCAATGCTCTTACTGAGGGAAGGAGGTTGTTGGCCAAGATCTCGCGATACATGGCCCAATCCATCCTCCCCTCAATATGGTGCAGTTGTCCTGTCCCCTTTGCAGAAAAGCATCCCCAAAGAATGATGTTTCCACCTCCATGTTTCACGGTTGGGATGGTGTTCTTGGGGTTGTACTCATCCTTCTTCTTCCTCCAAACACGGCGAGTGGAGTTTAGACCAAAAAGCTCTATTTTTGTCTCATCAGACCACATGACCTTCTCCCATTCCTCCTCTGGATCATCCAGATGGTCATTGGCAAACTTCAGACGGGCCTGGACATGCGCTGGCTTGAGCAGGGGGACCTTGCGTGCGCTGTAGGATTTTAATCCATGACGGCGTAGTGTGTTACTAATGGTTTTCTTTGAGACTGTGGTCCCAGCTCTCTTCAGGTCATTGACCAGGTCCTGCCGTGTAGTTCTGGGCTGATCCCTCACCTTCCTCATGATCATTGATGCCCCATGAGGTGAGATCTTGCATGGAGCCCCAGACCGAGGGTGATTGACCGTCATCTTGAACTTCTTCCATTTTCGAATAATTGCGCCAACAGTTGTTGCCTTCTCACCAAGCTGCTTGCCTATTGTCCTGTAGCCCATCCCAGCCTTGTGCAGGTCTACAATTTTATCCCTGATGTCCTTACACAGCTCTCTGGTCTTGGCTATTGTGGAGAGGTTGGAGTCTGTTTGATTGAGTGTGTGGACAGGTGTCTTTTATACAGGTAACAAGTTCAAACAGGTGCAGTTAATACAGGTAATGAGTGGAGAACAGGAGGGTTCTTAAAGAAAAACTAACAGGTCTGTGAGAGCCGGAATTCTTACTGGTTGGTAGGTGATCAAATACTTATGTCATGCAATAAAATGCAAATTAATTACTTAAAAATCATACAATGTGATTTTCTGGATTTTTGTTTTAGATTCCGTCTCTCACAGTTGAAGTGTACCTATGATAAAAATTACAGACCTCTACATGCTTTGTAAGTAGGAAAACCTGCAAAATCGGCAGTGTATCAAATACTTGTTCTCCCCACTGTATCTTGTTTATAGGTCTATAGAGAAAAAAAGAGAAGGAGTATGTGTGTTACCTTGCGTTTCCTCTTGCTGTCTCCTCCCTCTGTCTCGGGGATGCACAGGTGTCTCATGGCCTCTTTCTGCTTGGAAGAGGAGGAGGAAGAGTGTTTGTGAGAGGCTCGGGTGCCTGTCGTAGTATCAGGCACTCTGTCGAGCAGGGAGAGGTCTATCTGCACCACCAAGTTTCTCAGGCCTCGATGGGAGTCTGCGGCCTGCTCACTACGTCCAAACGGGACCAGGGTGTAGAGTTTCTGCTTCCCCTGGATCTCCTGCCCCTGGCCTGGGTTGGATGCGGTGGTGCGCCTGGGGTAGAGCACTCTGGGCCTGCTATCCGCGGGCCTCCCCGGGCCCTGGTATCCTCTTCTGGGGATGGGACGCTGGCTTGATGTGGAGTCGGCCTGGACTTTGGTGACGTTGGGAGTCAGATCGGGCTCCGAGTCCGACACCAAAGAGGAAGATGATGAAGAGGAGGAGGAGTCCGTGGGAGGGACGACAGGAGTGGGGGAGGAGGGCGACGGCAGAGGGGAAGGGTCCTGCTGAGACTGTCTCTCTTCTTCCTCCTCACTCTTCCTCTTTTTATTGGTCCCGTGGCGTTGTGGGTCGATGGGATGGCGGCGTCGCTCGCTGTTGGTGTGAGGTCTCTGCTTGGGCTGGACCGCTTGCCATTCGCCTCTCTGCTGCTGCTGTTGCTCCTTCCTCCTCCTCTTGCGCTTCTCCTCTCTCTCTCTCTCCTCCCTCCTCCTTTTTCTCTCCTCTATGTCCTCTTCCTCCTCTTCCTCTGAGCTCTGGACCCAGGGGCGTCTTAGCAACTGCTCCTCCGCCAGTCTTCTCTCTCCCTGTCTCTCCCCCTTTCTTTCCTTCTGTTTCCCCCCCTGCCTCTCTCCTTGTTTTTCTGCCTGTCTCTCTACCTCATTTTCCCCCTTTCCCTCTGTCTGCCTGTCTACCTGCCTCTCTGGTGCATGGGTCTCTCTCTGGTTGTCCACCTCCTGTTTTCTCTCCCTGGATTGGGGCTTCTTCTGTGGAAGCTTTGGGTGGGGAGCAGGGGCCTCCCGGGACTTGACTTTGGGTCTAGGGCTGGGGCTGGATCTAGCGCGAGGCCCAGAACTAGCTTTGGACTTAGGCTGAGAATGTGGCTTGGGGCTCGATTTGGAACAGTGACCAACTCTACTGCTGGTCTCTCTGCTATGGTCTGTGGCGGGTAAGTGCTTGGCCCTGGGTGTGGGACTGAGACTGGTACTGAGTCTGGTTGTCAAACTAGGCCCAAACCTGGGCCTGGGGTTGGAGTTGGAATTGTGGCTGTGTCTGCTACTCTCCTTGGGCCTTTGTCCAGAGGTTGATAGGTGTTGGCTTTTTGGGGCTAGAGTGCGGTCGTGTTTCGAGCTAGGCTGAGAATGAAGCTTGGGACTCGAGTTGGGACTAGGCCTGGGTCTGTGTTTGTGCCTGTGGCTCAGCTCAGTGCTCAGAGCAGGGGCTGCCTTGGCTGTAGTCTTGGGAGTGGGAACAGGCTGGCTCTGTGTGGGTTTAGGCCTGGAGTTGTGCTGAAGCGGAGGCTGAGGATATGGACTGTGTCTTGGTTTGCTCTTGGGCTCAGTGCTGGGTACAGGGGCAATCCAGGGCCTGATTTTGGGTCTATGGCTCGGGCTGGTTGTTAGGCTAGGCCGCGTGGGAGGCCTGAGGCTTTCCTGATAAGGACTCCGAACCTGAGGATAGCGGCGGGGGCTAGAATGAGTAAGGCTAGGACTAGGACTCCTAGGGGGGTGCCGGGGAATGGAACTAGGGCTGCAGCTGGCTCTGGGGCTTGGGCAGGGGCTCGGACAGACACTGGGGACCGGGCTAGGGATGGGGCTGTGTCTTGGGCTGGGGCTAGGACTGGGACAGGGGCTGGGGCAGGGGCTGTAACCAGGGCTAGGCCGAGGGCTATGCCTGGGGCTGTAGTTGAAGCGCGGGCTGGGAACAGGGCTCTGGCTGGGGCTGTAGTCCTCTCTGGATCTGGATGGAGATGGGGCTCTGTGGGGGTCTGGGGCGGGTGACCGGTGCTCTGTAGCTCTCTGGGCGTGGTCGTGATTGCTGGGATCCTGGTCGCAGGAGGAGGATTTTTTGGGGACTTTTTTCAGCCACTTATCCAGCTGCCACTGAGTGGTGAAGGAGTGATATGTCTAAGAAAACAGAGAGAGGAAGATGAGAGGATGGAGAGGGATGACAGATTTAAGGAGAGAGGGATGAGTGGAGAAACAGTCAGGTAGGATCAACAAAGGAGAGGGATCATGTGATACATCCATATTGGTACCTTTGATACATCCATATTGGTTCTAAACACTAACTTGCACTATAATTAACTTGCAGAAAGTGCTTGGACTATATTCAATCAAAACAGATAACCTGGTTTTGGGGTTAAGCCAAAAACAACAATTGTCCTGATCAGCGAGAAATTCTATTTATATATATTCGAATAGCTTTTTCCCACAAGAATATTGATATGTTGAATGAAGGCCAGTGCAATATTTTTTTTTTATTAAAGTTTCTAAAGTGTGTAGTGAGGAACAGGATGAAAGAAGGATGAGGGGGTTCTGTCTTATGGTCACACTTTTCTGTGAAGAGAGAGAGAGAGACTAAGGGGGAGGGAGGGATAGAGTGATGGAATGAGAGAGAGAGAGACTAAGGGGGAGGGAGGGATAGAGTGATCGAATGAGAGAGAGAGAGACTAAGGGGGAGGGAGGGATAGAGTGATCGAATGAGAGAGAGAGAGAGAGAGAGAGAGAGAGAGAGAGAGAGAGAGAGAGAGAGAGAGAGAGAGAGAGAGAGAGAGAGAGACAGAGAGACAGAGAGACAGAGAGAGAGAGAGACTAAGGGGAGGGAGGGATAGAGTCATGGAATGAGAGAGAGAGAGACTAAGGGGAAAATAGCAAGTGACAGTGACATGAGTAAACGAAAGATTCCTCGAAAACCAGGACACACATTGGACTATTTTAAAAACACACAACCCATTGAACAAACACTACCAACACACATTACTCACTCCCAGCTTCACTCTTACCACCACAGTCAAAACTCCACTTTTTTTAAACTGTTCTACACTGCACATGTAGAGTACATTGAGAAAACACTGTAAAAACTGCCACTCGTTCAACCATAGTCTAAGAAGCTCAAACTTTGAACAGTGCCCTTTAAATTGACTACTTCTTCAACCCTCCTTCATTTTTTACTACCACTGGAATCCACACACATCTGCCCTGACAGAGGCTAAAGCCCCCCCTCCCATTTATCAAATGACTCACACAACTGACTCAGTAACCCAGAAAGAGAAGAGAGTTTTAAAAAGAAGAGGATCTACTCACTGCTTTCCTAAGTCTTCTTTTTCGCTCTCCCCATCTAGCTCCCTCTCTCCAGTAGCTGACCAGAGTTATTTAAACCTCTACTCCTCTACTCAAACACTCCCCCCCTCCCTCATTCCCTTTTCCAGAGAAGACACTGCATCTCTTGTACCCTCTCTGCCCCCTCCCTCCCTTCCCTCCCTCCTTCCCTCTACCTGGAATTCTGGAGCACTGTTTCCAACCCTGGCACCCGCAGAATATGCTCGGTTGAAACCCCAGTTAGAATTCGATCATCCATAGATAAGATCTCTCTTCAGCTCAGAGATTGATTGTATTTCAATTGAGGAAGGAAACTCCCAGTATGCTTTGCATGATTTTCAGGAACTAGTTAGTCAATTCTCAGTTTGTTCTGGCTTGGCGCTATTTGACAAGAAGGCAATAGAAATCAGTAAATAAATACTCCCTTCCTTGGGAGACACTGTAACGCTCCATGTAGAGGAAAAACACATGGACCCCCCACCCTCACCACCTCTATTGGGGCCTGATATACTGCATGTTCAGTAATAGACCCAGCTATGGTCAGACACAGACACATAGGGCCTTCTATTCATACAGGCAGTAGAAGCAGGTTTTCCCTACTCAACTCTCTCTGCATAGCTAACCTACACCCCTAACTGCTGTCCCCCTCCTTCGACAATATCCCCCCACCACCAACTCCTCCTCAAATAAAGACCTATTATACCCTGCTGTTTATAAACAGACCACTCTCTCTCTCCCCTCTCTCTCTCTCTCTCTCTCTCTCTCTCTCTCTCTCTCTCTCCTCTCTCTCTCTCTACTGTGCATTTACATGCTTGTAACTCAGTGCCAATGAAACTGCTAACCCATTCCATTTGAAAGATTCCCTTACCTTTAGTTGAGCTTATTTGAGCGTAAGCTGGCGTAGCATAGAGAATCTGCAGTTGGTTATTAGTGTGGGAGACTGTCATGCTAACTGCTAATGAAATGCTAGCGTGAAACCAAATCTCCGGGACTCCCACCTCCCGTGGGCTTTCCTATTTGGGACTGGGCTTGTTGACATGACACCCAAACTTTAATTCCTACAGCAACTCCACTCTGCCTTCTTCTGCCTGCTTTCCCCCACCCTCCCCCTGCTTACCCCTCCCCCTGCTTCCTCCCCCTGGTCTCACCCCCTCTCCCTCACCCCCTCCCTATGCTAGCTCACGTGCATTCCTAATTCCTCCCTCCCCCTCCCCCTCACCAGATAGATTTCACTTGCTTTGGCAATGTAAACATATGTTTCCCCTGCCAATAAAGCGCTTTGAATGGAATTGAATTGAGAGAGAATCTGAAATGAGAGGAGGCAGAGAGAAAAAGGGGGATGGAGAAAAAAGAGAGTAAAAGGGTATAAGAGGCTAAAGGGTGAGAGAGAAATATCTAAAAAGAGAGAGATTGAGAAATGCCATGAGAGAGAGGTAGCTAAAGAGAGATATGGTATAGAGACAGACAGACAGACAGACAGACAGACAGACAGACAGACAGACAGACAGACAGACAGACAGACAGACAGACAGCAGTGTGACAGACAGTGATCGTGGTGGTATTACCTCCTTGGTGCAGTCAAGGGCCTGAGCATCGGTGGGTGTCCCAGGATCGGAGTGTGTTTCTGGGCTTGAGCTAAGGGAGCACTGGCTACTGCTCTCCTCCTCCAACTCACTGTAGGAGTCTGAGACTGAAGAGTCTGAGCTGGAATGTCTCACCCTCCCACCATGTGTGTGTGTGTGCTGCTCCGACAGACTGTCAATCAACACACACACCAGAGAAGGGTCAGCTTACACACAGATACACAAACACACAGATGCACGAACACACACACACACACACACACACACACACACACACACACACACACACACTCACACACACACACTCACACAAACAATATGTGGGCATTCACACTTGTAGGCCCTCTTCATTTATCACTATCAGTGTGTGTGTGTGTGTGTGTGTGTGTGTATGTGTGTGTGTTTAAGAGTGACCAGGAGAGAGAAACATGGGTTGGTCTATCATCCAGCTGTCACATTTCACACATCCTTACCTTTCATATTACTTCCCCACACACACACACACACACACACACACACACACACACACACACACACACACACACACACACACACACACACACACACACACACACACACACACACACACACACACACACACACTGAATGTTCAGTAATAGACCCAGCTATGGTCAGACACAGACACATTGGGCCTTCTATTCCCCTGTAGCTCAGTTGGTAGAGCATAGCGCTTGCAACGCCAGGGTTGTGGGTTCGTTTCCCACGGGGGGCCAGTATGAAAATGTATGCACTCACTAACTGTAAGTTGCTCTGGATAAGAGCGTCTGCTAAATGTAAAAAATTTAAATGTATTCATACAGGCAGTAGTAGCAGGTTTCCCCTACTCAACTCTCTCTGCATAGCTAATGTGGTCCTCTGTAGCTCAGCTGGTAGAGCACGGCGCTTGTAACGCCAAGGTAGTGGGTTCGATCCCCGGGACCACCCATACACAAAAATGTATGCACGCATGACTGTAAGTCGCTTTGGATAAAAGCGTCTGCTAAATGGCATATTATTATTATTATAACCTACACCCCTAACTGCTGTCCCCCTCCTTCGACAATATCCCCCCACCACCAACTCCTCCTCAAATAAAGACCTATTATACACCGCTGTTTATAAACAGACCTCTCTCTCTCTCTCTCTCTCTACTGTGCATTTACATGCTTGTAACTCAGTGCCAATGAAAGTGCTAACCCATTCCATTTGAAAGCTTCCCTTACCTTTAGTTTAGCTGGCGTAGCATAGAGAGTCTGCAGCTGGTTATTAGTGTAGGAGACTGTCTGCTAATAGCTAATGAAATGCAACTCCCCCTCCGCCTTCTTCCGCCTGCTGCCCCCACACACACACGTAATGCAGTAGACACATCTAGTACCTGTTGTTACCAACCCAGGGGGCTGACCGTTGAGGGCCCTAGTAGAGAGATGACAGCAAAGGAGAGAAAAGAGACTGGTGTTATTCATTATGTGCCAGACGATATCTGCTTCCAGTTCTATCAAATCAATACAGATCGAGAAATGGAGAGAAGGAGGGGACGTCACTTTAAACGTGTATGTGTGTGAGATGCAGCTCCAGTCTAATAGACAGAGAGCTCTCTCTCTCTCTCTCTCTCTCTCTCAATTCACTTTCACTTTCACTTTAATTCAATCTCAATTTAAGGGCTTTCTTGGCATCGTGTGTTAACACTGCCAAAGCTCTCTCTCTCTCTCTCTCTCTCTCTCTCTCTCTCTCTCTCTCTCTCTCAATTCAATTTCAATTTCAATTTAATTCAATTCAATTTAAGGGCTTTATTGGCATGGGAAACGTGTGTTAACATTGCCAAAGCAAGTTACAGAGAGCTCTCTCTCTCTCTCTCTCTCTCTCTCTCTCTCTCTCTCTCTCTCTCTCTCTCCTTCTCACTCCAGCCCTGGCCCAGAACCACACTCACTGCAGGGAGCCCCTCTCACTCTTCTCCCCCCTCTTCCTACCACACCTTCCAACTAACTATTTCTCTCCTCTCCTTCTTATGTTGTTCATTCAACCTCAAATAAGGGATGTAGCCAACTTACTCAGTTACAAAGTCCTGTTACTAGTTACCCCCCAAAATACTTTGGCTTTATTTTTTTTTTACTGTGCAGCAGGATGAACATAAAGGACGGTTGGAGGGAGCAGAAAGGAATGGTGGAGGGAGGAAGGGTGGAGGGAGGAAGGGTGGAGGGAAGGAGGGAGGAAAGAGAAAGGGCGGATGGAAGTAAGGAAACATTTAGTTCAGGTCATGAGAGAGAGACATTCTGAAATGTTGTAAACATTTTCCGAAAGGTTTGTAGAATGTTGCTGGGCTTCCCTACCTTGTCAGCATCCTCATCGTCACTGCTGAGCTTCAAGTCATCAGCGAGCATGCTGGGAAAAATGAGAAAAACATACGTAAAGAGAAAGATTAAAGTAAAGTAAAGGTACTCTAAAGTAAAGTAAAAGTGAAGTGAAGTATGAAGTATACAAAAGTATACAGTCTAGTTTTGAGGGGGTAATGAGGTACATGTCACCTCTGACTGAGAGAGAGGATATAAAGGGTTAATAAGCTAGGAGACTCTTTGTTCTGCTACTGGAAAAGTTCACACAAATGTCAGGTCACCTTTGACCTGGTGTCCTGGTGTTTTTACGTCATGTTTGCAGCACAACTAAAACTGACAGATTAGTACTACTGCCTCTGTGTGTGTTCATGTGTGTGTGTGTGTGTGTGTGTGTGTGCGTACGTGCGTGCGTGTGTGTGGATCACAGCCCCGGCTCATGGCCCCACTGTTCGGTGACCTTAGGTAGATCGTGTTTCTCATGTCCCACTTACAATTTTTGAGGCGCCAGGTGAGGGTGGGTCATCCCCCTGAGCTGCCAGAGAGAGAGAGAGGGAGTGAGGACACACACACACACATTGGCATGACAAACATATTCATTTAATTCTTATAATATAATCCTGAGCAGCCTGACAGAGAAAGGTTCCAGACACACACACACACACACACACACACACACACACACACACACACACACACACACACACACACACACACACACACACTCACGCACAAATACACACACCTTAGACTGTGAATACATACATTGCTTGTGCTGAGTAGTGTGCTGCTTTGCTTCCTAGAGAGAGAGAGAGAGAGAGAGAGAGATATTGATGAAGTTTAACCCCCCCCCCCCCCACACACACACACACACACACACACAGGCCTACTTTAGGGTTGTAGAGGAAGCTCTGGGCCTGGCCACCTCCTGAGGGTTGCTGGGACAGCCAGGGTGGTTAATGTCCTGGGGGTAGGAAGGTTAGAGGTCAGAGGTCACAGAGATTGGATAGACTTTACTAACATTACTGACAAGCATCTGCACACGCACGCACACACACACACACTATAAGAATTTGAGTTTTCTGTGGTTGACTCATGGTACAGGCTTAAGTGCCCTATGAGGATATTTTTGCCAAAAGAAGGTGTATGGCACTAGAGGGAGTGATGTGCTATTTATCATGACTCAGGACTCACTCTGAAACAGGGGCTCAGATGACTCTCTACATCCCTGCTTACAGTGGTGTAAAGTACTTAAGTAAAAGTACTTTACTTTACTATTCATATTTTTGACAACTTTTACTTCTACTTCACTACATTCCTAAAGAAAATAATGTACTTTTTACTCCATACATTTTTCCTGACACCCAAAAGTACTCAATACATTTTGAATGCTTAGCAGGACAGGGAAAATGGTCCAATTCACACACTCATCAAGAGAACATCCCCTGGTCATCCCTACTGCCTCTGATCTCGCGGAATCACTAAACATGAATGCTTCGTTTGTAAATGATGTCTGAGTGTTGGAGAGTGCCCCTTGCTAATCGTACATTTTTAAAACAACAAAATGGTGCCGTCTGGTTTGCTTAATATAAGGAATTTGAAATGATTTATACTTTTACTGTTGATACTTTAGTATATTTTAGCGATTACATTTACTTTTGATACTTAAGTATATTTAAAACCAAATACTTTTAGACTTTTACTTAAGTAGTATTTTACTGGGTACTTTGACTTTTACTTGAGTCATTTTCTATTAAGGTATCTTTACTTTTACTCAAGTATGACAATTGGCTACTTTTTCCACCATTGCCTATTTCTAGCCTGGAACACATCACTATGGGATTCAGTTCATTGCTGTGACTATCATTGGCTAAGCTAAAGAACATGCAGATCTAACTCTAACCATTGACCATTGAAAGACATTAGGGTGAGGGATGGTGATGGGGGATGTAGGGTGTCTGTGATAAATTGTCCATGATCTGTGTGTATGTCTATGTGTGTGTGTGTGTGTGTCTGCATGTTTGTGTGTGTCGGTGTGTGAATTCAGAGGTGTCATGATACAGCGTATACACATTGTGAAACAGGTTCTTCCTCTATTGTGGCTGTGATGTGTTTTGAGTGACAACCTGTCTTTTGTTCCTACCGCTTTGTGTATAATGTACATCCACTTCTGTGTATTTTGTGCATATTTGTAGCTGTCTTTGTGATCTCTCTTTTGTTAGTGTATGTGTGTGTGTGTGTGTGTGTGTGTGCGTGCGTACTTGCTTGCGTGTGTGTTTGCAAGTGATGTCCCTGAAGCATTGGTCTACCAGAGGGAGGACAAGGGTTTTGATGATCGAGGTGATAATTGTCAGGGCGATTATGAGACAGTGCCCAGTGAACTATCCTATCTGTTATCTGTTATCTGCTATTTCTGAGTACAGGAGCCCAGCTCTGAATAGGAAGCCAGAAAGAGAGAGAGAGAGAGAGAGATCTTTGTGCCAATCCTCATCGCATACAAGTTATTAGATTTGTAGCCATGTAACCATGAAGTGCTTTGAAAGGCTGGTCATGGCTCACATCAACACCATCATCCTATAAACCCTAGACCCACTCCAATTTGCATGCCGCCCCAACAGATCCACAGATGACGCAATCTCTATTGCACTCAACACTGCCCTTTCCCACCTGGACAAAAGGAACACCTATGTGAGAATGCTGTTCATTGACTACAGCTCAGCGTTCAACACCATGGTGCCCTCAAAACTCATCACTAAGCTAAGGACCCTGGGACTAAACACCTCCCTCTGCAACTGGATCCTGGACTTCCTGATGGGCCGCCCCCAGGTGGTAAGGGTAGGCAACAACACATCTGCCACGTTGATCCTCAACACGGGGGCCTCTCAGCGGTGCGTGCTTAGTCCCCTCCTGTACTCCCTGTTCACCCATGACTGCGTAGCCAAGCACGACTCCAACACCATCATTAAGTTTGCAGACAACACAACGGTGGTAGGCCTTTTCACAGACAACGATGAGACAGACTATAGGGAGGAGGTCAGAGACCTGGAAGTGTGGTGCCAGGACAACAACCTCTCCCTCAACGTGAGACCTAGGATCAAGGTTATCCTACCAACGGGACATTAAAAACTATGGCTGAACGAGTTGTGGCTGAACGACGACATAGATAACATACAGCTGGCGAGATATACTCTACATCGGCAGGATAGAACGGCTGACTCCGGTAAGACAAGGGGTGGCGGTCTGTGTATATTTGTAAACAACAGTTCGTGCATAAAATCGAATACTAAGGAAGTCTTGAGGTTTTGCTCGCCTGAGGTAGAGTATCTCATGATAAGCTGTAGCCCACACTATTTACCAAGAGAGTTTTCATCTATATTTTTCGTAGCTGTCTATTTACCACCACAAAACGATGCTGGCACTAAGATTGCACTCAATGAGCTGTATAAGACCATAAGCAAACAGGAAAACGCTCATCCAGAGGCAATGCAGGGAAACTTAAATCCATTCTACCTAATTTCTACCAGCATGTTAAATGTGCAACCAGAGGAAAAAACTCAAGGCCACCTTTACTCCACACACAGAGACACGTACAAAGCACTCCCTCGCCCTCCATTTGGCAACTCTGACCATAACTCTATCCTCCTGATTCCTGCTTATAAGCAAAAACTAAAGCAGGAAGCACCAGTGACTCGGTTAATAAGGAAGTGGTCAGATGACGCAGATGCTAAGCTACAGGACTGTTTTGCTAGCACAGACTGGAATAGGTTCCGGGATTCTGCCGATAGCATTGAGGAGTACACCACATCAGTCACTGGCTTCATCAATAAGTGCATCGATGACGTTGTCTCCACAGTGACCATACGTACATACCCCAACCAGAAGCCATGGATTACAGGCAACATCCACACTGAGCTAAAGGGTAGAGCTGCCGCTTTCAAGGAGAGGGACTCTAACCTGGACGCTTTTAAGGAATCCCGCTATGCCCTCCCACAAACCATCAAACAGGCAAAGAGTCAATACAGGACTAAGATTGAATCGTACTACACCGGCTCCAACGCTCGTCGGACATGGCAGGGTTTGCAAACTATTACAGACTACAAAGGGAAGCACAGCCACGAGCTGCCCAGTGACACAAGCCTACCAGGCGAGCTAAATCACTTCTATGCTCGCTTCGAGGCAAGCAACACTGAAGCATGCATGAGAGCATCAGCTGCTCCGGATGACTATGTGATCACGCGCTCCGTAGCCGATGTGAGTAAGACTTTTAAGCAGGTCAACATTCACAAGGCCGTAGGGCCAGACGGATTACCAGGACGTGTACTCCGAGCATGCGCTGACCAACTGGCAAGTGTCTTCACTGACATTTTCAATAAGTCCCTGACTGAGTCTGTAATACCAACATGTTTCAAGCAGACCACCATAGTCCCTGTGCCCAAGAACACTAAGGTGACCTGCCTAAATGACTACCGATCCGTAGCACTCACGTCTGTAGCCATGAAGTGCTTTGAAAGGCTGGTCATGGCTCACATCAACACCATTATCCCAGAAACCCTAGACCCATTCCAATTTGCATACCACCCCAACAGATTCACAGATGATGCAATCTCTATTGCACTCCACACTGCCCTTTCTCACCTGGACAAGAGGAACACCTACGTGAGAATGCTATTCATTGACAACGGCTCAGCGTTCAACACCATGGTGCCTCAAAACTGGATCCTGGATCCTGGACTTCCTGATGGGCCGCCCCCAGGTGGTAAGGGTAGGCAACAACACATCTGCCACGTTGATCCTCAACACGGGGGCCCCTCAGCGGTGCGTGCTTAGTCCCCTCCTGTACTCCCTGTTCACCAATGACTGCGTGGCCAGGCACGACTCCAACACCATCATTAAGTTTGCAGACGACACAACAGTGGTAGGCCTGATCACCGACAACGATGAGACATCCTATAGGGAGGAGGTCAGAGACCTGGCCATGTGGTGCCAGGATAACAATCTCTCCCTCAACGTGATCAAGACAAAGGAGATGATTGTGGACTACAGGAGAAAAAAGAGGACTCATCACGCCCCCATTCTCATCGACGGGGCTGTAGTAGGTAGTGTGTACTGCCCAGTACATCACTGGGGCCAAGCTTCCTGACATCCAGGACCTCTATACCAGGCGGTGTCAGAGGAAGGCCCTAAAAATAGCCAAAGACTCCAGCCACCCTAGTCATAGACTGTTCGGTCTGCTACCGCACAGCAAGCGGTACCGGAGTGCCAAGTCTAGTGCCAATCCCTCCCTTTTTTTTTACGCTACTGCTACTCGCTGTTTATTATCTATTATCTATGCATAGTCACTTTACCCCTACCTACATGTACATATTGCCTCAATTACCTCGACTAACCTTTACCCCCGCACATTGACTCGGTACCAGTACCCCCTGTATATAGCCTCGTTATTGTTATTTTATTGTTGCTCTTTTATTTTTGTGTGTGTGTGTGTGTGTGTGTGTGTGTGTGTGTGTGTGTGTGTGTGTGTGTGTGTGTGTGTGTGTGTGTGTGTGTGTGTGTGTGTGTGTGTGTGTGTGTGTGTGTGTGTGTGTGTGTGTGTGTGTGTGTGTGTGTGTGTGAGAGTGTGAGTGTGTCTAGTCCATGCCGACTTTTGTATCGCTTTGAACAGGAAGCAGGCTCTGGAAAAGGTCAGGCCTTATCTGTTCTGATGGCTGTGTGGGTGTGCGTGTGTGCGTGTGTGTGTGAATGTGTGTCAGTGGAAGCTCCTCAGAGGAGGAAGGGGAGGACCATCCTACTCAGTGAATTTCAGAAAAATACAAATAGTGAAACGTTTAAAAAAGTTATCCTTTTTAGATAAAACTATACTAAATATATTCACATCATCAAATAACTGATTAAAACAAACCGTTTTGAAATGAAGATCTACAGCACTCTCAACAGCCTCAAAAGCATTCTCTGGGGTAGCACCATGGTGTAGCTGGAGGACAGCTAGTTTCCGTCCTCCTCTGGGTACATTGACTTCAATAGTAAACCTAGGAGGCTCATGGTTCTCACCCCCTTCCATAGATTTACGCAGTAATTATGACGACTTTCGGAGGATGTCCTCAACCTATCAGAGCTCTTGCAACATGAACTGACATGTTGTCCTCCCAATCAAAGGATCAGAGAATGAATCTAGTACTGAAAGCATAAGATACAGCTAGCTAGCACTGCAGTGCATAAAATGTGGTGAGTAGTTGACTCAAAGAGAAAGACAATAGTTGAACAGTTTTGAACATATTTCTTCAAAAATTAAATTGAAACAAACGGAACGAAAAAGGGATAGACCTACCTGAATTTTCCCAATAGAAACTCTTGTTTTGTTTGGAACATTTTGCAACTGTTTGGAGTAATGATTACACCCTAGATCACCTAGATGCAGGCAAGAGAGTGCAAGGCGGTACTGAATGTTTCAATGTCTGTCACCTTGATTACTCCAATTTGTCTCGCGACCTGTGCACCTGCGTTATAAACATACATTCGTAGGCTAGGTTGTAGCAACCCTAATGATGGGTATAGGGAAAATTTGTAGTAGCCTAAATCTATCGATGTTACATTGAGCTGGGTGAACGGAATAGGAATTACAGTCATCCAATATGCTGTAATAGAAAGAAGGCCATGTCCATTAAAAAAAATCCTACCTAATCTTAAACGGCACCAACCGCCACTGGTGTGTGTGAATGTGTGTGTGTGTGTGACAGAGAGAGAGAGAGAGAGAGAGAGAGAGAGAGAGAGAGAGAGAGAGAGTTGAAACAGATGGACATGTGTGATAGTGTTACAGGAGGGGGTCGCAGTTCCGGAGCGATCCACTAGGTGTCCTCCTCCGACAACCTTAGGCACCTTCTCACTCACAGTCTGGACTAATCATGATCCTATTGGTGTCACCTGTGTCTACCTGTTCACCTGTGTATTTATGCCCTCACTTCCCTGTGTTCCCTTGCTCAGTTTTCTCTGCTAGTGTCTCTATGCTCAGCAGTACTAATCAGTGTCTGTACAGGTACTTGAGAAGTGTTCTCCCTGTTTCTTTATTATTTCAGTTACTATATTTCGTATTTTGGCTGTCTGTTTTTGGAGATTTATTTGCTCCACCTTTCTGTTATCGTGTTAAGTCCGTTGTTTTGTATCCTGGCTTCGGGACCACCATTAAAGATCCTTGTTTCACCATCTCTGCCTACTGCCTACTGTCTATCCTGCACCGCACCAGGGTCACACCTCACACCAACCCTTACATGATAGAACAGTAGAGTCTGCAAGAGCTCGCTCTTGAAGAGAGTAAGGAGAGTCTGCTCTGAGAAGCATGTATCCTTTCATTCAATTTAGTCTAACACACACACACACACACACATACAGCATTCACTTCTCTCACTCTTTTCCTCTCCCCTCTCTTCTTCATAAACACAACATTTTCCCCATAAACCCAGAGGGCAAGTATTCCCTCTCTCTACTCCTCCTTTCTCTCCTCTCCTCCCTCTCAGTAACCAAGGACACTGATTCATCCCTTACTCCCCTCTCACAACAAGAAGCCTTCCCAGGTGAGCAGTGTGCCGCTATCTCTCCACTCCCTTCCCCCCTCTTTCTCTGCTCCCTCTCCTCCTCCCTCTTCTTCTGCTATTTCTCCTCTCTCCTTCCCCACTCTCCCTCTCTCCTTCCTCTCTGTCTGCTCTCTCTCTATTTCTCTCCATCCCTTCTCTCCATTTCTCTTTCCTGTGCTAGTCTTTTGGCTAGGAAAATGTAGACTGGGAACAGCACAGTGGGACAGTATTTCAGTAGGCAGGCTACAGTCAAACATGCTCTGTTCAGCTTCAGCTACCAACAGCAACAGAGATTTCCCCCAAAGGCCTGCTACTAGTAGCCTCAGGGCAACCACCACTAAGAGAGGAGAAAGTGTAACGTGTACCAACACACACATTTGTTCCAGCCCAGCACTACACACCTGATTAGCTAGTGCAGAGCAGTGTAGATCAGTGCAGTAGTTATGGTCCTGTAGGCCAGGTAGGAGTATAAAGTCAACCATCTCTAACTCCTAGAATATCCTTGACAGAAAAACGGTTTGAGAAAAGTCATAGAGACAGAAACATCAACACAGTAAGATAAAACAGGTGTTGTGGAGGTCTATACAGTGGTGGTCTTCCAGTAACCAATGAGAATGCCTTGTCAGATATAGGTTGCGAAACCCAACCAGGGCATGTGAGCCTACATCAACAAGATTATTCACTGAGACTTGCTTGTCTGTTTGTTGTGTTTGGCCAAAGTAAAGTAAGCTAATCTGCAGTGAGCATGGTGTGTGTCTGGGGGTATTGCACCACCATTACTGTAGCCTTCTGCTGATCCTAGTGTTAACTCATTTGTTCCCACATTTTTCCAGATATGCCCACTATGCACATCTTATACAATTAGTAACCCCTATAAGCCATATTGCTTTTTGAAAAAGAATATTGAAAGGTATGTGAAAAAGTATGTTTTATACATACAGTGCTCTGCCTATAATAAAATTAACAGACATTTACCCCTATTCCCAAGCTTCAATATCTATATACCTCAGCCCACTTATCCACACATCTAAACCCAATTACCCACACACCCCAGCCCTGTTACCCCAATGTGCTAAACCTAACACCCACATGCCAATGTCCTAATATTAATGCAATCAAGTCCTGATACACCCATATCCTAGCCCTATAAGCCCTATTTATTACCCATAGACTCCAGTTCCTTTGCCAAAACACCTCAGCCCTGTTACTTGCCTATCTCAGCCCTGTTACCCACTTTGCCAAGGCCTGTATTCCACCAAGTCATCAACATTTACATATATCCAGCTATCCACTGCACACTCCAAAACTGCATATCTTAGTCCTGTGACCTCTGACCTGTATACTCTAACCATTTCATAGATAAACTCATAGTACAGTGGTATAACACATGTTCCCCAGCCTCATTCACTGTTTTTCTACAAGAAACGTGTTACCAGAAAGGGCAATAGAAGTCCATTCAGACCCATGACCTGTATGAGCCTGGTACATCTCTACACCCCATTACATAAACCAGGTAAATTCATGGGCATTAAGCTTGATACTCATATAAAACAAGTCTACCCCAGTGCTCAACATACTACGTCTATCCCTGCACTTCAGCCCAAATTTACCCATACGAACCAGGTTAACACCGGAGGCTATATCCAATACTCTGATAAAACAGGACTACCGTTGTAACTATACTGAACAGAAATATAAACACAACATGTAAAGTCTTTGTCCCATGTTTCATGTTTCATGAGCTGAAATAATAGATCCCTGAAATGTTCCATACGCACAAAAAGCTTATTTCTCTCATATTTTGTGCACAAATTTGTTTACATTCCTCCCTGTTAGTGAGCATTTCTCCTTTGTCAAGATAATCCATCCACCTGACAGGTGTGGAATATCAAGAATCTGATTAAACAGCATGATCATTACACAGGTGCACCTTGTGCTGGGGACAATAAAAGGCCACTCTAAAATGTGCAGTTTTGTCACACAACACAATGCCACAGATGTCTCAAGTTTTGAGGGAGCATGCAATTGGCATGCTGACTGCAGGAATGTCCACCAGATCTGTTGCCAGAGAATTGAATATTCATTTCTCTACCATAATCCGCCTCCAACGTCGTTTTACAAAATGTGACAGCACGTCTAACCGGCCTCACAACCGCAGACCACGTGTAACCACGCCAGCCCAGGACCTCCACATCCGGCTTCTTCACCTGCGGGATCGTCTGAGACCAGCCACCCGGACAGCTGATGAAACTGTGTGTTTGCATTACCGAAGAATTTCTGCACAAAGTGTCAGAAACCGTCTCAGGGAAGCTCATCTGCATGCTCGTCGTTCTCACCAGGGACTTGACCTGACTGCAGTTCGCCGTTGTAACCGGCTTCAGTGGGCAAATGCAAATTTTCGATGGCCGCTGGCACGCTGGAGAAGTGTGCTCTTCAAGGATGAATCCCGGTTTCAACTGTACCGGGCAGATGGCAGACAGATTGTATGGCGTCGTGTGGGCGAGCGGTTTGCTGATGTCAACGTTGTGAACAGATTACCCCATGGTGGTGTTGGGGTTATGGTATGGGCAGGCATAAGCTACGGACAACGAACACAATTGCATTTTATCGACGGCAATTTCAATTCACAGAGATACCGTGACCGTGACCTGAGGCCCATTGTCGTGCCATTCATCCGCCGCCATCACCTCACGTTTCAGCATGATAATGCATGGCCCCATGTCACAAGAACATGTCTCCCATTGAGCATGTTTGGGATGCTCTGGATCGATGTGTACAACAGCGTGTTCCAGTTCCCGCCAATATCCAGCAACTTCGCACAGCCATTGAAGAGGAGTGGGACAACATTCCACAGACCTTAATCAACAGCCTAATCAACTCCATGCGAAGGAGATGTGTCGCGTTGCATGAGGCAAATGGTGGTCACACCAGATACTGACTGGTTTTCTGATCCACGCCCATGCCTTTTAAAAAAAGATATATGTGACAAACAGATGCATATCTGTACTCCCAGTCATGTGAAATCCATAGATTAGGGCTTAATGAATTTATTTCAATTGACTGATTCCCTTATATGAACTGTAACTCAGTAAAATCTTTGAAATTGTTGCATGTTTTGTTTATATTTTTGTTCAGTGTATTTAGCAAAACTCACATAAACCAGGTTTACCCTTGTGCAAGAGAAACTTAACCAAACTATTGAAGTTAAATATTTGTTATGTTGTTACCAGTTGCTGTGTGTGCCGTTTAAGATGAGGGAGGACAATAAAAAATGTTATGAGCATGGCCTTATTTATATTACAGCATATTGGATGACTGTCATTCATATTTCATTTACCCAGCTCAATGTAACATAAATAGGTTTAGGCTACTACATGACACTCAAATTTTCCCTATACGCATCATGAGGTTGCTACAACCTAGCCTATGAATGAAAGTTTACAACATAGGTGCACAGGTCAAGAGAAATTTGAGTAATCAAGGTGACAGACATTGACACATTCAATACCGCCTTGCACACTCTTGCCTGCATCTAGCTAGCTGATCTAGGGTGTAATCACTAGTCCAACAGTTGCAAACGAGAGTTTCTATTGGACAAATACAGGTATGTTTATCCCCGTTTCGTTCAACAGAATCAGCTGAATGAATACACCCCTGATCACACGCAAACACAGTTCACTTTCATAGCAGCCACATACATACAGCATGATTCCTTTGATCGTTGTAGAAGTACTTCTCGCAACTACGCGCTCTCCTCCTCTCACCTTTTCCCTTTGCTTGTGGACATCAGCTGTCTGTGACCAGGCGAAAAAACCTTTCCAAGCCAAACCTTCATATCATAACCGCTAACCGCTACACACAGCCTACATCGCTGTCACCATATTATAATGTCATAGTCAATATAGCTACTAGAACTAACGCGTTAGTAAACCCGCTACAATCATGCAGTACAGTGTACAGCAAGCAGTTTAGCAGTTACACCGGCGGGCCCCGGTGGCAATACATTCGTAAAACCAAAAGCTTACCTTGACTTGGAAGAGTTCCAGTGTTGTATGGCCATAGCCAGCTAGCTAACATAGCATCCCTCTCTGTTTGAGTCGGGTGTTTGAGTAGGATAAACTAGCTAGCTGCAAGTGAAAGTGAAACATGAAAAAATATATATATATAGATAGCTCTCTCTCTCTCTGTCTCTCACTTCTCCTTCATTTTTGAAGAAATTAATTTGTTCAAAATTGTTCAACTATTGTCTTTCTCTCTCTTTGAGTCAACTACTCACCACATTTTGCTAGTTAGCTGTGGCTTATGCTTTCAGTACTATATCTCTGAGACAGAGAGAGAGAGAGAGAGAGAGAGAGAGCATCCACCGCCTCCTAATCGTAATAGAGATGATTCAGTGGATCTAAAAAGGCGTCAGGAGTCAGGACTGCATGTATGAAATGGACACACTCACACACGGTTGAGGGGAGGTTGATGTTGGTTGGTGAATCATATCTAAACAATCACAGCTGTTGATGACGGGAGGGATGCTCATATTCTCCCACACTCCCCCCACTCTCCCCCCTTTCTCTCTCTCCCCCATCCTACCTTCCTCTGTCCTTCTTCTCTCTATCTCTAGTCCCCTTTTACTGTCCCTCTTTCTACTCATTATCTTTCTTCCTAAAATACTGGTGGTTGTTGTTGGACCAGGTATCTCTTGAAAAATAGATTTTATCTCAATAAGAAAAACCTGTATAAATAAAGGCAAAAATAAATATATATATATATATATATATCCTTGGATATGCTGCAATAATTGGCTGTTGAGACTGTTCTTTTTCTCACTCTGCGTGTGCGAGTGCGCGTGTGCATGAGTCACTCCACTCCCCTGTCTGACTGCGTGTGTCACGACTTCCTCCGAAGCTGCCTCCCCTCCTTGTTCGGGCAGGCTTCGGCATTTGTCGTCACCGGCCTTCTAGCCACTGCCGCTCCATATCTCATCATTCCATTTGTCTTGTCTTGTCAATTACACACACCTGGCTCATATTCCCCTCATTAGTACGTGTTTAAGTGTTCCCTCTGCCCCCTTGTCCTTGTGGGTGATTGTTCATTGTGAGGATTAGTAGCTCGGTTGAGCTCAGTATTTTGTATTGAGTATTTTTTGGGGGTATTTTCCCCGTGTGCATGTTTGTTCCAGTGCGCCTGTTTTGTGCACTGGACTGGTTACGCTGGATTATGGAATAAACTCTGTATACTGTGATTTACCCTCCTGCGCCTGACTCCTTCAAATCACGCATCACAGAATCACCCACCTGCTGTGGAGTCAGCAGGAGAGGAGCGCATGCCTGGAGTCATGGCACGGGTCCAGGAGCATTCAACAATGCTAGCCAGCTGGGAGAAGCGATGGATCAGGTTCTCCAGGTCGTCCAACACCTGGAGAAGAGAGGACCCGATCTGTCGAGACCAGCTGGGCAACCGGATCCAGCCACCCACACCCCAGCACCCATAGGGATCCATATATCCCGACCACGGGAGCTCAACGGGACAGCTGCTCTCTGCCAGGGATTCCTCCTCCAACTGGAGCTCTACTTCTCCAGCATCGGGCCGGCCACTTCGGAGCGGGAGAAGGTGTCCGGCCTCGTCTCCTGCCTCTTGGGGAAAGCCCTGGAGTGGGCCAACGCGGTCCGGAACGAAGGAGGAGCCGCGTTGGACAACCACCCAAAGGTCGAGAGGCGGGCGAGTGGCTGGTCCACCTGAGGCAGGGGACGAGGACTGTGCAGGACTTCGCCTTGGAGTTTCGGACTCTAGCAGCTGGGTCCGGGTGGAACGACCGGGCCCTTACCGACCACTTCCGGTGCCATCTACGGGAGGACGTCCAAAGCGAGCTAACCTCCCGGGACACCATGCTGCCCGTTCCAACCTTGGCCCACTCGGATCACGAGCTGATGGAGCTGGGTGGAGCCGCGATCCGAGAGAGAGGAGGACGACAGCGCCAGTGTCACTCTGGTGGCATGAAGGGACATTACACTGCACGATGTCGTCAGCGTTCTTTTGGGTCTGGAGGCGGCAGGCAGGGCACTCTCACATCACCCCAGGTATCGAACACCCACACTTGTTCAGAGCCCTCTGCTGCGCACTGTACCATCCACTTTCCTGATCACATTGTAGTTCCCCAGTGTGAGGCGCTAGTCGATTCAGGCGCAGCTGGGAACTTTATGGACAGGGCATTCTCACACAGTCTAGGCATTTCATTGGTTACCCTATCCAATCCACTCACCATCAGAGCACTTGACAGTCAACCATTAGGGTCCAGGTTTGTTAGGGAAGTTATCACACCAATCACTATGGTTACCCACGAGACTCATTGCGAGCAAGTCACGTTTTTTATCATTGAGTCTCCTGCTTTCCCTGTGGTACTAGGTATCCCTTGGTTAGCACTCCACAACCCCACATTCTCATTTACATTTACATTTTAGTCATTTAGCAGACGCTCTTATCCAGAGTGACTTACAGTTAGTGAGTGCATACATTATTATTATTATTATTTATTTTTTCATACTGGCCCCCCGTGGGAATCGAACCCACAACCCTGGCGTTGCAAACGCCATGCTCTACCAACTGAGCTACATCCCTGCCGGCCATTCCCTCCCATACCCTGGACGACGCTGGGCCAATTGTGCGCCGCCCTATGGGTCTCCCGGTCGCGGCCGGCTACGACAGAGCCTGGATTCGAACCAGGATCTCTTGTGGCACAGCTAGCACTGCGATGCAGTGCCTTAGACCACTGCGCCACTTGGGAGGCCATGGCCGCAGAGGGTTCTCACAGGGTGGTCGCGAGAGTGTCAGGGTAGGTGTCTCGGTCTTTCCGTTGGTGCAACCACGGTGGAAAGTCCAGACAGTACCTCCACCTTGCCCATTCCCCCCGAATACCTTGATTTGGCGCACACGTTTTCCAAAACGCAGGCGACCAAGTTACCACCTCATCGGGCGGGGGATTGCGCGATAAACCTCCGGGTAGACGCTGTGCCTCCCAGGAGTCATGTGTATCCCCTGTCACAGGCTGAAATGGAGGCTATGGAAACATACGTCACCGAGTCCCTGTGCCAGGGGTTTATAAGTCCCTCCACTTCACCCGCCTCCTCAAGTTTCTTTTTTGTGAAGAAGAAAGATGGCGGTCTGCGCCCTTGCATTGATTATCGATCACTGAACAAGGAGACGATACGATTTAGTTATCCTCTCCCCCTCATTCCTTCAATGATCGAGTCAATGCATGGGGTGCGCTTCTTCACAAAATTAGATCTCCGGAGTGCGTACAACCTGGTGCGTGTCTGAGAGGGGGATGAGTGGAAGTCAGCATTCAGCACAACCACGGGGCATTATGAATACCTGGTGATGCCCTACGGTTTGATGAATGCTCCATCCGTCTTCCGATCCTTTGTGAACGAGGTGTTTCGGGACATGCTTGGTCGCGATGTAGTGGTCTACTTCGATGACATTCTGGTGTATTCTACTACGCGCGCCAAGCATGTGTCCCTGGTTCGCAAAGTGCTGGCCCGACTGTTGGAAAATGACCTTTATGGCAAGGCAGAAAAGTGTCTGTTTTTCCAGCAGTCCGTCTCCTTCCTCGGATACTGCATTAAATCAAATCAAATCAAATCAAATTGTATTGGTCACATGCGCCGAATACAACAGGTACAGACATCACAGTGAAATGCTTACTTACAGCCCTTAACCAACAGTGCATTTATTTTTAACAAAAAAGTAAAAATAAAACAACAACAAAAAAAGTGTTGAGAAAAAAAAGAGCAGAAGTAAAATAAAATAACAGTAGGGAGGCTATATATACAGGGGGGTACCGTTGCAGAGTCAATGTGCGGGGGCACCGGCTAGTTGAGGTAATATGTACATGTGGGTAGAGTTAAAGTGACTATGCATAAATAATTAACAGAGTAGCAGCAGCGTGAAAAGGATGGGGTGGGGGGGCAGTGCAAATAGTCCGGGTAGCCATGATTAGCTGTTCAGGAGTCTTATGGCTTGGGGGTAGAAGCTGTTGAGAAGTCTTTTGGACCTAGACTTGGCACTCCGGTACCGCTTGCCGTCGCGGTAGCAGAGAGAACAGTCTATGACTAGGGTGGCTGGAGTCTTTTACAATTTTGAGGGCCTTCCTCTGACACCGCCTGGTATAGAGGTCCTGGATGGCAGGAAGCTTGGCCCCAGTGATGTACTGGGCCGTACGCACTACCCTCTGTAGTGCCTTGCGGTCGGAGGCCAAGCAGTTGCCATACCAGGCGGTGATGCAACCAGTCAGGATGCTCTCGATGGTGCAGCTGTAGAATTTTTGAGGAGCTGAGGACCCATGCCAAATCTTTTCAGTCTCCTGAGGGGGAATAGGCTTTGTCGTGCCCTCTTCACGACTGTCTTGGTGTGTTTGGACCATGATAGTTCGTTGGTGATGTGGACACCAAGGAACTTGAAGCTCTCAACCTGTTCCACTACAGCCCGTCGATGAGAATGGGGGCGTGCTCAGTCCTCTTTTTTTTCCTGTAGTCCACAATCATCTCCTTTGTCTTGGTCACGTTGAGGGAGAGGTTGTTGTCCTGGCACCACACTGCCAGGTCTCTGACCTCCTCCCTATAGGCTGTCTCATCGTTGTCGGTGATCAGGCCTACCACTGTTGTGTCGTCGGCAAACTTAATGATGGTGTTGGAGTCGTGCCTGGCCATGCAGTCATGGGTGAACAGAGAGTACAGGAGGGGGACTGAGCACGCACCCCTGAGGGGCCCCCCGTGTTGAGGATCAGTGTGGCAGATGTGTTGTTACCTACCCTTACCACCTGGGGGCGGCCCGTCAGGAAGTCCAGGATCCAGTTGCAGAGGGAGGTGTTTAGTCCCAGGATCCTTAGCTTAGTGATGAGCTTAGAGGGCACTATGGTGTTGAATGCTGAGCTGTAGTCAATGAATAGCATTCTCACGTAGGTGTTCCTCTTGTCCAGGTGGGAAAGGGCAGTGTGGAGTGCAATAGAGATTGCATCATCTGTGGATCTGTTGGGGCGGTATGCAAATTGGAGTGGGTCTAGGGTTTCTGGGATAATGCTGTTGATGTGAGCCATGACCAGCCTTTCAAAGCACTTCATGGCTACAGACGTCAGTGCTACGGGTCGGTAGTCATTTAGGCAGGTTATCTTAGAGTCCTTGGGCACGGGGACTTTGGTGGTCTGCTTGAAACATGTTGGTATTACAGACTCAGTCAGGGACATGTTGAAGATGTCAGTGAAGACACTTGCCAGTTGGTCAGCACATGCTCGGAGTACACGTCCTGGTAATCCGTCTGGCCCTGCGGCCTTGTGAATGTTGACCTGCTTAAAAGTCTTACTCACATCGGCTACGGAGAGCGTGATCACATAGTCATCCGGAACAGCTGGTGCTCTCATGCATGCTTCAGTGTTGCTTGCCTCGAAGCGAGCATAGAAGTGGTTTAGCTCATCTGGTAGGCTTGTGTCACTGGGCAGCTCACGGCTGTGCTTCCCTTTGTAGTCTGTAATAGTTTTCAAGCCCTGCCACATCCGACGAGCGTCAGAGCCAGTGTAGTACGATTCAATCTTAGTCCTGTATTGACTCTTTGCCTGTTTGATGGTTCGTCGGAGGGCATAGCGGGATTTCTTATAAGCGTCCGGGTTAGAGTCCCGTTCCTTGAAAGCGGCAGCTCTACCCTTTAGCTCAGTGCGGATGTTTCCTGTAATCCATGGCTTCTGGTTGGGGTATGTACGTACGGTCACTGTGGGGGACGACATCATCGATGCACTTATTGATGAAGCCAGTGACTGATGTGGTGTACTCCTCAATGCTGTCTGAAGAATCCCGGAACATGTTCCAGTCTGTGCTAGCAAAACAGTCCTGTAGCTTAGCATCTGCGTCATCTGACCACTTTTTTATTAACCGAGTCACTGGTGCTTCCTGCTTTAGTTTTTGCTAATAAGCAGGAATCAGGAGGATAGAGTTATGGTCAGATTTGCCAAATGGAGGGCGAGGGAGAGCTTTGTATGCGTCTCTGTGTGTGGAGTAAAGGTGGTCTAGAGTTTTTTTTCCTCTGATTGCACATTTAACATGCTGGTAGAAATTAGGTAGAACGGATTTAAGTTTCCCTGCATTAAAGTCCCCGGCCACTAGGAGCGCTGCATCTGGATGAGCGTTTTCCTGTTGATTTATGGCCTTGTACAACTCATTCAGTGTAATCTTAATGCCAGCATTGGTTTGTGGTGGTAAATAGACAGCTATGAAAAATATAGATGAAAACTCTCTTGGTAAATAGTGTGGTCTACAGTTTATCATAAGATACTCTACCTCAGGAGAGCAAAACCTCGAGACTTCCTTAGTATTTGCTTTTGTGCACCAGCTGTTGTTTACAAATATACACAGACCGCCACCCCTTGTCTTACCGGAGTCAGCCGTTCTATCCTGCCGATGTAGCGTATAGCCCGCTAGCTGTATGTTATCAATGTCGTCGTTCAGCCACGACTCGGTGAAACATAAGATATTACAGTTTTTAATGTCCCGTTGATAGGATAACCGTAATCTTAAATCATCCAATGTATTTTCAAAGGATTGAACGTTGGCTAATAGGATTGATGGAAGAGGCAGTTTACTCGCTCGCCGTCGGATCCTTACAAGGCACCCCGATCTACGTCCACGATATCTCCGTCTCAGGTGTGGAGATGGAGGGAGATTGCATTTCAGCCGTGCGTAATTGGCCGACTCCAACCACGGTTAAGGAGGTGCAGCGCTTTATTGGCGTCGCCAACTACTATCTGAGGTTTATCCAGGGCTTTGGCAAGGTCGCAGCTCCCATTACGTCTCTGTTGAAGGGTGGGCCGTCCCGGCTCCACTGGTCTGA
Source organism: Coregonus clupeaformis (assembly GCF_020615455.1). Taxonomy (NCBI): domain Eukaryota; kingdom Metazoa; phylum Chordata; class Actinopteri; order Salmoniformes; family Salmonidae; genus Coregonus; species Coregonus clupeaformis. The sequence continues at coordinate 54,046,207 of NC_059214.1, read as the reverse complement.
TGAGGCTGACAGGGCCTTCAGTAACCTGAGGGGTCTGCTCACCTCAGCCCCGGTACTGGCGCACCCCGATCCATCACTACCGTTCGTAGTGGAGGTGGATGCGTCCGAGGTAGGGATAGGCGCTGTCCTATCTCAACGCTCGGGCACGCCACCCAAGCTCCGCCCCTGTGCCTTCTTTACATTTTACATTACATTTTAGTCATTTAGCAGACGCTCTTATCCAGAGCGACTTACATTTAGTGAGTGCATACATTATTTTTTTATTTTTTTCATACTGGCCCCCCGTGGGAATCGAACCCACAACCCTGGCATTGCAAACGCCATGCTCTACTAACTGAGCTACAACCCTGCCGGCCATTCCCTCCCCTACCTTGGACGACGCTGGGCTAATTGTGCGCCGCCCCATGGGTCTCCCGGTTGCGGCCGGCTACGACAGAGCCTGGATTCGAACCAGGATCTCTAGTGGCACAGCTAGCACTGCGATGCAGTGCCTTAGACCACTGCGCTTCTCTAAGAAGCTCAGCCCGGTGGAGCAGAACTATAACGTTGGTGATCGGGAGCTGTTGGCTGTTGTCCGAGCCCTGACCGTGTGGAGGCATTGGCTCGAAGGGGCGAAACACCCTTTCCTCGTCTGGACGGACCACCGTAACCTGGAGTACATCCGGGCAGCGAGGAGGCTGAATCCTCACCAGGCCAGGTGGGCCCTATTCTTCATCCGGTTTGATTTCACACTATCATACATCCCGGGTACGAAGAACGTGAAGGCAGACACATTGTCACGGCTGTATGACACAGAGGAGAGGCTGGTAGTATGGCCGATGAACGCGGATATAGAGCAGGCGTTACGCACAGAGCCATCTCAACCTCAGTGTCCATCTGGGCTGCAGTACGTGCCTGCTCTTATCCGTGACCGTCTGATCTACTGGGCACACACGTCACCCTCCTCTGGTCACCCAGGTATCGATCGTACAGTGCGTTGCCTGACCGGAAAGTACTGGTGGCCTACCTTGGCTAAGGACGTGAGGGTGTATGTCTCCTCCTGCTCGGTGTGCGCCCAGAGTAAGGCACCTAGGCACCTCCCAGCGGGTAAGTTACAACCTTTACCAGTTCCACAACGACCATGGTCTCAGCTGAGTGTTGATTTCCTTACCGATCTTCCCCTCTCCCAAGGTAACACCACCATCCTGGTTGTTGTGGACCACTTTTCCAAGGCCTGCCGCCTCCTTCCTCTGCCCGGTCTCCCCACGGCCCTGCAAACTGCGGAGGTCCTGTTTACACACGTCTTCCGGCACTATGGGACGCTGCCCACGTCCACCTCCAACGCGCCGTGCATCATCAGAAGGCCAACGCTGACCGCCACTGCAGTGAGGCCCCGGTCTTCGTACCGGGTGATCGGGTCTGGCTCTCGACCCAGAATCTGCCTGTCCGCCTGCCCTGCCAGAAGCTGAGCCCGCGGTTTGTGGGGCCATTCAAAGTCCTGAGGAGAATCAACGAGGTTACCTATAGGTTATTACTCCCCCATGATTACCGTATTAACCCCTCATTTCATGTGTCTCTCCTCAGGCCGGTGGTGGCTGTTCCGCTCCAGGAGACTTAGGTGCGGGAGGTCCCTCCGCCTCCTCTGGACATCGAGGGGGGCCCGGCGTACTCCGTCCGTTCCATCCTGGATTCGAGGCGTCGGGTGGGGGGCCTTCAGTACCTCGTGGAGTGGGAGGGGTACGATCTGGAAGAACAGTGCTGGGACCCGGCGAGGGATATCCTCGATCCCTCCCTGTTGCGGGATTTCCACCGTCGCCATCCGGGTCGCCCTGCTCCGCATCCTCCTGGCTGCTGGAACTGCGCGTCCGGGGGTACTGTCACGACTTCCTCCGAAGCTGCCTCCCCTCCTTGTTCGGGCAGGCTTTGGCGTTCGTTGTCACTGGCCTTCTAGCCACTGCCGCTCCATATCTCATCATTCCATTTGTCTTGTCTTGTCAATTACACACACCTGGTTCATATTCTCCTCATTAGTACGTGTTTAAGTGTTCCCTCTGCCCCCTTGTCCTTGTGGGTGATTGTTCATTGTGAGGATTAGTAGCTCGGTTGAGCTCAGTATTTTGTATTGCCGGGGTATTTTTCCCTGTGCGCCTGTTTTGCGCACTGGGCTGGTTACGCTGGATTATGGAGTAAACTCTGTATACTGTGATTTACCCTCCTGCGCCTGACTCCTTCAAATCACACATCACAGCGTGATCAAGCACTGGCATGGAGGTGTGTGTGTGTGTGTGTGTGTGTGTGTGTGTGTGTGTGTGTGTGTGAGAGAGAGAGAGAGAGAGGGAGAGAGTGTGTGTGTGGAGGTGCACCTCTGTCATTGTGTTCAATGTGTAGCTGTAGAATGTGTGCATAATATGCTAAATGCATTTCACACATCTATTAACACATCAGCAGGGTACAGTAATGGTAGCGTAATCCCCCAGACACACACCACGGTCTCCAGCGGCCCAAACCAACCTCAACCCATCACAACACCTGCAAACAAACAGCATACAGGCCAACTATTCTACAACCATCTGTTACCTATACAGCGCACATAGACCGATGTGATCTCATATTCAATATGATGAACTTGTAGTACAGTTGGATTTGAATGTCTTCATAGTTCTCTTACCGTTTCTATATTTAGAACAGTGCATGCTTCAATCTAAACTGAAAACAGAAGGTTGCGTTTGGCCTGTCAAACGACGGAAATGGGTTTAACTGTCTCTAACCACAAGACTCCTCAACTGCTTTTACATCTCATCGTGACTATTCAAACCATAGACTGTATAAATCAATATAACATTTCAAACCATATCAATTGTTGTTTTGAATTTGCAATAAATCCTTAACTAGCTTTGTTGCATTATTCCATATAATTCATTTCGGTTTCACTTTACAGTAAATTGAAATGAGAACGGAAATACAATAGCCTACAGACGAAAAATAAAGTTCAATTATTATTTTTTTACAAAAGAGTATACTATATTTCAAGTAAAACAAAGAAAAACTAAAACCTAAAACAAATGTTATTTCTTGACTATCGTATAAACTTGATTGAATAGATAGCCTAATGTATCTCTTCTCACCTGAAAAGCGCATCGAAGCAGTGACCAGACGTTGGAAAGTTTTTCCTTGTCGCGGAGGACTGTAGGCATGTTTGGTCACTGGTCATCTCCTCGGTCCATCTCACAGAAGACGCACCGTGCGAGCACAAATCGGTACAAATGCCAAACATCCCGTTCTACCGCCTGAGAGCGAGCAGCGTCACCAGCTCAACTGGAGAGTCACGGAGTCGGTGTCGTCTTGGGAGCGAGCGTGTGATGTGCGTGGGCGTACCGGCGGATTCGAATGACAGAGCCGACGTGACGCATCGGTTATAGGTTCAGACACGAAGTTCAAACATCGGCGGGGAGCGCAGCTATCTATATAAGACACTACACACCTATACACACTCACACCAATGACCCACACGCACAAACGGAAACAATGTGGCACACGCTCCTTCCAGCGCGTTTTTGAACGGAAGCACAGTGCATCGCACAATCTCACCATGCACCCAGTGTACAATCTCTGAAAAGTGAAGGGGTTCACTTGCTGTTGAATTATTGTTGTTTCACCCTCTCCGCATCCTACCAGTGAATGCCTTTGTGATCTATCATTACCGCTAATGCACTCTGCTGTGGTCTGGACTGGGACGCAGCGGGTCTGTGTTGTGTAGAGTTTGTGTTGTCCTAATGAAATATGACTCATGTTCCTGCCCCATATGCCGCCGGCGGAGAGCGCGCGTGAGAGAGAGAGAGCGAGAGCGAGAGAGCGATATGGAGGAGCGGGTTTAAATGGAGATGGATTAACAACCCTTGTGAAAAAATCAATTGAATTGTACATGTGATCACATGTGTTTCACATGTGAGAGTTCCACATGTGACAGTTAGATTTGAAAGTGCAAAATCGATTTTCACATGTAAAAGTTTTTCACATGTGAAAATGCAATTTCGCATGTGATAGGTTTTCACGTGAAAGTCTTTCATAAGAGTATGGGGTGGGGCGGGGGCTGCAAGGAAATAGAGGAGATATGAGACTGAGGAAGGAGAGAGAGAGAGAAAAATGGGAAATGTGATTATTTTTCACAATAGTTTTATCTCTCAGGAGAAGTGGAGGGCATAAACCAGTTAGTTTCTGGCAGATCAAGCGATTGAGTATCTCAGCAGCTTTACTAACTTTTAAAAGGTGAAATACAGTAGTTAGTCTACATGTGCTATTTTCTCATTGAGCCCAAACCTCTTGCAGGAGAGGAGACCCTGGAGAAAAACGTTTGGGTGTTTCTGATGTTGGTACAATGGTAGAAATATCGATCACATTCTAGTTTTGGGCATGGTACCGCTATATATGGTTCAATATTAGAGATTAGAATTTAGGCAACATGCAATATCATGGACATAAACTGTCTGAATCAATACTGTTTCCATTTTTATTGGATTTGCACGCAAAAAATCATATTTAATTTACGTTAGTTGACAATTTATCAAACATCAATCAAACTGATAGCCATTGATGACACACATAGCAGACGCTCCAAAGCCATTATTGCGCAATCAGAGCGCACTGCCTGGCCTGCGCTTGTCCAGGACAAAAACAAACAGTAGGATAGTGTAACGCACCACCTATCAACGTTTTTAAGCATAACCATATTGACAAAATTAATTTGGTTTGTTTTTCAGCCATGCAGCGAAAATCTTGGAGGAAGGAAGAACAGGTAGGCTAGCCTAAACAATGCTGTAAGGAGCTAGGCTATAATATAGGCCAATAAGATAATCAGATGATACAATTCGATACTAATTTCCTGCTAGGTTAAAATGGCTTTTAGAAATATGATTGGAATTAGTAAAATACAGTATATTATGGGCATTTTTAAGCCATGACTATAGATATTTGTGAGAGGGATTCCTGTAATATAGCCTACAACTTGCCCTAATGCAGGGCAAAGTGATGGACACTGAACAGCCACCTGTAAGTCTGAACATGTTAAAGTATGACTCATTACATTCAAAGTAAAAGTAATAACTACTACAACATGCATTGTAAAATAGTTTGTTGGTAGACTATATTGATAAACACCAGGACATTGTAGGCCTACTGACATTTCATTTGATTGTCACTTCAATGAGAGAATGGAGAATAAGTGCAATTACATATAGCTAAATAAAGTATTTTATTTTAGGACCATGTTACCATGTTAGGACAATAGACAGAACAATGTCTGAACTTGATATCTATTAGAGCAGCACAGTGCACAGCCAGGCTGAGTAAAACCTTCAGTATCTGCAACCAAGGACAGAAAGCTATTAACTACTGAACAGTGTCTGTCTCGACAGGTGTCTAAGGTTGTGTGGGTTAAAGACGCCCCCCTGGCCAAGGCAGTGGGGAGGACAGAGCAGGCTGCTTCTGATGCTACTCCAACGGCTGAAAAGAAATCAAGGTTTGAGCGTCTGAAGGAAAGGATGGAAGAAGAGAGGAAAGTTGAGCATGAGCATTTGATGAGAAAAATTCAGGAGTTGGAGATTATTAGAGATGCCCCCCTGGCCAAGGCAGTGGTGAGGAGAGAGCAGGCTGCTTCTGATGTTACTCCAACGGCTGAAAAAAAGTCAAGGTTTGAGCGTCTGAAGGAAAAGTTGGAAGGAGAGAGGAGAGCTGAGCATGAGCACCTGATAAAAAACATTCAGGAGTTGGAAATGAGCGTAAAGTGGGAGCAGAATAAATATGCAGTCCAAGAGAAAGCTCTAAAGGAGATGGCCAGAGGGAATGAGAGGGCAGAGGCAGAAAAAGCTGCCCTCCAGGAGATAATTCAGAGACTGGTGAAGAAACAGGTGCGGACAGAGGAAGCCTGGGGGAAAAAGCAGGAAGACTGGACCAAGGCCAAAGCCATGTTTTCAGACCAGTGGTCAAAACTGGAGAAGCTTTGGAAGAGGGAGAAATCTGCTCTAATAGATAATGCAGAGAGCTTTAAAAAGATCATCAAGGATCTCCAGTGTGCCTCGAAAACAACAGAGGCAGAGATCAAGATGGCAGAGACAGAGAAAACTGCACTCCAGGAGATCATGCAGAGACTGGTGGTGAAAATTGTCCAGACCGAGAAAGCCTGGGGAAATGAGCAGAGAGACTGGGCCAAGGACAAGGCCAGGTTATCAGACCAGATGCAGATGATGGAGATTGCTTGGAGCTTAAGAGAAGATGGATGGGCCAAACTGATGCAACACATGGAAGCGGAGATAGCCCAGAAGAAGATTCTGCAGGAAAAAGAGGCACAGGTAGATTAGGCTGTGCATATTTTATTTATTTTAATAATTAGAAGGATAATGCAGAATCGTTGGTTTGGTAAAGAATAGCCTAAGCCAAATTATTAATGTAGAGGTTGAAGAGTGAAAATACTGTGTCCCTTTTCCAGGTGCACAGCAAAAGTGCATGCCACATTGGAATAAGAGGCTACTTGAAGAATATAACCAAAAAGAGGAGGGAGAAAAAGGAGAGGGCGAAGGAAGACAAATATGGCCCCTAAAGAAGAAAGTAGTCAGGAGGGATTATACACATCCCTGATTAAGGTGTATTGCACAAAAAATTTTAATTGAGATTTTCTATTTAATTTAATTTAATAAACAACATTAGTAAGGCAATTTGAGTTCATGGTGGTTTATTATTCCTTGAGGTATTTTCCTTCTACAGTATAAGTGTTGCTTCTGATGGCGAACTGTCCTGCTCAGCCATTGAAACAGACAGACAGACAGGTGCCACTGATCACAACTATAAACTAATAACAACTAACCTATGTCAGAAACATAGATACTGTATTTGCTTATTCCTCTCGCATTCATTTTAGTATTTTCACTCAGATGTTCACTCAGTGAGAATTACAAGAGGTTGGTGGCACCTTAATTGGAAGGGTGGGCTCATGGTAATGACCTGAGCGGAATAGGTGGAATGGTATCAAATACATCAAACACATGGTTTCCATGTGTTTGATGCCATTCCATTCGCTCATAGTAGTATAGTAGTATAGTATAGTATAGTATAGTAGTATATTATAACATAATACAAAAACAATTTTTGTATAGAAATACATATACTATTTGCTTATAACCAGTGGTTAAAGGGAAACTCCTGCTCTACACTGGGCAGGAAGCCAGTAGCTTCACAGGGATGTGTCTTGCCTCTCCTGGTTGAATGTGGTTGAGTTTTGGTTGAACCCCTCAGAGACCACACTACTAATATACCTATGGTGACCTGTTTACGGTTATCAGACCATGGGCAGGCCCTGGTGTTTGTGTGTGTGTGGTGTGGTGTTGTATGTGTGTCTGTGTGTGTCTCTGTGTGTGTGTGTGTGTGTGTGTGTGTGTGTGTGTGTGTGTGTGTGTGTGTCACGTATGTCTGTTTGTGGTCCAGGTGTGGCTTCTCTGTTCCCTGTGAGGATGGAGGATGACAGAGAGGTCAAATAGACCCTTTCACTGGGTGAGTTATAGCGCTGTGGGAAAGAGGAGGAGGCGGCAGTGTGTGTGTGCATGCATGCATATTTGTGTGTGTGTGTGTGTGTATGTGTTTATTTATGTGTGCATGTGTGTGTGTACGTGCGTGTGTGTGTGCATATATGTGTGTGCTGTAGTTTATGGTTAAGAGGGAGGAGAGGTTACGTTATAAGACACATCTGGACACACTAACTGTGTAGAGCAGTCTGAACTCCTACGATTAGAGTGACAGGAGAGAGAGGAGTAACAGTGGGGGAGAGTGAGAAACATTTTGGAACTTAGAAGAGAGAGTGAAGGTCAGAGGAGTGTGTACACCTGCTGTTGATCTGTTTGACTCTGGCCTTGTCTTGTCCCCACAATACTTTTAGTTCTCCGAACAGGACTAGCGATACATTTTCTTCTGTGTGCTTGTGTGTCGGTGTACACGCACGTGTGTGTGTGTCTGTGTGTGTGTGTGTATGTGTATGTGCTATTATGTGTATATATCAGAGGCTCATATTGTTATTAATTAGAGTTATTAAGTTATCTCTCCAACACAATAGCAATGAAGCACAGGCAACTGTCTGCATTATGTTAAATCATGTGGAAGTTGGTCATAAAATAATAACAGAAATCAATAAAGAGCTGTTTACATATTCTTCTTCTAGCAGAGAGGTGAGATGGAGAGGGGGAGATTGGTTTTATGAGAAATGTGTCACCCTTAAGCTCAGAGACTCACCCCAAAACGCTCTCTCTCTCCTTGTCTCTCTCTCTCTCTCTCTCTCTCTCTCTCTCTCTCTCTCTCTCTCCCTTGTCTCTCTCTTTCTCTCTCTCACACACACTTGCTCTCTCTTTCTCTCTCTCTCACACACACACACACACACACACACACTTGCGCCGTGACAGGATCATTAGTAACAGGCCGTATGGTGTTTCCGTGTGTGACATGATAATAGCTCATATTTATGTTGCTGAGTGTCTGTTCTTTCCTCCTGGTCTGCCCAAAGCAGGTGTTCCAGATGTTACTGAAGCTCTTCTCTCAGCTCTCTTTTTTTTCTCTCTCTCTCTCTCTCTCTCTCTCTCTCTCTCTCTCTCTCTCTCTCTCTCTCTCTCTCTCTCTCTCTCTCTGTTCTGTCTGTTTCCTCTGGTACTAATGAGCTACCTGTCTGTGGACTTCCCCTGATCTGAATTCTGCTGGTCCTTTATGACCTGACCATAAACACACACACTCTCTTTCTCTCGCTCTCGCTCTCTCTCTCTCTCTCTCTCTCTCACGCACGCACACACACACACACACACACACACACACACACACACACACACACACACACACACACACACACACACACACACACACACACACTGTCATGAGACCTGAATGTTTCCCTTCCCTCCCATCCTCATACAGGAGCTTTAATAACATGTTATACCACTGGAATACTTCCAATGTTCAAATTCAGGGAAGTTAATAAAAAAAATATCAAATACAAAAATTATTATGGCACGTTTCTTTAGAGAGAGCTCATGAAAACTGTGTGGAAAATTTGATAGGCAAAGAAGAAATGACTGAAGTGGAGGATAGGGAGTGAGAAAGACATGGAGGGAAAGGAAGAGAGGATGTTAGAGAGATGTAAATATAGAGAGAGAGACCTGGGGCAGTGTCCACAGTAACAGGCTGGTGGTGACAGGACCTTAGAGGCTCTGGTGTGTCCCTCAAAAATGCCTGTTTAGACACCACGATAAACACCTGGGCCTCAGGAGTCCAACCTCCTAACCACACACACACACACACACACACAGTGCTCCAGAGAGATCTACAGACTATGACAGCTTCCAGCGGTATCCATGGAGACCCTCAGGGATTCCAGATTCCTCCAGGTAGGTGATCAGTCATGAGCGATAGAGAAAGATAGAGTGTGAGAGAGAGAGTGCAAGAGAGAGAGAGAGAGAGAGAGAGAGAGAGAGAGAGAGAGAGAGAGAGAGAGAGAGAGAGAGAGAGAGAGAGAGAGAGAGAGAGTAGCTGTTGTGCTGTATAACCTACATCAAGAACAGATACAGTATTTCAGTGATAACCTAATTTATCAAGATTGGTATAACCCTTCAGTCATCATTTAGATCACCTAAGGACCATATCTGTTTAATGGCATTAGGCCTGACCACTATGTTAACTATTGTAAGTGGATTATTGTAGGATTACTGTCTTAAGGGGCATTACCTGATAGGGGTTATTAGTGTGATCAGTTACTGTGTCTGTAGTTACAGGTTGATTTCCGTTTACACATTGCCATGAGTGTGTTTGTTTGAAATAGCATGCTGTATAACCTACACTCTGACACTGGTGGGATGATTGGTAACACAGCTCGAGTTTGGTCTCACTGTATGCTACATGGTAGAGGGAGGACACTTGCATGCTCTATGCGCACAGAGAGGCTAAGGAGCACCACCATGTGGACAATATGTTGAACTGAAGGAGAGTCCAACCACTGCTCTCCAACTAGGCTAGTGGGATAGGAGATTCTGACAATGGCTTTAGTTTAGTAGGTACAATGAGCCATTCAGAATACATTTATTAATTGTTAATTCACCGATATTAATTGTCTTCATGGGGAATGATTTTGTAAATCGTTAAAATGGTCCCATGTAAAGGGTCACAACTTGGACACTGCTGGTTACTTCCATGGGGACATGAGTCCAGTCTAACTATTCATCCTCCATCAGAAACCGAAGATAAGACTTGCCTAAAAGCATCAGTCCAGTTGCAGGCTACATACATTGTAAGCTATCTACGTTGCTTTCTCCTTCCCTCTCCAAAACAAATATACAGTGTGATGAAGGGATTATGCAGCTCCTATGCAAAGCCATGCAGAGCTACAGTGGGGAAAAAAAGTATTTAGTCAGCCACCAATTGTGCAAGTTCTCCCACTTAAAAATATGAGAGAGGCCTGTAATTTTCATCATAGGTACACGTCAACTATGACAGACAAAATGAGCATTTTTTTTCCAGAAAATCACATTGTAGGATTTTTAATGAATTTATTTGCAAATTATGGTGGACAATATGTATTTGGTCAATAACAAAAGTTTCTCAATACTTTGTTATATACCCTTTGTTGGCAATGACACAGGTAAAATGTTTTCTGTAAGTCTTCACAAGGTTTTCACACACTGTTGCTGGTATTTTGGCCCATTCCTCCATGCAGATCTCCTCTAGAGCAGTGATGTTTTGGGGCTGTTGCTGGTAAACACGGACTTTCAACTCCCTCCAAAGATTTTCTATGGGGTTGAGATCTGGAGACTGGCTAGGCCACTCCAGGACCTTGAAATGCTTCTTACGAAGCCACTCCTTCATTGCCCGGGCGGTGTGTTTGGGATCATTGTCATGCTGAAAGACCCAGCCACGTTTCATCTTCAATGCCCTTGCTGATGGAAGGAGGTTTTCACTCAAAATCTCACGATACATGGCCCCATTCATTCTTTCCTTTACACGGATCAGTCGTCCTGGTCCCTTTGCAGAAAAAACAGCCCCAAAGCATGATGTTTCCACCCCCCATGCTTCACAGTAGGTATGGTGTTCTTTGAATGCAACTCAGCATTCTTTGTCCTCCAAACACGACGAGTTGAGTTTTTACCAAAAAGTTCTATTTTGGTTTCATCTGACCATATGACATTCTCCCAATCCTCTTCTGGATCATCCAAATGCACTCTAGCAAACTTCAGACGGGCCTGGACATGTACTGGCTTAAGCAGGGGACACGTCTGGCACTGCAGGATTTGAGTCCCTGGCGGCGTAGTGTGTTACTGATGGTAGGCTTTGTTACTTTGGTCCCAGCTCTCTGCAGGTCATTCACTAGGTCCCCCCGTGTGGTTCTGGGATTTTTGCTCACCGTTCTTGTGATCATTTTGACCCCACGGGGTGAGATCTTGCGTGGAGCCCCAGATCGCGGGAGATTATCAGTGGTCTTGTATGTCTTCCATTTCCTAATAATTGCTCCCACAGTTGATTTCTTCAAACCAAGCTGCTTACCTATTGCAGATTCAGTCTTCCCAGCCTGGTGCAGGTCTACAATTTTGTTTCTGGTGTCCTTTGACAGCTCTTTGGTCTTGGCCATAGTGGAGTTTGGAGTGTGACTGTTTGAGGTTGTGGACAGGTGTCTTTTATACTGATAACAAGTTCAAACAGGTGCCATTAATACAGGTAACAAGTGGAGGACAGAGGAGCCTCTTAAAGAATAAGTTACAGGTCTGTGAGAGCCAGAAATCTTGCTTGTTTGTAGGTGACCAAATACTTATTTTCCACCATAATTTGCAAATAAATTCATAAAAAATCCTACAATGTGATTTTCTGGATTTTTTCCCCTCAATTTGTCTGTCATAGTTGACGTGTACCTATAATGAAAATTACAGGCCTCTCTCATCTTTTTAAGTGGGAGAACTTGCACAATTGGTGGCTGACTAAATACTTTTTTCCCCCACTGTATTCCGACAAAAAATTCCCCGCCAACAACTCGTTGGACTAGCTTCTGTCCTTGTTGCTGTGATGTCATCTGCTGTCGGATGAGTGGCTGGGCTGGCGGCAACGATGCGCATATGCAGTCTGCTGCTCGAACGCATCACAGTGAACTGCATCTGACAGCTCGCCAGGTTGGAGCAGAAAAAAAACACCACACACAAGAGAGCAAAGCCGACCCGTGGAACAGACCCGACCCGTGGAACAGACCCTCTGTATTTTCACAAACCGAGCATCATCTATATCCACCCGATAGAGAAAATAAAGAAAAGGAAGGAGGGATCTTTCGCGGTTGCCGTCCCCCCTCAAAGCTCGCATGTATGGAAGGATAATGTTTTTGTTTTAACGCACCAGATGATTGTGTACCGGGGTAGCTATTGAAATACGCAAAAACCTGCCGCTTCGTTGAATATTCCTCCGAGACTGAGGCCATGAATTCCGCGGAGCAGACGGTCACTTGGCTGATCACACTCGGGGTGCTGGAGTCGCCGAAAAAGACTATATCGGATCCCGAGGCATTTTTACAGTCCTCCCTCAAAGATGGGGTGGTCTTGTGCAGACTGCTGGAGCGGCTGAGCCCGGGATCCACGGACAAAGTAAGGACAGAGCTGCCGCTTGTCTTCCCCTCTTGCCGCCCGCTTCATCGGCTCCTCAATGCGGCAAGAACCGTGACATAACGCGGTTTATCTCGCTTCTCTTTGCCCTCTGGCCCATGAAGAGATTCGTTTGTAGGTCACGAGCGCGTGGGTTATTGTTCCTAAAAAACAGCACCAAATGGTTGCACATATGTCAGTAGGCCTACACTCACGCGTGTGATAGGTTTATACAGACAGACAGACCACACCGTTCGCTGTGGCAGATGCGAGTCACGACGATCTATTCTGTGCGCAATTATTAGTAGCCTTTGTAGATTCTTAAACCAAGACAAACGATGAGGCGCATTTTTTTGTTGTCAAACAAACTCTTAAATTTATGAGCTCTATGGTTTGGGAATTGTGTAGCCTATATGGATTTTAGTTTTTTCTTCTGGAGACAGGCAACAGAAAAGGCCACAGATAGCCTACAGATGCGTTGTGAGATTGGAACCCAAAGCGCATTACGCGGTATTACGTTAATGCACAGGATCTGTAGGCCTCTAGCCTATGGTTTATATGTAGCCTATGTTTGACACATTATCCGGATCACCAGCTAGTGGTGTATGTGGGTACACCACAAGAGCTGGCCGCCATTGACTGCAAAAGCTCACAGACAGATAGAGACCCTCGCCACATTTAAAGCAACAGTGCGGTATTTGTAATGTATGTCTGTCAACACCAAAAGCCCCACTCACTTTAGCCTTGTTCTATATTGTGTACGACAAATCTTGTGTGGTTTTAGACAGATTGGGCGTTCCCTGGCGTTCTTAATCTTAAATGCCTCTCTGACAACAGAATAGCCTAGTGCTGTCTGGAGAGTGGCCACAGCTGGAAGAGAGAGACTCTTCCATCACCTTATAGGAGAACATCACCTATAGCCTAATCTAACCAGGGTTCTGACCAACCGTTGATTCTGTTCTTATGGTCTGATAGAGTAGGCAATTGAAATCTGCCCATGATGACCACCTGATGATGAGCTATTGGCCACAAGTGCAAAGGAGGAGAAAGAGTCTTCCCTCTATGAAAAATGCAGTTATTATTATATTCTGTTCTATAGCGTATTATATTCTAACTGCATAGACTGATAGGCTACAGGTCATTTAACTGGTAATTACTCTGGTAAAAGATCTATATGTCCAGCCTCAGCCAGCGCCCAATGTTTCACTTTTGTTGTATATCTCACTGGCAGTTCATGTAGCCTATGGTTATAGACTGGTAATAAAAGGTGTCAGATCTGTCCTTCTAGATTCATAGGCTGTATTACATCCATTCACATTGACATTGTGGTTAGTGTCACTTATTTATTTCCCACCCGTTCTTTGATAATTATTCTGTTTTGATCAATTTGATCCATCCCGCCTCTGTTCAGAGGAGTCGCCAGCGTCCTCCCTCACTGCTGCTGTGTTATTGCTCACAGCTCCCATTCGCCAACGTCATTTCCCTCAATCCAATGCCTACTTCCCTGCTAGAGAATTTGTAGCTGTATTGTATAAGCAAGCCAAGAAGAGGGAATGTTGGCTTCTACTCTGAATCAAAACGCGCATACGACTGCTTCAAAGTAGCTAGGCTATGAAAAACAAGTTTATTTTGATCGAAATTCGTGTTTCTCATATGCATTTTTGTTGTCCCAGATCTACCAAGAACCGAAGAACGACGTCGAGTGCTTGAGCAACATAAAGGAGTTTCTCAAAGGCTGCACTTCGTTTCGCGTAGAGGTAAATTCTCCATAACATAACCCTACAAACACTCCAAACATGCATCCAACATTTAATACGAAAGATAAAGAACTTACATAAAATATTACCAATTTCCAATGTGACACAATAAACAATGGGGCCACGAAGTGGACGGAGGGATAGGCCTACTGACAGTGGGAGGAGGCTGGACTCCGAGCCGAGAACAATCACCCATCGCCGGGTGTGAGACTGCCTTGTTCGTCGCCTGCACTGAAATGGCCAATCCACAATCGCAACATTGTAACAGGCATGTTGCAATTATTTGATGCCGTCGTTTAAAACTGTAACAATGTAACATTCTCTTGTAGGCTCCAAGTGCAGATAGCTAGTTAATTTATACATTTTGTTAAACTGTCTGGCCCTGACTATCAGACTGATGCTTTTCCATTATGTACGTCGTTGTCTTTCTTCCCTGGCCCACATAGCCTACGTGCATGGCGTTGCGCTTGTGTCCCCCATTCTAGATTTGGAAACACCAGCTAGTTATCCAGATACCAGCAAGCGAGAATTAGGCTACACTTGGTCAATGAATCCATCCAGAGATGACAGAAGGTGTGGTCTTCAAACTCACTACATAGTTGACCCATATAGGAAGTCTTCACTCATGAGTTTTTATTGGGATGCTTTGGTATTTTCTCATACAGCAGCAGCCAATGCTGTCTGTGTCGACTGTTATATCACACACTGACAATAGTGATTAGGGTGAACGGTCTGATTTTAGATCTGTGGTCAGAGGGAAATGGCTAACACACACACACACACACACACACACACACACACACACACACACACACACACACTACACAGAGAGTTTGGTACTGTGTCAGTGCATAGAGGAGTCATTGAACCCACCCAGTCTGGACAATACAGCTCACTGTTCGATCTTCACCATTGACTTTCCCCACTGAGACTGCAGGAGGGGAGAGGGAAAGAAATAGAGAGAGGGAGGGCACTGTAGAATAAAGGGGTCTGAATATTATTTTGTTAAAGGCTTACTTGTGCTTGGTGTTGAATGTCAACACAAAGCCTTCTCTTCTTGGATAATAATTTTCTAAATCAAATCAAATGTTATTTGTCACATGCTTAGTAAACAACAAGTGTAGACTAAAAGTGAAATTCTTACTTTTGGGCCCTTCCCAACAATGCAGAGAGAAAAATATAAAAATTATAACACAAGGAATAAATACACAATGATTGGCTATATACAACGAACGGGTACCAGTACCAAGTCGGTGTACCAGTACCTACTAGTGCTGAGTAGGTATTATTGATTTTAAAAAGCCTTTATTTGAATAGGCATATCACTGACGCTTTATGACAACACATATGTTGACACAGAATAACAATGTAATAGAGATGCTATGCGTCTAGTACAGTGTTTCTCAATCCTGGTCCTGGGGACCCAAAGTGGTGCACAGTTTTGTTTTTGCCCTAGCACTATGATTCCATTAATCAAAGGCTTGATGAGTTGCTTAGTTGAATCAGGTGTCTGAGAGCTGGAGCAAAAACTAAAATGTGCACCCATTTGGATCCCCAGGACCAGGCTTGGAAAACACTGGTGTAGTAAGTTAACATTCATGTTTGAGGTTGGACTGATTCCAATCTCTGAGAAGTGGACTGCTCATCTCCCTCTCTCTGAGTCATGGGGTGTTTTTGGGATAACTAAGCCTCCCAGGTGTGCAGACAGACAGACCTTGAAATCCTCACAGCAGCCCTCCATGCCCCTCATACTGTAACCCTGTTTCCCTATAAGCTGCTTTAGAGGGGAGAGGAGAGCGTGGCGTGTGTGTTTGTGTAACATGCAGGGAGCTGGATTATAACAGTGTACGACATGGCCAGACATCATGAACCCTCTCCAGATCCCAAATGACTGCTGGCTCACAGTACAGGTTGCTGCATGGGGCAGCAGATTAGGGGGGTGTGTGTGTGTACGTACCCACATGTGGGTGTGCCAGCGCTTTTTAAGCCCTGACCTGCTTCTGATGGGTGTGTGTATGCTGTGTGTTTGGCGGAGAGTCCACTTTGCGCATGTGTGTATGTTTTGGCCCATATGTGGGTACCAGCTTCCGATGAGTGTGTTTGGCAGATGATTGTATACTGTTTGGTGTGTGTGTGGGTACTGTGTGTGTGCGTGTTAATGTTGTTTTCTTGGAATTATTCTATGGGCAATTCCACGGTAACGGTGATGCTGAGACTCAGATTATTCACTTTAAAATGCATGGCCAACAAAAAACACTGATTGCTAAACAAACCACACAACTATGGTTTGGACTACTTTGAATAATATTCACAGAAAATTGTACAAAAACACTTTTACTTGAAGAACAGTGCAGATGCAAAGTTCATTAACAGAATGACCAGCAGCACAAACAGTCATTCTGTTACCAAACTTTGCATCTGCACTCTTCTTCAAGTACATGTGTCTTTATGTCTTCAGACTGTTTGGAGCCATGTCACACACACGCTGTGCAGCCGTTAGCTGACCCTTCACTCCTGACCTGTTGACCACAGGAAGTGACCCTAAGAGTTTCCACACCCCCTGTAGTCATCGATCCAGTTAGAGTACTTTTGAAATGCACCCTTCCTCCCTTCCTTGGAGTGGCCACTGATCTGCTATTCTGGAGAAGTAAAAGCCATATAGTGGAACTCCTGATTTCACCTACTGGTTCTATCATGTCAGGTCTGGGGTTGCCTTAAGGGCCAC
Source organism: Coregonus clupeaformis (assembly GCF_020615455.1). Lineage (NCBI taxonomy): Eukaryota > Metazoa > Chordata > Actinopteri > Salmoniformes > Salmonidae > Coregonus > Coregonus clupeaformis. Next base: position 54,029,114 of record NC_059214.1, on the reverse strand, counting down.
AGTGAAACCAGTCTTTATGCGTTCAGCTCTGATTAGGCCATAATGGTGGAAACATTGTGTCAATAAACCACAGTGGAGCATAGTTTGAGGTCACTTTCATGTTTTTCTGCACACATTATTTGACACCCAAAACCTTCTCACAATCATTGAATGTGTGTATGTAATATTTTCTTTTGCTGGGAATAAAAGCTTCATATTGTTGAAGTTCTGTATGAGAGGAGGGTTGGCTGCTTTCAGATCACTACCTCTATGGGACAGTGGAGGAATATAAGACTGGACTGTAACTCTGGAAGGAGCACAGTGTATGCATGCCATGCACACACACACACATTCTCTCAGGGCATAGCCTGTCTGTAATCAGAGCGGAAGACAAAAGGAAGCCACAGCTCAGTCACTCACCCTCAGTGGCCCGACAGTAACCACTGCACAGGGAGGGAGAGATGAAGCGAGGGAGGGAGAAATGGAGATGGAGGGGGAGATTGAGAGATGGTGAGAGGGGGAGAGAGTGATGTACATTAACAGACATTTTACAGGGAGAGAATGAAACAACAATAATCCAATTCACTCCACAGGCACATTAAACTCCACTCTATCTACTCACCCCCTTTAGTTTACAGTAGTTTGTGAAGCTGTCTGTATGCTACTGTCTTATTTTGATAGCTTCTGATAGTGAATATGGGTTCTATTGATTGGCATTGGCAGGCCTTGTGATGACCCAGCTCCAGTGCTGTCCAATTGAGTAAATATTTTTTCCCCGAGTACTTTTGGGCATGTCTCCACGTATTTTAGTTTTGGCACTAACACCATGTCACACACAGGAATGATGTGCGCGCACACACACACACACACACACACACACACACACCAGTGGCGGCTGGTGGGAGGAGCTATAGGAGGATGGGCTCATTGTAATAGCTGGAATGGAATAAATGGAACGGTATCAAACACATCAAACATATGGAAACAACATATTTGACTCCGTTCCATTAATTCCATTCCAGCATTACAATGAGCCCATCCTCCTATAGCTCCGCTCACCAGCCTCCACTGACCCGTCTTTCTCTCGTCTCCCAGCCGTTTGAGCCCAGTGATCTGCTCCTAGGACTGAACTTCTCCAAGATACTCAGCAGTCTGGTGGCTCTCAACAAAGTGACTGCAGGTTAGTCTGAAGTGTGTGTTTGTGTGCATGTGCGCAGCCCGTGTGAGTATGTGTGTGCAGTAGAACCATTCTATTTTATGTGTGTGTGTGTGTGTATATATATAGTAACTGCTCTATTCGTTATCTCTAGACATTGGAGTGGGCAGTGACAGTGTGTGTGCCCGTCACTCGTCGGCCCATCGGATCAAGTCGTTTGAGTCTCTGGCCTCCCAGTCATCACTGGGTCGATCCTCCAAGCTGCTTCAGAACCAGTACCGCAGCCTGGTGAGACACACACATACACACACACACCAGCCTTAGTGCTGAAGCCCAACTTCTGAAATGTCTATCTCAAAGTGCATCTATGTCAAATGGAGATTTGTGTGGGCTTATCGTGTAGTCAGTATTCAAGCCCTTATTTGTCCATTACTGAGCCATCGGCCTACCCTTTCTAACTCCCTATCCCACTACCATTCCTCTCCTCCCTTCTCTACCTCCCCCTCTCCCCTTGTCCTTTCCTTCACCTACCCTCCCTATCTCCCTCTCGCTACCCCCTTCACCTCTCTTGCTCCCTACCACCCCCTCTCTCCCTCTACCTTCCTTTCCTGCCCCTCTCTACCTCTCTGCCTCCCCTCTTTACCTCCCTCCTCCCCCCTCTCTACCTCCCCCTCTCTACCGCTCTACCTCCCCTCTCTACCTCCCCTCTCTACCTCCCTACCTCCGCCTCTCTATCTCCCCCTCTCTACCTCCCCCCTATACCACTCTACCTCCCCCCTCTACCTCTCTACCTCCCCCTCTCTACCTCCCTACCTCCCCCTCTGTATCTCCCTCCTCACCTCTCTACCTCTCTTATAGGACATGTCTGAGGGCAGCGGGACGCAGCTATTGGTCAAGGCTCGCTTCAACTTTGAACAGACCAATGAGGACGAGCTGTCCTTCAACAAGGGTGATGTCATCAACGTGACACGCCAGGAGGAGGGCGGCTGGTGGGAGGGGAACCTCAACGGCAAGACCGGCTGGTTCCCTAGCAACTATGTCCGTGAGATCAAAGGCTGTGGTATGTATCCCTTATTATAAACTGTGTGGTTCGAGCCCTGAATGCTGATTGGCTGACAGCCGTGGTAAACCACGGGTATGACAAAGCATTTATTTTTACTGCTCTAATTACGTTGGTAACCAGTTTATAATAGCAATAAGGCACCTCTGGGGTTTGTGATATATGGCCAATATACCACGGCTAAGGGCTGTATCCAGGCACGCGTTGCGTCGTGCATAAGAACAGCCCTTAGCCGTGGTATATTGTCCATATACCACACCCCCTCGTGCCTTATTGCTTAATTATTCTTGCTACTGAACATCACATAACCCAGGAATATCAGAAAGGACATGAAGGAAATGGATGGTGTCTGATGGAGAGAAATATCTAATTTCTCTCTCTCTCCCCCTCTCCCTCTCAGACAAACAAGTGTCCCCCAAATCTGGGACCCTCAAGAGCCCCCCAAAAGGCGTTGACACTACGGCCATTAGCAAGACCTACTACAACCTGGTAAGACCTGGTCATCCAATTTACTTCTCTCACTGTCTGTCTTCCTCTCCCTTTCTCTGGCTCTGTCTCTTTCTCTCTCTCTCTTTCTATGTGTGTGTGTCTCTCTCAATACTGCTGTTACAATCCTCAATAAAATAAATGACTCTTAAAGCTGTAGGCCTGAGGTGCCATGGCCGCTCCAGATAGCTTGACCTAGTTCTGCTTGTGTTCCTGACATTTTAATGTCTCTCAGTGCTCTGGGTTACTGACATGAGAGAACAAGTAAATACATGCTGTACTAGAGAGAGAAGGAGAAACAAAAGGACATGGAGAGGGAGAGAGGGGGAGAGAGAGAGGGAGAGAGAGAGAGAGGGAGAGAGAGGGAGTGAGAGAGAGAGACAAGGAGAGATAGAGACAGGGAGAGAGAGGGAGAGAGAGAGGGAGGGAGGGAGAGGGAGAGAGAGAGGGAGAGAGAGAGAGGGAGAGACAAGGAGTGAGAGAGAGAGACAAGGAGAGAGAGAGACAAGGAGAGAGAGAGAGACAATGAGAGAGAGAGAGACACAAGGAGAGAGAGAGACACAAGGAGAGAGAGAGAGACACGGATAGAGAGAGAGAGAGAGAGACAAGGAGCGAGAGAGAGATTATTTTATTACAATGTATATTGTATACATTGTTGCTTTGGCAATATTGACGCTTTTCATGCTAATAAAGCAGCTTGAATTTGAATTTGAATTTGAGAGAGAGAGAGACATTTCAAACCTCTTTATTCTTTTGGAACGTTTGTGTGTAATGTTTCATGTTAATTTGTGATAGTTTATTGCACTTGCTTTGGCAATGTAAACATATGTTTCCCATGCCAATACAGCCCCTTTGAATTGAATTGAAAATTGAGAGAGAGAGTGTCTGTCTACCTGCCTGGACACAAGACTTACTCCCTCTACACCAGCGTGTCCCAAACTCGGTCCTAGGGACCCCAAGGGGTGCACGTTTTAGTATTTGCCCTAACACTACACAGCTGATTCAAATTATCAAAGCATCTGTGTAGTGCTAGGGCAAAAACCAATACGTGCACCCCTTGGGGTCCTGAAGACCGAGTTTGGGAAACCCTGATCTACACCTCTCTATTTCACCTCTCCCCACTCCCCATCTCTCCTACTTCCTTCATTATTTATATGGTCCTCCACTCCCACCCAGAGCTGTAACTCAGAGAGGAGAAGCTCTATGTACCATAAACTGTCTAGTCCTGTAGTAAAAGAGACTGTGATTAGAGGGTTAGGCTGGAGGTCCAGGGCCAATGGGAGGTCAAGGGTGAGGGGTCAGAGGGAGTGAAAGTATTCAGAGTTACAAAGACATGAAATTACAACTTGAACCATAGAGTGATACTCCTCAATATCCAACATGAAACTTGTAAAAACTCTCCCTCACACACACTCTCCCCAGGTGCTGCAGAACATTCTAGAAACAGAGACAGAATATTCCAAGGACCTCCAGAGCCTTCTGACCAACTACCTGCGATCACTCCAGAGCACAGAGAAGTAAGATCCACTTGTTGTACTGTTGTAAACCTCCCTCCCTCCCTCTGTCTCTGTCTGTCTGTCTTCTGTCTGTCTGTCTGTTGTACTGTCTGTATGATGACATACTGTATGGCCACTGATTGGATTGGATCTACTGGACTCATTCCAAAACTCATGCTCTCTCCTCTCTCTTTCTCTCTCCTCTCTCTTTCTCTCTCTTTCTCTTTCTCTCTCTCTCTTTCTCTCTCTCTTTCTCTCTCCCTCCCCCTCTTCCCTCTCCTCCTCCTTCTCCACCTCTCCTTCTCTTCTCCTCTCCCCCCTCTCCTCCTCCTCCTCCTCCTCCTCCTCCTCCACCTCTCCTTCTCTTCTCCTCTCCCCCTCCTCCTCCTCCTCCTCCTCCTCCTCCTCCTCCACCTCTCCTTCTCTTCTCCTCTCCCCCCTCTCCTCCTCCTCCTCCTCCATCTTTCCTTCTCTTCTCCTCTCCCCCTCTCCTCCTCCTCCTCCTCCTCCTCCTCCACCTCTCCTTCTCTTCTCCTCTCCCCGCTCTCCTCCCTCCTCTCCTCTTCTCCTCCCTCTCTCCAGACTGAGCAGTACAGATGTGTATGTGATCCTGGGGAACCTGGAGGAGATCAGCACCTTCCAGCAGATGCTCGTCCAATCACTGGAGGAGTGCACCAAGTAAGTCCGGCCCCTCACAGACTTTCCACCAATCAGCACACAGGGATCAGAGAAAGGGCTTGTCACTGCTGTTCTAATCCAATCAGATCTGTCCTGCTGCTACTTGCGATATTTTACAGCAGTTTTCCTTTGAGGTAAATAAAGGGTATAGGAACATCTAGTGGTTGGCTGTGGTAATACAGCAATCCTTGATTTCACTCAGCTTGTGTGTGTTTTTTTCCCAACATGTGCAGACTTCCAGAGAGCCAGCAGAGGGTAGGGGGCTTTTTCATGAACCTGATGCCCCAGATGAAGGCTCTCTACGTGGGTTACTGCTCCAACCACCCCTCGGCAGTCAACGTGCTCACCCAGCACAGGTAAATCTAGACCCTATGCAGCATGAAACTGATGTTCTAACATTCTTACTGTACAACAATGATTTATTTTTACACAGGCAGGTAGTGTAAAGGCTACAATTAGACTTGACAATTGAATACCCCTCTCTCTCTCTCTCTCTCTCTCTCTCTCTCTCTCTATCTCTCTCTCTCTCTCTCTCTCTCTCTCTCTCTCTCTCTCTCTCTCTCTCTCTCTCTCTCCTCTCTCTCTCTCTCTCTCTCTCTCTCTCTCTCTCTCTCTCTCTCTCTCTCTCTCTCTCTCTCTCTCTCTTTCTCTCTCTCTCCTCTCTCTCTCCTCTCTCTCTCTCATCTCTCTCTCTCTCTCTCTCTCTCTCTCTCTCTCTTTCTCTCTCTCTCCCCCAGTGAGGAGCTGGGGGAGTTTATGGAGGGGAAGGGAGCCAGTAGTCCAGGTATCCTGACCCTGACCACAGGCCTCAGTAAACCTTTCATGAGGCTGGACAAATACCCCACACTACTGAAGGAACTGGAGAGACACATGGAGGTAGGGCTGTGTGTGTGTGTCACGTATAGGTGTGTTTACTCTAAGATGTTGGTGTGCGATTGTTTGTGTGTGTCATGTGCAGGTATGTGTGTAAGAGTGTCCTCATTCACTGATGATGGATGTGTGTGTGTGTGTGTGTACAGCTGTATAACTGCTCTCTGCTGTGCTCCCTGTAGGAGAGTCACTCCGACTGGCCAGACATCCAGAAGTGTATGACAACATTCAAGAGCCTCTCGGTGAGTCACACCAATACACATATCGCCTCTTGTTTCCATAGTTACCTCATTAGCAGCGCATGGTGTGCGTCAAGCTGTGACGTGTGAGTCATGAGTCGACATGTTATGGTACACTTGAATGATATGAGCATGCATCACTTGTGCACACATAATTATTAAGTCATTATAAACACTACATGACCAACAGTATGTGGACACCTGCTTGTCAAACATCTCATTCCAAAATCATGGGCATAAATATAGAGTTGGTCCCTCCTTTGCTGCTATAACAGCCTCCACTCTTCTGGGAAGGCTTTCCACTAGATGTTGGAACATTGCTGCGGGGACTTGCTTCTGTTCAGCCACGAGCGTTACTGAGGTTGGGCACTGATGTTGGGCGATTAGGCCTGGCTCGCTGTCAGCATTCTAATTCATCCTGAAACATGACAATGTTTGAGCAAAGAAACTCAAAAGGGGTGATGATATTAATTAACAGTAATTTTGATCCGAATGTGCAAATTGTCCAAACAGCTCCGCAAGGTAGATGGATGATTTTAAATATGTTATTGGACCATAAACAGATATGGCTCATTAACCTTTACGGACCAAATAATGATGATCCACACTTCTTTGACAATATATATATAATAAATTATCAACCCTGCAAGCAATACAATACTATTATTATGGTGGGAGATTATAATACTGTTTTAAATATCTGAATGGACCGTAAAGGAAATCACACTACAAACTGTCATGGATACATTAGAACTAGTGGATATATGGAGGCTTAAATATCCTGACCTAGTGAGATATACATGGTGGAGACTCAATCAAGCTAGTCGTCTTGACTTCTTTCTTATGTCATTCTCGTTGGCACCAAAAGTTTAAAAAGTGTTGATAGGGGACAGAATGCAGTCGGACCATCATATAATTAACATATACATTACTCTTACTGAATTTCCACCTGGGCGAGGATATTGGAAATTTAATCAAAGCCTATTGGATGATAACTTGTTTTTAACTAGGACAGAGGAATTTATAACTGAACACCTGTCCACAACCTCAAACAGTCACACTCCAAACTCCACTATGGCCAAGACCAAAGAGCTGTCAAAGGACACCAGAAACAAAATTGTAGACCTGCACCAGGCTGGGAAGACTGAATCTGCAATAGGTAAGCAGCTTGGTTTGAAGAAATCAACTGTGGGAGCAATTATTAGGAAATGGAAGACATACAAGACCACTGATAATCTCCCTCGATCTGGGGCTCCACGCAAGATCTCACCCCGTGGGTCAAAATTATCACAAGAACGGTGAGCAAAAATCCCAGAACCACACAGGGGGGACCTAGTGAATGACCTGCAGAGAGCTGGGACCAAAGTAACAAAGCCTACCATCAGTAACACACTACGCCGCCAGGGACTCAAATCCTGCAGTGCCAGACGTGTCCCCCTGCTTAAGCCAGTACATGTCCAGCCCCGTCTGAAGTTTGCTAGAGTGCATTTGGATGATCCAGAAGAGGATTGGGAGAATGTCATATGGTCAGATGAAAACAAAATATAACTTTTTGGTAAAAACTCAACTCGTCGTGTTTGGAGGACAAAGAATGCTGAGTTGCATCCAAAGAACACCTATACCTACTGTGAAGCATGGGGGTGGAAACATCATGCTTTGGGGCTGTTTTTCTGCAAAGGGACCAGGACGACTGATCCGTGTAAAGGAAAGAATGAATGGGGCCATGTATCGTGAGATTTTGAGTGAAAACCTCCTTCCATCAGCAAGGGCATTGAAGATGAAACGTGGCTGGGTCTTTCAGCATGACAATGATCCCAAACACACCGCCCGGGCAACGAAGGAGTGGCTTCGTAGAAGAAGCATTTCAAGGTCCTGGAGTGGCCTAGCCAGTCTCCAGATCTCAACCCCATAGAAAATCTTTGGAGGAGGTTGAAAGTCCGTGTTGCCCAGCGACAGCCCCAAAACATCACTGCTCTAGAGGAGATCTGCATGGAGGAATGGGCCAAAATACCAGCAACAGTGTGTGAAAACCTTGTGAAGACTTACAGAAAACGTTTGACCTGTGTCATTGCCAACAAAGGGTATATAACAAAGTATTGAGAAACTTTTGTTATTGACCAAATACTTATTTTCCACCATAATTTGCAAATAAATTCATAAAAAATCCTACAATGTGATTTTCTGGATTTCTTTTCTCATGTTGTCTGTCATAGTTGACGTGTACCTATGGTGAAAATTACAGGCCTCTCTCATCTTTTTAAGTGGGAGAACTTGCACAATTGATGGCTGACTAAATACTTTTTTTCCCCACTGTATGTCAAAAGAGTCCATACTAACAAAGGAAATAGAAGGTCTAACAGAACAGATAGATAGCAATAAAAACTATAACATAGATGCTCAGAATAAATTAGAGGAAAAACAAAAAGAAATGGAGAAACTTAGTCAAGAAAGATCAAGTGTAATATATTATAAAAATAAAGCAAACTGGATGGAATATGGGGAAAATGCACCAAATTATTTTTTAATCTTCAACATAGAAATGCTACCAAAAATAATTTAATTTAACTGAAGCTAATTGTAGGGATTTTTTTCTATTGATAATGTAAAATTAACAGCCATACAGAAAGACTCATGTGAAGGTGAAATTACAGAGGAGGAACTTCTGGATGCAATTAAAGACTTTAAGTCTGGGAAAACTCCAGGGTTGGATGGCCAGTTGAGGTATACCAAACCTTTTTTGATATACTCAGAGGACCGTTGTTAGCATGTTTTAACCACTCCTATGTAAATGGTAGATTATCAGACACTCAAGAAGAAGGTCTGATTTCATTATTACTGAAACAGGATACAAGTGGGAAATATAAAGATCCAGTCCATTAAAACATTTTTGAGGCCCCTTACACTTCAGTGTGATGCAAAAATTCTAGAATATAATTAAAAAGGTATTGTCGTACATTATTCATTCTAATCAGACAGGTTTTTTACATGGACGATACATTGGAGATAATATATGGCAGGTACTGGAAACAATAGAACACTATGAAAAATCTGGGAAACCAGGCCTGCTATTCATAGCTGACTTTGAAAAGGCATTCGATAAAGTACGACTGGAGTTTATATATAAATGCCTGGAGCCTTTCAATTTAGGAGAATCTGTTATAAAATGGGTTAAAATCATGTATAGTAACCCTAGGTGTAAAATAGTAAATAATGGCTATTTCTCAGAAAGTTTTAAACCGTCAAGAGGAGTAAAATAAGGTTGTCCAGTATTGGCATATCTATTTATTATGGCCATCGAAATGTTAGCTATTAAAATCAGATCCAACAATAATATCAAGGGATTAGAAATCCAGGGTTTAAAAACAAAGGTGTCATTGTACGCTGATGATTCATGTTTTCTTTTAAATCCTCAACTTGAATCCCTCCACAGCCTCATAGAGGATCTAGATACATTTTCTAACCTCTCTGGATTACAACCAAATTATGATAAATGTACTATATTACGTATTGGATCACTAAAAAATAAAAATGTTACATTACCGTGTAGTTTACCAATAAAATGGTCTGATGGTGATGTGGATATACTCGGAATACATATCCCAAATGAAATAAATGATCTCACTCCAATACATTTTAATAGAAAGTTAGCAAAGATATAGATAAGATCTTGCTACCATGGAAAGGTAAATACCTGTCTATTTGTGGAAAAATTACCCTGATTACCTCTTTAGTATTATCCCAGTTTACCTATTTGCTTATGGTATTGCCTACGTACGCCTAGTGAACAGTTTTTAAAATTATATGAGAAAAAAATATAAAATTTTATTTGGAACGGCAAGCCAGACAAAATTAAATGGGCCTATTTATACAATGAATATGAATTCGGAGGACAGAAATTATTAAATATTAAAGCATTAGACCTATCACTAAAAGCTTCAGTCATACAAAAGTTATACTTAAATCCGAACTGGTTCTCTAGCAAATTAGTAAGATTGTCTCACCCCATGTTCAAGAATGGCCTTTTTCCCTGTATTCAGGTTACAACCTCTCACTTTCAGTTATTTGAAAAGGAAATCATCTCCCAAATATCACTATTTCTAAAACAAGCCATAGAAAGTTGGTTGCAATTTGAATTTTATCCGCCAGAAACGGCAGAACAAATAATGCAACAAATATTGTGGTTATACTCAAATATACTAATTGATAAAAAACCATTATCTTTTGAAAAAATGTTTTTAAATGATATTATCTTCATAAATTATATCACAGGTAGGACTGGTGGAGTTATGTCGCACATGCAGCTAACAAAAACAAAAATGGAAGAGGAAAGTGGAAGGGGGAAAAAGTAAGGAACTTGTCTGTCAGCCCTGCATTAAAGACCATAATTGGTTAAAGAAAATTGTGATAAATAAAAAAGTATACCAGTTTCATTTAAGGACCAAAGGATTGACAGCCGTCCCATATAGATTGCAAAATAGTTGGGAAGAGATTTCTGACGTACCGATTCCATGTCAAATTGTTTATGAACTGATATGCAAAACGACGCCGGATTCAAAACTACAAATTTTTCAATTTAAATTATTATACAAAATTCTTGCTACCAATTGAATGTTTTATTTTTATTGTATTTTATTTTATTTAACCTTTATTTAACCAGGTAAGCCAGTTGAGAACAGGTTCTCATTTACAACTGCGACCTGGCCAAGATAAAGCAAAGCAGTGCGATAAAAACAACAACACAGAGTTACATATGGGGTAAAACAAAACATAAAGTCAAAAATACAACAGAAAATATATATACAGTCTGTGCAAATGTAGCAAGTTATGGAGGTAATGTAATAAATAGGCTATAGTGCAAAATAATTACAATTAGTATTAACACTGGAATGATAGATGTGCAAGAGATGATGTGCAAATAGCGATACTGGGGTGCAAATGAGCTAAATATATAACAATATGGGGATGAGGTAGTTGGGTGGGCTAATTTCAGATGGGCTGTGTACAGGTGCAGTGATCAGTAAGGTGCTCTGACAACTGATGCTTAAAGTTATTTATTTATATGGGGGATACAATCTTCCCAGCTCTGCAGATTTTGCTGCGAAGAGACAGAATCATGAGATCATTTGTTTTGGTACTGTTTTCATTTGTTTTGTAGCTTGTTTTTGGTCACAGGTCCAGGAATGGCTGAAGGATTGCAATATTTACCTGGAGCTAACCCTGCAGATAGCAGTACTGGGTGATCTGAAAAGTAATAGTCAATCAATCAATAATATAATAATAATACTTTTAGCAAAAATGATTATTTTCAATTTACAATCTGTAGAAACAATGAGAATAGAAGGGTTCAGAACTTTTGTGAAACATCACAGTACAGTTGAAAAATATATGACAAATAGAAATCCAATATGGATGGTGTTAAGAGGGTTGAATGGAGCTGAAGGATGGGACTAATAACAACTAACAACAACTAATAACAACAAGATAACTAATGTAAAGCATACTGTGTCCATAATAAGTATATAGGTTATAGGTTGAGAGCTTTTGTGAAAGAGCACAGTTAGAAAGATATGGCATATAGAAGCAAACCGGATGGACATCATGAAAATGATCGGAGAGGTTGAGGGTAGAGGAAGTTCTGTAGTAAAAACAAACAAAATATAATTATTGTAAAATTGACTGTGTCCATAAAATGTATATAGTATGTACAGTCATGGCCAAAATTGTTGGCACCCCTGAAATTTTTCCAGAAAATGAAGTATTTCTCACAGAAAAGTATTGAAATTACACATGTTTTGCTATGCACATGTTTATTTCCCTTTGTGTGTATTGGAATAACACAAAAAAACAGGAAAAAGCAAATTTGACATAATTTCACACAAAACTAAAAAAATGGGCCGGACAAAGTTATTGGCACCCTTTCAAAATTGTGGATAAATAAGTTTGTTCCAAGCATGTGATGCTCCTTTAAACTCACCTGGGGCAAGTAACAGGTGTGGGCAATCTAAAAATCACACCTGAAAGCAGATAAAAAGGAGAGAAGTTGACTCAGTCTTTGCATTGTGTTTCTGTGTGTGCCACACTAAGCATGGAGAACAGAAAGAGGAAAAAGAGAACTGTCTGAGGACTTGAGAACCAAAATTGTGGAAAAATATCAACAATCTCAAGGTTACAAGTCCATCTCCAGAGATCTAGATGTTCCTTTGTCCACAGTGCGCAACATGATCAGAGGTTTGCAACCCATGGCATCTGTAGCTAATCTCCCTGGACGTGGACGGAAGAGAAAAATTGATGAAAGGTTGCAACGCAGGATAGTCCGGATGGTGGATAAGCAGCCCCAAACAAGTTCCAAAGAAATTCAAGCTGTCCCTGCAGGCTCAGGGTGCATCAGTGTCAGCGCTTGAACTATCTGTCCGAAATTTGAATGAAATGAAACGCTTATGGCAGGAGACCCAGGAGGACCCCACTGCTGACACAGAGACATAAAAAAGCAAGACTACAGTTTGCCAAAATGTACATGAGTAAGCCAAATTCCTTCTGGGAGAACGTCTTATGGACAGATGAGACCAAGATAGAGCTTTTTGGTAAAGCACATCGTTCTACTGTTTACCGAAAATGTAATGAAGCCTTCAAAGAAAAGAACACAGTACCTACAGTCAAATATGGTGGAGGATTCAAAGATGTTTTGGGGTTGTTTTGCTGCCTCTGGCACTGGGTGCCTTGACTGTGTGCAAGGCATCATGAAATCTGAGGATTACCAAAGGATTTTGGGGTCGCAATGTAGGGGCCCATGTCAGAAAGCTGGGTTTGCGTCCGAGATCATGGGTCTTCCAGCAGGACAATGACCCCAAACATACTTCAAAAGCACCCAGAAATGGATGGCAACAAAGCGCTGGAGAGTTTCTGAAGTGGCCAGCAATGAGTCCAGATCTTAATCCCATTGAACACCTGTGGAGAGATCTTAAAATTGCTGTTGGGAAAAGGCACCCATCCAATATGAGAGACCTGGAGCAGTTTGCAAAAGAAGAGTGGTCCAAAATTCCGGGTGAGAGGTGTAAGAAGCTTATTGATGGTTATAGAGGCGACTGATTTCAGTTATTTTTTTCCAAAGGGTGTGCAACTAAATATTAAGTTAAGAGTGCCAATCATTTTGTTCGGCCCATTTTTTGAGTTTTGTGTGAAATTATGTCAAATTTGCTTTTTTCCTGTTTTTTTTGTGTTATTCCAATACACACAAAGGAAATAAACATGTGCATAGCAAAACATGTGTAATTTCAATACTTTTCTGTGAGAAATACTTCATTTTCTGGAAAAATTTCAGGGGTGCCAACAATTTTGGCCATGACTGTATAAGCTGGAAGTAGAGGCCTAAGCGTTGTTGTTCACTAGTTTACTCCAATTAGGGGAGGGGTGGTGGGGTTGGAAAGTAATAAAGGGAAATATATTTTTTAAAAGGATATGTGTAAGGGTTGGTGTGAGGTGTGACCCTGGTGCGGTGCAGGTTAGACAGTAGGCAGTCGGCAGAGATGGTGAAACAAGGAACTTTACTGATGGTCCCGAAGCCAGGATACAAAATAACGGACTTTACATGAAAAAGGTGGAGCAAATAAGACTCCAAAAAACAGGCAGACAGCCAAAAATACGAAATACTAACTATGACTGAAATAATGAATAAACAGGGAGAACACTTCTCACGTACCTGTCCATACGTCCCGCGATCAGACACTGATTAGTACTGCTTGGCATAGTGAAACTAGCAGAGAAAACTGAGCAAGGGAACACAGGGAAGTGAGGGCATAAATACACAGGTGCCTAAGGTTGTCGGAGGATGACACCTAGTGGGTTGCTCCGGAACTGCGATCCACTCCTGTAACAGATATGTATATATATGTATGTATGTGTAGATGTATGTGTATGTATATACACATACATATATGTATATATACACATACTGTACATATACCATTATTTATCCTCCACCAAACTTTACATTTGGCACTATGCATTCGGGCAGGTAGCGTTCTCCTTGCTTCTGCCAAACCCAGATTTGTCCGTCGGACTGGCAGATGGTGAAGCGTGATTCATCACTCCAGAGAACATGTTTCCACTGCTTCAGAGTCCAATGGCGGCGAGCTTTACATCACTCCAGGCGATGCTTGGCATTGTGCATGGTGATCTTAGGCTTGTGTGCGCCTGCTTGGCCATGGAAACCTATTTAATGAAGCTCCCGACCAACAGTTATTGTGATGACGTTGCTTCCAGAGGCAGTTTGGAACTCGGTAGTGAGTGTTGCAACTGAGGACAGATGATTTTTACGCGCTACACACTTCAGCACTCGGCGGTCCCGTTCTGTGAGCTTGTGTGGCCTACCACTTCGCAGCTGAGCCGTTGTTGCTCCTAGACGCTTCCACTTCACAATAACAGCACTTACAGTTGACTGGGGAAGCTCTAGCAGGGCAGAAATTTGACGAACTGACTTGTTGGAAAGGTGGCATCCTATTGACGGTGCCACGTTGAAAGTCACTGAGCTCTTCAGTAAGGCCATTCTACTGCCAATGTTTGTCTATGGAGATTGCATGGCTGTGTGCTCAATTTTATACACCTGTCAGCAACAGGAGTTGCTGAAATAGCCAAATCCACTAATTTGAAGGGGTGTCCCCATACTTTTGTATATATAGTGTATCTATGGACACACAATTTTACATTGTTTCTGTGGTAATAAAAGTCTGTGGTACTGATGCTGTTCCCATGATAACCTATAAAGTGGTGCTGATGGTATTTCCGTGGCGACAGGTCCAGTGCCAGGAGGTGAGGAAGAGGAAGGAGCTGGAGCTGCAGATTGTGACTGAGTCCATCAAGCTGTGGGAGGGAGACGACATTAGAACACTGGGCTCTGTCCTCTACATGAGTCAGGCTCTGGTTAACAGCCCTGGAGCAGAGGTCAGAGGAAAACCTTAGAACAACCTCACAATAACATTATAATAACTGATGTACATGAGTAAAATACTATTAACACACTGTCTCTCTGTCTCTCTCTCTCGCTCTCTCTCCATCTCTCTCTCTCTCTAGGAGAAGTGTGAGCGCTACCTCATGCTCTTCCCTCATGTCCTCCTCATGCTGTCTGCCAGTCCAAGGATGAGTGGCTTCATATTCCAGGTATAACCCCTGACCCCTTAGTCTACTATACCAGAGTCATATTGATTTGGTGCCAAATGGAAGAAAATGGACTGAAAGAGCGAGGGACTACATGAACATGCTCATTTTATTTTTCAGTGTCAAAATGTTTTCTACGGTGTTCCCTAATGAATAGGACCCAGTTGTGATTAACCACTGTGTTTAGTGTGGGTTCAGATGTTGATGATGGTTTCTTGTCTACAGGGGAAGCTGCCATTGACTGGTATGACTGTGACCACGGTAGAGGACAGTGAGGCCCACAAATACTCCTTTGAGCTTTCTGGTAAGACTACTGTGGTTTATTCAGAACGTACATGTGTCCCGAGTGGCACAGTGGTCTAAGGCACTGCATTGCAGTGCTAGCTGTGCCACTAGAGATCCTGGTTAGAATCCAGGCTCTGTCGTAGCCGGCCGCGACCGGGAGACCCATGGGGCGGAGCACAATTGGCCCAGCGTCGTCCAGGGTAGGGGAGGGATTGGCCGGCAGGGATGTAGCCCATGGGGGGCCAGTATGAAAAATATAAAAATAATGTATGCACTCACTAACTGTAAGTCGCTCTGGATAAGAGCGTCTGCTAAATGACTAAAATGTAAATGTAAATGTGTGTAATGTGTGTATTGTGTCCTCCAGGCAGTCTATTTGAGCGTCTCCAGGTTGTGTGTAACAATCAGCAGGACCTGCAGGACTGGGTAGACCACCTGACCCGTCAGACCAAGCACACCACTCCCCCAAGCCACAAACCCCTCACTGTCCCCTGCCACACGGTCAGTAACACACATATGCATTGTACATAAGCACACACACACACGCTCACACAGACAAACTAAGCTATATGGGAAAACACTGTACAGTGCATTCGGAAAGTATTCAGACCCTTTTACTTTTTCCACATTTTGTTACGTCACATCCTTATTCCAAAATGGATTCAATAAAAAATGTTCCTCATCAATCGACACACAAAACGAAAACAAGTTTTTAGAAATGTTTGCAAATTTATGAAAAATAACCAACAGAAATTCCTTATTTACATAAGTATTCAGACCCTTTGCTATGAGACTCAAAATTGAGCTCAGGTGCATCCTGTATCCATTGATCATCCTTGAGATGTTTCTACAACTTGATTGGAGTCCACCTATGGTAAATTCAATTGATTGGACATGATATGGAAAGGCACACACCTGTCTATATAAGGTCCCACAGATGACAGTGCATGTCAGAGGAAGAACCACGCCATGAGGTCGAAGGAATTGTCCGTAGAGCTCCGAGACAAGATTGTGTCGAGGCACAGATCTGGGGAAGGGTACCAAAACAAGTCTGCAGCATTGAAGGTCCCCAAGAACACAGTGGCCTCCCCAACAACACAAGACTCTTCCTAGAGCTGGCCGCCTGGCCAAACTGAGCAATCGGGGGAGAAGGGCCTTTGTCAGAGAGGTGACTAAAAACCCGATGGTCACTCTGACAGAGCTCCAGAGTTCCTCTGTGGAGATGGGAGAACCTTCCAGAAGGACAACCATCTTTGCACCACTCCACCCACAGGCCTTTATGGTAGAGTGGCCAGACGGAAGCCATTCCTCAGTAAAAGGCACATGACAGCCCGCTTGGAGTTTGCCAAAAGGCACCTAAAGACTCTCAGACCATGAGAAACAAGATTCTCTGATCTGATGAAACCAAGATTGAACTCTTTGGCCTGAATGCCAAACATCACATCTGGAGGAAACCTGGCACCATCCCTACGGTGAAGCATGGTGGTGGCAGCATCAGGTTTTTCAGCGGCAGGGACTGGGAGACTAGTCAGGATGGAGGGAAAGATAAATGGAGCAAAATGATCCTTGATGAAAACCTGTGCCAGAGCGCTAAGGACCTCAGACTGGGGTGAAGGTTCACCTTCCAACAGGACAACGACCCTAAGCACACAGCCAAGACAACGCAGGAGTGGCTTCGGGACAAGTCTCTGAATGTCCAGAGCACAGTCTTGAACCCGATCAAACATTTCTGGAGAGACCTGAAAATAGCTGTGCAGCGACGCTCCCCATCCAACCTAACAAAGCTTGAGAGAATCTGCAGAGACTAATGGGAGAAACTCCCCAAATACAGGTGTGCCAAGCTTGTAGCGTCATACCCAAGAAGACTTGAGTCTGTAATCGCTGCCAAAGGTGCTTCAACAGAGAACTGAGTAAAGGGTCTGAATACTTATGTAAAGGTGATATTTCAGTTTTTTATTTTTAATACATTTGCAAAAATGTCAAGAAACCTGCTTTTGCTTCGTCATTATGGGGTATTGTGTGTAGATTGATGAGGGAAAAAAACAATTTAATCCATTTTAGAATAAGGCTGTAACGTAACAAAGTGGAAAAAGTCAAGGGGTCTGAATACTTTCCGAATGCACTGTAAATGTAACAATTACAACTAATCTCTGTCTCTCCCTTCCCTCTCCCCCCCTCACCTCTCGCTTGCTCTTCCCCACTCCTTTCCTCTCTCCCAACCTCCATCCCCCCTCTCTCTCCTACTCCTCCCTCTCTCTCCCCCTCCCTCTCTCTCCCTCCCTCCATCAGTTGCCCTCCCACCCTCTGACTCCGTCCCGTCACGCGGAGGGCCGAGCGATGACGGTGGCCCCTGCCTACCACACCCTGCCCCACCCTTCCTCCCACGGGGCCCCACACAGCAGCATGATGTGGGGGCCCCTGGAACCCCCCAACACCCCCAAGCCCTGGAGCCTCAGCTGCCTGCGCCCCGCACCCCCTCTCAGGCCCTCTGCTGCACTCTCCTACAAGGAGGTGAGGAAGAGTGTGTGTGGATGGGGAGGGAGGATGTGTGTGTGTGTGATGGCATTGATAGCAATTGTGTTATGTGTATGGTGAGGTTGGGTGTCATTGCTTATTTGTGTCATTCATTCCTGTCCCTCACTCGCTGTTACCCTTTCTCCTTGCCCTCTCTCTCTCTCTCTCTCTCTCTCTCTCTCTCTCTCTCTCTCTCTCTCTCTCTCTCTCTCTCTCTCTCTCTCTCTCTCTGCTCTCTGTCTCCAGGACCTCAATAAAAGTCCTAAGAGTGTGAAGAAGCTTCTTCCTAAACGTAAACCAGAGAGAAAACAGTCAGACGAGGAGTTTGCCCTGAGGAAGAGTAAGTTTGCTCTGTGTGTGTACGTGTGAGTGTGTGTGTTCTAACCCCCTGCTCTCCTCTCGTCCCCAGGTACAGCTGCTCTAGAGGAAGATGCTCAGATCCTAAAGGTGATCGAAGCTTACTGTACCAGCGCCAAGACCAGACAGACCCTCAACTCGAGTAAGAACACGCACACACACTCACACACTCATCGTTACTGTCAGGTCTTGTTGTCTCTTGTCATTCCTGGATCACAGTAGTCCAATGCTATCCTTAACCCTGCTATTAGTACTTACTTCTCTTTCTAACAGTTTCTTTCTCTTTTCTGTCTGTCTCTCTCTTCACTCCTCACCGCTCCTTCAATCTTCCGTTGACGTTCGTTCCTCGTTTTATTTTTATTTTACCATTTGTTTGTTGGGTTTGTTTGTTCCCCTCACTACCATTGTATTACGTCTTATTGTTATGATTTCTTCCATCGCTCATCCCTCTCCATTCACCTCTCATTGATTATGGTTTGCCCTCGTCATCAACATTGCGCCACCTACCCCCCCACCCCACCCCCCCACCCCCACCATCAGCCTGGCAGGGCACTGACCTGATGCACAACCACGTGCTGGGGGACTTGGACCGGTCCTGTGTGGACTCTCCAGGCCGCCGTAGCAGCGTGTCACGGCCTGACGTGACTGGCTCAGACCTGTCGGAAGACTCTGACTACGACTCTGTGTGGACGGCCCACAGTTACAGGATGGGCTCAGTGTCGCGTAAGAGCTGCATCTCTCACCAGAACTAAACCCCCAAAACTACCGTGGTCGTACCGTACCATACCGTACCGTGCTAAACAACACAGTACAGCGCGCTTACCTCTTAACCTGTGGTCTACAAGAAAACAAAACGATTTTTAAGGGTTTCATTTATTTATTTTATTTATTTTAATTATTTAATTGTATTGTCTTTTTTATTTTTGTTTTTTCCTTTTTTTGATTGTCCTCTGTTTGTATGAAAATCTCCCTGTTGCCTTGACCAATCTCCCCTGTTTTTTGTGCCTCCTCTCTTTCCGTAGTTATCAGGTAGCTTGTGTTGGGTAGTGTCTGTTCATTTTTCCTTGAATGTACCCCCTCCCTATGTTTAGCCCTGACGTGTTGGGAACCCTGTGAAGGGGGGTTTGGGGTTATGTCAGAGAGAGTTTGTGGTGGTTGTTGGTGGGGCAGGGGGGTGCAGGTAGGGAGCGATGGGGACTCTATGTCTGATATTCAGATATGATTCAGGAAGGAGTGTATTCTATTGACCATATTCTCTATCTTAGCTCCTGTTCCCACATATATAACAGCATGCAAATGTCATGGTGACCTTTGACATTTCCTTATGACATAATTAATTAATTATATCTTTTTGGTATTACTATGACTGTCTTATGGCTCTCACCACTGTTGCCGTACCCCCTGCTGTATTTTACACACAGGACACAGCATGCCAAGCAAATACAGCATCATCAGTAGTATTTCTAGTATATAGGTATATAGGTATAGGTATATAGGTATTATATAGGATATGAGATTCCTGTTCCACTATTTCTAAACAGCATGTATGGTTCATTCCCAGGGTGACGATTTAAACTCTTAGCATCAGATTGTACCCCATTCCAAGATACAGGACAATATTCCTTCAGACAGCTAAAAATATATATATTCTCAAAAGCCAGAGAGTTGTCTTTAGCATGCATGCTGGACCTCACTAAGACCGAGTGTCAGACTTGAATATTTAGTATTTAGAGTTTGTATCAGTAAATCTACTGCTTACAAGCCTACATAGAAGTCAGTTTTTAAGAAACATCAATTAATTAGATAAGGTAATCACTGCTCATACTACTCAAAGAAAGGACCATGAAATTATAGTTCTGTGGTTTAAATTAAACAGTCAAGCCTCTGTATTCTAGGACACAAATCTATGTTTAAAACTCAACTGCAGGCAGCATCATGTAGGACCAGGCTATTCCTGATTACATCACATGACCAGTAAAAACTCTAGGCCCTAAGCAGAGGCTAACTGTCTTCAATGCCAGTGTCATCAAACCTGGCAGGTCCAGTCTCTATATCCCAAGTAGGAAACCTTTGTTTCAAACAACACCAATATCCTTCACCACATTTCCTACCTTGCTCTTCCATGCGCTAATAAGAACTATTTTTGTGACAAAGTATTTCCTAGTATCACATTACAAACCCCTATTTTACTGTCCACTTCAAATCAGTCCTCTCTCCCCACCGTTATTGTAACAATATATGGAATATACTGGTTTATGTTATTTATATATTTATAAAGATTATTTGTTTATTGTTTATAAATTATTTTGTATGAGGTATGTGATTTTTATTATTTAATTTCACTGTGTATGTAAATGTTTACAACTGATTTGGTGAACTTAGTCGGTCTCTCTCTCTCTCTACATTTGATGAAATGGTATCACTAAAGTTTAGTTTACACTGGATATTGAGCATGGGTTTTTGGGATACATTTTTGCACAATCTCTGTGGCAGAGCATTGAAATGTGTTCAATATGAACAGTTCTGTTACTGTACCCCCCTTACAGGTCTACTAACCCCAGTGTGTGTGTGTATGACGTCATACTGTATGATGTAGCCTAGTAATTATGCTTGCCATAGATATGAAGTGTGCCTGTACAGTACAGCTCATCCATAGTGTAAATCTACCATTTCAGTGTTCAGATAGTGTCAACAGAAAGAGAAACCTAGTCTTGCAGGAGCAGTCATGTGCGATACTTATTCATCAAGACAGATGGACATGAACTAAAAATAGTGTCCTTTTTGTACATAGTGGATGTAAATGGAACAAAATAAGAAGCCAAACAGTGGTTATATGAGTATTTGAGCTAAGAATATGACTGTCCTCATGTTTTGTGTTCTACTTTGTGACTGCAGTGTATTCTGGGGTTGAAAAAAACTAAAACAGAGAGGCAGGGTGAAGTGACTGCGATGTCCAACTGTGTCCTCTGTGCGCTCCAATGCTGTATATGACCTGTCCCACACCTGTGATCAAAATGTCTTACCTATTGACCTACCTACAAACAGCACCTACAGAGTATTTGTTATATATATACAGATTGACCTACCTACAAACAGCACCTACAGAGTATTTGTTATATATATACAGATTGACGTATATGACAAGAGTTCCTAAACGCTGTATCATTGAGTTTTGAATAAATCTGTCATTTGTTAGCTGTTGGTATTTTGGGTGTTTTGTCAAAAGCACAACTTATTTCACTGTGTTGGATGTCACTGTCAACAAGGCTCCAGGCTGAACCATTGGAACAGGAAATGTGAAAACAAAATGGTGTCTTTTCTCTCATGAATATACGCTGTATCCTTGTTGTTTTGGGTCTGCAACAGGCAGTGGTGTGGTGAGGTAAAACCAATGAGGGGTGAACGGATAAGGATGATCTGGATGTAGCCTCTCTTTTCTTCCTTCTGTTCTTCCTCACCAACATGGCTCCTCTGTCTCCTCTGTCGTTGTGTCTCTTGGTTCTGTGCATGCCTAACTAACCCACAGCCTCTCCACGGTCTCCTGTGTTTGTGTCCTTTTTTGTGTCCATTTTGCTTCCGTTACCACGTAGCCAATCACACATCAGCACCAATCAGAAACTCATTCACTTATGTTAGCTAAACTGCTGTGGGTAGAAGTTGCCCTTGGCTTAGGCACAGATCTAGGATCAGGTTACCCTCCCACTATTCTAACCTCAGCCATTAGGGGTTGGAAGTCCAAACTGACCTTGGATCAGCGTATCTAGCGTGTTGTGTTGTGTTTGGAACAGGGGCGATGCGGAGGGACACAGGGCTGCAGGTCATCATCCCTGGAGAGGAGAAGATCATCGTGGAGGAGACCATGAGCAACGGACAGACTGTGGTCGGAGAGAAGTAAGACCTCCACCTTCCGTCCTCATTCTCTTCTCCTTCCTCTGCTTCATCCTCCTCCTCCTAATCCCCACTTCCTCTCCCACACTTCCTCCCCTCTTCCTTCCTCCCCACACTTCCTCCCCTCTTAATTTTGGTCAGGAATGAGTATCTTGGTAACCCCTGACAGTTTCTGTCATCATGTGCTGGAGGAAATTCCCAAATGAAGATGGTGTTCTCATAAGAATGCTTCTGTTTCTGAACGATTAAGTATTAGTTAGTATGTAGACTAGTGCAGTACTGTGCGCATCCATATATAGTCATGTATTTGCTTCTAGGATGGTATTAACCATGTGTGTTGCGTTGAAGGAGCCTGGAGGATGTAGTGTACGCCCTGAGGGACGAGGTACAGGAGCTCAAACAGGTGAATGTCTGCTCTGTGTCACCATCACACTGGCTTATAACAGGCCTATGACAGCTCATGACCGCTTACGACACCTGACATTACACTGGTATGACGGATGAAGTAGTCAAACTACAACTGAACGCTTGTGGCATATTCAAACTGACCTTTGACCCCTCAACAGGACAATAAGAAGATGAAGAGGTCACTGGAGGAGGAGCAGAGGGCACGGAAAGATCTGGAGAAAGTGGTCAGGAGGGTGTTAAAGAGTATGAACGACCCCACCTGGGACGAGACTAACTTATGAGGTGTGTGTGTGTGTGCATGTCAGAGTGAATTGTGTGTGTGTGTGTGTGTGGGTGTGTGCTAGTGTGCGATGGAGAAACGTTTGTGAGTGTGAATGAGTGATTGCGTGCAGATACGTGGTTGTGTGTGTGTGTGTTGAACTAGGACCCTGAGGTTTTCCCGGTCAGGTCATATGTCTAGGAAAAACTTGTGGCTCCACCTATAACAATGAGGAATGTCTGTGGATCCATCCCTAAACCAACATGGACCTGGAGTCTTCCCTCTCCCTCCCTCCGTCTCTGTTTACAACTGATACTCAGCAAAGCATTACAGCTCTAATGGTACTGTACAAAAACAACAACTCATTCACCTCTTCTCTACTGTTATTTAATTACTATGAAATCTATCCATTTTGATGTCTTATATTTCCATTGTCTTGTGGTCTTCTGTGTAAGGCCTGGACTTGTGGCGGCCTGCCTTGTGGTTGGGCCTTGTGTGGTCATTGATTGGTGGGTCAGAAGGGATTTGTACAGAAATGGACTGGCTGGTATTGGTACTGACTGTAATTGGTACCTTCTGGGATTGGTACTGGCTGGTATTGATATTGGTACTGACTGGTATTGGTACTTGCTGGTATTGATAATGGTATTGGTACTGACTGGTATTGATACCTTCTGGCATTGGTACTGGCTGGTATTGATATTGGTACTGACTGGTATTGGTACTGGCTGGTATTGATATTGGTACTGACTGGTATTGGTACTGGCTGGTACTAATATTGGTACTGACTGGTATTGGTACTGGCTGGTATTGATATTGGTATTGGTACTGACTGGTAATGATATTGGTACTGACTGGTATTGGTACTGATTGGTATTGATATTGGTACTGACTGGTATTGGTACTGATTGGTATTGATATTGGTACTGACTGGTATTAGTACTGACTGGTATTGATATTGGTACTGACTGGTATTGATATTGGTACTGACTGGTATTGATATTGGTACTGACTGGTATTGGTACTGATTGGTATTGATATTGGTACTGACTGGTATTGGTACTGACTGGTATTGATATTGGTACTGACTGGTATTGGTACTGATTGGTATTGATATTGGTACTGACTGGTATTGATATTGGTACTGACTGGTATTGGTACTGATTGGTATTGATATTGGTACTGACTGGTATTGATATTGGTACTGACTGGTATTAGTACTGACTAGTATTGATATTGGTACTGACTGGTATTGGTACTGATTGGTATTGATATTGGTACTGACTGGTATTGATATTGGTAATGACTGGTATTAGTACTGATTTGGTATTGATATTGGTACTGACTGGTATTAGTACTGACTGGTAATGATATTGGTACTGACTGGTATTGGTACTGAATGGTATTGGTACGCTTTGATGTAAATATGAACACTGCTGAGGTATGAAATAAAATGTGTTTTTAGGAGGTTGACTCCAACCCTCGTCCTTGTACTGCAGGAAGACGATGATGATGATGATGATGATGAGGAATTGGATTTACGTAGCACTTTTCCAGGTGCTCAAAGCGCTTTACATTTACACCTAATCTACCACCAATGTGCAACACCCACCTAGGTGATGCCACGCTAGCCGCTTTGCAGCAGGAAGCTCACCACACATCCGCTACTATGTCTGTGTATCTCTCTGTATCTCAAACTAGTATCAGTGTCTCATAGCCTCTCTGTCACCCAGCTTATCTGGAGTCACCAAGCAGGTAATGAACCAGGGTGATGCTACAGGACCACATGTAGTATGCATGCGTCCCAAATGGCACTCTGGGCTCTAGTCAAAAGTAGTGCACTATAAAAGGAATAGGGTGCCATTTGGCACAGAGACGTAATCTTCTCTGATAAACACAAGCTAACATGTCTGAGTACAGGCTGGGTGCTAGGGGCCTCTAGGAGAGCTGATCATGTTGTGTAGGGTAGGCTGTAGTCTGTCTGGTTGAAAGGTAAGAATGACATTTGAAGGGGGAGATCAGGACATGACATTCTACAGGTATTTATGAGGTAACGTGATATGAAGGCTTGGGAGCAAGATAATTACAACAACCATGATGATGATCCAAAGGAAGGAAGGTTGGTTCTCTCTCACACACACACTGCCCACAAGCATAGGGTGATTAAAATATTTTCATCTTTCTCTCTCACTCATTTGGCAAGGAAGGTTTGTGTGTTTTTGTGTGTGTGTATGCGTGTGTGATTAGATCCCACCTTATCGAAGTGACAAGCTTTCTAAAGGAAAGGCTCTAATTCTGCTGGTGTCGCCTCAAAGGCTCAAATGTCATCCTTTATCAACGTACCGCCATCACCTTGTTCCCTGATTGGTACTGGCTAAAGTCACCCTTTGTCTTCTGTTGAAATATTCCTGCATAAATACAAAGGAACATAAAACCCTGATTTATCCTCTAACACCCAGATCTAACACTCAGATTGATGCTAGACATACAGGTTCACTTTCTATTCTACACTGGACAAAAATATAAACGCAACATGCAACAATTTCAAAGATTTTACTGAGTTACAGTTCATATAAGGAAATCAGTCAATTGAAATAAATAAATTAGGCCCTAATCTATGAATTTCACATGACTGGGAATACAGATATGCATCTGTTGGTCACAGATACCTTTAAAAAAGAAAACCAGTCAGTATCTGGTGTGACCACAATTTGCCTATGGCAGCACAACACATCTCCTTCACATAGAGTTGATCAGGCTGTTGATTGTGGCCTGTGGAATGTTGTCCCACTCCTCTTCAATGGCTGTGTGAAGTTGCTGGATATTGGCGGGAACTGAAACACGCTGTCGTACACATCGATCCAGAGCATCCCAAACATGCTCAATGGGTGACATGTTTGGTGAGTATGCAGGCCATGGAAGAACTGGGACATTTTCAGCTTCCAGGAATTCTGTAAAGATCCTTGTGACATGGGGCCGTGCATCATCATGCTGAAACCAGGGGTTGATGGCGGCGGATGAATGGCATGACAATGGGCCTCAGGATCTTGTCATGGTATCTCTGTGCATTCATATTGCCGTTGATAAAATGTTTTCGTTGTCTGTAGCTTATGCCTGCCCATACCATAACCCCACCGCCACCATGGGACACTCGATTCACAACATTGACATCAGCAAACCGCTCTCCCACACGGCGCCATACACGCTGTCTGCCATCTATCTGCCCAGTACATTTGAAACCGGGATTCATCCTTGAAGAGAACACTTCTCCAGTGTGCCAGTGGCCATCGAAGGTGAGTATTTGCCCACTAACGTCGGTTACGATGCCGAACTGCAGTCAGGTCAAGACCCTGGTGAGGACGACTAGCACGCAGATGGGCTTCCCTGAGACGGTTTCTGACAGATTGTGCAGAAATTCTTTGGTTGCGCAAACCCAGTTTCATCAGCTGTCCAGTGGCTGGTCTCAGACGATCCCGCAGGTGAAGAAGCCGGATGTGGAGGTCCTGGGCTGGCATGGTCACACGTGGTCTGCGTTTGTGAGGCCAGAGGCAGTTTATAGTAGAGAAATGAACATTACATTATCTGGCAACAGTTCTGGTGGACATTCCTGCAGTCAGCATGCCAATTGCACGCTCTCTTTCTTTCTTTCTTTCTTTCTTTCTTTCTTTCTTTCTTTCTTTCTTTCTTTCTTTCTTTCTTTCTTTCTTTCTTTCTTTCTTTCTTTCTTTCTTTCTTTCTTTCTTTCTTTCTTTCTTTCTTTCTTTCTTTCTTTCTTTCTTTCTTTCTTTCTTTCTTTCTTTCTTTCTTTCTTTCTTTCTTTCTTTCTTTCTTTCTTTCTTTCTTTCTTTCTTTCTTTCTTTCTTTCTTTCTTTCTTTCTTTCTTTCTTTCTTTCTTTCTTTCTTTCTTTCTTTCTTTCTTTCTTTCTTTCTTTCTTTCTTTCTTTCTTTCTTTCTTTCTTTCTTTCTTTCTTTCTTTCTTTCTTTCTTTCTTTCTTTCTTTCTTTCTTTCTTTCTTTCTTTCTTTCTTTCTTCTTTCTTTCTTTCTTTCTTTCTTTCTTTCTTTCTTTCTTTCTTTCTTTCTTTCTTTCTTTCTTTCTTTCTTTCTGTCTCCCTCTGTTTACTTAGAGAAAAAGTGACAGCTTGTCACTGACAGCTCCACAATGTGCCCTTGACTATTGTAGAGTTCTGTAAAAGCATCAAGGTGTCTCTCGCTCGCTCGTGCCTTCTTTCTTTCTTTCTCTCTCTCTCTCTCTCTGTTTTCAAAGCTGTAAGTCAATCAGCTGTGGGAGCACACACACACACTTACACACACGCACACTTTCCTCTCCTCTCTGTCTATTCAACGGCCAGTGATCATTTAGAGTTGACATGTATTGTGAAGACCTGAGCTGCGCTTTCTTTTTCTCTCCTCCTTTCTCTCCCTCGCTCTTTCAACTGTCTGTCATTCAATTCCAGGCCAGTATACACACACCAAAAAGAAGAAAGAGAAAAAACGGAAGGATAAATTGATGGATGGAAGGATAAGCGAAGATGCTGTCCTTCCCTTTAAAGGTTTGTTTTTGTACAGGAGACTGTCTTCTCTTCTCAGTCATTTCTACTCTGTGTGTTTTAGTCTGAAAGCCCATCCACGTGCTCCCTTTGTCAAGGAAAGCAATAAGGCCCCATTGAATGGCTCTGAATGGGGCCTGCCATCCTTAGAGGCCGTGGCCGGTCCACTTCCATTCTTTAGCCTCCTATCTAATTGGAGCTGAAATGAAATGGAGGTTTCTTTATGAAAATAGCCTTTGTTTGGCCTGCAGCGCTGGTAATTCATAAACAATAAGCTGAGGCCATTGTGGGGATAATAATACATGCAGTCTGCTGGAGACGCAGAGAAGGCAGCAGAACACTGGTGGAGAGTATATAAGGATAGGAAGAGAAGAGCGATGGGAAAGAGATGGCAGAGAAATGATAGGAATTATAGGAAATATGGGGAAAGGAGTGACAGATGAAGATGGGGACAGAGAGAGGGATGGGCAGAGAGTGCCTGTAGGCAACAGCAGACATTGACTCAGTCAGGAGTTGAGGGGAGAGAGGACTGAAAGATGCAATAGGATAATGGTGCAGTACTAGATTATATAGAGTGTAGAGCAGAGAGGGGGAGTGGGGAAGATGGTGTGTGGCTGGATTAGAGGAGGAGGGTGGAGGAGTCAGAACAGAAGGACAGATTTGACTCAGAAAGCTCAATAGATTACAGATTTGTGAGCTGGTGGTTGGTCAGTACTTGCTGGCAGTGTTATATTCTCTCTCTGCCACTCTCTTTCTTTCTTTCTCTCTCTGTCTCTCTCTCCACTTCACTCTCTCTCTCTCTGCACAACTTTATGGCAGAGTGAGCTCTGTGGCTGAGTGTAGTCTGTCAGCGCAAACTGAGAGGGTAAAAGGGAGAGGCAGGAGAGCTGATGAGGTGCTTTTAACTGGACCTGTTTTTCCTTGCTTTGGAATGTGACTCACTCAATTCAAGAATCTTCAGTGACTCAATCACTGACGGGATACTTCTCTCACTAAGAATATCAGGTGGAATTCAATCTGAAAATAACTCTTTGATTGAAATGGGAACGGAGCAATGGGAGCGGAGCATCCAAATTCTGCAGGTATGTCTCTTCTTTCCCCATGGTATTTAGTGTTCCCTGCAACTGTGGATGTGCTTTCAGTTTCTTCAGTTTATTAGATCTGCGTACTTTAGTTACAGAGATAATTTTCACTCTACCTTTTCTCCCTGGATGCAGAGAGGAGAAGAGTGTTTTTGAAAGTGGTATGCAGCTGAAAGAAATAGAGAGACCCCAGTGACTGTACCTTTCATTACTGGAGGAGAGGAGAAGAGAGCAACATATTGCGGTCCAGAATAAAGAATCTAAGGGTTCTACGTGTGAGTGACATGTGACATCTGAGTATGTCTTTAAACAGCCAGTGTGTGTGTGTGAGTTGAAGTTAGATCAAACTTTATCTTATCTATGTATGTACATGTCACACCCTAATGGTTATGATTAGGACTTGAGGAGTGTACGCTGATCCTAGATTTGTATCTGAAGCCATTCATGTAGTAACACTATCTTGGCACTAGATGGCAGTGTTGGTCAATAAATGAAATCCATAGCATTCAATTTAAAACCTTCTAGGAGTGTAGAATGAGAATTTTGTAAATTCAACCACTAGGTGGCAATCAAACCCCATAAACATCCTGTTAGCGACTCCTCACGACATAGTGTGTGTGTGTTTATTTGTATGCAGCTGACTGCTTAGAATCAGTCAGTAGGAATGGTTGGCAGGCTTGAAATGTGTTTGTGTGTTTGTGCCTGGAAGCATGTGTGCGTGACAGCGGTCAGCAGAAGTGGTTGGCACAGCGAGGCTGATAATCAGGCACTGGGCAAACGGGGTGGCAGCACTCCGAAACCTTTGTGGGAGATTATAAAAAAATTATCCCCAGAATTACTCCAATCCAGCCGGAGAGAGAGGCCTTGTCCACGGATGGGGATGGAGGGAGGAGTGGGGGAGAGAGGGAAAGTTGGACAGAGGAGTGTGTGTGTGTGTAATGAGTCTGGCAGTGTTGGTACATTGGAGTAATGAACCATGTTAATCCAAATCAAACAGCCATTAGCAGCAGATTTGACTAACACTGGAGATACAGTAAGACTCTCATAAAGGGACAGAGTACCCGAGCTACCTGTGTGTGTATGTGTGTGTGTGTGTGTGTGTGTGTTTGGTTGTGTGTGTTTGTGTGTGTGTGTTGAACATAATATGTGAGCCACAAACACTGACCTGTTTACTGAACACTTATCACAGAGTTGTTCTATTCCACTTATCCCTCCATGAAGGCCTCCAACACACACACACCACAGGAGGCTGCTGAGGAGAGGACGGCTCATAATAATGGCTGGAACGGCACCAATGGAATGGCATCAAACACATGGAAACCATGTGTTTGGTGCATTTGATACCATTCCACTTATTCTGCTCCAGCCATTACCACGAGCCCATCCTCCCCAACGAAGGTGCCACCAACCTCCTGTGACACACACACACACACACACACCCTGCCTGAGAATACTACATGTATTCTCTATTCATGTCATAAACGGCCCTCCAACAGTGTAAGCTGTAGTTACCGGGTTATGGGTGTGTGTGTGTGTTCATCTCTTCTGTGTGTGGTTGAGTGCATGCTGTCCATGTGAACCCCAGTGTGGGATAATTCAGGCATTTGTACCCCTATGGTTCTACCACCCACACCCTCTTCCACACACATCCCACCTTTCAGTACACAGTCCAATTTTCATGCCTACAACATCCTCCTAACAACTATGCTTGCAGCACAATTTTAGTGAGGGGGGGGAGTAGAGGGAGAGAGGATAAAACAGTGGAGGGGAAGAATGACAAACCTGTGAGAACTGTATGACAATTAGAGACAGAAAAAGATTGTCTAGCGAGAGTGATGGATGGAGATGGAGGGAGAGAGGGAGGGAGGGAGGGCGCAGAGGGTTAAGTGGACCTTTCTGGGTGCTGTGACGTCCTGCAGGTCCTTCCTCTTCCTTGGCCAGCTCTTCGTAAGGGGAGTAAGGTTGGGAGGGAGGGAAGGAGAGGCTAAACTGCCTGGGTCAAAGTGAGAGAGGGGACGAGGGGAAGAGGATAGCTCACCTAAGACCCCTGACTTACTGAACACAATGGAGGCAAGACACCACACACACACCCACACAGATACACACAACACACACACACACACACCCACACAGATACACACACACACACCCACACAGATACACACACACACACACAGAGATACACACACACACTGCGGCAGGGTTATGGCAACGTCCCAGCGGGCTATGAACTTCCTTGAAGCCGTTGCCATGGCAACGCCGTGAGTCTCTGACCCCCAGTACCTCGTTTCCCGCTGCTGGCTCATTGAAAGACTTGATTGACAGGTGTCCAAATGTCAGCCGACCTATCCAGATACAGACACACAGACAGACCGGGGTCCAGCCATTATATTCTACACATACACTCACTAGGTGTGTGTGTGTGTGTGGGTGGGTGACTGTGTTTGCATGTTTAAAAGTCTTCTACCTTATTGTGAACCATCTTGCTGCATGGAAATCAGTGAGGCCGTGAAGTTAAATTACAGTACAATAATTATAGTCATTCAACATAGTGGAGACCCCTGCACCTACACACACACGAACATTCAATTTTTTATGGATTAGGCTAATAGAGTAGGAAAGGGCAGCAGAATAGAATCAGAATTTAATTTAACCCTACATTCCAATTCCAACTAGAATTGACCCAGGACAGTATTAATCTTGTGAGGTATTGGCAGTGGCACAACAGACAGGCCTGTGTGTGTGTGTGCTCCTTTATGTCGTGTGTGTGTGTGTGTGTGTGTCCCCCCCCCCTTTATATTTTCCCATCCTCACCCTTCTCTCTCTTATCTCTATTAGTGCCAAACCCCTTCACGTCCTATTGACAGGACACACATAGAGGTGTGTGTGTGTTATCGGGGGTGACGTGAGTGAGATCTGCTGAGTTAGTGATACGGAACGATAATATTGTTAGCCTCTGTGTGTGCGTGTGTGTGTGTTTTACTAAAGCGCTAACTCCTCTTTTTTCCCCAACATTTTGTATGTAGATTTTTTGTAGATAACATTATGTACAATAAATATGACATTGAAATTTACTGTACATAAACGGTTCTTCTTGAACACCCACTCCTTGCCACCATTACGGCCAGATAACGCCAGCCATTCAGAAAAACAGACCCTGCAATTTGCGTTGACATTTGAATGATAGTCAGGTTGTGTTTGTCAGGGATGTTTGTACACTCAGTAGTAAATATGTGTTAAGAGTGGCTGGAGAGACAGTGGGTGAGGATCTCACTCTCTGCCTCTTAATTCAATTCAAAGGGCTTTATTGGCTTGGGAAACATGTTTACATTGCCAAAGCAAGTGCAATAGATAATAAACAAAACTTAAATAAATAATGAACAGTAAACATTACACTCACAAAGGTTTCAAAATAAAAGAGACATTTCAAACGTTATATTATGGCTATATAGTGTTGTAATGATATGCAAATAGTTGAAGTATGAAAGGGAAAATAAATAGACAGATAAATATAGTTTATATTTACAATGTTGTTTGTGCTTCACTGGTTGCCCTTTTCTTGTGGCAGAAGGTCACAAATGTTGTTGCTGTGATGGCACACTGTGGTACTTCACCTAATAGATAGATGAGTTGATCAAATTCTTTGTGGGTCTGTGTAATCTGAAATATGTGTCTCTAATATGGTCATACATTTGGCAGGAGGTTAGGAAGTGCAGCTCAGTTTCCACCTCATTTTGTGGGCAGTGTGCACATAGCCTGTCTTCTCTTGAGAGACAGTTCTGCCTACGGCGGCCTCTCTCAATAGCAAGACTATGCTCACAAGGCTATGCTCACATAGTCAAAGTGTTCCTTAATTTAGGGTCAGTCACAGTGGTCAGGTATTCTGCCATTTTGCTCTGTTTTTTTGTTAGTTCTTTCTAATGTGTCAAGTACTCCTCTCTCTCTCTCACTCACTCACTCACTCACTCACTCACTCACTCACTCACTCACTCACTCACTCACTCACTCACTCACTCACTCACTCTGGTTAAAAGAGTAATTGCATTGTTGTTTACTACAAATGGCTTCACAGTAAACACATGTGCGCACACACACAGACACACACACCCCTACACACAATCATATTTGGGTAGTACTGGTCATGTGTTTAAGTGAGCTCTCCTCTTGTCCTCCTCTCAGCTAGAAGTGCTGCTCGCTCCCAGCACTCACTGAGAGAGAAATGTACCCTATGTGTGACCCTAGTGTATGTGTGTGATGACTAAAACGCCCTCTCCAATGAGAAACTCTCACACTTATGTAATATTTCACATCCCTGTTCCAACTGTTGTATGGTAGTAGTAGTGGTAACACTTTATTTGGATAGTTCATCTGCAGATGCTACAGACTACCAGTAACATTTCAACTAACTATCTACTTACCCTAACCCTTATCCTAACCCTTATTCTACACTTAAACCTAACCGTAACCTTAACAAGCAGTTGCTTATCAACATATAGATTGTTGATAGTATGACCATCTGTAAAGCATCTACAGATGTCAAATCCAAATAAAGTGTGACCATTTGATTAGTTTTTTATTTTTATCCCCAAAATACCTAAATATTTGTTTACATTCTGCAAATATTGACACATCTGTATGTTTAAGTTCATATTTCAAAGGTATAATATTTATAATCTAATAATAATAGTGTAGGTCTAATGTAATGCAGATTTGAACCATACGTGTGTTAAAGCATGACGTTTCTGGTCTGAGAGGTTGGTGGCGCTGTTGCTATGTGGTGCAGCCTGTTGGACCCACACAGCACAGTATTACATTAGCCTGCATTATCTAAACACTCAACAAACTTAAATTAAATCTGTGAGTTTTTCCCCGTCCAGATTCTGTCGTGTGATTGGTCCATAGTGGGATCCCATTCTCTCCTTATTGTTAGTACAGACGCGGCGGTATCCATTGGTCCTCATCCACTCACAAATTGAATCAGAATCAATTTGACCTTTTAAGAAAATATATGCAGCATGCTCTTCACCAGATATGTATGAGTGTATGCATGCAGATTGTGTGTGTGTGTGTGTGAGAGAGAGAGAGAGCTTGCTTTGAAGTGGAAGGCAGCGTCTCCATGTTAAGCCAGGAATAGACCAATTAGTGTGTATTGGGGTTAGCAACGGAGCAGGCAGCCATGTGAATGTGTCATTGATTAGTAAGATCTGGCTAATCACCACGACTCATACACTCACCAGCTTTATAATGTCAGCTGGGCCTTCTACACTACACACCTCTCATTTTTTATCTCTCTCTCTCTCTCTCTCTCCATTCATTCCTTTCTGTTATTTTCCCATCTGTCTCCTCAGTCTTCTCTCTCTTCCTTCCTTTCTTTCTTTTTATTTCGATCCCCTTTTCTCTATTTCTTCCTTCCTTTCGTCGTCTCTCTCTTTCGTCTTCTATGATGAGTTGAGATGCAGCAGTAGAGGGAAACACAAGCCCATGATGAAGACTTCCTCCGTTACATTAAAGTAGTTAGCAATGCCGCATTGAAGGAGTATCAGAAAGGAGAGGGAGAGAAAGTGCGTGTGTGTGCGCGTGTGTATTTATGTTTGTGGAAGTTCATGTTTATCATATATTGTAGTGTGCATATTCTTCATTCTTGCTTCACTCATAATAAGTCCTCATCCTAAACAGCTGTGATAGAAGCCATGATGGTACGACCAGAGTGATGGAACAGAGTAGCTACCCTACAGCTGAGTATTGGCTCATGGCACCTCCTCATTGGTAATTTATTTATCCTTCTCCCTCTCCTCCCTTTTTAAAGGCAAATCAAATTAGTGAGCCTGAACCTCTCTGTGGTGTAATAGGTATTAGTTATCATATTAATTAGCATCAGATTGACACAGCATGGCAGACAGCTGGGGGCACGTGTGTGTGTGTGTGTGTGTGTGTGTGTGTGTGTGTGTGTGTGTGTGTGTGTGTGTGAGAGAGAGAGAGCGAGAGGTGAGGGGAGTTACGGGGCAGACACACCAGTATTTGATTTGTTGTGTTGCTAATGTGACACTGATTATACAGGTCATGGTAAAACAAAGCTGTGCCTCTGCTATGCTAATACAGACGCTGAGATAGCGGGGTTGTCACACACACTGTTAAGGACACACACACACATACACACAGCCAACCAAACAAACACAGGGAGAGTGTTTTTTTGTTGTTGCGAAAAACTGTTGCCATGGAGAGGAGAGGTTAGTGTATTTGACCTATCCTGTAATGCTGTCTCTCGTCCCCAGAGCTGTAATTTCATGAGAAAATACGTGTGTTCCCAGAGAATTTATTGATCTCTATGTTTATGAGCAGATAAATGCAGTAGTGATGGTTGAGGTGGAGGGTTATTTGGATGTGCTCAGTCTTTTGTGGTGTGCTCAATCCATTGTGTTTATCTAGTCTGCTGTTGATGGAGAACTGGGGCTCTTTCTCTCTCAGCGGGGCATCCTTTTTGTCTGGGTTGTGTGTGTGTGTTTGTGTGTGTCTGTCGTGGGCAAGGCGTGAGCAAGGCGCAATAGACAGTCTGCAGTATAAAGAGGTGCGCGTGATCAGACTGAATCTGTCAGACTTGCTATATACTGAACTCAACCCTAGTTAGCATTCTGAGGTAGGGCTACTTGCTATATAATGAACTCAACACTAACCTGGTTAGCATTCTGAGGTAGGGCTACTTGCTATATAATGAACTCAACACTAACCTGGTTAGCATTCTGAGGTAGGGCTACTTGCTATATAATGAACTCAACACTACCCTGGTTAGCGTTCTGAGATAGGGCTACTTGCTATATACTGAACTCAACACTACCCTGGTTAGCGTTCTGAGGCTCTGTCGTAGCCGGCCGCGACCGGGAGACCCATGGGGCGGCGCACAATTGGCCCAGCGTCGTCCAGGGTAGGGGAGGGAATGGCCGGCAGGGATGTAGCTCAGTTGGTAGAGCATGGCGTTTGCAACGCCAGGGTTGTGGGTTCGATTCCCACGGGGGGCCAGTATGGAAAAAATAAATAAAAAATAATAAAAAATAATAATGTATGCACTCACTAACTGTAAGTCGCTCTGGATAAGAGCGTCTGCTAAATGACTAAAATGTAAATGTAAAAATGTAAGGCTACTTGCTATATAATGAACTCAACATAACCCTGGTTAGCGTTCTGAGGTAGGGCTATAGTGTGAAGCAGTGGCGATTTTAGCATGTAAATCTTGGTGGGGCAAACTCAAAAAACTATGTTTAGATGCATGCCAGCAAAGCCACTACACAACACAACACAACACTAAACAATACATTAGTTGCACTATAACGATGACAAATGGTGCCCACAAACTGTTAGGGCCTACATAAAGCTGTCCCAACAGCAGAGCTTTCTTTTCAGCAACGTGGAGTGAATCCTTAGCACTTCTACTCCTGGCTATCAGCGGAGCCTGAAGTGGCAGAGTGCTCTCACATCCCAGTAGGACAAGACAAGCTATGAAGAGAATGACAAACAATCAGTGGCAATTTTAGCAGGTAAATCTTGGTGGGGCAAACTCCCCAAAATATTTTTAGATACATGCCAACAAAGCCACTACACAACACAACACAAAACTAAACAATACATTAATTGCACTTTAACGGTGACAAACAATGCCCACAAACTGTTAGGGCCTACATAAAGCTGTCCCAACAGCAGAGTCCCAACAGCAGTCCCAACACCCTACCACTGCTACACCTGGCTATCAGCGGAGCCTTGTCTGGCAGCAAAACAGTTCATTCGGCCTCATTTACTGCCTTTAAAAAAAACATAGCTGATATGGCTGACTTGCTTAAACAAATGTGGTTTCTACTGACAATTGAGATGTACAAACTATGGCATATGGGGACGACGAGCAGATAAGGGGCAATCCGTAATTTCGATTAAGACATTAATGAGCGAGCTAGGACGGACGTAGTCAATATAACTTTGTTCAGCACTTTTGAAATGTACAGCGACAGAATTCAGAACATGGGCCATTCTTACAGTATTCTCCCTGTACACCAAGTCAGAACCATAGGATAAATAAAGGGGGCATATAAGCAGACAATGAAAGCTCTTACAATATTCGATGATGACATTTCTCTAAAACAGGCTATAGGCTACATGTGCATCACCAAGTCAGAACTGTAGGCTAAATTATGAGGGGGAAAGGGACCAAATTATTAGGGTGAGGCACATGGG
Organism: Coregonus clupeaformis; assembly: GCF_020615455.1. NCBI lineage: Eukaryota > Metazoa > Chordata > Actinopteri > Salmoniformes > Salmonidae > Coregonus > Coregonus clupeaformis. The sequence goes on along the minus strand of NC_059214.1, from coordinate 53,992,442 downwards.
CTACTAACAGCATACTACACAACATACACTTAGTATTACTTTCTTAGCTACAGTATGCATATCTCCCTGCCAAATTACATAATTAATGCAGCAGCATACAATACATTTTTGGACTCACCTTGTTGTGCTGTGCTCACTTGAACAGGAAGGTGGCGCTGCGGTCCTTGTGGGCAAATTTTGTCATCAGACTTTGTCATCAAAGTCTGGCATTCTCTGGATTGATGGTGCTTTCATGACAACTGGGAACTCGGACAAAAACAAGGTTGAATCATGATGTCAGTGATCTTCAGGTCGGAGCTCGAGAAAGAGGCCCGAGTTCCCGATTTGGAATTCCGAGTTGGATGACCGTTCAAAACGTATTTTCCCAGTCAAAGCTAGTTTTTTTTCTGAGTTCCCAGTTGTCTTGAACTCACTGAAGTCTGAGATCTCCCAGTTCTGAGTTTCCAGTTGTTTTGAACGCGGCAGAAGTCATGCTGGATTGACAGCAGAAATGTTTATCCTTTTAAGCTTGGAAAAGAGACCCTTAAACCCATACTTGGACCACACACCCACTCCACTGAATAACAGGCTAGTGATTGCTTTGCAACGCTTGCATTGTTGAATTTGCGATTTCCAACTTGTTGTGTAATGTTTATGTCCAATGGCCAATGAGCACTGATGCGTTTTATGTATAATTTCTCTTCATATGACAAGGTTTGAAAAGGATTTGCCAGTAGATTGTCGACGTGATTCATGATGATGACTGCTTGTCTAGCTTGTTAGCTTAGATTTTGAAAGTATGATGTTGACATGATCAGTCCAATCAAAGCTACGGTAGATTTAACGTGATTTGACGTCATTTTATCTGTGGCCAATGACCTTGAGCCTTCTTGGATGGGCACTTCTAATGTAACTCTATGGCAGCACCCAAGGGGCTTGAATTTTCGAGCTCTCCCGTAGATTTTGCAGTAATTTAGTGTCCCCATGAGTGACAGAACACTGAGCCAATCACGGCGCAACTAGATAACATTACCAACCCCTACACTGTGTATTTTCCGCTGGCTGCTCCACCACCACAGAAAGCACTGAGCTAGGCTGAAACACCTGCATTTTGGAGCTGCCTTACTCAAGAAAGCAAAATAAGACAATTTTTGTATGCGCATTTATTAACTCAATAATTATTGTTTTTACATTGTTTGCAAACTGATATGTGACACGTATTAATGCCAAAATAACATGCAAAACAGGCAACACATTTTAAAAAATATATTTATTTTATTTTTAGCTGAACAGGTGGGGATCAAAACAGGCAACACATTGACGGGTCCCCACTGGTGTGAAGGCTTAGTTGGAAGGTGGTCTCTAGGGCCCCAATCTTAAATTATATCCGCGTGGGTATCGCAGAACTTTAATGGCTATTCTAGAATGGACAAAAGTAACAAAATTATCAGAACCTTTGACAATGTTGTTGTCTTAGAATATTGTTGGTTCTTAATCAACTTTACTAAAGCGGATGAAATAAATATGAGTAATTACAATCATCACCTGTAATCCTCAACCAATCAGCTGTGTTTCTGTTGTTCTGCGTCAGATTAGTTTATGATTAGAGAAAGTTGTTTTGTATAATTAGCTTGTTAATGAGAAAAGGGAAGTGTGTGTTTATAATAATAATATAATATGCCATTTAGCAGACGCTTTTATCCAAAGCGACTTACAGTCATGCGTGCATACATTTTTGTGTATGGGTGGTCCCGGGGATCGAACCCACTACCTTGGCGTTACAAGCGCCGTGCTCTACCAGCTGAGCTACAGAGGTCCATGTGTGACTGTGGTAATGTGTTAACGTTCTGTGTGTAGGGTTGCAAATAGAGTTACAAAGGGAGGATATATTACTGGAAACGTTCTAATTTTACCAGTAAACTACCAGAATTTTGGTACTTTCAAGGATTTTATGTAATCTATCACAAGACATCTAGTGGCCTTTTTGAGTACTTCAGATTATCACAGGTGTCTGTAATTATCTCTGTCCCTTTGTGTGGCCTTATCATGTGTAAAATATATTACATTATTAAATAAGATGATAAAAAAAAAATAGAATGACAAAGCTGTAAAACATTATCCTAAATATAAACCACCAACTTAGTTAATACCTTGTGTGTTTAATATGAGGGTTTCAGCATGACATATATACAGTGGGGAGAACAAGTATTTGATACACTGCCAATTTTGCAGGTTTTCCTACTTACAAAGCATGTAGAGGTCTGTAATTTTTATGATAGGTACACTTCAACTGTGAGAGACGGAATCTAAAACAAAAATCCAGAAAATCACATTGTATGATTTTTAAGTAATTAATTTGCATTTTATTGCATGACATAAGTATTTGATACATCAGAAAAGCAGAACTTAATATTTGGTACAGGAACCTTTGTTTGCAATTACAGAGATCATACGTTTCCTGTAGGTCTTGACCAGGTTTCGGATGGTGTTCTTGGGGTTGTACTCATCCTTCTTCTTCCTCCAAACACGGCGAGTGGAGTTTAGACCAAAAAGCTATATTTTTGTCTCATCAGACCACATTACCTTCTCCCATTCCTCCTCTGGATCATCCAGATGGTCATTGGCAAACTTCAGACGGGCCTGGACATGCACTGGCTTGAGCAGGGGGACCTTGCATGCGCTGCAGGATTTTAATCCATGACGGCGTAGTGTGTTACTAATGGTTTTCTTTGAGACTGTGGTCCCAGCTCTCTTCAGGTCATTGACCAGGTCCTGCCGTGTAGTTCTGGGCTGATCCCTCACCTTCCTCGTGATAATTGATGTCCCACGAGGTGAGATCTTGCATGGAGCCCCAGACCGAGGGTGATTGACCGTCATCTTGAACTTCTTCCATTTTCTAATAATTGCGCCAACAGTTGTTGCCTTCTCACCAAGCTGCTTGCCTATTGTCCTGTAGCCCATCCCAGCCTTGTGCAGGTCTACAATTTTATCCCTGATGTCCTTACACAGCTCTCTGGTCTTGGACATTGTGGAGAGGTTGGAGTCTGTTTGATTGAGTGTGTGGACAGGTGACTTTTATACAGGTAACGAGTTCAAACAGGTGCAGTTAATACAGGTAATGAGTAGAGAACAGGAGCGCTTCTTAAAGAAAAACTAACAGGTCTGTGAGAGCCGGAATTCTTACTGGTTGGTAGGTGATCAAATACTTATGTCATGCAATAAAGTGCAAATTAATTACTTAAAAATCATACAATGTGATTTTCTGGATTTTTGTTTTAGATTCTGTCTCTCACATTTGAAGTGTACCTATGATAAAAATTATAGACCTCTACATGCTTTGTAAGTAAGAAAACCTGCAAAATCGGCAGTGTATCAAATACTTGTTCTCCCCACTGTGTATTTATTTTACTATATCAATATGTCACAACTGCCACCAGTTTGATGCTGAAGCATTGGCAACAAATACAGACTGACATAGTAAAATAAGTAAGTAAAAAAATATAAAGCATATTTCATGTTGAAACCCTCATGTTAAACACCAATGGTATTCACTAAGTTGATGGTTTATATTTAGGATAATGTTTTACAGCTTTGTCATATTTGTATTTATTTGAAAATCATCTTATTTAATTATTTCATATATTTTACATGTGATAAGGCCACACAGAGGGCCAGAAATAACTACAGACGCCTGTACAAATCTGTGGGGGGGGTGCTGGGAGATTGTGTGTGTTTGGGTGCTGTGAGATTGTCTTGACGTTCTCCTGAACCCTCGCCATACACAAGTCAGCACAATACCATGCAGTGGGACAAATAACAGTGGGACAAATACACTGGTAGTTGGTGTTTGTGGGGGAGGGGTGAGTGTGTGTGTGTTCTTGGAAATAGAATACATTTTGGAATACGTTTTGGGGTTTGTTGTTGTGTGTAGTCTCTCCTTCATCCAATTCACTTTCAGCATCTCCTCTAACTTCCTTGTCCTTTCTACCTCTAGCTTTTCTCTACTTCCTCTCTGACACAGCTCCACTTTCTCTCTCTCTCTCCCTTTCTCACTCTCTCCCCCTCTCTCTCCCTTTCTGTGGTCAGGTGTGACCTTGTTGTGTGTGGTTTGTAGACAGGCAGTGTGTTGGCCAGCCGTGCGTCTCTGCTGACCCTGAAGGACCCTGTGGGAGGTGACATTGCTAGCTGACCCATGGGAGCTCCATGTTCATTGCTTTTTGTTTCACAATAGAATGTGCTATCTCTCTCTCTTTCACTCTCTCTTTCTGCCTTTGTCTCATTCTTTCTCTTTCCTCACCCCCCTCCTTCACTTTGTCTCCATCTGTCAATCACTTTTACTGCCTATATAGTTTGTCTATTTGTTTGTGGTTTATATCAGGGTGGTTGTGGGTAGGGGTAATGTTACCAAGGTGACTGCAGTGCATGCTCTCCTGCTTCTGCTTGTTCTTTCTCTCTCCCTCTCTCCTCTATCTATCTGTCTCTCTCTCCCACTCTCTTCTCTCCCTCTCATTTTTAATTTCTCTACTCTCTCTCGCGCGCTCTATCCCTCTCTCTCTCTCTCTCTCTCTCTCTCTCTCTCTCTCTCTCTCTCTCTCTCGCTCTGTCTCTCTCTGTCTTTCTCTCTGAACATCCAAACAATGTTCCCTCAGGGGCAAGGTTCACCTTAAGACCATAGCTGTGTTCGAATACCCATACTAACATACTGTATACTACATACTTAATGAGTATATACTACATACTATATACTATTAGTTCATTTTAGTATACTGTAAACTAACGGTATCCTTTCAGTTGAGTGTACTAGCGCTTCGACTGTCTACCGGAAGTTGATGCTGTTGCTATGCAACCTGTTGCTAGCTTGTTAGCCTAACAAATTACTGGCTAGACGTCTTACAACTTCATTAACAATGTCCATTGAGAACACACAACGACTAAAACCACTTAGCTAAGAATGACGTGAATTATCAAGTTAATAAACATTGGGTAGTTAGTTAGATAGCATATAGTTAATATACTGGCAAGTTCAATGTATTAGTAGCCAACTAACATTAGGTAGCTAGCTAACATACCGGTACATACAAGCAACTGCTGTAATTATATGCTATGTGGTTCGTAAGGCTAGCGTAGGTAACAAATTGTCAGCCAACATAACGTGTAACGTAACTTATTTGAAAAGTTATTACTTTATTACATTGCTCAACATTTTCTTAACATTTGTGATAATTTGTTAAAGCAATGAATTTGTATCTGCTATCGTTGGACTTCGGCTGCATATTTTCCGCCATTTTCTTCAAATCTGAAAATGTTATGAAGCCACGCCCATTTTCGGAAGAATTGCATTATGGGCCCTAAAAGCACGGAAATAATGTCCACTGCTTGTATACGTCGTATTTTGGCGAATGTAGTACAACATCTGGGATCTTTTGGCATGCTAACTATATCCATACTATGACCAATAAGCATACTACATACTACATTTATGTGACAATTAGTGCGGTTAGTATGGTATGAGTATTCGAACACAGCTTATGTCTATAGGTGGCTTACATAGTGATTGTTTGCAGTGGCGACCCATCATTCAGGGCAGGTGGGGCAGAGCAAAACAATTAAAATATTATATGTTTTTTTGGTTGCCTGTTTTGCATATTATTTTGGCATTAATATGTGTCACATAACAGTTTGCAAACAATGTAAAAAAACAACAACAACATTGAGTTAATCTACTGGATCGGTGTCCCTATACTGGAACAGTTGCTGCTCAATATGCGATATGTGACAAGAATGGCGTTGTAAACAACAGCCAACTTTCCGGGACATAGACATGTCTTATATGGACAGAAAACTTAAATGATTGTTAATCTAACTGCAGTGTCCAATTTACACTAGCTATTAAGGCAAAAAAAGACCATGCTATTGTTTGAGGATAGTGCACAACAACAAAAACTTTTATCACTACAACTAGTTTGATACATTCACCTCTGAAGGTAAATAATGTACTTACATTCAGTAATCTTGCTCTGATTTGTCATCCTGAGGGTCCCAGAGATAAAATGTAGTGTAGTGTACGAACTGGGTTCTACAGTTTGACCCCACTGCTGTCTCTGGCTCCACACCCACCCCCGCCAGGCCATTTAGAGGTGTGAAGGTTAGTGTTTTTTCTGTAGGGAAGTTAATGATCCATCATGTATGACATTCCTGGGAGTGTGTAAACTTGAATTCTTTATTACCATAGCATTTTTGTATGTTCTCTATAGTTATGTACATGAAAATGCATACATTTACCAATTCGGCACATGTGGGAATACTCCTGGCAGACTTGATACAAAATATTGTGTAGTTCTGTAATTCTTCACTGGATCACTGAAACGTTGCACACACACTGCTGCCATCTTGTGGACAACATCTAAATTACACCTAGAATCCTACATCACTGTCTGGCCTTTCTCTTGCATTTCAAAGATGATAAAAATCCATTTTAAAAACACATGTTTTTTTGTTTGTATTATCTTTTACCAGATCTAATGTATTATATTCTCCTACATTAATTTCACATTTCCACAAATTTCAAAGTGTTTCCTTTCAAATGATATCAAGAATATGCATATCCTTGCTTCAGGTCCTGAGCTACAGGCAGTTAGATTTGGGTATGTCATTTTAGGCGAAAATTGAAAAAAAGGGTCAGATTCTTAAGAGGTTTTAATAAAGCCGTATACAAACATGGTCTCTTTTTTACTTTCTTGAGTAAGACAGCTCCAAAATGCAGGTGTTTCAGCCTAGCTCAGTGCTTTCTGTGGTGGTGGGGCAGCCAGCGGAAAATACACAGTGTAGGGGTTGGTAATGTTCTCTAGTTGCGCCGTGATTGGCTCAGTGTTCTGTCACTCATGGGGACACTACATCACTGCAAAATCTACGGGAGAGCTCGAAAATTCAAGCCCCTTGGGTGCTGCCATAGAGTTACATTAGAAGTGCCCATCCAAGAAGGCTCAAGGTCATTGGCCACAGATAAAATGACGTCAAATCACGTTATATCTACCGTAGCTTTGATTGGACTGATCATGTCAACATCATACTTTCAAAATCTAAGCTAGCAAGCTAGACAAGCAGTCATCATCATGAATCACGTCGACAATCTACTGGCAAATCCTTTTCAATCCTTGTCATATGAAGATAAATTATACATAAAACGCATCTGTGCTCATCGGCCATTGGACATAAACATTACACAACAAGTTGGAAATCGCAAATTCAACAATGAGTGGTTTGGAAGGAATCAGTGGCTAACCGCAAGCATTGCAAAGCAATCACTAGCCTGCTATTCAGTGGAGTGGGTGTGTGGTCCAAGTCTGGATTTAAGGGTCTCTTTTCCAAGCTTAAAAGGATAAACATTCAACATTGGCCATGCTGTCAATCCAGCATGACTTCTGCCTTGTTCAAAACAACTAGAAACTCGGAACTGGGACATTTCAGACCACAGTGAGTTCAAGACAACTGGGAACTCTTAAAAAACGACTGAACGGTCATCCAACTCGGAATTCCAAGTCGGGAATTCGGGCCTCTTTCTCGAGCTCTGACCTGAAGATCACTGACATCATGATTCGACCTTGTTTTTGTCCGAGTTCCCAGTTGTCTTGAAAGCATCATAAATCCAGAGAATGCCAGACTTTGATGACGAAGTTTGATGACAAAATTTGCCAGACGAAGGACCGCCGCGCCAGCTTCCTGTTCAAGTGAGCACAACAAGGTGAGTGGAAAAAATGTATTGTATGCTGCTGCATTAATTATGTAATATGCCAGGGAGATATGTATACTGTAGCTAAGAAAGTAATACTAATCGCCTCTTATCCGCTCGTCGTCCCCATATGCCATAGTTTGTACATCTCAATTGTCAGTAGAAACCACATTTGTTTAAGCAAGTCAGCCATATCAGCTATGTTTTTTAAGGCAGTAAATGAGGCCGAATGAACTGTTTCGCTGCCAGGCAAGGCTCCGCTGATAGCCAGGTGTAGCAGTGGTAGGGTGTTGGGACTGCTGTTGGGACTCTGCTGTTGGGACAGCTTTATGTAGGCCCTAACAGTTTGTGGGCATTGTTTGTCACCGTTAAAGTGCAATTAATGTATTGTTTAGTTTTGTGTTGTGTAGTGGCTTTGTTGGCATGCATCTAAAAATATTTTGGGGAGTTTGCCCCACCAAGACTTACCTGCTAAAATTGCCATTGATTGTTTGTCATTCTCTTCATAGCTTGTCTTGTCCTACTGGGATGTGAGAGCACTCTGCCACTTCAGAGTGAGAGTAGCATTAGAAGTTAAAGGCAAGGTAATGAAACTGGTGTAGACTGAGAAGGTAGGTGGGGGGGGGGTCTCAAGTATCAAAGGTTAAAGGCACAGAAGGAGATTGGGTCTTTAAGGTGTGATCTGTCTGACTGAGTGTCTGTAGACCCTTCATCTTCAAATAGCAGATTATCAGACACACAATATGACCGCCTGCCCTGTGGGTTATATAACCCAGTGATATCTCAGAGGAAGTTGATGTGTGGTTGCCCCCAGACACTGTACTAAGGTCAGTTCTGTATTTGCCTAAGGGTAAAGTCCAGTGGTGGAAAAAATACCCAATTGTCATACTTGAGTAAAAGTAAAGATACCTTAAAGAAAATGACTCAAGTAAAAGTGAAAGTCACCCAGTAAAATACTACTTGAGTAAAAGTCTAAAAGTAGTTGGTTTAAAATTTACTTAAGTATCAAAAGTAAATGTAATCACTAAAATATACTTAAGAATCAAAAGTAAAAGTAAAAGTGTAAATTATTTAAAATTCCTTATATTAAGCAAACCAGGCGGCACGATTTTCTTGTTTCTTTAATTTACTGACAGCCAGGGGCACACTTCAACACTCCGACATCATTTACAAATGAAGCATTTGTGTTTAGTGAGTCTGCCAGATCAGAGGCAGTAGGGATGACTGGGGATGTTCTCTTGATAAGTGTGTGAATTAGACAATTTTCCTGTCCTGCTAAGCATTCAAAATATACAGTGGCTTGCGAAAGTATTCACCCCCCGTGGCATTTTTCCTATTTTGTTGCCTTACAACCTGGAATTAAAATGGATTTTTGGGGGGGTTTGTATCATTTGATTTACACAACATGCCTACCACTTTGAAGATGCAAAATATATTTTATTGTGAAACAAACAAGAAATAAGACAAAAAATAGAACACTTGAGCGTGCATAACTATTCACCCCCCCCCAAAGTCAATACTTTGTAGAGCCACCTTTTACAGCAATTACAGCTGCAAGTCTCTTGGGGTATGTGTCTATAAGCTTGGCACATCTAGCCACTGGGATTTTTGCCCATTCTTCAAGGCAAAACTGCTCCAGCTCCTTCAAGTTGGATGGGTTCCGCTGGTGTACAACAATCTTTAAGTCATACCACAGATTCCCAAATGGATTGAGGTCTGGGCTTTCAGTAGGCCATTCCAAGACATTTAAATGTTTCCCCTTAAACCACTCGAGTGTTGCTTTAGCAGTATGCTTAGGGTCATTGTCCTGCTGGAAGGTGAACCTCTGTCCCAGTCTCAAATCTCTAGAAGACTGAAACAGGTTTCCCTCCAGAATTTCCCTGTGTTTAGCGCCATCCATCATTCCTTCAATTCTGACCAGTTTCCCAGTCCCTGACGATTAAAAACATCCCCCCAGCATGATGCTGCCACCACCATGCTTCACTGTGGGGATGCTGTTCTCGGAGTGATGAGAGGTGTTGGGTTTGCGCCAGACATAGCGTTTTCCTTGATGGACAAAAAGCTCAATTTTAGTCTCATCTGACCAGAGTACGTTCTTCCATATGTTTGGGGAATCTCCCACATGCCTTTTGGCGAACACCAAACGTGTTTGCTTATTTCTTTCTGTAAGCAATGGAATTTTTCTGGCCACTCTTCCGTAAAGCCCAGCTGTGTGGAGTGTACGGCTCAAAGTGGTCCTATGGACAGATACTCCAATCTCCGCTGTGGAGCTTTGCAGCTCCTTCAGGGTTATATTTGGTCTCTTTGTTGCCTCTCTGATTAATGCCCACCTTGCCTGGTCTGTGAATTTTGGTGGGCGGCCCTCTCTTGGCAGGTTTGTTGTGGTGCCATATTCTTTCCATTTATTAATATGGATTTAATGGTGCTCCGTGGGATGTTCAAAGTTTCTGATATTTTTTTATAACCCAACCCTGATCTGTACTTCTCCACAACTTTGTCCCTGACCTGTTTGGAGAGCTCCTTGGTCTTCATGGTGCCGCTTGCTTGGTGGTGGCCCTTGCTTAGTGGTGTTGCAGACTCTGGGGCCTTTCAGAACAGGTGTATATATACTGAGATCAAGTGACAAATCATGTGACACTTAGATTGCACACAGGTGGACTTTATTTAACTAATTATGTGACTTCTGAAGGTAATTGGTTGCACCAGATCTTATTTAGGGGTTTCATAGCAAAGGGGGTGAATACATATGCACGCACCACTTTTCCGTTATTTATTTTTAGAATTTTTTTAAACAAGTTATTTACATTACATGAAATCCAAATAAAAATCCATTTAAATTACATGTTGTAATGCAACAAAATAGGAAAAACGCCAAGGGGGATGAATACTTTTACATGGTACTGTAACTAGTACTTTTGGGTGTCAGGGAAAATGTAAGCTGTAAAAAGTACATTATTTTCTTTAGGAATGTAGTGGAGTAAAAGTAAAAGTTGTCAAAAATATAAATACTAAAGTAAAGCACATATACCCCAAAAAACTACTTCAGTAGTACAGTAAAGTATTTTTACTTAAGTACTTTACACCACTGGTAAAGTCTACTTGAAGCTGATAGCTCTGTTATGTGCCTTCTGATGTCTCTGTCATATTATAGACCCTGTCTGACTTCTATTGAATCGAGGGCCAGAAGTTTTTCTAATTAGGGGGCTGGGAGTAATATACATTTTAGGTAGTTAGGCTTTATGGTAGATTTGACAAGTTGGTGAGGGATTTGTTGTGTGTGTGTGTGTGTGTGTGTGTGTGTGTGTGTGTACCCATTAGTGCCATGCATACAGGGACCTTTGAAATGTTTGGATCCTTTTTTTGTACATTTGATTGGTGGAGTCAAATCAAGTATTTAAAGTGTGTATGTCTGTGTGTCTGTGTGCGTGGGCCACCATCTGTTTGTGATGGGCAGGAGACCGTTAGAGGGATGCTGTATCACCTCTGCCACTGGCAGCTGCCGAGTGTGTGCGTGTGTGTCAGAGGTCTCAGTGGGCCATGCTCAGACGTGTAACTGCCATCATGTGGTGACACGTAATTTAAAACAAATTGATTTCTACCCCCCCTCTTATTTAATTTAGGTTAAGTAAAGGTTTATAAATGGCTCCATGTGTATGAAGTCAAGTCCATGTTATATGATTAGTCAGGAGCAAGTGGGTTTGACAGCTACAGCTAGTGGTGAACATTGACACCTCTCTTCCCCTCCTCCCCTCCTTTCCTCCCCTCCTCTCTTCCTCCCCTCCTCTCTTCCCCTCCTCTCCTCACCTCCTCTCCTCCTCCCCTCCTCTCTTTCTTTCCTCCTCTCCTCCTCTCCTCTTCTTATTCTCCTCTCTCTTGTCCCCTGGGCAAGCCATGACTGACAGCTTTATATGTCTGTCTCACTAAGTGATTTTTAATCAACTGCTTTGTATGGGAGTCTTCCCTTGGGCTGGTGTGGGGAGGGGATCAGAAAGATGGGGTGAGGGGTTGTCTCATACACTATGAATCTAGCAGTCTTTCCTGACCACAAACTATTAATAGCTAGGCCCGGGAGTTTTTCCTGACCATGTGACCTAACCATGAAAATCTGCTGGTCCTAGCAACAAGCTCTCACAGACTAACTGCAGAATCCGACATTTGTCCATAAACATCAAATTACGAAGATTAAGTTTAGCCATTAATTCCGAATGGTTCAATTAAGGGTTAAGGTTTGGGATAGGGTTAAAACAAAAGCAACTCCACGGTTAAGTTTAGGCATTCATTTCGAATGGTTAAGTTAAGGGATTAAGGTTTGGGATAGGGTTAAAACAAAACAAAAAAATGAGTGGCTAACACTGGGATTTAATCCGCGACCCTCGGAGCCTGAGCTCGCAGCTTAAGGGTTAACATTTGGAATAGGGTTAGAACAACAAAAAATGTAAACAAGTGCCTTGCCCTAGAGCCTATTTGATGGTAATAGGGCTCATCGTTGACCCTAGTGGTAGGTTTTGAAGGCATCTTCTGACCTGGACGAAGTGGCTCTTGAGCGACCTGGCTGAGCTATGACTGGTCATTTATATAATCACAGTCATTAGAGACAAGGAAAACAGAGCAGAGAAAAGAGTGTGTATATTATGTTTTTCTGTGTGTGTTTGTGTGTATACAGTGAGGGAAAAAAGTATTTGATCCCCTGCTGATTTTGTACGTTTGCCCACTGACAAAGAAATTATCAGTCTATAATTTTAATGGTAGGTTTATTTGAACAGTGAGAGACAGAATAACAACAAAAAAATCCAGAAAGACGCATGTCAAAAATGTTATAAATTGATTTGCATTTTAATTAGGGAAATAAGTATTTGACCCCTCTGCAAAACATGACTTAGTACATGGTGGCAAAACCCTTGTTGGCAATCACATAGGTCAGTCGTTTCTTGTAGTTGGCCACCAGGTTTGCACACATCTCAGGAGGGATTTTGTCCCACTCCTCTTTGCAGATCTTCTCCAAGTCATTAAGGTTTCGAGCCTGACGTTTGGCAACTCGAACCTTCAGCTCCCTCCGCACATTTTCTATGGGATTAAGGTCTGGAGACTGGCTAGGCCACTCCAGGACCTTAATGTGCTTCTTCTTGAGCCACTCCTTTGTTGCCTTGGCCGTGTGTTTTGGGTCATTGTCATGCTGGAATACCCATCCACGACCCATTTTCAATGCCCTGGCTGAGGGAAGGAGGTTCTCACCCAAGATTTGACGGTACATGGCCCCGTTCATCGTCCCTTTGATGCTGTGAAGTTGTCCTGTCCCCTTAGTAGAAAAACACCCCCAAAGCATAATGTTTCCACCTCCATGTTTGACGGTGGGGAGGGTGTTCTTGGGGTCATAGGCAGCATTCCTCCTCCTCCAAACACGGCGAGTTGAGTTGATGCCAAAGAGCTCGATTTTGGTCTCATCTGACCACAACACTTTCACCCAGTTCTCCTCTGAATCATTCAGATGTTCATTGGCAAACTTCAGACGGGCATATAAATGTGCTTTCTTGAGCAGGGGGACCTTGCGGGTGCTGCAGGATTTCAGTCCTTCACGGGGTAGTGTGTTACCAATTGTTTTCTTGGTGACTATGGTCCCAGCTGCCTTGAGATCATTGACAAGATCCTCCAGTGTAGTTCTGGGCTGATTCCTCACCGTTCTCATGATCATTGCAACCCCACGAGGTGAGATCTTGCATGGAGCCCCAGGCCGAGGGAGATTGACAGTTCTTTTGTGTTTCTTCCATTTGCGAATAATCGCACCAACTGTTGTCACCTTCTCACCAAGCTGCTTGGCGATGGTCTTGTAGCCCATTCCAGCCTTGTGTAGGTCTACAATCTTGTCCTTGACATCCTTGGAGAGCTCTTTGGTCTTGGCTATGGTGGAGAGTTTGGAATCTGATTGATTGATTGCTTCTGTGGACAGGTGTCTTTTATACAGGTAACGAGCTGAGATTAGGAGCACTCCCTTTAAGAGTGTGCTCCTAATCTCAGTTTGTTACCTGTATAAAAGACACCTGGGAGCCAGAAATCTTTCTGATTGGGAGGGGGTGAAATACTTATTTCCCTCATTAAAATGCAAATCAATTTATAACATTTTTGACATGCGTTTTTCTGGATTTTTTTGTTGTTATTCTGTCTCTCACTGTTCAAATAAACCTACCATTAAAATTATAGACTGATAATTTATTTGTCGGTGGGCAAACGTACAAAATCAGCAGGGGATCAAATACTTTTTTCCCTCACTGTACGTATGTATGTATATATATATATATATATATACACACACACATATATACACATACACAGTATATGTGTGTGTGTCTGTGTATGTGCTGTTGGATAGTTGTCAGCTGGTTGGTAATGTCAGGGCTGGTGGAATATGGAGCTGTTCATTAGTGTTTGGGATTAGCAGGCTGAGATTATTATTATGGTAATCCCTGAGGCTGGGTGAGCACAGATAGAATAGGGCCACCTTATCAAAACAAACACCTTTAAGGAGAAGTTGATCCAATATCCAGAAACTCCCAAGTGATTCCGTACATTCAGTGGAGTTTGCCCTCCCCCTCTCTCTCCCTGTAGTGCTGTACTGAAACAGCTGCAAAAACGGGTCACGTGACTCGTGACGTTGCTGGATGCAGGCCTCGCTCTGCTCCGATGCCAGTCAATTCATGATTCACAAATCCGCGATGTGTGGCCAATGTGTTGTTTTATTGAAAGCGTACAGCCGAATGAGCTATTTTTGTCAAAAGTACTATCGGTATTGAGTCAGGAAATGTGTACTTTTCCACCTAAAACATTTGCGATTATTTTATATAGTTATTTTATGTAGCTGACTGCCACAACAGCGGAGATGTGTAACAACTGCGCATTTGCACCCTCGTGGGGGGAGACCATGCTACGTAGAAATGTCACGATATGCCCTTATATGAAGCTTGATGTCACAGATTCAAGTTTTTTTTGGGGGGTGGGGGAGCTGAGCGAAAGTTAATAGATGTAGGTATTTTGCAGGTAAAGTTAGTTACACAGTGGAAAAAGAGATGGCAGTAAGAGCAAGCTGGTGATTGGTCCCTGGCTTCACTTTATACAGGAAATCAAGAAAAAAAGGCACCAAATGTCACTGTTTTCCGATAAAAGAAACGGAGATACAGAAGATGGTTAGTAGCAATTCAAAATAGTAAATACAATGTAAATAGACCTGCAGCCAACTTTGCATCACTGAGTGTGTGTAGCAAGCACTTCAGCGACGATGCACATGAACGAGATATGCAATCTGGAATTATGGGGACAGAAAACAGAAGGATACTAAAAGATACAGCTGTTGCTACTGTATTTCCATGGACTGGATCTGGCGCAGTGCCAGAATACAAAGGTGAGTTTGAGAAGAGAAAGCGACAAAGCAAGCGTGCAGAGGTATGTAGCCTAGCCTGATTCTAGAAGTTTGAGGTGTTAATTGCGTTATTACCATTGCACCATATCATGAAGACATGATGGCCTAGGTGCTCTACAGGTTAGCATATGTGCCCTATGTATTTATGACAGGGGGGTTGAGAGACAATAAACATTGTGTCACCTTACATTGCAGAATGGAATATCCCAAAAACATTGTGATAAATAAACATAGGCTATATAGTGGTTTGGGCTAATGTGAAAACATAAACCCACTAACGGTCCCACTCATAGAGGTTTATGATAAGTGATCATTCAATTAAGTAAAGTTTAACTACTTACTTGTTAGATAACTGTCAATTTACCCCAGCTAGAACAGGGTCGTGTCTCCAATTAGTTTTTGGAATAAAATAAAAACATTTCCAGGACACCAGACTTTATGTGGGCAGAAAAATCTGCTTGGTCGCAAAAGGAAACTAACTGCTCCTCATCATCATTACGTTCCTCCATTTCTGTAAGAATTTTAATGACGTATTCAAATTCTCTGCAGCACAAACATTCCCCATTGGCGGCATTGGAGCGCAATTGCCACAACTGCACCACCAGTCTGTATTGATGCTGGGAATGGGTTGGGGCTGTGGTCCAGCTACTGCTGCAGCTTCCGTGGCTAGAGTGGCGGTGGCCATCTGAAGCTCAATTTGCCTAAATTCTTCGTCCGAATACTCAGGCTCAAATGAATTCAGTTCGACAACCCCATCGGCGCCCCTCCAGTAGTTCTCTTCATCACTCGCAAGTATTTCATCGTCAGACATGTTTGTAGGTTGTTGTTTACTTTGTATAACTAATGTGTAACGCTGTCTTCACTTCTCCACCGAATACAACTTGCATCTGTGAATAAGGGCATAATGTGCAGTTTCTACGTTGCGTGGATTCCCCCGAGAGCGCACATGCGCAGTTGTTACCCATCTCTACTGCTACTGTGGCAGTCGGCTACAAATAATGATATCAAATAATTGCAAATGTTTTAGGTGGAAAAGTACACATTTCCTGACTCAAGGCCAATAGTACTTTTGACAAAAATAGCTCATTCAGCCGTACGCTTTCAATAAAACAAGGAATCTGTCCACACTTCGCTGATTTCTGAATCATGAATTCACTGGCAACAGAGCAGAGCGAGGCCTGCATCCAGCAACATCACGAGTCACGTGACCCGTTTTTGCAACTCTTTCAGTACAGCACTACAGGGAGAGAGCGGGGGAGAGGGCAAACTCCACTGAACTAGGTTCAATGTATGGAATCACTTCGGAGTTTCTGGATATTGGGTAAACTTCTCCTTTAAGAGCAGCCTCTCTAAGAAGAGGTCACACACACACACACACACACACACACACACACACACTATACACATATATACACATTTGTAAGGAAGGAAGGATTTGCACAGGCGTTTACACTATAGATACAGTACAGTAGGTCCACAGAACAGGATAGCACACACAAACCAATACCCACAAGCCACTCAAGTCTCCCTCTCTCTTCCCTCTCCCGCTCTCTCTCTCTCACTCTCTCTCTCTCTCTCTCTCCACTCTACCTCTTCCCTCTCTCTCTTTTCCAGCTGTGGAGGAGCAGAGATAAGTCCTAACTTTGTTTTGACACTTTTGATTAAGGACCATTGAAGGAACACCTGTATGGTGGAGGGAAACAATGGCGGCGGGCCCAGGGAGAGATTGATTTTGGGCATTAGAGAAGCAGCCTTTGTCTAAAGCCACGGGCCCCTTTGTTATGCTAACCAGCCATGGAAGATTTCCAATTCAATTTCACCTGAACGCTGGTCAGCCGCACGCTCCATTGTATGTTGTCCCTCGAGCCCACGGCCCCCCTTCCTCCCCTGTCGTCTCTCAAACTGCAATTTAGCAGCTCCGGCAGCGGCGGCAGGAGCGGTGTGTGTGTGTTTTTGTGTGCGTGTTTGTGTTTGTGTTTGTGTGAGTGACAGGCGGGTGGGTGCTCCTGCCATAATATTCCCTGTTACTGTCCTTGTGTGGGCCACGGAGTAAAGGAGGAGAGGATCACATTTAAATGGGATGATATTCCTTACCCTAATCCTGCTAACTGTCTGTGACTGTAAGCTCTGTAGCCTGTCTCTGTTTCTGGAGAGACCTTCTCAGCCAGAGGTGTGATGTCAGAGAGAGAATTCTAGCTATAGAACTGAAATGAAAGCCACAAACAAGCTCTGCTAACTGGATAAGAAACCATTTCTCTCTCTCCCTGCTGCATCAACTGTTATGAACTGAGTAAACACACACACACAATCCGCAATCATTATTCAAATATTGTCATCTTCATTTTTCAGATATTGAATAGTTTGATTTGATTTCTCCTCCTAAACTTATCATCAACTGTAATGGATGACCAAGAACACACTCTATTCTTCGATTGTCACTGTAGAGGGTTAGGGGTGAGCATTGTGTTGCTTCAACACTGCACCAAGGTCTGATCTTAATCCAATCTCTGTACCACACAGACCTATTTAAACCGTCTGCTATTCCCTTCGATTCAGTTTTCCATTATCTGCTGCTTTATTAAGGGGAATATTGAATTAAGGAGGTATTTTATCTGAAAAATAAAGATGACAATATTTGAGTAATGATTTATAAATTGTGTGTGTGTGTGTATTCTAGGCCTATGTGTATGCATGTGTGAGCCAACCAATGCACACTGTACACCCCCCCCAAAAATATTGTAAACTTAGTAATAAACCAGCCGTATTACAGTCATCAAAAACAATGTCATTTCCAGTCACAGTGTTCACCGAAGTTGCCGTTAATATATTTAATTTGCCACATTGAGGAGTAATTGATTTGTTGTACACTATGGTGTTGTCATGGCTGTTTATGACTTTGTTCACTTCCACCACGGTGCATCATCACTCCCCTATGGAGAGAGAAAGACCTAATCCTGGCCTGGAGAGGAGAGATGCTACACTACTGTATATTTACAATATGAGTGACGATCATGCTTGTTTGATCATTAATCAATGTGTCTCTGTTCAGAGCACTGTGCTAGTGGGGACAGACTGTAGAAATTGTGGCATGTTGTGTTACGTTTCTATGTGAGCTCACCTTGTAACCCGCTGGGAACCCAAAGGCAGCTCACTCGCCCCCCTCACTGATCACCTTCAACTAAAGATGAAGGAGAAACAAGCTGAATAGATGTCTGCCTGTTGGGCCTGAGGTTTTGGTGCCAGCATAGACCACCCTCCTACCCCCATCCTCCACAAATAGGCTTGTGAAGTGTGAAGTTTATTTTTGTTCTCCTGTTTTTAAAACGAGTTCTAATTCCACAGCTGCATATCTGAGGAGCAGGAAATCCTTGGTCAGCTTCCCAGATAAAATGTTCTCTCTCTCTTGTTTTCCCCGTCTCTCTCTCTCCCTCCCTCTGTCTCCCACTACCCCTCTCCCTCTCCCACCCCTACAATCTAACCTTTCTCTCTCTCTCTTTTCCATTGCCTGGGGGCTGCTTATTTTTTTTGAAATACTGCAACCTCGAACATAGCTGCCAGATTCCGCCACCATATCTTCCCCCTCTCCCCCCACTCCAACCCACATCTCCCCGTTTAGACAACCATTCTGATGATGTGACAGTTTCTTTCTCCTGCTAAAATCTCTCTCTCCCTCTCTCCATCGCTCTCTCCTTCTCTCTTTTTGGATCCCAGTGTTGTTTGACACATTATGGAAGCGTTTCAGATTCCCTCCTCCGGATTCCTAATTCCATCCCAGGGATGCGGCTGGCATGGGCTGTTAATACTTGGCACAGAGGGCAATAAGGAAGGAAAGGAAGACTCGCTCTATTTGTCCATCTCCCTCTCTGTATCGCTCCTCTCATACGCTCAGTTTGTCTACTTCTACTTTCTGTTTCTCTTTCTTCCGCTCTCACTTCCTCCACTTTTCTGATACAAAGCAGATTACATGTCATTGTATCTAATTTACACATAACTATACACATATTTACCAGAAAGTAAACCCAATTCCATTTCCATATTTTTCTCATTGAAAAACACTGAAGAAAATTCAGTGTACTTCCTGAATTGACTGGAATTGTGATGGAATTGACCCCAACCCTGATACAGTATATGACCAAAAGTATGTGGACACCTGCTTGTCGAACATCTCATTCCAAAATTATGGGCATTAATATGGAGTTGATCCCCCCTTTGCTGCTATAACAGCCTCCACTCTTCTGGCAGGTCTTTCCACTAGATATTGAAACATTGCTGACTTTGCTTCTAGAGGCAGTTTGGAACTCGGTAGTGAGTGTTGCAACCGAGGACAGACGATTTTTACGAGCTACGCACTTCAGCACTCGGCGGTCCCGTTCTGTGAGCTTGTGTGGCCTACCACTTCGCGGCTGAGCCGTTGTTGCTCCTAGACGTTTCCACTTCACAATAACAGCACTTACAGTTGACTGGGGAAGCTCTAGCAGGGCAGAAATTTGACATACTGACTTGTTGGAAAGGTATGACGGTGCCACGTTGAAAGTCACTGAGCTCTTCAGTAAGGCCATTCAACTGCCAATGTTTGTCTATGGAGATTTCATGGCTGTGTGCTCAAATTAATACACCTGTCAGCAATGGGTGTGGCTGAAATAGCCAAATCCACTAATTTGAAGGGGTATCCACATACTTTTGTATATACAGTATAGTGTATTTACACGTGTGTGTGTGCGTGCGTGTGTGTTTGTGTGCTTGTGCATGCGTGTGATGCTGTCATGTGATCTGGTGGCAGGCTGTGGTCTCCAGGTCAACTGTCACTTTAGGGGACACCTGGGAGTCTGGTTACCATGGCGCCAGCATGGAGGGAGGCAGGTACGGTTACACACCTGAGGAGAGACAGACATGAAAGAACCTACACACACACACACTTGTTCTCTCTCTCAGTACTGATTCACTCACAGGCCTGACCTTTAATGACAGATCCTCATATCCCCCATGGAGCTTACAGGTTAACTGTGTCACGCCCCTGTGTGTGTGTGCGTGTGCGTGTTTGTGTGTGTGTAGCAAAGGTTAATCAAGGCTGTCTTGTAACCTCATCTTACTGTTATTACTCATGTTGTTTCTCTTCCTCCCTCCATTTCACTCCTCTCTCTCTTCTCTCTTCCCCCCCTCCATTCCTCTCCTTCCCTCTCTCTCTCTCTCTCCCTCCATCGCTCTGTGTCTGCTTGTCACAATACCTTAGCCTTGGCAGAATGGATCTGGCCGCCTACAGATAACTACTGCCTTTGTGTGTTCCATTCTGACAGCGCTTAGTGCTGCTGATACACACCATTCACCCTGGGTTAGCCACATTTATTCATTACCTGTTTATCTATACATCACATTCATCCACTCATATTTAGCTAGCTTCTTTATTCACTAACCCATTTATTCATTTCAATCTTAAACATTATATACATTAGCACGGTGTTTACCGTAAGCAGACGACTCACACAAGGACACATTTTGTGAGAATCAAGCCAGTAAAAGTGTTAGTTTGTTTCCCATCGCATGTGTGTGTGTGTGTTTGTGTGTGTGTGTGTGTGTGTGTCCCAGTGTTGGCGAAGCAGACAGAGCAGTCAGACAGAGCCGTCATTGTTTAAAGCCTCCCCTGATTAGTTTACTCTCGCCTGATTAGAAATTAATTAAAATGATGACATGGATCCCTGAGGAGGAGGTGGAGAGTGAGGGGAGGAGAGAGGTGGAGGGGGAGAGAGAGGGGAGGGGAGAGGTGGAGAAAGATGAGAGGTGGAGAGAGAGGAGAGGAGGGGAGAGGAGAGGAGGAGGTAGAGCCAGGGGAGAGTAAAGGGTAGGTAGGGGAAGGGAGAGGAGGATGGCTAGATGGGTAAAGGGATTCGAGGAGGAGGAGGAGAAGGAGGAGGAAAAAGGGGGGAGTAAGAGAGGCGGTTGAATGAGACCAGGGGACAAGAGGAGAGAGAGGAAGACGTTTTCTGATGACATTCATACTTTGACACGTGTGTGTCTGCATTAACGCCTCTACACAGAGTCTGTTGTCATTGCTGTTGTTGTTACCGTTGATATGGTTGCTGTAAAGTACAGTAATGAGGATGTTGATATATTTATCCCTGATAACAGCTGCAGGGAGAGAGAGCAAATAGCTGTGATGCTGAGTGTTACAGCTTACATTTCACCCATGGATGAACCTGTAATAGTCTTCTAATGACTCTCCCCTGGGTCTGAACCCTCCAACACACACACACACACAAACACATTTCTGAACACACACGTTCACTCACATGCACGCATTCACCCACACACACACATCCACACACACACACATGAACACACATGTTCACTCACACACGTTCACTCACACACACATGCCCCCACACATGTGAACGATCACAACCATACAAGCACTTACACACATTAAAGTGATACTGGCACTTTGATGTTTTTATTTAACCGTAAGCCCATCACACAGAACATCTATCTGTTTACACACCTCTTCTCTCTCACACTCACTCCATCATCTCCTCATCCCTGTCACTGACAGCACACAAACACAGAGAGAGAGAGAGGGAGGGAGGGAGGGAGGGAGGGGGAGAAAAGAGGGAGAGGGAAAGGGAGGGGAGGAAGGGGAGAGGGGGAGGGGGAGAGGGAGATAATTAATAGGAAGAGAGGGAGACATGTCATAGAGAGTTCAAAAAGAAGGGTGGGGGTTTCCATAGTGATGAGGGCCCCTGGTTCTTATGGTAACCTAATTGGCATGTGTTTCCAGGCTGGTTTTATTATGGTCTATCCTAATCAACGTCCAGTCCACTACCTGGCCTAATAACACTGACCCACCATACTGCACTGGAGGACTGTCAGCTTTGTTGCTCTTGTCTACTCCTTTTTTTTCTCCCTCTTTACTTTTCTCATCCTTTACTCCTGTCAGGGACACTCTTAGACTGCCTGACTACTTCAGTTGGATCTAGAGGTGTGTGTGTTTGTGTCCTCTTCTGCTGTAAACCAGTTGGTTTAACGAGGCAGGCTCCTATCAGGATGAGCATGTAAACCCTAATTGGGAAATGCTTTAAATAATTTCTAATTAGTACAAGTGTGGTAATAATTGGCTGGGTAATCTGAGGATTAATTAACGGTGCTGTATGTGTGTGTGCATGTGTGTCCATATCTGTATGTGTGCGTACATGCATGCCTGTGTGTGTGTGTGCGCGCTTGAATAGACCCTGGGCCTTGCAGCTTGCTAATGGACCCCCAGCCTCTCAAGGAGGTCTCTGGGAAAGGGAAGCCCAGACAGAAGCATCTTTGTTGGGCTTGTCGTTCTGTGGGTGGCCCCTCCACCTGGAGACCCTCATTTGTTTCACAGTGGGCATCCACCCCCGCCTCCTATGACCCTCACCTCATTTAACAGTCCCCCCCACGTTTCTGTCTAAACAACACATTTTATTTTACTGTAACCCTTGGCCCCCCTTTTCTCTCCCTCTCTCTCTCTCTCTCTCTCTCTCTCTCTCCCTCCCTCCCTCCCTCCCTCCCTCCCTCCCTCCCTCCCTTCCTTCCTTCCTTCCTTCCTTCCTTCCTTCCTTCCTTCCTTCCTTCCTTCCTTCCTCTCTCTCTCTCCTCTCTCTCTCTCTCTCTCTCTCTCTCTCTCTCTCTCTCTCTCTCTCTCTCTCTCTCTCTCTCTCTCTCTCTCTCTCTCTCTCTCTCTCTCTCTCTCTCTCTCTCTCTCTCTCTCTCTCAGTAGGGGGGAGGTGAGGTAGAGTTGGGCTCTTGAGTTGTCTACATCCATCCACCAGGCCCACCCTCTAATTACTGCATCCTTTCTTCTGAAAAGAAAAGAATGAGGGAGGGAGGAAAGAAGAAAATTACCACTTGTTACCTCAAGCATTGCTTTAAAAACACCCTCCTTTTGAATTGGCCGGAGAATGTGCCGGGAGTAATGAGATGTATCGGATTCAGTTTGCCAGGAATTTTTGTTTTTAAAATGATTTACCTGGTTATTTATTTACTTTTAATCTGGTCTGCAATATACTCTTAACATGTATTTATGATTTACTGTCGCTTTATCCTATGTACCCAACTCCTGTGAACTCCTACACTCAGACAAAAAGTTGCTATCTAAAACGGTTATTCGGCTGTCCCCATAGGAGAACCCTTTGGAGAACCCTTTTTGGTTCCAGGTAGAACCCTTTTGTGTTCCATGTAGAATCATTTTCACAGAGGGTTCTACATGGAACCCAAAAGGATTCTCCTATGTGTACAGCCGAAGAATCCTTTTGGAACCCAAAAGTGAGTTTTAGTCCTTGCATTTTCCCATTGTTATATGTCAGTAATCTATAAGGCTACCACTGGTCCCCTGGCCCAGTTGCTGACATTTAGTGGGCCAGTGGAAGGACATGCCCTTCCCCTCCCCCTCCTTTTCATTCTCTATCACCCCATCCCCCCCACTCTTCCTCCCATTCCCTCCATCCTCCCAGTTCATCAGACTGTAGTGAATGGGAGGCTGATAAGCCCTTTGTCTGGCCTGACAATGTCCTGGTGAAAGGTGCTGAGAGACCGGACGGGATGGTTGTTTTTCTTCTCCTCCTTCCTCTGCCTCTGTCCCTCACCCTATCCCCTCACCACTTACCCCTCTCTCGTCCCTGTGTCCTCTCCTCTCACCTCTCTCTCCTGCCCTCTCTCCTCATTCTCCCCACCCCACCCCTCTCCTCTTCTATGGCTTCACTCACCTCTCTTGCCCCTCCTCTCCCTTCATCCTCCTTCACCCCTTTCCCCATTGCCTCACCCCTCTCTCCTCTTTTTCCACCCCTCAATTCTCCCTTCTCTTCTCCCTATTCACTATCTGATCCCCCCCTTCTCTTGTCAACCCGCAGTCCGTCTCACCACCAGAGACAACTCATTAGGCGACTGCTCCCTGGTTAATTGGCTAGCTGGAAGAAAGGAGCGAGAGCGAGAGAGCATAAAAGAAAAGAACACCCACTCTGTCCTGGGAGAAAGGGAATCGACGTGTATGTTTGTCACAGTGGCAAGCATTCCCAACAGTGATGTAGGAGCTGTCAGTATACTGATGGGATCTTGTCACACTGATCAGGGGAAATGGACTATAGCTTAGTTAATTCTGCAGTCCTTCTAACTCTACTCTGCATACAGTCTGTTGTTTTGTTGTAAAGAAATAACCCTGGCATTTGGAGAAGGAATAATGTGACTACTTTGTAATGTGTAAGGGGGTTCTTATTTCTCTGAACATTTTGAAAGATAACATAACACCTTAATTGAGAGAATAAATCAAGGGCTCATCAGACAGGAGTAATGTTATCTGTTGTCTGTGTGGCTGTAGAAATGGCTGAGGAGTTTTGTCTGGCTGTGAGCTGTAATTCAGGGTGTGTAGCATTAGTAACAAGTGGGTTCATGTATATAATACATGCCATTTAGCAGATGGTTTTATCCACAACAGTACAGTGAGTGGATACATTTTAATATACAGCCCCAGAGGGAATTTAACCCATGATCCTGGGAGTGCTATGTTCTTGCCAACTGAGCCACACAGGAACTAAAGTTGTAGGTACTAAATCAGTCAGTAGGGGGAGTTATTCCTCAAGTAGTATGAGTAAAGCCTTGACATATCCAGTATATACAGTAGTGGTCAAAAGTTTTGAGAATGACACAAATACTAATTTTCACAAAGTCTGCTGCCTCAGTTTTGATGATGGCAATTTGCATATACTCCAGAATGTCATGAAGAGTGATCAGATGAATTGCAATTAATTGCAAAGTCCCTCTTTGCCATGAAAATGAACTTAATCCCCCAAAAAAACATTTTCACTGCATTTCAGCCCTGCCACAAAATGACCAGCTGCCATCATGTCAGTGATTCTCTCGTTAACACAGGTGAGAGTGTTGACGAGGACAAGGCTGGAGATCACTCTGTCATGCTGATTGAGTTAGAATAACAGACTGGAAGCTTTAAAAGGAGGGTGGTGCTTGAAATCATTGTTCTTCCTCTGTTAACCATGGTTACCTGCAAGGAAACACGTGCCGTCATCATTGCTTTGCACAAAAAGGGCTTCACAGGCAAGGATATTGCTGCTAGTAAGATTGCACCTAAATCAACCATTTATCGGATTATCAAGAACTTCAAGGAGAGAGGTTCAATTGTTGTGAAGGCGGCATCAGGGCACCCAAGAAAGTCCAGCAAGCGCCAGGACCGTCTCCTAAAGTTGATTCAGTTGCGGGATCAGGGCACCACCAGTGCAGAGCTTGCTCAGGAATGGCAGCAGGCAGGTGTGAGTGCATCTGCACGCACAGTGAGGCGAATGCTTTTGGAGGATGGCCTGGTGTCAAGAAGGGCAGCAAAGAAGCCACTTCTCTCCAGGAAAAACATCAGGGACAGACTGATATTCTGCAAAAGGGATTGGACTGCTGAGGACTGGGGTAAAGTCATTTTCTCTGATGAATCCCCTTTCCGATTGTTTGGGGCATCCGGAAAACACCTTGTCCGGAGAAGACAAGGTGAGCGCTACCATCAGTTCTGTGTCATGCCAACAGTAAAGCATCCTGAGACCATTCATGTGTGGGGTTGCTTCTCAGCCAAGGGAGTGGACTCACTCACAATTTTGCCTAAGAACCCCTTTATGAATAAGCAACTTCTCCCAACCATCCAATAACAGTTTGGTGACGACCAATGCCTTTTCCAGCATGATGGAGCACCTGGCCATAAGGCAAAAGTGATAACTAAGTGGCTCGGGGAACAAAACATTGAAATGTTGGGTCCATGGCCAGGAAACTCCCCAGACCTTAATCCCATTGAGAACTTGTGGTCGATCCTCAAGAGGCGGGTGGACAAACAAAAACCCAAAAATTCGGACAAACTCCAAGCATTGATTATGCAAGAATGGGCTGCCATCAGTCAGGATGTGGCCCAGAAGTTAATTGACAGCATGCCAGGGCGGATTGCAGAGGTCTTGAAAAAGAAGGGTCAACACTGCAAATATTGACTCTTTGCATAAACTTAATGTAATTGTCAATAAAAGCCTTTGACACTTATGGAATGCTTGTAATTATACTTCAGTATACCATAGTAACATCTGAGAAAAATATATCATAACACTGAAGCAGCGAACTTTGTGAAGACCAATACTTGTGTCATTCTCAAAACTTTTGACCACGACTGTACAATCTCCTAATCAACACAACTTTCTCACAAGTAAGTCACACTTATGTCTCTGCTCAAATGTCTGGATGGCCGAGCTGTCTAAGGTGCCAGACTTAAGGAGAAAATCTTTCCTGGTCTCTGGTCTCCCGGCCGGCTCGGTCCTCCCCTCCAGCTCTGTGGCTTGATGACTCATTGCGAGCTCACAGAACAGGGCTCCGGGCAGCCGAGCGGAAATGGAGGAAAACTAGACTCCCTGCGGACCTGGCATCTTTTCACTCCCTCCTCTCTACATTTTCTTCATCTGTTTCTGCTGGTAAGACCACTTTCTACCACTCTAAATTCCAAGCATCTGCCGCTAACTCTAGGAAGCTCTTTGCCACATTCTCCTCCCTGCAGAATCCTCCTCCCCCTCCCCCCTCCTCCCTCTCTGTGGATGACTTCGTCAACCATTTTGAAAAGAAGGTTGACGACATCCGATCCTCATTCGTTAAGTCAAATGACACTGCTGGTCCTGCTCACACTGCCCTACCCTATGCTTTGACTTCTTTCTCCCCTCTCTCTCCAGATAAAATCTTGCGACTTGTGACGGCCGGCCGCCCAACAACCTGCCCGCTTGATCCTATCCCCACCTGTCTTCTCCAGACCATCTCCGGTGACCTTCTCCCTTACCTCACCTCGCTGATCAACTCATCCTTGACCGCTGGCTATGTTCCTTCCGTCTTCAAGAGAGCGAGAGTTGCACCCCTTCTCAAAAAACCAACACTCGATCCCTCTGATGTCAACAACTACAGACCAGTATCCCTTCTTTCTTTTCTCTCCAAAACTATTGATCGTGCCGTCTTTAGCCAACTCTCTTACTATCTCTCTCAGAATGACCTTCTTGATCCAAACCAGTCAGGTTTCAAGACTGGTCATTCAACTGAGACTGCTCTTCTCTGTGTCACGGAGGCTCTCCGCACTGCTAAAGCTAACTCTCTCTCCTCTGCTATTGTCCTTCGAGACCTGTCTGCTGCCTTTGATACAGTGAACCATCAGATCCTCCTCTCCACCCTCTCCGAGCTGGGCATCTCCGGCGCGGCTCACTCTTGGATTGCGTCCTACCTGACCGGTCACTCCTACCAAGTGGCGTGGCGAGAAGCTTTCTCCGCACCACGTGCTCTCACCACTGGTGTTCCCCAGGGCTCAGTTCTAGGCCCTCTCCTATTCTCGCTATACACCAAGTCACTTGGCTCTGTCATATCCTCACATGGCCTCTCCTATCATTGCTACGCAGACGACACACAACTAATCTTCTCCTTTCCCCCTTCTGATAACCAGGTGGCGAATCGCATCTCTGCATGTCTGGCAGACATATCAGTATGGATGACGGATCACCACCTCAAGCTGAACCTTGGCAAGACGGAGCTGCTCTTCCTCCCGGGGAAGGACTGCCCGTTCCATGATCTCGCCATCACGGTTGACAACTCCGTTGTGTCCTCCTCCCAGAGTGCGAAGAGCCTTGGCGTGACCCTGGACAACACCCTGTCGTTCTCCGCTAACATCAAGGCGGTGACCCGATCCTGTAGGTTCATGCTCTACAACATTCGGAGAGTGCGACCCTGCCTTACACAGGAAGCGGCACAGGTCCTAATCCAGGCACTTGTCATCTCCCGTCTGGATTACTGCAACTCGCTGTTGGCTGGGCTCCCTGCCTGTGCCATTAAACCCCTACAACTCATCCAGAATGCCGCAGCCCGTCTGGTGTTCAACCTTCCCAAGTTCTCTCACGTCACCCCGCTCCTCCGCACACTCCACTGGCTTCCAGTTTAAGCTCGCATCTGCTACAAGACCATGGTGCTTGCCTACGGAGCTGTGAGGGGAACGGCAACTCTGTACCTTCAGGCTCTGATCAGTCCCTACACCCAAACGAGGGCATTGCGTTCATCCACCTCTGGCCTGCTGGCTCCCCTACCTCTGCGGAAGCACAGTTCCCGCTCAGCCCAGTCAAAACTGTTCGCTGCTCTGGCACCCCAATGGTGGAACAAGCTCCCTCACGACGCCAGGACAGCGGAGTCACTCACCACCTTCCGGAGACATTTGAAACCCCACCTCTTTAAGGAATACCTGGGATATGATAAAGTAATCCTTCTACCCCCCTTACCGACACCACCCCCCCCAAAAAAAATAATATTATAAAGTGGTTATCCCACTGGCTATAATGTGAATGCACCAATTTGTAAGTCGCTCTGGATAAGAGCGTCTGCTAAATGACGTAAATGTAAATGTAATGTAAATGAATGGAGGCGCGGGTTCGGATCATGCTTCTTGCAAATGTTTTACCGTTGAAGTTGTACTATTAAAGTGAGATTAGACATGAAGGTCTTATTGTGATAGTTACAATATGGCAATCTAGTGAATTTGTAAAATTGAGATAGGCGAAACACTTGTTATTGTTTTTGTTTTGAGGAAATGAGGCACCAGCATCATGTTTTTTTTAAAATCGTAGTACATACTCTGCTGTTCTATCACGCGTGCAATGATGTGTAAGGATTGTTTGAAGTAACATATTTTTTGTTGTAAAATTGCAAACGGACGTGGCAGTTTCATAACTATGGATTCCATCTTAAAGTGGATGTAAAAAAAAAAATCTAAGCACCATATCAGCCAACATGTCAACAGCAGGGGTTATTCAGCAAATGTGTGTGTGCGCTCGGACGTGTGCATGTACGTGCATGCATGCGTATGTGCGTTGGTGTGTGAGTTATTGCCTGTGGTGCTGTCCAGTCAGCCCTACAACCTCCTGTGGCTTCAGTGGGGTAAATTAACTAAATAAAAATACTTTGAAGTACTAATTAGTCATTTTTTGGGATATCTACTTTACTTGAGTATTTATATTTTTGACTACTTTTACTTTTACTCCACTACATTCCGAAAGAAAATATGTACTTTTTACTTCCATACATTTTCCCTAACACCCAAAATCATTGTTACATTTCAAATGGGCTTATATGTTTTCATATAAGCCATTTTGGGTTTCCAACCTCACCTGCACACTTTTTTAAAATCTTGTTTTTAATCTGTACTGTTTTGTCTTTCACTTGTCTTCTTAGGTGAAAATAAATAAAACCAAAATGCTCAGGCCGGACAGCAAAATGGTCCATCCATTTTGCCTCTGATCTTGCAGACTCACTAAACACAAATACTGGGTGTGTAAATGATGTTGGAGTGTTGGAGTAAATAACAAAACAAGAAAATTGTGCCATCTGTGTCACGAACGTCGAAGGATGAGGACCAAGGCGCAGCGTGATGAGCGAACATACTTTACTTTATTAAGTATCACACGATAAACTAAACAATAAACGATAACGTGACGTCCTAGGTCTAAACACAACCAACACGGAACAAGATCCCACAACTACTGTGGGAAAACAGCCTGTCTAAATGTGGTTCCCAATCAGAGACAACCAGCCACAGCTGACACTCGTTGCCTCTGATTGAGAACAACACTGGCCAACATAGAAATAGAACAACTAGAAACTACAACATAGAACATAAACACATAGAATTTACACACCCTGGCTCAACATATAGAATCCCCAGAGCCAGGGTGTGACAATCTGGTTTGCTTAATATAAGGAATTTGATTTATAGCATTTACTTTTACGTTTGATACTTAAGTACATTTAAAACCAGACACTTTTAGACTTTTACTCAAGTAGTATTCTACTGGGCGACTTTCACTCTACTTAAGTAATTTTCTATTAAGGTACAGTTGAAGTCGGAAGTTTACATACACTTAGGTTGGAGTCATTAAAACTCATTTTTCAACCAGTCCACAAGTTTCTTGTTAACAAACTATAGTTTTGGCAAGTCTGTTAGGACATCTACTTTGTGCATGACACAAGTAATTTTTCCAACAATTGTTTACAGACAGATTATTTCACTTATAATTCACTGTATCACAATTCCAGTGGGTCAGAAGTTTGGATACACTAAGTTGACTGTGCCTTTAAACAGCTTGGAAAATTCCCCAAAATGATGTCATGGCTTTAGAAGCTTCTCATAGGCTAATTGGCATAATTTGAGTCAATTGGAGGTGTACCTGTGGATGTATTTCAAGGCCTACCTTCAAACTCAGTGCCTCTTTGCTTGACATCATGGGAAAATCAAAAGAAATCAGCCAAGAAAAATAATTGTAGACCTCCACAAGTTTGGTTCATCCTTGGGAGCAATTTCCAAACGCCTGAAGGTACCACTTCCATCTGTACAAACAATAGTATGCAAGTATAAACACCATGGGACCACGCAGCCGTCATACCGCTCAGGAAGGAGACGCGTTCTTTCTCCTAGAGATGAACGTACTTTGGTGCAAAAAGTGCAAATCAATCCCAGAACAACAGCAAAGGACCTTGTAAAGATGCTGGAGGAAACAGGTACAAAAGTATCTATATCCACAGTAAAACAAGTCCTATATCGACATAACCTGAAAGGCCGCTCAGCAAGGAAGAAGCCACTGCTCAAAAACCGCCATAAAAAAAGCCTGAACTGTAAAAGCGTGTGCGAGCAAGGAGGCCTACAACCTGACTCAGTTACACCAGCTCTGTCAGGAGGAATGGGCCAAAATTCACCCAACTTATTGTGGGAAGCTTGTGGAAGACCCAAGTTAAACAATTTAAAGGCAATGCTACCAAAGTCTAATGGAGTGTATGTAAACTTCTGACCCACTGGGAATGTGATGAAAGAAATAAAAGCTGAAATAAATCATTCTCTCTACTATTATTCTGACATTTCACATTCTTAAAATAAAGTGGTGATCCTAACTGACCTAAGACAGGGAATTTTTACTAGGAGTAAATGTCAGGAATTGTGAAAAACTGAGTTCAAATGTATTTGGCTAAGGTGTATGTAAACTCCTGAGTTCAACTGTATCTTTACTTTTCCTGAAGGATGGGTACTTATCCCATCACTTTGTGGCTTTAGGTAGCCAGTTGAAATCTCTCATGGAGAATGACTATAGTAGAATATGTGTATAATGATACCAAGGTAACAGGGGTTTGACTCTCGGTTTAAACCAATGAAACCAGTTAATAGTAAGCCATGACCTGACCATCCCTGTGTCTGGGTATAGGGGGATGGTGTCAAAGACCTGTTTAAACGACTGAAGAAATACATGACTCTCTTTCTGTTTCTCTCCTCCTTCACTCGTCTCTCTCTCTCTATAGTGGTATGATAACAGGATCAGTGGCTGGCTGGGAGCATTGGGATGGAGCCAATGGAGGGATGATATGAGAGGAGAGGAGTCTCTTTCTCCAGATCACTATCCCCCCTCCCTCCTCCCCCCTTCATGCCTGCACCTGATGGAGGGAGGATTAAGAAGAGAGAGAGAGAGAGAGAGAGAGAGAGAGAGAGAGAGAGAGAGAGAGAGAGAGAGAGAGAGAGAGATAGAGAGAGAGAGAGAGACATTAGCAAAGATTGAAGCTGATTTTTACATTGTCAACTGGCTCTGGCTTTGGTTTAGTAGAGATGACTGCTTCTCTCTCTCTCTCTCTCTCTCTCTCTCTCTCTCTCTCTCTCTCTGTTCTTCTCCTTCTCTCTCCCAAGTGTATTTTCAGCACAGAGAGAGGGAGAGGGAAGATTATTGGGAGGGGAAGAGGGAGATGAGTTGAGCCATAGATTCCATGATATGTGGGTGGGGGACAATATTCATTTTGTACTGCTATACCATGTGCATACTGTCAATCAAATCTTCATCATCATGTCCAGTGTCCTTGTCCATATGAGAGTACCTACACATCTAATTCTATATCGCCTCAAGTCTTACAGTAGACAATGAGAGTTGAGACATGTCTTTGCAAACATTTCTTTGCAGAGACCTGGCCATGTGGTGCCAGGACAACAACCTCTCCCTCAACGTGATCAAGACAAAGGAGATGATTGTGGACTACAGGAAAAAGAAGAGGACCAAGCACGCCCCCATTCTCATCGATGGGGCTGTAGTGGAGCAGGTTGAGAGCTTCAAGTTCCTTGGTGTCCACATCACGAACAAACTAACATGGTCCAAGCACACCAAGACAGTCGTGAAGAGGGCACGACAAAACCTATTCCCCCTAAGGAGACTGAAAATATTTGGCATGGGTCCTAAGATCCTCAAAAGGTTCTACAGCTGCACCATCGAGAGCATCCTGACTGGTTGCATCACTGCCTGGTATGGCAACTGCTCAGCCTCCAACCGCAAGGCACTACAGAGGGTAGTGCGTACGGCCAAGCTTCATGCCATCCAGGACCTCTATACCAGGCGGTGTCAGAGGAAGGCCCTAAAAATGGTCAAAGACTCCAGCCACCCTAGTCATAGACTGTTCTCTCTGCTATCGCACGGCAAGCTGTTCCGGAGCGCCAAGTCTAGGTCCAAGAGGTATCTAAACAGCTTCTACCCTCAAGCCATAAGACTCCTGAACATCTAATCAAATGGCTACCCAGACTATTAGCATTGTATTTTGTTTGGTATTCTTTCTTAAAATGGCATTGTTGGTTAAGGGCTTGTAAGTAAGCATTTCACTGTAAGGTATCCTGTTGTATTCAGCGCATGTGACAAATAAGATTTGATTTGATTTGATTTGATCTTCCTCTCCCTCCACTGTAAGGAATCACAGAGAAACATTCTGATCTATGGTAATATGTTCTGTCTTTGTGCGTGGATGTGTTGAAAATGTTATAAGGTGAAAAGTATGAATTTTATGTTTTTATCTTCTCTCTCGTTCTCTCTTTCTCTCTCTCTTTCTCTTTTGCTCTTGCTCTCTCTCCGTGTCCTAAGTGGGTGTGTAGAACTTGAAGCTGCAGATGAATATGAAACAGAAGAGAACCAAACAGAGAAAGTGACAGAGTCTTAAAACTGCTTTAGATCTCTATAAGAGGTAAGAGGTAAAGGATTAAGATGTTGGAACATGGAGAACAT
Source organism: Coregonus clupeaformis (assembly GCF_020615455.1). NCBI lineage: Eukaryota > Metazoa > Chordata > Actinopteri > Salmoniformes > Salmonidae > Coregonus > Coregonus clupeaformis. The sequence goes on along the minus strand of NC_059214.1, from coordinate 53,959,252 downwards.
GTTTTGGGTGGTTCTATTCATGGCTAGTGATGTAGAGTACTGCGGTAGGGCCAGACAGACTGGCGAGAACACTGGTGAAAAGGTGAAAACACTGCTTTTACATTTACATTTACATTTTCTCCCACTAACTGATTCCAATATATTGATATCATAGGTAGGCTCATTCTCATGTTGTATAGGTATAAGGTATTGCACAGAGATGGCATATTGTATCTTTAAGGTTTTAAAAAGAGTGAATTGATATGATATATACCATGATTTGATGTAGTTACAGTATTATACATATAGTCTAGGTTCTACTTTTAGTTTGTGAAATAAAGGAACAATGTTCATCTCTAGCTGTAATGTAGTTTACAGAGCAGGGATGTTAACGCTTTGAGGTAAAGATCACACACATCCTGTATGCCTTTTATGTCCCTCCATGGATCCTGTCTTTGAAATGTACGTTTGAAATATGCCGCACACTTCCTTGTTGTGAAATAGATCAGACTAAATTGTTAAATTAAAATAGTCTTGGCCTATCTCTCTCAGACGTTGTTGGTTCTGTATAGCAAGCAACTTGTTTGAAATATAGCTGATCCACTTATACAATACATAATTTCAAAGATATTCTCTATATGATAGATCTGTGTATTGCTCTACAGAACATGGGATCCACTCTATATGCCAGTGAAGACGAAGAGCTGTGATATGTGGGATATATTCAAGATCCACTGGATCCACAGATTGGGATCAGAGGCAAGACAGTAAAAACACACACACACACAGATGGTTTGTAGAGGGTTCATTCATGGAGCATTTCCCAGTTATAGTTTGTCCTGAACTCTAAATCTCATCCTGCATTTTATTTTATTAATTTTTTATTTCACCTTTATTTAACCAGGTAAGCCAGTTGAGAACAAGTTCTCATTTACATGAATGGTAGGCTATGTAAGTAGTATGAAGTGTTCCAGTAATGTAGGTCTACTTTGAAAAGGTATTCTCTGTTCTCCTCCCCTCTCTATATCTTTATTTATGCTTTTCAATTCCGATCATTTGATGTTGTCTTTGAGACATGCACTCATCAAAAGATGATCATAATATTGATAAATAATGTACATTACTGGATAAAATCGTTTTTACATTAAGGAAAGTTTCTGTTCTCTTGAGCTCAAGATATGAAATATATGATAATTTATAACAGCAAAACTATTTACATTGTGAATCATATGTAAATGAATCATGATGAATAATGATTAGCGAACATATTGTATTTATTGAATCAAAAATCAAGGAATGAAAGATATTAGAGTTAATTTTAAAGACTCATTATTTGTAAATGTTTCTCACATCAGACCAACTTCTATTGGACACTGACAAATGTTCCACAAAATAATGTTACTGCATTATATTCATACACAGTTTCTGTGCCCGTTTTTGCTGTAGTGTTTTTGCCCCTGTCAAATTAGCCTACGTCCTGTTATGATACCGTGGGCGCACGCATGCACGTGCGCCTGATTATAGTCGGTTTTGTCAGCTCTTTTTATTATCATTTTTGGACCAAATTAGGCGTGTAACAGTCCTGTGAATAGGTGCGCGTGAGGCTTGCTTTGTTTTGCCCTGTATTATTCTTTCTGTAATTTCCCTGTCTTCTGCACAGGAGAAAAAAACCTGCAACAAAATCAAATTAAAAATTCTATTGAGAATGTTGCTCTTGTTATTCAGATGCGCGTTTGCGTCTTTTTTGTTCCTCTAATTTCATCCGCCGTCACTATCACATCGGTCCACGGGGTAATTAGTGGCTTTTACCTAAATCTCCCCGCAGACTCATGTTCTAAGATTCTTATCGCTCTTAGAACACTGACATTTTTTAGTTATTTTTTCATTTTATTTAATTTATGCTATGTGAGCTTGTTTATATGAAATAGGCCTACTCATTTTTTTCTGTTTTTTTTTCTAACCGTTTGTGTGGGCTAAATATTTTTATTTTTTATTTGTTAACTTTTAGGTGATATAGAGGCTTGCTATTTTGGGCGCACATGCCAACATATAACGGATTTCTTTTACCTTTAAAATGCATCCGTGCATTTTGGCCTAGAGTTTCATTTCATTTTTTTAATGGAAGAAAAATAATTATTGTTAAAATGAGTCAGGTGTTGTGTAAGCTACTGTCGGTCTTTGCAGTATTTTGAGAGAGAGAGGAGAAAAACGGTGGATAGAGAGTGGGGAATAAAAGAGAGCGAATGAGACGGATGGAGAGCTCGCACGCAAGCAGTGATTAGCTATAGTGTGTTGCGGGATCATGGACCGGCGGGGCATGTGCAGGGAGGACGCTCCCGACTGAGCCCCAGTGGAGTGGCGCTGACACTAGCTGATTACGCACGAGCAGCACTCACGGATTGGTGTCAGTAATTCCGATGATTTTATTGCGGGGTTCATCTCCTCGGCCCTGGACAACTGAGGTGTGCGCGCTGCAATTTGACGATTTCCAACACAATGATTTAGGGTGAACGAGAGGGTAGCACTGCACCTCTGTTTTCCTATTACTGTGAATTACAGGTTCTCGGTGCTCTAAAAAAAAACTCATTTTCTCTCTCCTTATCATTTACTGTCTGTCTTTTTTTTCTTTCACGAGAGGGACATAAAGTGCAGTCAGTGGAGTGCATGGCTGAAGAACTGTAGCTATAGACTTATTTGTTTGGCTGATAACGAAACAGAATGAAATAATATACAAACATAGCCTTTTGTGCTCAACAAATTAATTAAAGTCGTTTTAATGAAGCTGCATGGTTGAAGGTTAAACATCACCTATACCCTAATGCTTGTGAGAATTTGTTTAATTGTCCTTTTTCTAAGCTAGGCTAGATCAAATTAAAGTTTTTGTTAAGCAGATGAATACACATAATTAATCTAACATTAGTTTAATTATAATATTAGCATTTCATCTAGTGCTATTTTAAGCCTTATTTAGCATAGAAAAAATTGCTTATACCACCATATAATTTTTTAAAACAATGTTTAGTGCTTTTCTCAACAATTTCCCTCTTAACCTGACAAAAACCCTATATTTTCTTTACAACAATAATCTGCCTGAGAATAATGTAGGCTATCCGTTGAATTACACAATGATAGATAGGCTGCCACACCTTCAGTTAGATATGTCTTAGTCTTCCACAGGTTTCCACAATTAGCTTATGTCAATCAATCCAATGTAAATGGCAAAACAGCAATATTTGTCACAATGATTGTTACACTAACCAAACACTGGTGTGCATGTGTGAATACCATAACAGATTATTTAAGAGGGTATTTCTTTCTGTTTCCATTTTGCCCAGACATTTCAAACTGCTATCAGTATAACCACAATTAATTGGGATAGACGGTAAATGGGGGCTTTGGTGTCACTGTTTCTAATTGGTGCTTGTCTTATGTCTATAAATTTGGGTGTGGTACACTTCTGTTGAAATGACCTGAGGAAGATCCTTGCAGGATCAAAATATTGTTTGTTTATTAGTAAAGGTACATGGCAGAGCTTATGAACGTGCAGGCTCTTTATACTGTTTCCCTGACGGACACGGTCTCCATCAGAAACAGGCCTTTGTCACTGTTGCCCATAGAATTATCAGACGCTCCGAAATACGGGAAAACTGGAGGCAGCCGGACCTTTTCCCAGGATAGAGACTGGCTTCTTATCAGATCAGGATAGAAAGTTTATTTTCTGGAGTAAATCTGGATCGAGGGGGATAAAGAAATGATACATCCCTTATAGATACAAAGAGAGAGGGATATGAAAAAAGAGAAAGAGAAAGAAAGAAGGAGATTAGCTCTCCTAAAGCATATGTGGCTTTAGTACACCCTGACAGACAGCGGGTTGAAAGGTCATCAAGTTATAATCCCTCCTTTCTTCTCCTTTAATCCTATGAGGGTGTCTCACTCCATCACTGGGACAGAACAGAGAAGGATGTACACAGCAGGGAGGTTGCTCACTTACCGTTGTCCTCTAATACTGTATGTAGGCCTCTCTGCTGGCTAATTTAAATTAGTTTCATTATAACTGATGAGACTTTTATTGCGTTATTGTTTTTGGTTAAAGTTTTCATGATTATAAGTTTGTGTCTGTGTCTGTGTGTGTTGTGCCTCCCCCAGTCATCACATCTGGTTAAACAAGGAGATCCTTATCATCTCTAGGAGGAAATGAAAGGCTTGGTACATGAGGTAGAGATATGCTAATGTAATGCAGAGCAGTTGGAATGCAGTTCTGTGTGCTGTCTGGCTGTGCATTGGGCCACCCTACTGAATATTGGCTGTCTGTCTGTGCATTATTGGGAAAGAGCTCGCAAGTGAAGCATTTCACTGTCCTGTTTTACATATGCTGTATCCTGTGCATGTGACAATACAACAATATCTAACCAGTTAGGGAGCTCTAACTTCAATGTGTGACCAAGTTTTACTCTAACATCGGCTCTGTTACTTTGTCTACATATGTATGCTCATGAATAGAAATGAAGCGTCCCTTAAAAGTGCTGCTTCATGGTGGCAGACAGACAGACAGGAAGACAGGAAGACAGACAGACAGAATGGCAAACTTTTTCTCAGATATCACCATTACACGGGATATGGACTTCTTATACTCCGGAATATTGGAAAGTATTAATGCAAAGTGCCTTGCCTTCTATGGAGTATGTAATTTTGATACTGTATGTGTTAGTGTTATTGTCCTGGAGGGTGTGTGGTGTGTAGGCTGCTGTGATTGCAGGTCTGGTCTGCATTGTGGGGAGAGGGTGTCACAGTTCCCTCAGCCAGAACCCAAAAGCAGACCAGGACAAGGAGAGTTGAACGAAGGTGAGGGTTTATTAGATACGACAAAAGGTGCAGAATAATCCAGGGACAGAGCGGGCGGCGTGGTTGAGTAGTTGGGGGTGCAGTACTGGGTCCAGTGATGGCTCGGCAGCCGCCGACCATCAGGCAGAGGTGGGGTGAAGGTTCCGGACGTGTGACTGCAGGTGGAACAAAAACGGAGGTAAGAACACAAAAACTCAACAAAGTACAAAATAACAAAACTCACGCTAGAACACTCTAAACTGATACACAGAACACCTACTGTTCATGGCTAACGATCCGGCAGGAACTGGATGTTTGGCCAGAGCCTAAAAAGGGTGATGATGAGGGCCAGGTGTGCAGATTGCTGACGGGATGCAGGTGCGGAAAACAAGAGAGCTCCCCGGAGCGTTCCCCGAACCCTCGGGAAACTGGAGACTACGAACAGGAAACACTAGTCACCAGACAGGACCCGACTCAGACTGCCGGGATCGTTACAGTACCCCCCTCCGACCGAACGCCACCGGGCGGACCTCCCGGAGCGCCAGGATGGAGGCGGTAGAAATCCCTGATGAGGTCAGCATCTAGGACCTGTCGCCGCGGAATCCAACTCCTCTCTTCAGGACCATACCCCTCCCAGTCCACGAGATACTGGAAACCCCGGCCCCGCCGTCTGGAATCCATGATGCGACGCACCGTGTAGGCAGGACCACCTCCGATCATCCGAGGAGGAGGAGGAGGAGGCGGAGGAGGCAACAGAGGACTGAGGAAGACAGGCTTGAGGCAGGAGACATGAAAGGTGGGATGGACTCTGAGCGTCCTCGGTAGTTTGAGTCGAACTGCCACCGGATTGATCACCTTCTCCACCACAAACGGACCAATGAACTTCGGTAACAACTTCCTAGACTCAGTCCGTAACGGAAGATCCCGTGTGGCCAACCAAACCCTATCTCCGATGGTATAGGTGGGAGCGGGGATCCGGCGACGATTCGCCTGGAGCTGATACCGATCCGAACCTCTAAGGAGTGCCTTTCTGGCCCGATGCCAGGTCCGGTGGCAACGACGAATATGAGCCTGAACAGAAGGCACTGATAGCTCCTTCTCCTGAGAAGGGAACAGGGGAGGTTGGTAGCCATACAGGCACTGGAAGGGAGACATCCCAGTGGCAGATGTAGGGAGAGTATTGTGGGCATACTCAACCCAAGGCAACTGAGAGGCCCAGGAGGTGGGGTTGGAAGAGACCAGACAGCGTAGCGTGGATTCCATCTTCTGGTTGGCTCTCTCCGCCTGACCATTGGATTGGGGGTGAAAACCAGATGTGAGACTGACTGTAGCTCCAATGGCCAAACAGAAGGACTTCCAGACAGCAGAGGTAAACTGAGGGCCACGGTCGGAAACGATATCACTGGGCAAACCGTGGACCCTGAAAACCTCCCCTAACCAGGATCTCGGACGTCTCCGAGGCAGAGGGAAGCTTGGCAATAGGCACAAAGTGGGCGAACTTGCTGAATCTGTCCACGATAGTCAGAACGACCGTGTTCCCCTCAGAAGGCGGGCAACCCCGTGACGAAGTCCAGGGCCAGATGCGACCATGGACGCCGGGGAATAGGAAGGGGGGTGAAGTAGTCCAGAGCTGGGCCGATTGGTACTCTTATTCTGCGCACACACTGGACAGGCAGCAACAAAACCCCCGAGTATCCTCGGCCATGGCAGGCCACCAAAAACGCTCTGCGAAGAAACGCCATAGTCCGAGCCACGCCGGGGTGACAAGCCATCTTGCTGGCGTGGGACCATTTGAGGACAGCAGGACGAACCGACTCAGGCACAAACAACCGACCGGGTGGACCGTTACCGGGACCGGGCTGAGTCCGAAGGGCCGCCAGCACCTCCTCCTCAATCTTCCACATCACTGCTCCCACGACGCAGTTCCGGGGGAGAATAGTCTCGGTCTTGGACCCACTCTCCTCCGTCTTGGAGAACATCCGGGACAAGGCGTCCGCCTTGCCGTTCTTAGATCCAGGTCGGAACGTCAGGGCAAACTTGAATCGTCCGAAAACAACGCCCACCTGGCCTGACGGGAGTTGAGACGTTTAGCCGATTGCACGTAAGCAAGATTCTTGTGGTCAGTCCAGACAATAAACGGTTGCTCCGCCCCCTCCAACCAGTGGCGCCACTCCTCCAAGGCAAGTTTCACCGCGAGAAGCTCCCGGTTACCCACATCGTAATTCCTCTCTGCAGGCGAAAGGCGACGAGTAGTAGGCGCAGGGATGGAGTTTACTGTCCGTGGAGCATCGCTGCGACAGGATGGCGCCAACTCCCACATCAGACGCGTCCACTTCAACGACGAACTGACGGGCCGTGTCCGGTTGAGAGAGAATCGGTGCGTTGGTGAATCGCCTCTTCAAATCCAGAAACGCTCGATCCGCCTCCGGATTCCACTTGAAGGTCCTGATACTGGAAGTCAAGGCAGTTAATGGAGCGGCCACACGGCTGTAATCCCCGGATGAATCTGCGGTAGAAATTCGCAAACCCCAAAAAATCTCTGGAGTTGCAATCTCGTACCGGGCTGGACCCATTCCAGAACCGCTCTAACCTTCTCCTGATCCATCCTAATCTCACCCCTGGAGATGATGTACCCGAGAAAGGATGTAGTGTGGGCGTGAAACTTCGCACTTCTCGGCCTTCACGAACAGGCGATTCTCCAACAATCGCTGCAGAACCTGCCGGACATGCTGGACGTGGTCGGAAGGTTCCTTCGAGAAGATCAGAATGTCATCCAGGTAAACAAACACGAAGAGACCGATCATATCTCTCAGGACGTCGTTCACCATACTCTGGAATACCGCTGGAGCATTGGTCAGTCCAAACGGCATCACCTGATACTCGAGCGACCCATCGGTGTATTGAAACCCGTCAACCACTCGTCCCCCTCTCTGATCCGGACCAGGTGATACGCATTGCGTAGGTCTAGCTTGGTGAACACCGTAGCACCCTGTAAGGAGTCGAAGGCAGAACTCATCAAGGGCAGGGGATACTTGTTCTTGACCGTGATGTCATTCAACCCCCGATAATCAATACACGGTCGAAGAGAGCCATCCTTCTTTCCCACAAAGAAGAATCCTGCCCCCAGGGGTGATGACGAGGGACGAACGAGACCAGCAGCTAGGGACTCCTTGATGTAGGTCTCCAACGCCTCACGTTCAGGTCGGGAGATACTGTATAACCTTCCCTTGGGGTAGACAGCTCCAGGAACCAGGTTGATGGCACAATCATATGGTCGGTGGGGAGGAAGTGACAGAGCCTTCTGCTTACTGAAAACTTCCCCCAAATCGTGATATGTCTCGGGAACCAGGGACAAATCTGGGGGTTTAGCCTCAATCACCTGACTGGGAACCGAATGGGGGCAGGCAGTCTTGAGACAGTTAGCATGACAATCAAGGCTCCAACTTCGTTACCTTGCCCGTCACCCAATCGAACGTGGGATTGTGTTCCTTCAGCCAGGGGTATCCAAGGACCAGAGGAACATGGGAAGACGGCAGAATGAAAAATGAAATCATCTCAGAATGATTCCCCGACAACCGCATCTTAACCGGTTCAGTCCTCATCGTGATACGTGCCAGACTACTGCCGTTCAGAGTGGTCGCTTCAATGGCTTCCGGCAATTGCTCCTTGGAAAGCCCCAGCTGTTCCACCAACTCGGCATCAAGAAAGCTTCCATCGGCACCTGAATCGATAAAAGCGTTAAGCGCTAAGCTCTGATTCCTGTTCACAAGGGTAGCCGGGAAGCGGGGTCTGACAGAGGTACTGAGAGGTTGAAACTGGCTCGCTAAAAGTCCTCCCAACTTTAGCGAGCCGGGCAGTTCGACGACCGCCGGGAACAAGTGGAGAGGTAATGTCCCGAGCGACCACAGTAGAGGCAGCAGTTGGTCTTACGTCTATGTTGACGCTCCTCCTTGGTTAACCCGTGCCGCCCCCACTTGCATGGGTTCAGAATCGGGAGAGAGGTCCTCTCCACTAATCCTTAGTGGTGGAGAATGATCGACGTGTTCTGGTCCACCACCCGACCCGACTGGGAACTGAGAAGCTGATCGATTGGACGAACCCCATTGCTTCTCCCTCCTTCGCTCTCGGACTCGATTATCCACCCGAATAGACAAGGCTACCAAGCTGTCCAGGTCACTAGGCTCCGGATAGGAGATCAACTCATCCTTGAGCTGCTCCGACAGGCCCTGGTAAAAGGCCGCTTGCAAAGACTCCTCGTTCCACCCACTCTCCACAGCCAACGTCTTGAACTCGATCACGAAGTCGGCCACGCTGCGAGTTCCTTGGTGAAGAGAAAACAGACGCCTAGCTGCGTCCCTCCCTCGGACGGAATGGTCGAAGAGCTTCCTCATCTCGGCCGTGAACCCCTGGTATGAAGCCATGCAGGGATCCTGTCGTTCCCAAACGGCTGAAGCCCACTCCAGCGCTCGACCACGCAGCAACTCAATCAAAAAGGCTATCCTAGCCTTGTCAGTGGCATAAGAGTAGGGCTGTAGATCGAACACTAATCCACACTGCATAAGGAAGGAACGGCATCTTCCCAGCTCCCCTCATATTTATCCGGCGTCGGAACCTTGGGCTCACGGAGGGACACAACTTCAGAAGCGGCAGGCGAGATGGGTGAAACCGGTAGTGAGTCCTCCACCGGACACTGGCGTTGGTTCTGGACCTCCGTCAGGCCGGTAGAAAGGTTCCGAACTGACAACGCGATCTCCTGTAGTACCATGCTATGATGGCCCAACATCTTCTCCTGCTGGGTAATGGCATGGCGAACAGAGTCCAGGTCCGCTGGGTTCATATTTGGCCGGATCGTTCTGTCACAGTTCCCCTCAGCCAGAACCCAAAAGCAGACCAGGACAAGGAGAGTTGAACGAAGGTGAGGGTTTATTAGATACGACAAAAGGTGCAGAATAATCCAGGGACAGAGCGGGCGGCGTGGTTGAGTAGTTGGGGGTGCAGTACTGGGTCCAGTGATGGCTCGGCAGCCGCCGACCATCAGGCAGAGGTGGGGTGAAGGTTCCGGACGTGTGACTGCAGGTGGAACAAAAACGGAGGTAAGAACACAAAAACTCAACAAAGTACAAAATAACAAAACTCACGCTAGAACACTCTAAACTGATACACAGAACACCTACTGTTCATGGCTAACGATCCGGCAGGAACTGGATGTTTGGCCAGAGCCTAAAAAGGGTGATGATGAGGGCCAGGTGTGCAGATTGCTGACGGGATGCAGGTGCGGAAAACAAGAGAGCTCCCCGGAGCGTTCCCGAACCCTCGGGAAACTGGAGACTACGAACAGGAAACACTAGTCACCAGACAGGACCCGACTCAGACTGCCGGGATCGTTACAGAGGGCTGGCAGGCGGGCAGCAGGATGAGATAGTACTATTAAACCTTCCACTCCCAATCTGGCTGGATGTTCCTCTCTCTATCATTCTGCCGTTTCCATCCACTTACGCTATAATTAAGTTTGCTGACCCCCAGTCTCACAGCCTTAACTAGGCAATGGGAAATGTACAGCTACTGCAGATCTCTTAGCCTGGTGCGCTCGTCCTCTCTCTCTCTCTCTCTCTCTCTCTCTCTCTCTCTCTCTCTCTCTCTCTCTCTCTCGATCTCCCCCTGTAAATCTCTCTCTGGTCCCTCTCCCTGTATATCTCTCTCTGGTCCCTCTCCCTGTATATCTCTCTCTGGTCCCTCTCCCTGTATATTCCTCTCTGGTCCCTCTCCCTGTATATCTCTCTCTGGTCCCTCTCCCTGTATATTCCTCTCTGGTCCCTCTCCCTGTATATTCCTCTCTGGTCCCTCTCCCTGTATATTCCTCTCTGGTCCCTCTCCCTGTATATCTCTATCTGGTCCCTCTCCCCCTCTCAGAGTCTCTGTGGTGTGGTGGTAAGAGAATAATGATTATTATAATAATATAATAATAATAATATGCCATTTAGCAGATTATTAATCGAGTAATTGTGTAGAACACATTCGTTTACAAAGAATGTCCCCTCTCTCATTTTCAGCACTTGATTATCGGGCTATCGAACTGGCTCTACCCCTCCCTCCACCCACCCACCCTCCATCTATTCTCCTTCACTCTGACTGTCACACACACACACACACACACACACACACACACACACACACACACATACACACACACACACATACGTCTATGATTATGTCCATCCTGACAGCACCAAGAGAAAAACAGCATACACATAGCATTAGAAATGTGTTAAGAAGAGAGAGATGAAACCAAGTGTGCGTGTACATTTGCAGTCTGTCCCAAATGCTGCCGCTGTTCTTGACCTGACCGAAGATTTTAAAAGTTACAATTCAAAAAAGAATGTGAAATTAATTTAGATTATACAGTACATTTAATACTCTCTGTCCTTACATACCTTGTTAATTGAATTAACACCTTGCGAAGCATGAGATACTATTTCCTGCTAATGTTGGCACATTGTACAGATCCATCCACAGTCTATGGGAAACATTTATGAATTAGAATGTCTACTAAGCACCTTTATAATAAAGATATAGACACAATAGAAGGTGATTCATTATAATTTAATCAATTTAGTCTGAACTGGGTTCCACTGAGTTTAGGGGAAAGTTTGTTGAACAGAACAAACTTCACCACTGTATCCAGAGGACAAGGCCTAGAAACTGCAATGCATTTAGGGAGCCAACACGTCCACGTGGCTTCTGCATGACTCAAATAGAAAGAGGGAAAGAATGGGAAAACATAAATTGTTTCTGAACGTCAGAGGGCTCAGGCGGGAGTTGGGCAAACCTAACAGTACAGAGAAGGCTGAGGGTCATTTAATTAAAATGTTCCAACCAGGATCACTGTTTGTCTGGAAGACGGATAGACGGAGAGGAGGGAGAGGGAGAAGGGGTGGAGAGTGCCAGGAGGGTTGGAGAAGGTTGGGGTGGTGGTGGTGGTGACTGGGGGTAAGACGCTGTTATTCACAAAAGGTAGTATCAGCACCACAAGTAATGGATCACACACTGATGAGTCTGGAGCTGACAAAAAAGGACATCTGCATCACAGTTAATTCAATCATCACTTTCTAATACCTTTGTCTCTGTTCTCTCTCCTCTTACAGCATGTGGTCTCCTCTCCAGCTCCCATCAACTCCCAGGAGAAGATGAAGGGAGCTTTGAGTCTCTCAGACGGAAGGTAAGGAAGAGAGAGATTAAGGAGGAGAGACATAGAGAGGAGAGGATTATGTCATATCAGAAGTGTTCCCTTGATGTACCTTCATACAGGAACAGTTGGTGTTCACTTTTATTATGTCCCCCTCTCCAAAACGGGGATCAAAATATGAACCCGTAATCATTACAGATATGTGTGAGACTCATAGGCTGTGTGTGGTTATCACTGATACATGTTCAAAGATGTGCTATTTCAAGGGTGTCCCTTTCTGCAGTGCCTCCCATAGTTTTACTGATCTCCATATCAAAGGTTCCTGTGTTTTATGATCATAAGGAGTGTGTATGTGTGTGTGTGTGTGTACATGCTTGGTTGTCTGCCTGCCTGCCTGTGTGTGTGCTGTGTGTGTGTCCACACATCTACCTTGTCTCACTGTGTGTGTAACCATTCGAATACATCCACTGCTATCACTAACAGGATTAGCTGAATGGAAGGCAGAAGTCTATCATTGCTTATTGATCCGCTCCGATCCCCATCACAGGACAGATATTCTCTGGGGAACCCACACTCACACACACACTGGGGATCGTCAGCTCCCAGCTCAGGTATTACATTGTAGGAGATCTCTGAAGCGTCAAATGAGACACCCATCTCTCCCTATCAGGATAGAGTCAAATAAGTCAAAGATGCTCCTGGCCCACCTCCTATCCCCCCTCCTGCTTGGAAATACAATTAACTCCCTCTCCATGTCAAACGGTCCTGGATCAATAACTAATCCATTGATCAGTCCATCGATAATGCTGAGCAAAAGTGAAGGGGGGCTCTCTCTCCCTCTCTCTTACACCTTTCAAATCAATATGTTTTTCTGCCAACTTCAGCATCCCACTACTTTTTTAAGACTTTTCTTAATATCTGAAAGATATTGCTGGCGACAAAGCCTGTACTTTTATTTCCTGCAACCGACTTAGTCATGATTGCGTTAATGTATTTAAAAGTCCTGCCAACCCCTCAGTATCATCCCTATATTGTTATTTATTTTGCTCTTTTGCACCCCAGTATCTCTATTTGCACATAATCTCTTGCACATCTAGCATTCCAGTGTTAATACTATTGTAATTATTCTGCACTATAGCCTATTTATTGCCTTACCTCCATAACTTGCTACATTTGCACACACTGTATATATATTTTCTGTTGTATTTTTGACTTTATGTTTTTTACCCCATATGTAACTCTGTGTTGTTTTTATTGCACTGCTTTGCTTTATCTTGGCCAGGTCGCAGTTGTAAATGAGAACCTGTTCTCAACTGGCTTACCTGGTTAAATAAAGGTGAAATAAAAATAAATAAAAATAAACATTCATTCATGAACATTCTATTGTTGTTGTCTGACATAAAACTTATCCTTGTCATTATGACAAGTATAAACCTGGTAGAAACACAAAAACAGCAGTCTGCATGACATCGAAGCAGCCTGGTCGAAATGACAACCTTACCTACCCTATTTATTTCACCAAAAACCCAACTGTTTAAAAATGTATTTATGGTATGTCAATCTAGCAAGCCAGGCAACTAAAAGCAATGTTCTCCAGACAATGCTTTGGTTGGTTGCTAACGTTAGCTTGTTAGCTATCTAACTGCGTAGTCAGCTCATAAAATTAACAGAACATATCTGACTACCTTTTGAGTTTAACTGTAGCCAACATTTTATTCACCGTAACAGGAAAATTAACACATTACAAGGTAATTATTTACAAATGATTTACAAGTAGGCGAGAGTGGGGTAAGTTGAGCCAAAGGGGTAAGTTGAGCCAACCTTGTTTCTAGGACACCATTCACAACATTTATAATTTATCAAAATGTTTAGGAAGAGGTCTGTGAAGGAAGAAACCACATGGTAAGCAAGTTAAGTCCAAAAAACTGATTTTCCAAATTAATTTATTGTCCAAATTAATGTATTGTGTTAGAGGTTTCATGATGCTTGTATCTAAACCAAAGTAGATCATTTAAAGATTATTCTATACATTAGTTGGGGTCTCTGTAAGCTTCAATGTGAGGTCCTAAACCTAACATGAAAGTGCATCATTGTAGCTGTTTGGGCTAATATAGTCAAAATGTTTGCCTTGAGTTAAGTTGAGCCAATGGCCATCGGTTAAGCTGTTGGTTGAGCCAATGGCAAGTTGAGCAAATTGTAGTGTTTTCTTCCCAGGTGTAATGCAAGGCATTATCACTGGGATATGAGGTAACAACAGGGCCTGGACTATGTTAAAAGTGTTTTAAAACGTACAAATGGTTTGTTAGTTGTTAAGCCTGTGTTAAAAGATGCTTAAAATGATTAAAATACAAAAAAGTGATTGTGTTGAATTGTGTTTGGGGAATAAAGATGGACATGGTTTTATAAAGGTAGTGGTAATATTTAATTCAGTACAGACATTTTTAGGGGGCTTAACTTACCCTGTCCAGCTGCTCCACTTACTCCATACCCGGGGTATGTTGTGCCAAGAGACCATTTTTTTTGGACAAGCTATATTTTTCAAAACTGTAATGTTTACATGAATTCTGATTATTTCCAGGGATACACAACATCCTGAAATATATGTAGATATTTTTGCTAGAAAAAATACAATATTTCCCTTGACGGAGTGATGCTGAATGTAAAACATTGTTCAATTTACCCCACTCCCCCCAATGGCGAGCTGCTAACATACTGTTATGAATGTGATGAAATGAATGCAGTGCATTTTTGTTGGATTTAGCTTGCTCTCACGTCAGGTTACCATGACAATGATCACAACAACAGGGTCAAAGTTGAATGTCTCTTGCTCAGTTGCAGCAAACAATGGCGATATAAAGGTGAATGCCGACAAGAATGTGGAAAAAAATTGGCTGTTTGAAACGGGACCATATAAACATTGCCCAATTCTTTTTTCAGGCAACATACCACAAATCTTATGTGAATTAGGTATCTCGCTCCAACCTCTTAGCACAGTGTGTAAAGCAACAGTTACCAGGGAGAGAGTGAGAAGAGAAAAGGGGTAGTGGGGAGATTGGGAGAAGCACAATGAAGCCATTGGTTAAACCAATTGAGACAGACTCAAAATGAAGACAGAATTCACACAACAATCAATATTCTACACGTACACATCTCCATATTTTATATATTGTCTATACAGTGTAGGACTTTTAGCAACCTAAAAGCCCAACCTTGGTAAGAGGTAGGACAGTGATGGGCCTATTAGTTGGAAAGATCAAGCTCGCTTACATATCATTCGAGTTCATTTGTTGACTGCTGCCATCTTCCATTCTTCAGCAATGACATCCTACTATAATTCCCTCCTGTCAGCTGAGTCCTATCTGTTTGAACTGTGTACTTTACGAACAATGGGAACATCAAGAGGGCAGAGATAGAAGGAATGAAAAAGAGGAGGTGAGAGATGAGAAGAGAGAGAGAGAGAGAGAGAGAGAGAGAGAGAGAGAGAGAGAGAGAGAGAGAGAGAGAGAGAGAGAGAGAGAGAGAGAGAGAGAGAGAGAGAGAGAGAGAGAGAGAGAGAGAGAGAGACAGTGTTTGAGAAAGAGAGGATAATAATCTGTGCATTAGCTGACAGCAGCTCACGCTCCGTGACTCAGGTGTCAGAAGGGTGAAAGAGGGCCGACGCAAATGAGAGAAATTAATAACACAGTTGGCTGTTGAGAAAGAGACACATACTGTATGAGGAGAAGCCTCAACGTGTTCTTCTGGATGCAGCTGTGACAAGACCAGAAGAATTAGTCCAATTAAAATGTGTAATTGCTTCGCTAATTCCCCCTGTTAATTTCTCTCTGGGTGCGCAGAGGGGTGATAGCATAATAGGCAGAGCATTTTTAACCCCTCGCCTCTCCCTCCTGCCTTCTATCCCTCTCCTCTGTTCTCTCTCTCTCTCTTTCTCTTTCTCTCTTTGAATAGCTCCTCTCTGCCCCACATCCCTGTCTGTACCCCCAACCGATTTCTCTATGGAGTCTCCAAAAGTCTCCTTTTGTCTTTTGTCCTTCTCTTAGAATACCAGACTGCTTCATTTAACCCTTTCCTGCAGTCAATGACCAAAGCGTCCTCTTTGGCCTCATGGGTGGAATGTTATTAATATTCTTCACAAATATTTAAAAACAACAAAAATCCAGTGTTTCTATTTCAAACAGTTTTGTTATATTTCAGTCTTCTGTGATGTATATAAAGTGTAATATTGGGATGCTAACTCAAAATGTAATACATTTTAACTCTATATCCGATATGGTACAGGTGTCTTCTTTTTTTAAGCACATAACCATGTGTGTGAGGTGTATACTTTTGTTTCAAAGTAGATTTGTTTAAGACTACCAATAATCACTCTGTGTGACCCTGATTTAGCCCACTGCAGTAAAAGGGAAAGCTACAGAGAAAGAGACATACAGTCAGTGGGGGAAATGTTTTTAGTGAACCAGTAGTGTAGCCTAGTAATGGTGGGAATTGAATATATATATTTATTAGAGTATGAATAATTGAAACAGAATGTATCAACTTTCAGGAAAATCAACCAAAACATGACACTCCAACAGACAGTGATTTGAGAGACAAAGAAGACAAGTGGGTTTCCATTGTTGTTGGTTGAGGAGAAACTTGCCACTATGCAGCATGTCCTTGAGCATGAAGCTTTTAGCAAATCACCTTTCATAGTTGCTTACTGTGGCTATGCCTTACAAAAAATACACGTCAAACTTGCAGTTTCACATGTGAAATTGCTGTTTGCACATGTTGAGCTTAAACTCACATGTGAAACCATATTTTCACATTTATTAAATTTAGAGATCACATGTTAACACCAACTTTTCACATGTGAGGAAAAAAAACATGTTTTCACATCATGTGAATTGCAGTTGCACATGTGAAATTTGCGGTTTCACATGTTAAGAACTTTCACATGTGCAAATGTGGATATGCAGTTTCACATGAGAAAAACTTTCTCATGTGAAAATGTCACATTCACATATGGAATTGCATTTTCACAGGTAGAAATCACGTGAAAATCCCATTTGCAGTTTCACATATAAGAAACTAACTTTCACATGTGGTGGTGAAATAGTGTTATTCTCCTCACATGTGAAAAGGTGGTGTTAACATGTTGCAGTAGCAATGTTTCCACATATGGAATTGCTAATTCTGTAATGCCATTCTGTAAAAAGGTAACTTAGCCTACCTGAGTATAATAATTAAAGTGTGTTAAAAATAATAATCTCTAGTTTCTGAGCCATCCATTCGGAGTGTTACTACTGCAGTCGCACGTCTCTCTTCTTCATATGTGAGAAGCTAGCGCTCTGTGTCTCCTTATTTATAATGTATAACTTGTTACAATTAGCACTGTCAGAGCTAATCAGTTAACTCAAGTTCACTTTTTTGGGTGGGGCATTGTCTGAAAGCGTTCGAAATACACTGAAAACATCAGAAATACATAATCTATACAGCTTTAAACAACAATGTGATTTCAAAACAAGTTGACTTTGAGGTTAAAGAAATAAATATTTTGTTTATAAATTTACCAGATTTTGATAACCATTACCTTGGACAAAATCAAGATGTCAATATTCTTGTAATGCTTTTTGTATAAAAAATCAGAAATTACAGCTCAATTTGAGCAAATTATGAAGTTGCGATTAATCACAGCAAATCCTGTGATAAACTCGATTACATTTTTGAATCCTTTGACAGCCCTAGTTGACAAAAAAATGTGAAAATGCACATATGAAAGTGTAGTGGACATGAGTCAATTATGGTTGCTCATGGGCACGTGATCAGGTTGCCCCGCCTGCGACATTAAAATTAGTGTTGGCCCTCTTGGTCTAATGGTCAAGCTGTTGGCCTTTTTTGTGGGGGACCTGGGTTCTCAACCTGCCAGTTACAAAAACACGTGAATCTTAAGTGAAATGTTGAGAAACCATGTCTGAGTCATGTGAAAAATGCACGTGATACTTAACATGTGTACAATAACCATATGTCATGTGAAACTTTAAAATGTTGGTATTATTTTGTACAGTTTCAATTTTTCACGTGTTCTTTTCACTTCATTTGTTCATGTGTTTTTTTTGTAAGGGTGTGTGCTGTCTGTCTGTCTGTTTGTCTGTCTGTCTGTCTGTCTGTCTGTCTGGCACCACGGTGTAAAACATCAACTACAGCACAGTATATCAACAGGTGCCATCTTTTCATAAGAACAACCTAATGACCAACATCCCTTGCAATCTGTTAGTTATCTCTGTCAATCCAAGAACCCTCTATGTGATTGATCCCTAAGCTTTTAAAGCAGGAATCCGCAGGTCGTGGGCGACTCTATGCCTCGACCACTTCTTGTGTAGTACATGAGTTCAAAGTGAAAACACTACACAAGAAGTAGGGTGGCATAGGGTCACCCACGACCTGCGGATTCCTGCTTTAAATCAAATCAAACTAGAGAGCAGTAAATTATATGGGATTATAATGATCGTTCCATCAATCAAATCTCAGGACGTAGCTACCCACATGAGCAAGAGAGGATGAGGTAAATAAAACAAAAATGATCTACTTGAAAGTAATTGTCTCTTTTACGTGTCCATCGATTCTCTTGTGAAAAAGCATGACAGTAGTTTGCTTATCATGTGAAATATAATAGTACGTTTCAGACAAACTCCAGACCAGCCATTACATTTACAGATGCTATTTCGTTAGCTAGCTGGCCTCTGACATTCATCCTAGCTTTACTATCAACTTGCTAACTTTATCAGGCAGCACGAAAAATGCCCCTCTCAATTTCACTGCAAATAGATAAGCTAGCTAAAAGTAAACTGGTGACAACATGATCAAGCTTATGAATATGTAAAACTGTTTACAAAATGATGGCACATTAAAGGTAGTTGTGGTACTCAGCAACTTGAACCAGCACTGAAATTTGAGCAGTGAGGTTAATTTCTTCCCCCTCTCTGCTCTTTTCCTCAGGTTGAAGCACATCCCTAACACCCAGACAGATCTAAAGAACTTGGGAACCTCCCAGCCATCAGGAGAATCATCTTGTTCTTGGAGTTTATTCACAAGGTTAGATAGAAATAGATCCACACATGTTATTCTCTATCATGCAGAATTGTAGCTTTTAACTTGGGAAGCTCATTCAATAATACAGACGTGGGTGATTTATGTCCCAGGGGACTGAACTGTGTGCAATTTTTTTGTTCAATTTAGACCACAATTAGTTGAATGAGGTGTTAGAGAAGTGCTGGAACAAAAACCTGTTCACTCCTGTGTAAAGAACCTATGGCTGTCATGACTTCAATTGACTAAATACAGTTACCATTGTCTTTTGTTAATCTATGCAGGTTTGTCATATGATGAGCCTGGTGGACATGGATACAACCATACTCCATGGCAGGACATTTCCCTGCATCCAGCTTGAGGCCTACTACCAGCAGGAACATGGAGCACTCCATGTTAGTGTCAGTTAGTTATGCATATATATTTAAAAAAATATATATAGCTGATACTCCACTCATATGCAGAGTGGAGAAGCCCTATGCACCATAAACATGTTTACTCATGGAGTAACTCCCTGTCAGAGAGACTGATTAGACGGTTTTGCCGGAGGCCCTGGGCCAATGGGAGGTCAGGGATGAGGGCTTAGGGGTCAGAGGTAGTGAGAGCGAAGTTACAGACATGAAGATACAACTTGAACCACAGAGTAAGGCATCCATATGTCTGATTGGAAGGCACCCTTATAGTCAACAATGTACAGTTGAAGTCGGAAGTTGACATACACTTAGGTTGGAGTCATTAAAACTCATTTTTCAACCACTCCACAAATTTCTTGTTAACAAACTATAGTTTTGGCAAGTCGGTTAGGACATCTACTCTGTGCATGACACAAGTAACTTTTTCCAACAATTGTTTACAGACAGATTATTTCACTTATAATTCACTGTATAACAGTGGGTCAGAAGTTTACATACACTAAGTTGACGGTGCCTTTAAACAGCTTGGAAAATTCCAGAAAATGATATCATGGCTTTAGAAGCTTCTGATAGGGTAATTTACATAATTTGAGTCAATTGGAGGTGTACCTGTGGATGTATTTCAAGGCCTACCTTCAAACTCAGTGCCTCTTTGCTTGACATCATGGGAAAATCAAAAGAAATCAGCCAAGAAAAATAATTGTAGACCTCCACAAGTTTGGTTCATCCTTGGGAGCAATTTCCAAACGCCTGAAGGTACCACTTCCATCTGTACAAACAATAGTATGCAAGTATAAACACCATGGGACCACGCAGCCGTCATACCGCTCAGGAAGGAGACGCGTTCTTTCTCCTAGAGATGAACGTACTTTGGTGCGAAAAGTGCAAATCAATCCCAGAACAACAGCAAAGGACCTTGTGGAGATGCTGGAGGAAACAGGTACAAAAGTATCTATATCCACAGTAAAACGAGTCCTATATCGACATAACCTGAAAGGCCGCTCAGCAAGGAAGAAGCCACTGCTCCAAAACCGCCATAAAAAAGCCAGACTACGGTTTGCAACTGCACATGGGGACAAAGATCGTACTTTTTGGAGAAATGTTCTCTGGTCTGATTAAACAAAAGTAGAACTGTTTGGCCATAATGACCATCGTTATGTTTGGAGGAAAAACGGGGGGCTTGCAAGATGAAGAACACCATCCCAACCGTGAAGCACGGGGTGGCAACATCATGCTTTGGTGGTGCTTTGCTGCAGGAGGGACTGGTGCACTTCACAAAACAGATGTCATCATGAGGAAGGAAAATTATGTGGATATATTGAAGCAACATCTCAAGACATCAGTCAGGAAGTTAAAGTTTGGTCGCAAATGTGTCTTCCAAATGGACAATGACCCCAAGCATACTTCCAAAGTTGTGGCAAAAATGGCTTAAGGACAGCAAAGTCAAGGTATTGGAGTGGTCATCACAAAGCCCTGACCTCAATCCAATAGAACATTTGTGGGCAGAACTGAAAAAGCGTGTGCGAGCAAGGAGGCCTACAAACCTGACTCAGTTACACCAGCTCTGTCAGGAGGAATGGGCCAAAATTCACCCAACTTATTGTGGGAAGCTTGTGGAAGGCTACCCGAAACGTTTGACCCAAGTTAAACAATTTAAAGGCAATGCTACCAAATTCTAATGGAGTGTATGTAAACTTCTGACCCACTGGGAATGTGATGAAAGAAATAAAAGCTGAAATAAATCATTCTCTCTACTATTATTCTGACATTTCACATTCTTAAAATAAAGTGGTGATCCTAACTGACCTAAGACAGGGATTCTTTACTAGGATTAAATGTCAGGAATTGTGAAAAAACTGAGTTTAAATGTATTTGGCTAAGGTGTATGTAAACTTCCGACTTCAACTGTAAATGTTAACTCTCTTGCTCTTTCAAGAGCGTTCAGTACACTCTTAGAATTTTTTTTGCTATCTAGAACCTAAAAGGGTTCTTCAGCTGTCCCCATAGGAGAACCCTTTGAAGAACCCTTTTGGTTCCAGGTAGAACCCTTTTGGGTTCCATGTAGAATCCCTTTCCACAAAGGGTTCTACATGGAACCCAAAAGGGTTCTACTTGGAACCAAAAAAGGGTACTACCTGGAACCAAAAAGGATTATCCTATGGGGACAGCCGAATAACCAATTTTTCTAAGAGTGTACCTCTATCCATCTCTCTACAGGTGCTAGAGACAGAATATTCCAAGGACCTCCAGAGCCTTCCGACCAACTACTCTCCAGAGCACAGAAAAGTAACCTCCGCTGGTGGTAATATACTTTATTCACTATGTAAACCTTCACTATGGCTGTCTGTCTGTGTGATGACATATAGCATATTATCCAGGGCCACTGGCTGGATTGGATTCACTGTACTAACTCTAAAACTCATGCGACCTTCTCCCACTAAAAGTCTCCTAGACTTTTATAAAAACTAACGTGTCCATCATTCTGTTCCCAGGTGAGTCTTTTGGGCCATGGAACTCTAGAGCAGCACATTAAAAAAACTGTCACCATGTTGTCAGCTATTGACGGTTTCCTGAGTAAAGATCAAGGCTTTAAATGGTCAAATTTGGGCGATGGCCACCAAATGCAATAAAGTTTTGTATAAACTACTTGTTCATTTTTTAACAGGTTTACAAAACAATAACTGTTTCTTACCCTGTTCTAGTTGTACTAGCTACTATGGTAACTTAAACATCTGGCAACATGCAGACTTTATCCATCAAGACAACACTTAGAGCTTATGATTCTTAAGGGCTAAGATCAATGCAAGTCTCATATCCAGGGTGAATACATTTGTATTAATGTATAAAGGACATCACATAGGTGTGCCAACAAAAATATATATCCCAGACAAGACTGAAGAATAGGACAAATAGGCTGTGTTTAGATAGGCAGCTCAAGTCTGCTCTTTTTTTCACTAATTGGTCTTTTGACCAATCAGGTCAGCTCTGAAAAAGAGCTGATGTGAAAAGATCTGATGTGATTTGTCAGAAGACCAATTAGTGAAAAAAAGATTAGAAATAGGCTGCCTGTCTAAAGGCAGCCAGGGACAAGTGAATATAAGTCAGTTCTTGTGTTCGTAGAAGTTTGTATGAATTTGAGTGGTTACATACACTACATGTTAAATGGCTACGAGACAGAGATAAGGAGACTCTTGCTGTAATCAAAGGGAAGGTACCACTGAAGGCCCCAGTATTCAGGCAGGCAGCTTGAAGCAGATGTGTGTCACCATCCAAGCCCTTGTCACAGCATCCGGTGGCCCGATAGGGAGATGACAATAAATATATTATGTAAGTTTCACCACCAAAGCCATGTTAGCATTTACTGCACATGTTGCTGAACGATCTGACCATTTTGTTATAAATGGGCAATTCAAATACAATATCCAGTTCATATGCATTGACTCTAATACCTCTATGGTCCTGTGGTGGTATGGCAGCATGCTGCTTTCTAGTGATCTTACTTCCTCTCCACTTGAAATGCAATAACAACAAAAACATGAATAACAATAAGCCTAATCAATCAGTAACTTGGCTAACTAGGCTAATTAAACATTCATGTAAATGTTCACATCAGCCAAATTATACCCAACCAGCCTAATAGTCTATTTGCAGTGAAATTGGGAGGGGCATTTTTCTTGGCAACTTTTTCAGTCACCAATTAATCAATAAACCGGCAGTGGAATGAAGTAGTTTGACAAGTGTTCAAAAGTAAGTAACAAGTCTTTAAAATATAGCAAGCAAATATATAGAAACCTAGCAAACATTACCTACACTGCAGTGATGATGGTGGGAGTTAGCTAGCTAGCTAGCTTTCCACCATCAGTTTCAATTTAGCTAGCTATGTAGCTAGCTAACGGCATTCATAATCAAATAAAATCAAATAAAATGGTATTTGCCACATGCGCCGAATACAACAGGTGTAGACATTACAGTGAAATGCTTACTTACAAGCCCTTAACCAACAATGCAGAGTAAAACAAATTTAAAAAAGTGTTAAGCAAAAACAATAAAAGCAAATAACTAAAGAGCAGCAGTAAAATAAAATAACCATAGGGAGTCTATATACAGGGGGGTACCGGTGCAGAGTCAATGTGCGGGGGCACCGGCTAGTCGAGGTAATTGAGGTAATATGTACATGTGGGTAGAGTTAAAGTGACCATGCTTAAATAATAAACATAGTAGCAGCAGAGTAAAAAAGGGGGACGGGGTGGGGGTGGGGGGGCAGTACAAATTGTCCGGGTAGCCATGATTAGCTGTTCAGGAGTCTTATGGCTTGGGGGTAGAAGCTGTTGAGAAGCCTTCTGGACCTAGACTTGGCGCTCCGGTACCGCTTGCCATGCGGTAGCAGAGAGAACAGTCTATGACTAGGGTGGCTGGAGTCTTTGACAATTTTGAGGGCCTTCCTCTGACACCGCCTTGTATAGAGGTCTTGGATGGCAGGAAGCTTGGCCCCAGTGATGTACTGGGCCGTACGCACTACCCTCTGTAGTGCCTTGCGGTCGGAGGCCGAGCAGTTGCCATACCAGGCGGTGATGCAACCAGTCAGAATGCTCTCGATGGTGCAGCTGTATAACTTTTTCAGGATCTGAGGACCCATGCCAAATGTTTTCAGTCTCCTGAGGGGGAATAGGCTTTGTCATGCCCTCTTCACGACTGTCTTGGTGTGTTTGGACCATGATAGTTCGTTGGTGATGTGGACACCAAGGAACTTGAAGCTCTCAACCTGTTCCACTACAGCCCCGTCGATGAGAATGGAGACGTGCTCAGTCCTATGTTTTTTCTCCTTTGTCTTGATCACGTTGAGGGAGAGGTTGTTATCCTGGCACCACACGTTAACTGAGAACGCACCCCTGAGGGGCCCCCGTGTTGAGGATCAGCGTGGCAGATGTGTTGTTACCTACCCTTACCACCTGGGGGCGGCCCGTCAGGAAGTCCAGGATCCAGTTGCAGAGGGAGGTGTTTAGTCCCAGGATCCTTAGCTTAGTGATGAGCTTTGAGGGCACTATGGTGTTGAACGCTGAGCTGTAGTCAATTAATAGCATTCTCATGTAGGTGTTCCTCTTGTCCAGGTGGGAAAGGGCAGTGTGGAGTGCAATAGAGATTGCATCATCTGTGGATCTGTTGGGGTGGTATGCAAATTGGAGTGGGTCTAGGGTTTCTGGGATAATGGTGTTGATGTGAGCCATGACCAGCCTTTCAAAGCACTTCATGGCTACAGACGTGAGTGCTACGGGTCGGTAGTCATTTAGGCAGGTTATCTTAGTGTCCTTGGGCTCAGGGACTATGGTGGTCTGCTTGAAACATGTTGGTATTACAGACTCAGTCAGGGACATGTTGAAAATGTCAGTGAAGACACTTGCCAGTTGGTCAGCACATGCTCAGAGTACACGTCCTGGTAATCCGTCTGGCCCTGTGGCCTTGTGAATGTTGACCTGCTTAAAAGTCTTACTCACATCGGCTACAGAGAGCGTGATCACATAGTCATCCGAAACAGCTGGTGCTCTCATGCATGCTTCAGTGTTGCTTGCCTCGAAGCGAGCATAGAAGTGATTTAGCTCGTCTGGTAGGCTTGTGTCACTGGTCAGCTCGCGGCTGTGCTTCCCTTTGTAGTCTGTAATAGTTTTCAAGCCCTGCCACATCCGACGAGCGTCAGAGCCGGTGTAGTACGATTCAATCTTAGTCCTGTATTGACTCTTTGCCTGTTTGATGGTTCGTTGGAGGGCATAGCAGGATTTTTATAAGCGTCCGGGTTAGAGTCCCACTCCTTGAAAGCGGCAGCTCTAGCCTTTAGCTCAGTGCGGATGTTGGGGTATGTACGTACGGTCACTGTAGGGACGACGTCATCGATGCACTTATTGATGAAGGCAGTGACTGATGTGGCGTACTCCTCAATGCTATCTGAAGAATCCCGGAACATATTCCAGTCTGTGCTAGCAAAACAGTCCTGTACCTTAGCATCTGCGTCATCTGACCACTTTTTTATTAACCGAGTCACTGGTGCTTCCTGCTTTAGTTTTTGCTTATAAGCAGGAATCAGGAGGATAGAGTTATGGTCAGATTTGCCAAATGGAGGGCGAGGGAGAGCTTTGCATGCGTCTCTGTGTGTGGGGTAAAGGTGGTCTAGAGTTTTTTTTCCTCTGGTTGCACATTTAACATGCTGGTAGAAATTAGGTAGAGCGGATTTCAGTTTTTCAATCAGTAGGTTAACTAGCAAATATATTTGTTTTCACCTTGCATCTAAAGCTGCCTGATTAAGCTAGCTAGCCAGTTGATAGTAAAGCTAGGATGAATGTCAGAGGCCAGCTAGCTAACAAAATAGCATCTGTCAATGTAATGGCTGGTCTGGAGTTTGTCTGTAATGTACCATTATATTTCACATGATAAGCAACCTACTGTCATGCCTTTTCACAACAACAACAAAATCTATGAACACAGATAAAAGAGACGATTACTTTCAAGTAGATCGTCTTGGTTTTATTTACCTCATCCTCTCTTGCTAATGTGGGTAGCTACTTCCTGAGATTTGATTGATGGAACAATCCAGTCAATGGTTAGGCGGCTGTGGTTTTGGCAGAGGGAATTGATTGGTCAGGAGTAAAAGGTCCTGCCCCCAGAGCGCAAATCACATTTTTACTTGCGAATCTCTGTCTACAAACCTACAAAAGTTGACGAATCTCTTGCTAATGTGACAACAGTGACAGAACTCAGAGCACGCGCAGATTCAAAATATTAATCCTCGTAAAAATTCAAATAAATTATACTTGCAAATCTTCTTGAATGTATTCAAATGTCAAGTTACAGGTTTGCAACTGTTGTTAAATCTTTCACATATCATGATACAAGCTTGCGAAATTAAATTACACATTTGCGAATCGTACTTGCAACCACGAATCTCAATGAATGACCACGAAATTCAAAATACAAACTCCCGTAGTTCTGTCATCATTATAATCCCATAGAATTACACCCCATCTTTTTCTCATCAGTCAATCCATTGTTGAGTTGTGATTTGACATGGGTTAGTAGGTGGAGTTGATCCTAGAATGAATGGAGGAACAGACAAACACACACATACACACACTCACACACGTACACACACACATACACACAGGCACATTTAGCTTTTTTTGTGTTATTTCTTACATTAATTGCTACAAGCATTTCCCTGCACCTGCTTTAACATCTGCTAACCTTTGAATGCGACAAATAAACTTTGAATAAACTTTGATTTGACAAGGCTTGCATGCACAGACATGCACACACACACACACACACACACACACAATATCTGTCAGTGTGTCTAGGTAGGCAGTCCATTGAATACCTATCCGTCATGGTTAGTTACACGCCTGTCAGCTGCTCTCCCACTGCTCAGCAGTCTAGCCCTGACCCCTGACCTGGAAGCATTATATCTAAATCACATTACATGCCTTGTTTGCTTTAACTTACCTTCTAAAGCCAGCAGAGTGAGACATCTGTCTGTCTGTCTGTCAGTCCCTGTTAGGGTTAACCCCCAACACGGCAACCACAACAGCTTCATTAGCTGATCTCATTTACCATGTGTGTTGTGTGTGTATTGTGTGTGTGTATTGTGTGTGTGTGTATTGTGTGTATTGTGTGTGTGTGTGTGTGTGTGTGTGTGTGTGTGTGTGTGTGTGTGTGTGTGTGTGTGTGTGTGTGTGTGTGTGGGGGTGTAGGCGAATGGGTTTCTTTGAGTGCTGAGGAGGTGATTAAAAACCTGATCTAAAGACAATATCATGCAGAATACGACAACAAAAATAAGCTGGGATTCATTCTATTCAGTACTAATGAATGTGAGAGAGAAGCCTTCTGTTTGTTCATGTTTAGCCATTAAGTCTGGTGCCACGGCCTTGTTGCCTTTGTCAGCTGCAGATGTTCCCCACTGAAGGAGTGTCCTGCCTAGCAAATAACAACCTCATTAGCACAGCAGTGAGAGGTGTGTGTTCTTATGTGTGTGTGTGTGTCCTTGTGACAAGCGTCTCCATTCATACACTGAACATGTAATGCCAACACCCCAAAGAAAATGTAAATCTATAGCTTGTTTGAGGAAAGGGAGGAGAGGCAGAAATGGAGGGAGAGAGGGAGCTTGGGAGGTAGAGAGAGGGAAAGGCAGATTTAGAGGGAGATGGAGAATGAGGGAAGGAGAGAGAAAGGGAGAGGTGGAGGATACAGATAGGGAAGGAGGGATGGATGGAGATTGGCGTTTTGTTCCTATCTTACATTAAGGTCACTCAAGTTCCACTCAAAGCCCATATCCATCCAGTATTTATTTCCACTGTGTGGTGTGTGTGTGTATATGCAGTGGTGTAGTTGTGCCTGGAGAAGTGGGTATACTCTAATTTTGCCAGAAACTTCCCAAACGGCCCACCCAGCGAAGGAAAGGCGCCCTGTGTGAAACATTCTATGAGAAACAGTGACACTCTGAATGACTTAAGATGATAAATCCCATATTTGTCTTTCACAGTCAGGCCAACCCAAGCTGTACTGTGCAGTAGGCTAATAGTAGGCCTACTATTGGAACAGATAAATTAGGCTGTCAACTGAGTCAGAAATTAGCAGGTTTCAGATCTTTTAATTTTTTTATCAGGTTTTCGCTCTGTCAAACTTTTTTAGTAGAAAATCAACAAATTGGATGTTCCAAGTCCATAACAATGCTTAACCTCTATGGGATCGGTTTCCCATATACGAGACGGTTGAGCTAACGTGCGCTAATATGATTAGCATGACTGTTGTATGTAACAGAAAACTTTCCAGGACATAGACATGTTTTATATGTGCAGAAAGCTTAAATTCTTGTTAATCTAACTGCACTGTCCAATTTACAGTAGCTATTACAGTGAAATAATACCATGCTATTGTTTGAGCAAAAAATGTATAATGGCAACTGGTTTGATACATTCATCTCTAAATCTGCTAAATGGCATATTATTTATTTTTATTATTTAAGGTAAATAATGTACTTACATTCAGTAATAGTGCACTGATTTGTCATCCTAAGGGTCCCAGAGATAAAATGTAGCATAGCTTTGTTTGATAAAATCAATTTTTATATTCAAATGTAGGAACTGGGTTCTACAGTTTGAACTCCTGCTGTCACTGGCTCCACACCCACCCCGCCTGTCAAAAGGCTGATGTGGATGCGGTGTTGGAGTCAGGCGCAGGACACAGAAGCTTAGTCGATCCGACTTTAATAGTCACAGGAGCACAATACAAATCCAACGGGCCTCATAAACAGGATGCGAGCGAATACGCAAAACAGTGCGTAAAGTGCGAACAGCACTAACCATAAGAAAACAAATAACCTACACCAACAGACAGGCGTACAACGACACACAACTACAAACAAAACCAAAGGAAACTTATAGGTGACATAATCAATACGTGATATGGAACAGGTGCTCTAATCAGACAAAACCAAACAAACATAGATAACATCAAACGGTGGCAGCTAGTACTCCGGGGACGACGAACGCCGAAGCCTGCCCGAACAAGGAGGAGGAGCAGCCTCGGCGGAATTCGTGACAGTACCCCCCCCCCCCTTGACGCGCGGCTCCAGCCGTGCGCCGACCCCGGCCTCGGGGACGGCCAGGAGGACGTGGAGCAGGGCGCATAGGATGACTACGATGGAACTCAGTCAGGAGGGATGGATCTAGAATGTCCCTCCTAGGCACCCAGCACCGTTCCTCCGGACCGTACCCCTCCCACTCCACGAGATATTGTAGACCCCCCATCCGACGTCTCGAATCCACGATGGACCGGACTGAGTACGCCTCCGCCCCCTCGATGTCCAGTGGGGGCGGAGGGGTCTCTCTTATCTCACTCTCCTGGAGTGGACCAGCTACCACCGGCCTGAGGAGAGACACATGGAATGAGGGGTTAATGCGATAGTCATTAGGCAGTTGCAACCTGTAACACACCTCATTCAATCTCCTCAGGACTTTAAATGGCCCCACAAACCGCCGGCCAAGCTTCCGGCAGGGCAGGCGAAGGGGCAGGTTTCGAGTCGAGAGCCAGACTCGATCTCCAGGGGCGTAGACTGGACCGTCACTGCGGTGGAGGTCGGCGCTCGCCTTCTGCCTGTGGATGGCCCGCTGCAGATGTACGTGGGCAGCGTTCCACGTTTCCTCCGAGCGCTGAAACCACTCATCCACCGCAGGAGCCTCGATCTGGCTCTGATGCCATGGTGCCAGAACCGGCTGATAACCTAACACACACTGAAAAGGGGTCAGGTTAGTTGAGGAGTGGCGGAGAGAGTTCTGAGCCGTCTCTGCCCAGGGGATATACCCCGACCACTCCTCCGGCCGGCCCTGTCAATAGGATCTCAGAAACCGACCCACATCCTGGTTCACTCTCTCCACCTGCCCATTACTCTCAGGGTGGTAACCCGAGGTAAGGCTAACCGAGACCCCCAAGCGTTCCATGAACGCCCTCCAGACTCTAGAGGTGAATTGGGGACCCCGATCAGACACTATATCCTCGGGAACCCCGTAGTGCCGGAAGACGTGGATGAACAAAGCCTCAGCGGTCTGTAGGGCAGTAGGGAGACCCGGCATTGGAATGAGACGACAGGCCTTAGAGAACCAATCCACAACGACCAGAATAGTGGTATTCCCCTAAGAGGGGGGAAGGTCCGTGACAAAGTCCACCGAGAGGTGAGACGACGGCCGTTGTGGAACGGGCAGAGGTTGTAACTTCCCCCTGGGCAGGTGTCTAGGCGCCTTACACTGAGCGCACACCGAGCAGGAGGAGACATAAACCCTCACATCCCTAGCCAATGTTGGCCACCAGTACTTAACACTAAGGCAGTGCACTGTCCGGCCAATACCTGGATGTCCAGAGGAGGGTGACGTATGAGCCCAATAGATGAGACGATCACGGACCTCGAGCGGCACGTACGTCCGACCCACTGGACACTCTGGGGGAGTAGGGTCGGTGCGTAACGCCCGCTCAATTTCCGCATCGACCTCCCATACCACCGGTGCCACCAGACAAGACTCCGGCAGTATGGGAGTGGGCTCAATGGACCTCTCCTCTGTGTCATACCGCCGGGACAGGGCGTCTGCCTTACCGTTCTGGGACCCTGGGATGTAAGTGATCTTAAAAACGAACCGGGTCAGGAACATGTTCCACCTAGCCTGACGAGGGTTCAATCTCCTCGCTGCCCGGATGTACTCCAGGTTGCGATGGTCAGTCAGAATGAGAAAAGGGTGTTGAGCCCCCTCAAGCCAATGCCTCCACACCTTAAGGGCTTGAACCACGGCTAACAGCTCCCTGTCCCCTACGTCATAATTACGCTCCGCCGGGCTGAGCTTCTTAGAATAAAAAGCGCAGGGACGGAGCTTAGGAGGCGTGCCGGAGCGCTGCGATAGTACTGCCCCAATACCGGCCTCTGACGCGTCCACCTCTACCTGAACGCTAAAGTGGGGTCCGGGTGCGCCAGCACCGGAGCCGAAGTGAACAGGTCCTTCAGTTTACGAAACGCCCTGTCCGCTTCAGCCGACCACTGCAAACGCACCGGGCCCCCCTTCAGCAGGGAAGTAATGGGAGCTGCTACCTGTCCAAAACCCCAGATAAACCTCCGGTAGTAATTGGCAAAACCCAAAAACTGCTGCACCTCTTTAACAGTGGTTGGGGTTTGCCAGTTACGCACGGCTGACACCCGGTCAATCTCCATCTTCACCCCTGACGCGGACAACCGATGACCCAAGAAGGAGATGGACTCCTGGAAAAACAGACATTTCTCTGCCTTGACATACAAGTCATGCTCCAACAGCCTACCCAACACTCGGCGCACCAGGGCTACATGCTCGGCTCGTGTAGCAGAGTACACTAGGATGTCGTCAATGTACACTACCACTCCCTGCTCATGCAGGTCCCGGAAGATCTCGTCCACAAATGATTGGAAGACTGAAGGAGCATTCATTAACCCGTATGGCATGACAAGATACTCATAATGACCTGAGGTGGTACTAAATGCCGTCTTCCATTCATCCCCCTCCCTAATGCGCACCAAGTTATAAGCGCTCCTGAGATCCAGTTTTGTGAAGAAACGCGCTCCGCGTAATGATTCAGTCATACTCGCAATCAGAGGTAGAGGGTAACTGTATTTCACAGTAATCTGATTGAGACTACGATAATCAATACACGGGCGCAAACCTCCGTCCTTCTTCTTCACAAAAAAGAAACTCGAGGACGCAGGGGAAGTGGAGGGCCGTATGTATCCCTGTCTCAGGGACTCCGCTATGTATGTTTCCATAGCCGCCGTCTCCTCTTGTCTGGAGGTTTATTGCACAATCTCCCTGTCTATGAGGTGGCAATCGCGTCGCCCTCGTCTTGCTGAACACGAGTGCCAAATCCTCATACTCAGGGGGAATGTGCATTGCGGGCACTTGGTTCGGACTCTCCACTGTGGTCGCCCCAACGGAAACACCTAAACATCGCCCAACACACTGGCCAGACCATTCCTTGAGAGCCCTCTGTTGCCACGAAATGGTGGGGTCATGGGTGATTAACCAAGGAAGCCCCAGCACCACGGGATACGCAGGAGAGTCAATGAGGTACAACTGAATAATCTCCTCATGACCCCCCTGCGTCTTCATCTTTAGTGGCGCTGTGACCTCCCTAATCAACCCAGATCCCAACGGGCGGCTATCTAGGGCATGGACAGGAAAGGGTGCATCAACGGGCAGGAGGGGAATCCCTAACTTAGAACAACATTTCCGATCAATAAAATTCCCAGCTGCGCCTGAATCGACTAGCGCCTTATGCTGGGAATGAATTGCAACCTGAGGAAATACCACAGGTATACACAAGTGAACAACAGAGAGCTCTGGGTGAGTGGGGCGCCTACTCACCTGAAATGACTCCCCAGTGCGCGACCTGTTGCCTCGATTCCTCGGAGACCCTCCCCAGCACCTAGCCGCAGTGTGTCCTCCACGGCCACAGCTGGTGCAGGGGACAGCCCCCCTCGGGTTCTCTCTCCTACTCTCTCTTGCGCCAGCACCCCCGAGCTCCATCGGGCTCGGCTCGGAGGTGCTGGGGGATGGAATGGACGGCCCCATCTCGGGACGTCCGCGGGTGGCCAGCAGGGTATCCAGACGGATGGACATGTCCACTAGCTGGTCGAAGGACCGATTGGTGTCCCTGCAGGCCAGCTCTCGACGAACGTCCTCACGCAGGCTACACCGATAGTGATCGATGAGGGCCCTCTCATTCCACCCCGCATCCGCCGCTAGCGCCCTGACACCCGGCTGCGGTGCCATCTTACGCCCTCGGGAGCGAGAGCCGAATCCCACTGGATTCCGGAGCTGGTCTGGTGGGGCTGGCCGATGGTGGTGGTAATGTAGGAGGAGGTGTGGGCACGCCTCCCCTCTCCCATCGGCGCAGGGTGTTCATTACCTCCTGCATGGCGGAGCCGAGTTGCTGGATCATGGCGTCCTGGCAGCTGACCCGATCCTCCAGCGACTCGGTCGCCGCCGCTGCTCCTGCTGACTCCATGTATGGTGTGTCGTTCTGTCAACAGGCTGATGTGGATGCGGTGTTGGAGTCAGGCGCAGGACACAGAAGCTTAGTCGATCCGACTTTAATAGTCACAGGAGCACAATACAAATCCAACGGGCCTCATAAACAGGAGGCGAGCGAATACGCAAAACAGTGCGTAAAGTGCGAACAGCACTTACCATAAGAAAACAAATAACCTACACCAACAGACAGGCGTACAACGACACACAACTACAAACAAAACCAAAGGAAACTTATAGGTGACATAATCAATACGTGATATGGAACAGGTGCTCTAATCAGACAAAACCAAACAAACATAGATAACATCAAACGGTGGCAGCTAGTACTCCGGGGACGACGAACGCCGAAGCCTGCCCGAACAAGGAGGAGGAGCAGCCTCGGCGGAATTCGTGACACCGCCCGGCCATCTAGATGTGTGAAAGTTAGTGTATAAGCTAATGATCCATCATGTACAGTGGGGGAAAAAAATATTTAGTCAGCCACCAATTGTGCAAGTTCTCCCACTTAAAAAGATGAGAGAGGCCTGTAATTTTCATCATAGGTACACGTCAACTATGACAGACAAAATGAGGAAAAAAAATCCAGAAAATCACATTGTAGGATTTTTTATGAATTTATTTGCAAATTATGGTGGAAAATAAGTATTTGGTCAATAACAAAAGTTTCTCAATACTTTGTTATATACCCTTTGTTGGCAATGACACAGGTCAAACGTTTTCTGTAAGTCTTCACAAGGTTTTCACACACTGTTGCTGGTATTTTGGCCCATTCCTCCATGCAGATCTCCTCTAGAGCAGTGATGTTTTGGGGCTGTCGCTGGGCAACACAGACTTTCAACTCCCTCCAAAGATTTTCTATGGGGTTGAGATCTGGAGACTGGCTAGGCCACTCCAGGACCTTGAAATGCTTCTTACAAAGCCACTCCTTCGTTGCCCGGGCGGTGTGTTTGGGATCATTGTCATGCTGAAAGACCCAGCCACGTTTCATCTTCAATGCCCTTGCTGATGGAAGGAGGTTTTCACTCAAAATCTCACGATACATGGCCCCATTCATTCTTTCCTTTACACGGATCAGTCGTCCTGGTCCCTTTGCAGAAAAACAGCCCCAAAGCATGATGTTTCCACCCCCATGCTTCACAGTAGGTATGGTGTTCTTTGGATGCAACTCAGCATTCTTTGTCCTCCAAACACGACGAGTTAAGTTTTTACCAAAAAGTTCTATTTTGGTTTCATCTGACCATATGACATTCTCCCAATCCTCTTCTGGATCATCCAAATGCACTCTAGCAAACTTCAGACGGGCCTGGACATGTACTGGCTTAAGCAGGGGGACACGTCTTGCACTGCAGGTTTTGAGTCCCTGGCGGCGTAGTGTGTTACTGATGGTAGGCTTTGTTACTTTGGTCCCAGCTCTCTGCAGATCATTCACTAGGTCCCCCCTTGTGGTTCTGGGATTTTTGCTCACCGTTCTTGTGATCATTTTGACCCCACAGGGTGAGATCTTGCGTGGAGCCCCAGATCGAGGGAGATTATCAGTGGTCTTGTATGTCTTCCATTTCCTAATAATTGCTCCCACAGTTGATTTCTTCAAACCAAGCTGCTTACCTATTGCAGATTCAGTCTTCCCAGCCTGGTGCAGGTCTACAATTTTGTTTCTGGTGTCCTTTGACAGCTCTTTGGTCTTGGCCATAGTGGAGTTTGGAGTGTGACTGTTTGAGGTTGTGGACAGGTGTATTTTATACTGATAACAAGTTCAAACAGGTGCCATTAATACAGGTAACGAGTGGAGGACAGAGGAGCCTCTTAAAGGAGAAGTTACAGGTCTGTGAGAGTCAGAAATCTTGCTTGTTTTTAGGTGACCAAATACTTATTTTCCACCATGATTTGCAAATAAATTCATTAAAAATCCTATAATGTGATTTTCTGGAGAAAGAAAATCTCAATTTGTCTGTCATAGTTGACGTGTACCTATGATGAAAATTACAGTCCTCTCTCATCTTTTTAAGTGGGAGAACTTGCACAATTGGTGGCTGACTAAAAACTTTTTTCCCCCACTGTATATATGTTTGAACCCCAGGAAGAGTAGCTTCTGCCTTGGCAGCAGCTAATGGGGATCCCTAATAAATGCAAATACAAATGTATGACATTCTTGGGAGTGTGTAAACTTACATTTTGTATTTCCATATCATTTTTGTATGTTCTCTATAGTTATGTAATTTAAAATGTATCAATTGACCAATTCGGCACATTTGTGCAGACTTGATATAAAATAGTCCAGTATTGCAATGCTTCACTGGATCAATCTGAAACTTTGCACACACACTGCTGCCATATAGTGGCCAAAATCCTGCGCCTAAACTTCAATATTATATTGTGGCCTTTCTCTTGCATTTCAAAGATGATGGAATAAATAAAATTATAGAAAACGCATGTTTTTTTTTTTTACTATCTTTTACCAGATCTAATGTGTTAAATTCTCCTACATTCATTTCACATTTCCACAAACATCAAAGTGTTTGCTTTCAAATGGTATCAAGAATATGCCTATCCTTGCTTCAGGTCCTGAGCTACAGGCAGTTCGATTTGGGTATGTCATTTTAGGCAAAAATTGAAAAAAAAGGGTCAGATCCTAGGTTAAACCACATCAGGAGACCACTTTTGAGGTCTGGAAAAATCTAAGAAATGTTGATTATTTTGTGTAGTTACCCTTTAATTTAAGTATGCAGGCACCTAGCACTGTTGTTTGGTTATCAGTGTTTCTGTAGCAGGAGATGGAGTTTGCAAAACAAACGGCCACTGGATTGATGCAAATAATCATGATATCATTCTGCCAGGTAGACATAGAGTACTTTGTAGCTAGTTAACATTTAATTGACAAGGTTTTTGGGAAAGCCTTTCCATCTACCAGAAGACGGTTAGGTCTATCATTAGCATCACTATATTTTTGCTGTTCCTTAATTGTTTGAAACCTGGACGTTTTACTTCATATGAGGCATGTCTTGCCTTGCTTCTCAGTAGCCTATAGCCAAAATCTCACCATAGAAATGGGGAGGCAATTATTTTATAAAGAATTCCTCACATGCGTTCTCCTGTTCTATTGTTTTTCTTTTAACTTTCTTTCGTTGTCTAGCAGCCAAAAGCATTATCATAGTCATATTAGCAACTCATGATAGTTGTTGCATCTTTAGATCTCCCCTCTTTCAAAATTTCGAACAGATATTTCTATCTCTGTCCATGAAATCGCTTGCATGTGCAGTGTGCGTTTTAGAATAGTGTTTGTTTTTTCCCACAAATTGCATTTTGGAACATTCGTGCATAGTCCTCCGCCGTGTGCACTTTGCTGCACCTAAAATGTGAAGAAATAATTAATCAACATTTTGAGCTAAACATTCTGATCTGTTCCATCAACCTTATTAATTGAAACAGTGTATACCTCCACTAGACCACTACGCTACTTTGATATGCATCGTGGGGAATAAGAAGTGAGTATACACTCCACTACACCACTGTGTATGTATATGTGTGTGTGTGTGTGTGTGTGTGTGCATGCACATGCGTATGCTTGGTTGTGTATGAGTGCATGTCTGTGAGTGTACCTTTTGTCACACCCTGATCTGTTTCACCTGTCTTTGTGATTGTCTCCACCCCACTCCAGGTGTCGCCCATCTTCCCCATTATCCCCAGTGTATTTATACCTGTGGTCTCTGTTTGCCTGTTACTAGTTGCATTTTGCCCTTGCTCCTATCTTTTTCAACTTCCTGTTTTCTAGTTTTCCTGGTTTTGACCATTCTGCCTGCCCTGAGCCTGCCTGCCGTTCTGTACCTTGTTACACCACCCTGGATTATTAACCTCTGCCTACCCTGAGACTGCCTGCCGTTCTGTACCTTTTGGACTCTGATCTGGATTACTGACCTCTGCCTGCCCTTGACCTGTCGTTTGCCTACCCCCTGTTTTTGTAATAAACTTTTGTTACTTCGACACTGTCTGCATCTGGGTCTTCTCCTGAAACGTGATACCTTTGTATGATACATGAGATCAAATGCTTAGCCAACTGCGTTTGCTATTGGTGCCCTTTATTGGTGTCCCTGGAATTTTATGCAATAGAATTCTGGCTTCAGTTAACTGCCACACATAGAAGGTTTCAGAGCACTTATATCCTTGTCAGCCATGTTATTTACCATTGGCTTGGATTTCTTCACCATGGAGGTATTCGGCCAGAGAATAGCTACCTGTCTAGCTGTTTCTCTGGTCATGAAACATCCCTGAGCCTGCAGAAGGACACCGGTGGAGAGAGTTAAGACGCCACAAGAGCTCAAACTAATAAAATACTGCAATTAGAGAAGGAAGTTGAAGATGAGGAAGAGGAACATGAGGAAGAGGAATATGAGAAAGAGTGGAGGAGGAGAAGGAAGTGTGGGGAAGGAGTAGTGGAGGAGGAGATAGAAGAGGAGTAAGGAGATGAGTCAGAAGAGCAGTTATGTATTGACACACCAGACCAGACCAGGGTGGTAGACCCTGAGAGAGGGTCAGAGATAGATGGATAGATAGATGGATGGAAGGCTCTGCTGTAAAATGGCTTCTTTGTATGTCTGCTCTAAAACTAATTAGCTAGGAGATACTCGACCCCTGCCTACCAGCCTAGCCCCTGTCTGTGGCTCTGTGTGTGTCTCTCAGTCTCTTTTTCTATTTCTCACTCTCCCCCCCCCCACTCACACACCATACACACACCTATACACACAGCCGTTAGCTCTCTCCTTTGTGGCATTCTCAGCCCAAGGACGCGTGCTATTCAGACTGCAGCCCTCTCAGAGCCCACGTCCAAACTGCTACTGCTGCTCCTGATGCCTTCAATTAGCGTTTAACTCATGAGAGGCAGCCACTCGGTGTTTCTCTGCACACACACACACACACAAACACACACACACACAAACACACACACAGAGACATGTGCTGATGAGATTTTTTTTCCTGTGCCTCTGACTCACAATAGACAGGGACCAGGGCTGGGCAGATCTCAAGATAATAGGGAGGCCTTCCTTCCAGCATTGAATCTCCTCTCTCTTCTCTCTCTCCTCTCTCTCCTCTCTCTCTCTCACTCTCTCTCTCCTCACTCTCCTCCCTCTTCTCTCTCTCCTCTCTCCTCTCTC
The DNA here is from genome assembly GCF_020615455.1 of Coregonus clupeaformis. Taxonomy (NCBI): domain Eukaryota; kingdom Metazoa; phylum Chordata; class Actinopteri; order Salmoniformes; family Salmonidae; genus Coregonus; species Coregonus clupeaformis. The sequence continues at coordinate 53,921,058 of NC_059214.1, read as the reverse complement.
TCCTCACTCTCCTCTCTCTTCTCTCTCTCCTCACTCTCCTCTCTCTTCTCTCTCTCCTCTCTCTCCTCACTCTTCTCTCTCCTCACTCTCCTCTCTCTCCTCTCTCTCCTCACTCTTCTCTCTCTCCTCTCTCTCCTCTCTCTCCTCACTCTCCTCTCTCTCCTCACTCTCCTCAATCTCCTCTCTCTCCTCACTCTCCTCTCTCTCCTCTCTCCTCGCTCTCCTCACTCTCCTCTCTCTCCTCACTCTCCTCTCTCTCCTCACTCTCCTCACTCTCCTCTCTCTCCTCTCTCTCCTCGCGCTCCTCACTCTTCTCTCTCTCCTCTCTCTCCTCTCTCTCCTCTCTCTCCTCTCTCTCCTCACTCTTCTCTCTCTCCTCTCTCTCCTCTCTCTCCTCGCTCCTCTCTCTCTCCTCTCTCTCCTCTCTCTCCCCACTCTCCTCTCTCTCCTCTCTCTCCTCTCTCTCCTCACTCTTCTCTCTCTCCTCTCTCTCCTCGCTCCTCTCTCTCTCCTCTCTCTCCTCTCTCTCCTCTCTCTCCTCTCTCTCCTCACTCTCCTCTCTCTCCTCTCTCTCCTCTCTCATCGCTCCTCTCTCTCTCCTCTCTCTCCTCTCTCTCCTCGCTCCTCTCTCTCTCCTCTCTCTCTCCTATATCTCCTCGCTCCTCTCTCTCCTCTCTCTCCTTGCTCTCCTCACTCTTCTCTCTCTCCTCTCTCTCCTCGCTCCTCTCTCTCCTCTCTCTCCTCGCTTCTCTGTCTCCTCTGTCTCCTCACTCTCCTCTCTCTCCTCTCTCTCCTCTCTCCTCTCTCTCTCTCCTCGCTCTCCTCACTCTCCCCTCGCTCCTCTCTCTCCCCTCGCTCCTCTCTCTCCTCACTCTTCTCTCTCTCCTCACTCTCCTCTCTCTCCTCTCTCTCTCCTCACTCTCCTCTCTCTCCTCTCTCTCCTCTTTCCTCACTCTCCCCTCTATCCTCTTTCCTCACTCTCCCCTCGCTCCTCTCTCTCCTCACTCCTCACTCTCCTCTCTCTCCTCACTCTCCTCTCTCCTCTATCTCCTCACTCTCCTCTCTCTCCTCACTCTCCTCTCTCTCCTCACTCTCCTCTTTCTCCTCTCTCTCCTCCACCCCTTAACCTCTGCTGTATTCACTTGGTTTGTTTGTGTTCCCTGTCACTCACTGTTATACACTATATTATACACTATACTATACACTATATTATACACTATATACACTGTTGCTCCCTACCAGAATTATTCTCAGTGTATTAAGTGGAAGACTAGGCAAGAACAAGAGTTCTATATGACAGCTGAAGGCAGTGCAAGTTGGGTTACAGAGAAAGTTAGACATGCATGCATGGAGTCAGAGTTATTGTTCAAATGGTTTCTCAAAGAGGTTGCCGAGTCAGAGGTAGAAGGCATATCTTACCTCTGCTCTAGACTAACTATCGAGCTCATGAACATATAGCTGACACACACACCCCTCCCTCCCTCTCTCCAAGGCTCTCGGTCAACCTTCTCTCCTGCCAGGCCTGGAGCTATACAGCTGATTTATTCAAAGGGACGCGGCGTTCATTCAATTTTCTCCATATTCATAAGCGTCCGTTCGTTTCGTTTCTCACCCCCGCTCTCATTTCCCCTTTCAGCTCTTAATTAAAGGTACAGGGACGAGCCAGGCCTTTCATCATAGGGCTAGGGGAGGAGGGGGGAGGAGGTGGTAAGGAGGAAGAGATGGGGGAGCGGTAGGTTTACTCAGAACACCACTCTGTATGTATTAGCCCCCGTACCCCACCCACCACCACCACCACCAACCCTCCAACCTCTAAAGACCAGGGGTTGGTAGCCTCCACACTCACTCAGCCCCCCCACCCTCCCCCCTTCAACCTCCTTCTCCCCCTCTCTCTTCCTCCACCCACGGCACCTGGCGAAAATGATTCATTAATTCAAATAGCAGCGTTTTTGAAAAGCAGCAGTTCAAAGGCATCGGCAGGGAAGAGAGGAGAGGGAGGAGACGGACAAGAGGAGAAGAGAGGAAACGGGAGAGGAGAGGAAGCGGGGGAGTGGAGGGGTGAATGGACAGGAGAGAGCAGAGGAGGAGGGGGAAAGGAGAGGTGAATGGACAGGAGAGGTGACAGGAGAGAGCAGAGGAGGAAGGGGAAAGGAGAGGTGAATGGACAGGAGAGGTGACAGGAGAGAGCAGAGGAGGAGGGGGAAAGGAGAGGTGAATGGACAGGAGAGGGGACAGGAGAGAGCAGAGGAAGAGGGGGAAAGGTAAGCGGAGAAGGGGCAGGGAAGGCAGAGTGAACGTAGTTGAAAGAGCAGAGTGCACTTGAGGGTTCACCACGACAGATCAAGCCGTTTCCAACTTGAAAGAGTAGGTGGTGGGGGTTGTGATCTAGCTATGATTGAATTTGGATGGTGTGATTCTATTTCAACTCTGGTCAGCCCAGGCTACAAACTCATCCTTGTAATGTAATCATTGCTTGATTTACTTTATCAAGTTGATCAATTGTATTCATATTTAGTATAGTCTATGTAGCATGTTGTATAATCCAGTATGGTCCAAATTCCAAACACCTGCAAACTCTTGCTCCACCTCACAGTTACATACTTCTTTAAATTTCCAATTAATTTAGCAAATCGAACTTTAATTTTCATGACAGGAAACAGCTGTTCGATCATCCTGTTGTTCAAGCCCATGAGTGTCTCACCATCGATGAGGTGGTCTGTTGAGTAAAGTTGAGAAAGTTTTATTAGATATGAGATATTAATAGCAGTAGTTATTTTACAGGATTATATATTGCATTGGAGTCAAGACTGGAGCCAAGTCTACAGACCAAGACCCATCCTCTTGCTCCACCTTTAGGTCACATGACTGTCCCTGTCAGGCCCATGCAAACATAGCTAGCTGAATGTTACATCTGGCTGGAGAGGAAGTGGTTAATAATACATGTTGCGGAGCAGGCAGATGATCTAGTTAATTATACATGGCAGGACAAGCCTGGAGCCTTAGCCTCTATTAGACAGGAGCACAGTGTGACTGACCTGACCAAGCACTGTCCATACCTATTATACAGTACAGATAGAGAGAGAGGTAGAGAGAGAGGTAGTGTGTGTGTGTGTGTGTGTGTGTGTGTGTGTGTGTGTGTGTGTGTGTGTGTGTGTGTGTGTGTGTGTGTGTCTGTGTCTGTGTCTGTGACATGTATTGCATATTTCAAATGCCCTTATTGGTTTAGGCCTCCTATGATGATGAAGATGATGATGATGTAAGCTGCCCCACTGTCTGAATGACTGTCCGACTCAGGTGTTTTTTCAGGAACGTTTTCTGCCTCATTTGAGGGTGTTCCTCGGAATACCGTCTCTGGGAACTAAACCAGGAAAATGACCCTGAAATATATATATATTTTTTTACATTTTTTCATATTATCTATCTATCTATCTATCTGCAAACATGCACCCCCGCTCCTGTTTATCTCCCTCTTCCCCCCCAAATAAATGGGGGCCGGTTTAGGGGAGGGGTGTGGAGGGATGTCGGTATATATTTCTGTACATTTTTCTGCCCCCCTCCCTCCCCCTACATAGTGACTGATCAGGTTGAATATGATAGCAGGTCTGTGAGGAATGAGGCCTATTTTCCGTGAGGTCATCTTACAAGGACACTGGGCGGCTGTGGTTCCCACAGGGTGCTCTGTGCTACTGGACTACCCTCTGGGGCTCTAGCTGGATCCAATGATATACAGGGAACAAATAGTGTTGTTACATCTAATATGATCTAGCGAACAAGAAATGTCAACGTATTACAATATATACTGAAACAGTTACTTCATATACTTTTGTAATAAGACATGACAATATTAAAGACAAGCACTGTATCTTCAGCTATCTTTATGTACACAGTAATAGCTATCTTGGTCCAGTGAACATCTCACTTTTAAAAGTTCATATTCTGTTAACTCATACCCAAATAATGTTGTTGACTCACCCTATACTTGTATTTGTGGCCAAAGCATAAATTGGAGAAAAAACACTTAAACCCCACCTCAAAGGTGTATCTCAAACAGACTGTTTGAAAAATGCTTGCTATTTCCTCATAGGGGATGATGTCACCCTCCTGAGGAAGATGAGCTGGCCAGTCTACTCGCATTAATATTTTTTATGACTGGTATATGCCCACACCATTCTGTTGTTGGGGTACGCCCACACCATTCCAACACAGAAAAGCTGATTAACATACTTAATTACAATGTAAGTGTGTTGAAAACTATTTAACTCATATTGTAATTAATTATAGGTAATATTTCATAGAAATATGAAAACACTGGACAGTTACTTTAAAGCAACCAAAACGATCCCCAGTTCAGGGTTATATTATAGGGCACACTGTTGCAAAACATTTTGTAATAGAAAACAAAACCCAAGTTGAGTTAGTCCGTCCCTGTTTCAGTCCATTTGGTGCCTAATGAATACACACCCAGTTCAGTCAACAGCTGCAGGCTGGAATTAGAAATCAATTATTGAGCTTGGACAACCTCATTAAGACTGTGAATGGGATTTAACCGTTTACTGTTTCTGCCTACTCATCTCACCACTCCTGGCTTAAAGTTTATAATTACTGTCTATTTTTCCTCTGTTAATGTTTGATGGGAGGTTGTTTTTTGGTAGAAATGAAGATAGTTGAAAAGAACAGAAAGGCCTGTACACTGAATATGCCCCCAAATACCACCTTTACTGATAACGTTTCCATCCACAAGGATCTTCTTCAGGTTGAACCTAAGCGCCTACGTTTTTTAAGGCTGTGCATATGACCTCAAACACCTCTAGAAATTAAGGTGGTCTCACTACTGGTGTCCCCTTAGGCCTGGTACTAGGTCCGGTTTTGTTTCCCCATAGACCAAGTCACGTGTTATGTACAGTAGACTAAGCTGTTCTGTTTTTGTCTCCTTGTCTCATCTAAACACTCCTAGCTTGATGTTACGTTAGGATGTTTTTTGGTAGAAACTCAGGCATTGATTTAACTACCCAACCAGATCTGTTTCTCTGTATGGTATAATTAGTCAAGAAAGAGGTTGTATGATTTTGTAGAGTGACTCAACACAGTGCTTGTTTGCGCTGAGTTTAGGCACTACCTAATTGATTCAAGTCATCATCAGGCTAAATTAGGCATTAATAATCAAAGGAGTGTAAGATAGGTAAATTAGGCATTAATAATTAAAGGAGTGTAAGATAGGTAAATTAGGCATTAATAATCAAAGGACGACTGGAAATGCAGACACTGGCAGCAAATGAAGCAGTACTAATCAGCAAGGAGAGGGGTGAGAAAGGAAAAGAGAGAATAGGGAGGGAGGGGGGAAGGAGCGAAAGAGCGAGGGAGCTAGAGAGACGGAGAGGGAGGGAAAGAGAGAAGAAGAGAGAGAGGTGGGAGAATGAGGGAAGGGAAGGAAGAAATATATTATGAGAGAGAAACAGAGAGAGAAACAGACTTACATCCCCTATACAGTACATGATCTCTCCTGTCGTTCCCTCCATGCCTCCCTCCCTCCCTCCCCTTCCCTCCCTCCTCCATCCCCCTCCCTCCTCCATCCCCCTCCCTCCCTCCATCCCCCTCCCTCCCTCCTCCCTCCTCCCTCCTCCCTCCTCCCTCCTCTCCTCTCCACGTTGTGTTTGTCTATCTGATCTTGTGGTCTTTTGTTGATGTATGAAAGGCCTGATGCCACCCTCATTATTTTCTTCTTTATCTCTCTCCCCAGCGCTCTGATTAGAACAGACGCCCCTGACAGACGCCCTCACACACCCCATATCTATTACACCCTCTGTATGTGTATGCGTGTGTGCGTTTGTGCATGTGTGTGTGTGTGTGTGTGGTATCAGGCCTTTGTGTGCACTGTTATGTATGTTCAGTAAATGCTTTGACAGTGTATCTAGTATAACATACTACATAGGGGAGAAACAGACAGACATAAACAGTGAGAGAGAGACAGTATTTTGTTGTGTATTTCTACCTCTTCGCTGATCTGATGCTTTCTCTCTCTCTCCCTCCCCTCTTTCTTTCTCTCTCCCTCCCCTCTTTCTCTCTCCCTCCCCTCTTTCTCTCTCCCTCCCCTCATTCTCTCTCTCTCCCTCCCCTCTTTCTTTCTCTCTCCCTCCCCTCTTTCTCTCTCCCTCCCCTCATTCTCTCTCTCTCCCTCCCCTCTTTCTTTCTCTCTCCCTCCCCTCTTTCTCTCTCCCTCCCCTCATTCTCTCTCTCTCCCTCCCCTCTTTCTTTCTCTCTCCCTCCCCTCTTTCTCTCTCCCTCCCCTCATTCTCTCTCTCTCCCTCCCCTCTTTCTTTCTCTCTCCCTCCCCTCTTTCTCTCTCCCTCCCCTCTTTCTCTCTCCCTCCCCTCTTTCTCTCTCCCTCCCCTCTTTCTCTCTCCCTCCCCTCTTTCTCTCCCTCTCTCTCCCTCTTTTTGAATTGAAAGGCTGTGTGTCGCATTTGGAGTGTTCTGCATGGGCTTTTGTATTCTCGTCCCTACGGGGTTGTGTGTGTGTGTGTGTGTGTGTGTGTGATGGAAGTGCTGATGTTGCTGTTCTATTCTGGAAAAAACACCCTGACTGGCATTGGTTGACACCTGACCTCAGTGTGTGTGTGTGTGTGTGTGCATGTGTGTGTGTGCATGTGTGTGTGTGTGGGGGGGGTGCTATGACTCTCACAAGTCACCATAGATGTACAGGGAGAGCAAGAGAGAGAGAGGGAGGGCAGGGGAGAGAGAGAGAGAGAGAAAGAGAGAAAGAGAGAGAGAGAGAGAGAAAGAGAGAGAGAGAGAGAAAAAAAGAGAGAGAGAGAGAGAGAGAGAGAGAGAGAGAGAGAGAGAGGTATAAGGAGGGAAGCGTCACTTGCTAATCTCTAATAAGCTGTTTATGTTTGTAAGCATTTATGGACCCAAACCAATCTCATTGGGAGGGACACTTAAAAAAAACGTTGATAATTGCATTTAGAATACGGCAGCATTCATTTTTACATACATCCATATTTATTTAACATCACAGTCATTTAGAATTCTCTTTCCGCATCACCTTTTTTTGGTCCGAATATGTAATTTGCTTTTAAATTGCATTATCATACGAAATAAAACAGAAATGTGATGAAATTCAGATGGATTCACCTGAGTTAATGGAATATGGGTTTAAGAGCGAACTAATTATCTGGCTTTGGCGGGGAGTGAATGCATTTCTTTGGAAGGGCCTGATTTGAAATGTAAACATTAATGGCCTCCTTGATTAGCATTAGAATAGTGTGTCATTGTCCTGCGCATGCTACCTCGTATTGGATACCGCGTCTACCCTCTCTCTGCTCTCGAAAAACACACACACACACACACACACACGCACACACAGACAGTGCCTGCTTTAATACACTGATTACCTACCTTATCTACCACCGCGGACCCTTCGGCCACACTGTCTAATGTTTTGTTCATCCAAAAGATTTGTCTTTCCAATTGAATTACACAGAATTAGGTGGCCTGTGTTATTTTTGAGCGTGCGCATGTCTTCTAAAAGCAGAAAAGGTGAAGTAAAGAAAGCTAATGTAGGTAACAGTAGTCTGAGGAGCAGTTCAGTGAGAGTGCTCTGTCTTTATCCCTGTCTCTATATAGTAGTCTGAGGAGCAGTTCAGTGAGAGTGCTCTGTCTTTATCTCTGTCTCTATATAGCAGTCTGAGGAGCAGTTCAGTGAGAGTGCTCTGTCTTTATCTCTGTCTCTATATAGTAGTCTGAGGAGAAGTTCAGTGAGAGTGCTCTGTCTTTATCTCTGTCTCTATATAATAGTCTGAGGAGCAGTTCAGTGAGAGTGCTCTGTCTTTATCTCTGTCTCTATATAGTAGTCTGAGGAGCAGTTCAGTGAGAGTGCTCTGTTTTTATCTCTGTCTCTATATAATAGTCTGAGGAGCAGTTCAGTGAGAGTGCTCTGTCTTTATCTCTGTCTCTATATAGTAGTCTGAGGAGCAGTTCAGTGAGAGTGCTCTGTCTTTATCTCTGTCTCTATATAGTAGACTGAGGAGCAGTTCAGTGAGAGTGCTCTGTCTTTATCTCTGTCTCTATATAGCAGTCTGAGGAGCAGTTCAGTGAGAGTGCTCTGTCTTTATCTCTGTCTCTATATAGCAATCTGAGGAGCAGTTCAGTGAGAGTGCTCAGTCTTTATCTTTGTCTCTATATAGTAGTCTGAGGAGCAGTTCAGTGAGAGTGCTCTGTCTTTATCTCTGTCTCTATATAGCAGTCTGAGGAGCAGTTCAGTGAGAGTGCTCTGTCTTTATCTCTGTCTCTATATAGTAGTCTGAGGAGCAGTTCAGTGAGAGTGCTCTGTCTTTATCTCTGTCTCTATATAGTAATCTGAGGAGCAGTTCAGTGAGAGTGCTCTGTCTTTATCTCTGTCTCTATATAGTAGTCTGAGGAGCAGTTCAGTGAGAGTGCTCTGTCTTTATCTCTGTCTCTATATAGTAGTCTGAGGAGCAGTTCAGTGAGAGTGCTCAGTCTTTATCTTTGTCTCTATATAGTAGTCTGAGGAGCAGTTCAGTGAGAGTGCTCTGTCTTTATCTCTGTCTCTATATAGCAGTCTGAGGAGCAGTTCAGTGAGAGTGCTCTGTCTTTATCTCTGTCTCTATATAGTAGTCTGAGGAGCAGTTCAGTGAGAGTGCTCTGTCTTTATCTCTGTCTCTATATAGTAATCTGAGGAGCAGTTCAGTGAGAGTGCTCTGTCTTTATCTCTGTCTCTATATAGTAGTCTGAGGAGCAGTTCAGTGAGAGTGCTCTGTCTTTATCTCTGTCTCTATATAGTAGTCTGAGGAGCAGTTCAGTGAGAGTGCTCTGTCTTTATCTCTGTCTCTATATAGTAGTCTGAGGAGCAGTTCAGTGAGAGTGCTCTGTCTTTATCTCTGTCTCTATATAGTAGTCTGAGGAGCAGTTCAGTGAGAGTGCTCTGTCTTTATCTCTGTCTCTATATAGCAGTCTGAGGAGCAGTTCAGTGAGAGTGCTCTGTCTTTATCTCTGTCTCTATATAGTAGTCTGAGGAGCAGTTCAGTGAGAGTGCTCTGTCTTTATCTCTGTCTCTATATAGTAGTCTGAGGAGCAGTTCAGTGAGAGTGCGCTGTCTTTATCTCTGTCTCTATATAGTAGTCTGAGGAGCAGTTCAGTGAGAGTGCTCTGTCTTTATCTCTGTCTCTATATAGTAGTCTGAGGAGCAGTTCAGTGAGAGTGCGCTGTCTTTATCTCTGTCTCTATATAATAGTCTGAGGAGCAGTTCAGTGAGAGTGCTCTGTCTTTATCTCTGTCTCTATATAGTAATCTGAGGAGCAGTTCAGTGAGAGTGCTCTGTCTTTATCTCTGTCTCTATATAGTAGTCTGAGGAGCAGTTCAGTGAGAGTGCTCTGTCTTTATCTCTGTCTCTATATAGTAGTCTGAGGAGCAATTCCGTGAGAGTGCTCTGTCTTTATCTCTGTCTCTATATAGTAGTCTGAGGAGCAGTTCAGTGAGAGTGCTCTGTCTTTATCTCTGTCTCTATATAGCAGTCTGATGAGCAGTTCAGTGAGAGTGCTCTGTCTTTATCTCTGTCTCTATATAGCAGTCTGAGGAGCAGTTCAGTGAGAGTGCTCTGTCTTTATCTCTGTCTCTATATAGTAGTCTGAGGAGCAGTTCAGTGAGAGTGCTCTGTCTTTATCTCTGTCTCTATATAATAGTCTGAGGAGCAGTTCAGTTAGAGTGCTCTGTCTTTATCTCTGTGTCTATATAGTAGTCTGAGGAGAAGTTCAGTGAGAGTGCTCTGTCTTTATCTCTGTCTCTATATAGCAGTCTGAGGAGCAGTTCAGTGAGAGTGCTCTGTCTTTATCTCTGTCTCTATATAGTAGTCTGAGGAGCAGTTCAGTGAGAGTGCTCTGTCTTTATCTCTGTCTCTATATAGCAGTCGGATGAGCAGTTCAGTGAGAGTGCTCAGTCTTTATCTCTGTCTCTATATAGTAGTCTGAGGAGCAGTTCAGTGAGAGTGCTCTGTCTTTATCTCTGTCTCTATATAGCAGTCTGTGGAGCAGTTCAGTGAGAGTGCTCTGTCTTTATCTCTGTTTCTATATAGTAGTCTGAGGAGCAGTTCAGTGAGAGTGCTCTGTCTTTATCTCTGTCTCTATATAGCAGTCTGAGGAGCAGTTCAGTGAGAGTGCTCTGTCTTTATCTCTGTCTCTATATAGCAGTCTGAGGAGCAGTTCAGTGAGAGTGCTCTGTCTTTAACTCTGTCTCTATATAGTAGTCTGAGGAGCAGTTCAGTGAGAGTGCTCTGTCTTTATCTCTATCTCTATATAGCAGTCTGAGAGGTTCTGGTGGAGAAGACTACAATTAAACAGGAATAAGAGGGACAGAGAAAATAAAGAAAGTCTGAAGAGGAGAAAGAAGAGGAGGGGAGGGGGAACGAGGTAAAGGGCAGGTGAAGGAGGGAGGCTTTGAAGCACTCCGGCCCTCCTGGAAGCATGACCTCATTTAGAATTCTGGGAGGGTGGGCTTTAGGGGAGATGGAAAAGGGGTAAAAGAGAATGACCCGGACCCCGATGCTGAAATGGCACACACACACACACATTCACACACAAACACACACTCACACACACATTCACTCACACACACACACTCACAAACATACAGTTGAAGTCAGAAGTTTACATACACCTTAGCCAAATACATTTAAACTCTGTTTTTCACAATTCCTGACATTTAATCCTAGTAAAAATTCCCTGTCTTAGGTCAGTTAGGATCGCCACTTTATTTTAAGAACGTGAAATGTCAGAATAATAATAGAGAGAATGATTTATTTCAGCTTTTATTTCTTTCATCACATTCCCAGTGGGTCAGAAGTGTACATACACTCAATTAGTATTTGGTAGCATTGCCTTTAAATTGTTTAACTTGGGTCAAACGTTTCAGGTAGCCTTCCACAAGTTTCCCATAATAAGTTGGGTGAATCTTGGCCCATTCCTCCTGACAGAGCTGGTGTAACTGAGTCAGGTTTGTAGGCCTCCTTGCTCGCACACGCTTTTTCAGTTCTGCCCACAAATGTTCTATAGGATTGAGGTCAGGGCTTTGTGATGGCCACTCCAATACCTTGACTTTGTTGTCCTTAAGCCATTTTGCCACAACTTTGGAAGTATGCTTGGGGTCATTGTCCATTTGGAAGACCCATTTGCGACCAAGCTTTAACTTCCTGACTGATGTCTTGAGATGTTGCTTCAATATACCACATAATTTTCCTTCTTCATGATGCCATCTATTTTGTGAAGTGCACCAGTCCCTCTTGCAGCAATGCACCCCCACAGCATGATGCTGCCACCCCCGTGCTTCACGGTTGGGATGGTGTTCTTTGGCTTGCAAGCGACCCTATTTTTCCTCCTAACATAACGATGGTCATTATGGCTTAACAGTTCTACTTTTGTTTCATCAGACCAGAGGACATTTCTCCAAAAAGTATGATCTTTGTCCCCATGTGCAGTTGCAAACAGTAGTCTGGCTTTTTTATGGCGGTTTGGGAGCAGTGGCTTCTTTCTTGCTGATCGGCCTTTCAGGTTATGTCGATATAGGACTCGTTTTACTGTGGATATAGATACTTTTGTACCTGTTTCCTCCAGCATCTTCACAAGGTCCTTTGCTGTTGTTCTGGGATTGATTTGCACTTTTCGCACCAAAGTACGTTAATCTCTAGGAGACAGAACGCGTCTCCTTCCTGAGCAGTATGACGGCTGCGTGGTCCCGTGGTGTTTATACTTGCGTACTATTGGTTGTACAGATGAATGTGGTACCTTCAGGCGTTTGGAAATTGCTCCCAAGGATCAACCAGACTTGTGGAGGTCTACAATTTTTTTTCTGAGGTCTTGGCTGATTTCTTTTGATTTTCCCATGATGTCAAGCAAAGAGACACTGAGTTTGAAGGTAGGCCTTGAAATACATCCACAGGTACACCTCCAATTGACTCAAATGATATCAATTAGCCTATCAGAAGCTTCTAAAGCCATGACATCATTTTCTGGAATTTTCCAAGCTGTTTAAAGGCACAGTCAACTTAGTGTATGTAAACTTCTGACCCACTGGAATTGTGATACAGTGAATTATAATTGAAATAATCTGTCTGTAAACAATTGTTGGAAGAATTACTTGTGTCATGCACAAAGTCGATGTCCTAACCGACTTGCCAAAACTATAGTTTGTTAACAAGAAATTTGTGGAGTGGTTGAAAAACGAGTTTTAATGACTCCGACCTAAGTGTATGTAAACTTCCGACTTCAACTGTACATTCGTCTCTTCTCTTCTCCTCTCCTCTGTCCTCTTAGAGTAGTGACAGAAAATAAAAACAACCATCACCCCAAGTTTGGTCCGACGGAGGTTCCTTTAAAGCCTGTAGGCCCTAAAGAGCGAGGGGCTAGAGTTCTACCCAAGCCCAGGGGAGGATGGGTGTGGTAGGCATAAGGGTTAAGGGTGATCAACAATGTTTAGACTTGTAAGCCTGGATGCGTTATGATTTGTGTCCAGAACGTGTCAAATCTAATTGTGACATGGAGGGCCACAGGCTGTCTGGGATGTGAGTGTGTGTGTGCCTGTCTGTGTATACGCCCTTGCACGCCTGTGTGTGTGTGCTTGCCTGCCTTCCTGCATGTGTGTCCATGAGGAATAGTTTCAGAACGTTCAAGCGTAGCTAGCATGATTACTGATTGCTCTGCAGACAAAAAAAGATGATTGATTTTATTTTGGTGTGTGTGAGTGTGTGCTTGGTACATACAGTGAGGGAAAAAAGTATTTGATCCCCTGCTGATTTTGTACGTTTGCCCACTGACAAAGAAATGATCAGTCTATAATTTTAATGGTAGGTTTATTTGAACAGTGAGAGACAGAATAACAACAACAAAATCCAGAAAAACGCATGTCAAAAATGTTATAAATTGATTTGCATTTTAATGAGGGAAATAAGTATTTGACCCCCTCTCAATCAGAAAGATTTCTGGCTCCCAGGTATCTTTTATACAGGTAACGAGCTGAGATTAGGAGCACACTCTTAAAGGGAGTGCTCCTAATCTCAGCTCGTTACCTGTATAAAAGTCACCTGTCCACAGAAGCAATCAATCAATCAGATTCCAAACTCTCCACCATGGCCAAGACCAAAGAGCTCTCCAAGGATGTCAGGGATAAGATTGTAGACCTACACAAGGCTGGAATGGGCTACAAGACCATCGCCAAGTAGCTTGGTGAGAAGGTGACAACAGTTGGTGCGATTATTCGCAAATGGAAGAAACACAAAAGAACTGTCAGTCTCCCTCGGTCTGGGGCTCCATGCAAAATCTCACCTCGTGGAGTTGCAATGATCATGAGAACGGTGAGGAATCAGCCCAGAACTACACAGGAGGATCTTGTCAATGATCTCAAGACAGATGGGACCATAGTCACCAAGAAAACAATTGGTAACACACTACGCCGTGAAGGACTGAAATCCTGCAACGCCCGCAAGGTCCCCCTGCTCAAGAAAGCACATATACAGGGCCGTCTGAAGTTTGCCAATGAACATCTCCAAACTCCAAACATGGAGGTGGAAACATTATGCTTTGGGGGTGTTTTTCTGCTAAGGGGACAGGACAACTTCACAGCATCAAAGGGACGATGGACGGGGCCATGTACTGTCAAATCTTGGGTGAGAACCTCCTTCCCTCAGCCAGGGCATTGAAAATGGGTCATGGATTTGTATTCCAGCATGACAATGACCCAAAAAACACGGCCAAGGCAACAAAGGAGTGGCTCAAGAAGAAGCACATTAAGGTCCTGGAGTGGCCTAGCCAGTCTCCAGACCTTAATCCCATAGAAAATCTGTGGAGGGAGCTGAAGGTTCGAGTTGCCAAACATCAGCCTCGAAACCTTAATGACTTGGAGAAGATCTGCAAAGAGGAGTGGAACAAAATCCCTCCTGAGATGTGTGCAAACCTGGTGGCCAACTACAAGAAACGTCTGACCTCTGTGATTGCCAACAGGGGTTTTGCCACCAAGTACTAAGTCATGTTTTGCAGAGGGGTCAAATACTTATTTCCCTCATTAAAATGCAAATCAATTTATAACATTTTTGACATGCATTCTTCTGGATTTTTTTGTTGTTATTCTGTCTCTCACTGTTCAAATAAACCTACCATTAAAATTATAGACTGATCATTTCTTTGTCAGTGGGCAAACGTACAAAATCAGCAGGGGATCAAATACTTTTTTCCCTCACTGTACAGTATGTGCATTTGCGTGTGTGTGTGTGTGTGAGGGGAGTAGTAGGAGTGTAGGTCTGGATTAATGTTAGATTATCTATTATCTGGCTAATGGGATTAGTGATATGAGCGAGGGATGAGAGAGAGAGGGATTAGAGGAGGGGGAAGGTGAAGATTAGAGGAGTAGAGGGAGGGATTAACCCTACGGTAAAATATTTCTTCATTTATCAGAAACACTCCTGAGTCCAAACCCTATCCTCTACACTTTCAATTCCATCCCTCTCTTCTCTTCCCCCTTCTCTCTCAACCACCTTTCTCTCCTCTGTTTTTCATTCTACAAATCAAATCAAATGTTATTGGTCGCATACAGATGTTTAGCAGATGTTATTGCGGGTGTAGTGAAATGCTTGTGTTCCTAGATCCAACAGTGCAGTAATAACTAACAACACACAACAATACATACAAATACATACGTTTCTGTCTTTTCCCATTTCTCCTCCTCTTTCCTCCCTGTCCTCATACTCTACTTTCTACATTCATGCTTGTACTCCTCTCTTTTCTCTCCTTCCCTATCTTCCTTTCCTCCCCTCTCTCCTTCTATCCCTTTTTGCCTCCTGCCTATCTTGTCGCCCTTGGTGGTACAGTAGTGCTACAGTGTTGGGAGCTGTAGCAAGGCAAACAGCTCTAATGATAAGGGCTGCAAAGTGCATCATTGCTAACAAGGCCTAAGTGCCAAAGTGGTTAACTAGGAAACCATCTCCCTCCCTCCCTCCCTATCCTCCTGCCTGTATGTCACTCCACCTTCCTCTTTCTCTCTTCCTTCCCTATCACTCCACCTCTGTTCCATTATGTCCATCTCTCACCTCTCCATATTTTTCTCCCTCCTCTTCTTTCCTCTCTATCTGCTTCTCTCTATCTCCCTCTCTATCTGCCTCTCTCTCTCTCACACTGTGTTTGTGGAGCATGTCTGATAGCCATTAGCGCTACACCTTATTACTGCAGTAATGACTGACTGTGAGCCTTAATTGGAGATGTGTTAGAGAGTTAGAGCTTACTATACCTCCTCCAGTCGCCCCCCGCCTCTCCCCCTCCTACCCCTTCTCAAGTCACACCGTGGAGCCGTTTCCACGAATCCCATCGTCGTGGCGACACCATTAGCACAGGCGCTCTAAGAGATCCGTCTACCGACTGTTAAAACCATTCCACTTATTACAGGCCAATCAGAGGGGAAGGTGTTATGGCTAATTGATAAAGCCCAACAATGCCCAGGGAAATCGTGCTCTATAATTGCTCCTGGGGTGAATAAAAAGAAGGAAAAATAAGAAGTAGAAAAAACCTGACTCCTGTACAGTAATAATCTTTCCTGTGTGATAAGAAGATGAGATTATCTGGAAGGCCTGTGTGGGACACAGTGGGAAGACTCTCTCTGTTGGAAGAGGTAGAGGTACTAGGTAATCCAGGGTAATAGCATTATGGACACACTGTTTCCCCCAAAGACCAATGATTATCCTCCGTTGTTGGCTGTGAGATTGACATAGGCCTCCAACGGCCTCGCTCTCTCTCTCCCTCACTGTCTCTTTCGCTCCCTATCTCTCTTTCTCTCACTCTATGAATAAGGTAAGCTTGATATTGCTGTAAATGTTGTTCAACAGCAAAAGTGACCACTCTGCATATTGCTGTATGATCCCATTAGTTTAATTATAAAAAAATATTAAGAATCCTGTGCAGTCTTAATTTTTGCTGATATACAGGATTCAGCCATCTCTCCTCCACACAAACCCTCAAGGAAAGTGAAGAAAACAGGAGGATCAATCATACGGTCACAACTCATCATAGCCACCACATGCATAGTGTTAGCTATCTATACACCCTGTGTTTCATTTAAGATCTAAGAGCACCACTCTTACAATGTTGTCTGATGGGATGGGAGTTGAGTGTGGTGCCTATTTGCGTGTGTGTTTTAGATGCTGAGCCACCCCTCTCTCTGTGAAGTGTTTGTCTCTAGTGAAGGGGTTGCCTGTGGGTATTTCTGTCAGTCAGAGATCCGACCTGTATGAAGGCCCCTCTCTGCTTTTACCTCACTTCCCCTCTCCTCTCTTCAGTCTGTTAGGCCTGACCCTACTACTCTCTTAACCCTTTTCTCTTTCTATCAGTCTTTACTCATCCTAATACAATATACTTTCTTTACTCCCCTTCTTCAGAACCACTTTCTGTCCCTCTCTCTGTCTTTTTCTCCTGTCAGTGCAGTCAACTATTTTTTCTTGTGCCTTTTCTACTTCTCTGTTTGTTCTTCTCTCTCACTCTGTTCTTCTCTGTCTTTGTCTTTTTTCTTAGACAGACAATCGACGTTGGAGATGCGAGTATGTACAGTACTGTAAATGTGATCTGGCTGTGTATAAATGGCTATACTCTTCTTAAGGCATGAAGGACCTATGACCTAGAACTTCCCAGTGGTTTGAGCTGAGTGCATTCGGCAAGTATTCAGACCCCTTCACTTTTTCCACAATTTGTTACATTACAGCCTTATTCTAAAATGTATTAAATGTTTACTTTTTCTCATCAATCTACACACAATACCCCATAATGACAAAGCGAAAACAGGTTTTTAGATTTTTTAGCAAATAATAATAATAATAATAAAAATAATGATCCTTATTTACATACGTATTCAGACCCTTTGCTACGATACTCAAAATTGAGCTCAGGTGCATCCTGTTTCCATTGATCATCCTTGAGATGTTTCTACAACTTTATTGGAGTCCACCTGTGGTAAATTCAATTGATTGGACATGATTTGGAAAGGCACACACCTGTCTATATAAGGTCCCACAGTTGACATTGCATGTCAGAGCAAAAACCAAGCCATGAGGTTGAAGGAATTGTCTGTAGAGCTCCGAGACATGATTGTGTTGAGGCACAGATCTTGCCGAAGGGTACCAAAAACTTTCTGCAGCAATGAAGGTCTCCAAGAACACAGTGGCCTCCATCATTCTTAAATGGAAGTAGTTTGGAACCACCAAGACTCTTCCTAGAGCTGGCCGCCTGGCCAAACTGAGCAATCGGGGTAGAAGGGATTTGGTCAGGGAGGTGACCAAGAACCCGATGGTCACTCTGACAGAGCTCCAGAGTTCCTCTGTGGAGATGGGAGAACCTTCCAGAAGGACAACCATCTCTGCAGCACTCCACCAATCAGGCCTTTATGGTAGCGTGGCCAGACGGAAGCCACTCCTCAGCCACCAAGATTGAACTCTTTGGCCTGAATGCCAAGAGTCACATCTGGAGGAAACCAGGCACCACTCATCACCTGGCCAATACCATCCCTACGGTGACGCATGGTGGTGGCAGCATCATGCTGTGAGGATGTTTTTCAGTGGCAGGGACTGGGAGACTAGTCAGGATCGAGGGAAAGATTAATGGAGAAAAGTACAGAGAGATCCTTGATGAAAACCTGCTCCAGAGCGCTCAGGACCTCAGACTGGGGCAAAGGTTCACCTTCCAACAGGACAACGACCCTAAGCACACAGCCAAGACAACGCAGGAGTGGCTTCGGGACAAGTCTCTGAATGTCCTTGAGTGGCCCAGCTAGAGCCCGGACTTGAACCCGATCGAACATCTCTGGAGAGACCTGAAAATAGCTGTGCAGCGACGCTCCCCATCCAACCTGACAGAGCTTGAGAGGATCTGCAGAGAAGAATGGGAGAAACTCCCCAAATACAGGTGTGCCAAGCTTGTAGCATCATACCCAAGAAAACTCGAGCATGTAATCGCTGCCAAAGGTGCTTCAACAAAGTACTGAGTAAAGGGTCTGAATACTTATGTAAATGTGATATTTCCATATTTTTTTATTTTTTATAAATTTGGTTAAAATTCTAAATAACTGTTTTTGCTTTGTCATTATGGGGTATTGTGTGTAGATTAATGAGGAAAAAATTACAATTTCATCAATTTTAGAATAAGGCTGTAATGTAACAAAATGTGGAAAAACTCAAGGGGTCTGAATACTTTCCGAATGCACTGTATACATTGAGTGTATAAAACATTAAGAACACCTGCTCTTTCCATGTCATAGACTGACCAGGTGAGTCCAGGTGAAAGCTATGATCCCTTATTGATGTGATTTATTAAATCTTCTTCAATCAATATAAATAAAGGGGAGGAGACAGGTTAAAGAAGGATTTTTAAGCCTTGAGACAAATGAGACATGGATTGTGTATGCGTGCCATTCAGAGGGTGAATGGGCAAGACAAAATATTTAAGTGCCTATGAACGGGTTATGGTAGTAGATGCCAGGCGCACCGGTTTGTGTCAAAAACTGCAACGCTGCTGGGTTTTTTACGCTCAACAGTTTCCCGTGTGTATCAAGAATGGTCCACCACCCAAAGGACATCCAGACAACTTGACACAACGGTGAGAAGCATTGGAGTCAACATGGGCCAGCATCCCTGTGGAACGCTTTCAACACCTTGTAGAGTCCATGCCCCGACGAACTGAGGGCAAAACTCAATATTAGGAAGGTGTTCTTAATGTTTTGTACACTCAGTGTAAGTGTAGGTGTGAAAAGGTTTCAATCTTCAGTATTGCTGTACTTACTGCTCTTCATGGAAGGAAAAACTTCCCATAGCGATCACAGCGAAAACGAAGAAGTCCAAGGTATTCTCATGAAGGCAATCACTTGACCCAACGCGGTGCTCTAGACACCACTCCGTGCACAAAAACAGAGCTACAAAGGACAAACTGCATCCCAACTGCCTCTGAAAAGGGTGTTGTGGAAAGGATGAGACAGTGGAATGTCTGGTGTATTCAACGTTTTACAGAGGTGCCACCACGCTCCACACCTACTGGCCCTGGTGCACTGAGACTAAGATTAAATCCGATTGCCTCTTTTTGGCTATGCACCATTTATAGTGCAGATGTTGGCACAATTGGAAATGACCTTTAAATGTAAATCGCGCTATAACGCAGACGTTCCATGGTCTGGATTGAATCTAGGCCAAAATGGTGAGGAGCCAGATGAGAGATACAGTGCATTAGGCCGATGGCCACAAACTCTAACAGAGACATTAGATCTCACAGAGAAGGAGATCTTATGACTTATATTCATCTCTTGGGTCTTGGGTAAATTAACTAAGCATTTGCACAAGTTTTGAAGTATTCCTTTCTCTGAGATGATATTATTGAGCCTCAACATGTTAAAAAGTTGATGTTTATAACCATTGATAACAACTATCTGCAGAGCACCGTTTTTACATTAACCAAACCAAGCCATTGACTGGTAATTCCTCATTCCAAATGTTTGGCTACAGCACCAGACTGGAGACGATGCGAGCTGGGAGTCAGCTGGGAGTCAGCACCATATGAGCTTCATGTTGCCCTCAGCCAGATTTGGCTGACAGATTGGCCTGTTAAACAGCAGAGACAGGGCCCACACCTGCCTGCGAGGGCTGGAATTAGATGCTAATAGAGAAGAGGAATCAACAGCCCAGAGTCTGAGCCAGACAGAGCCTGATTCCCACAGAGAGAGACGTTTAACCAGTCATTGCTACTCTGTCAGGCAAAACAACTGAGAATAGTGGGGGCAAAGAGACAGATGAATGATCTGTGGGATGGGTTAAGATGCTCAACAGATCTCTACGATACTCTGGATTCATGTGAAATTGTTTGGCATGGGCCTTCAAATCCTCAAAAAGTTATACAGCTGCACCATTGAGAGCATATTGACTGGCTGCATCACTGCTTGGTATGGCAACAGCACTGCGCTCGATCGCATGGCGCTAAAGAGGGTGGTGCAGACAGCCCAGTACATCACTGGGGCCGAGTTCCCTGCCATCCAGGACCTCTATATCAGGCGGTGTGAAAGGAAGGCCCGGAAAATCGTTAAAGACTCCAGCCACCCAAGCCATAGACTGTTCTCTCTGCTTCCGCACAACAAGCGGTAAGGGTGTGTCAAGTCTGACACCAACAGGCCCCTGAACAGCTTCTATACCCAAACCATAAGACTGCTAAATAGCTAACAGAATAGCTATACGGACTGTCTGAGTTGACCCTTGTATTAAAAAAAAAATATTTGCACTGTCTCTATGCACACTCACACACTCATGCGCTATGACACTCCAACACACACATAACATGCACACATATTTATACTGACTCTACACACAAATACACACACTCACATACAACCATCATACTGACCCTGTATAAAGTGCATTCGGAAAGTATTCAGACCCCTTGACTTTTTCCACATTTTGTTACTTTACAGCCTTATTCTAAAATAGATTAAATTGTTTTTTTCCCCTCATCAATCTACACACAATACCCCATAATGACAAAGCAAAAACATGCTTTTAGAAATTTTAGCCAATTTATTAAAAATAAAAAATTGAAATATTTCATTTACATAAGTATTCAGACCCTTTACTTTTTGTTGAATTTTTCTCTTTGTTTGCACTTTGTTGAAGCACCTTTGGCAGCGATTACAGCCTCAAGTCTTCTTGGGTATGACGCTACAAGCTTGGTACACCTGTATTTGGGTAGTTTCTCCCATTCTTCTCTGCAGATCCTCTCAAGCTCTGCCAGGTTGGATGGGGAGCTTTGCTGCACAGCTATTTTCAGGTATCTCCAGAGATGATCGATCGAGTTCAAGTCCGGGCTCTGGCTGGACCACTCAAGGACATTCAGAGACTTGTCCGAAGCCCCTCCTGCATTGTCTTGGCTGTGTGCTTAGAGTCGTTGTCCTGTTGGAAGGTGAACCTTCGCCCCAGTCTGAGATCCTGAGCGCTCTGGAGCAGGTTTTCATCAAGGATCTCTCTGTACTTCAGTGGCAAGGATCTCCCTGCCACTGAAAAACATCCCCACAGCATGATGCTGCCACCACCATGCTTCACCGTAGGGATGGTATTGGCCAGGTGATGAGCAGTGCCAGGTTTCCTCCAGACGTGACGCTTGGCATTCAATCTTGGTTTCATCAGACCAGAGAATCTTGTTTCTCATGGTCTGAGAGTCCTTTAGGTGCCTTTTGGCAAACTTCAAGCTGGCTGTCATGTGCCTTTAACTGAGGAGTGGCTTCTGTCTGGCCACTCTACCATAAAGGCCTAATTGGTGGAGTGCTGCAGAGATGGTTGTCCTTTTGGAAGGTTCTCCCATCTCCACAGAGGAACTCTGGAGCTCTGTCAGGGTGACCATCGGGTTCTTGGTCACCTCCCTGACCAAAGCCCTTCTCCCCCGATTGCTCTGTTTGGCCGGGCGGCCAGCTCTAGGAACAGTCTTGGTGGTTAGAAACTTCTTCAATTTAAGAATGATGGAGGCCACTGTGTTCTTGGGGACCTTCAATGCTGCAGAAATGTTTTGGTACCCTTCCCCAGATTTGTGCCTCGACACAATCCTGTCTCGGAGCTCTACAGACAATTCCTTCAACCTCATGGCTTGGTTTTTGCTCTGACATGCACTGTCAACTGTGGGACCTTATATAGACAGGTGTGCGCCTTTCCAAATCATATCCAATCAATTGAATTTACCACAGGTGGACTCCAATTGTAGAAACATCTCAAGGATGATTAATGGAAACAGGATTCACCTGAGCTCAATTTTGAGTCTCATAGCAAAGGGTCTGAATACTTAAGTAAGTAAGGTATTTCTGTTTTTTTATTTTTAATAAATATGCAAAAAATCAAAAAACCTGTTTTCGCTTTGTCATTATGGGGTAATGTGTGTAGATTGATGAGAGAAATTTTTTTTGAATCCATTATAGAATAAGGCTGTAAAGTAACAAAATGTGGAAAAAGTAAAGGGGTCTGAATACTTTCCGAATGCACTGTACAGCTTCTTACTTTCTAGTGTTCTTCTTATTTCTTATTTTTATTTGTCGTGTGTTTTTGTTCTACCTTGTTATTTTTTGTGCTACATTGATGTTGATTACTGCATTGTTGAGTTTGGAAATTGCAAGAAAGCCATTTCACTGTACTTGTGCACATGACATTAAAACTTGAAACTTGACATGGAGGCATGTTGTTTAGGTCTATGGAGTGAGATGTTTTTATTTATTCTATAAATAAATAAACAAATCTCACTCCATATAGGTCTGCTAATACACTTTTAGACACCAAGCCCTATAAGCGCACTGTGCACACCTGATGGGGGAACTTTTAATTATATCATAAAATAAAGGGGTACCTAAATGTAGGCCTCTGCTCTCCACTCCTCAATTCTCTCTTTCCATATTCTGTCCTCTCCTCCACTCTTCTCTCCCAACTCTTATATCCTCTCCTCCACTGCTCTCCTCTCTCTCCCTCTCCTCTCTCTCTACCTGTCCTTTCTGTGTGTGCTGCTTCGGGACCAGCTTTTGTGATCAATGTGAGGCCATATCCATGAGTGAAGCCGCAGGCGGCGCAAAGCCAAGTCCCCGCCCCCTCTCCACTGAATATGACACAGCTGCTTTTCAGAACCCAACCGCTCGAGCCCCTTCATCCTGAGAGGGAACAAAAAAGTGGTTATTTATTAGAATACTTGTTTTGTATTGTTCAGCGCCACACAACAGACGCTTAATTATGTAAGAAGCAAACCCCTTTCACTGTGAGAAACAATAACTTGAAATTGTCTTTTAGAGTGTATAATAAATGTAATTTCTTCTTGTTTCTCCCCTCAGTGTGTGTTGAGTGGTGGGTTTGGGCACCGGGCACAGATAGCACACACAGCGGCTAGAGTTGAGGGGAGATGGCGGTCTTACAGGAAGCTTTGGTGTGTTTAGGACGGCATTAGGAGGAGGATGGGGAAGGAATCTGTTCCTACTTCACTGGCTACGATAGAGGGACGATCAGGGAGACTTGCGTAAGTTTGCATAACCTCAGCTATTTTATGCACGAGGAGGTTGGTTAGTCTATCTTTCCCTTGCCACGTCTTTATTTTTTGGTGGCTGTTGTTTGAATAGATTTTAGATATCTATTATGCAGAGCTGAAATATTTTGTGTTTGAAAACTATTGGTGGGTGTGTAACAAGTGTTTTTATGACAAGTTGAGATAGTTAAATAGAATAAATGGCAACTTTGGGTTCATCAGTCCATGTGCTCCGTTGTCCATTAATTCAACGCAGACAAACTATAATAAATTGTATTTGTGTCTATAATTCAATTGAATTGGAGGCAAATGCAAGTCTCAATGCTTTGGTGAGTCTTGGAATCAGAGAGCGTACTGAACACCCACCCCAATAACACATATGCTTCGCGCTCTCACCTCTACAATTTTGAACCAAATACTATTAGTTTAATTACTCCTAACTGGATTTTGCCTATATTCTTCATTGGAGAGATAGGTTATGTTGATTGAAACTTGTAATTGTCGTGTTACCTTATAAACAATTTAACAATTAGGCTATCCCCTTAATTTTATTTTAAACAAATATTCCGCCCCATTATTCCCTTTCTCATAATGTCCTCCTTTTTGTATTATATTTTTTTAGCTGAATGGAAAAACGCACTAGCGACTAGCCTATTTAAACATGTTGATGTGGTTGTTTTGCAGGGCACCGGATGCAGATTCGTTCCTTGAACGCACAGTGAGCGCACGCTGACCATCAACAGGCGGTGGCGGGAGGGAGAGTTAATGCTATACGGGATCCTTGGGCCGTCCATACCCTAAACCATGACCTTAACCCTTACCCTAACCCTTGCCTTAACCATTTTAAATGTAAACTTCTATGGGGTCAGATTTCTATCCCGTTTAGACTTTTCCGTGGAAGGAGGGAGGGGGGATTGAAGGGAAGGGAGGGGAGGGGAGGGGAGTGTGGAGAAATTGATCAACAGATAGAGCAGCTCGCCCGATCTCTGTCGTTTTCACATGATATCCGTGTCGGTAAATTGACTCGTCCAAGTCGTGACTTTAACGGCCTTATCTTTGTGCCAGTGCAGCCATTGCCTTTAACTGGGCTATAAAGACACAAACAGACTACAGATGACCATGTCATGCCCGATAAACAACCATATAGGTGTAGACTTTACCGTGAAATGCTTACTTATGAGCCCTTTCCCAACAATTCAGAGTTAAAAAGTTAAACAAAAGTAGCAAAGATAAATAAAATGAAATAGCATCAAAATAAAAATAAAATCCTGATTGCCTAGTCACTTTTACATCTAGGGAAAAAGTGACTAGGCAATCACCATAGATAATAAACAGAGTAGCAGCAGCAGGTGTAAAGAGTATCAGGATAGATAATAAACAGAGTAGCAGCAGCTTGTGTAAAGAGTATCAGGATAGATAATAAACAGAGTAGCAGCAGCATGTGTAAAGAGTATCAGGATAGATAATAAACAGAGTAGCAGCAGCTTGTGTGAAGAGTATCAGGATAGATAATAAACAGAGTAGCAGCAGCTTAAGATAAGGTATTAACTCTGCATGGTTAAGGTAAGGGTTAATGTTTGGGATAGGCTTAAAACAAAAATATCAAAAACAACTTTCTTTCGCTGGATTCGAACTTCCAACCTTTGGAATCAGAGGCAGATATAGTACTTAAAAACAAAACCAACAGCACTCACTGTTGCCCCTAGTGGCCGGTTTCCACTTCATCTCCCGACGTCCTCGATGGATGGACGTCGAATACTGACTTGTATCACGGGTGACCTGGCCAGCGAGAGCGTGTGTGTATAAATAGCTCTTTCTGTATAGGCTATATTGACATTTAGCCTATAAGCCTACATATTTATCTCAAAGCAGCATAGACAGACTATAGGCGATAAATCGAATTTGTGTGCAGGCTGATTCAAAATGCTGTGCAGGGTTATCATCACAATGTTACACTATGCCTTCTTGCCCTTCCTCCATTCCATCGCATCCACACACACACACACTTTGGAGGAACGGGTTTGAGTGGCGCCAAGTGAACGGTTTTAAACATACAAGTAGCCTGACCTGAAGCTGGATCCTTCCCAATTTTGTTTTGATTGATTACTATCAAATTATAGAAACGAATTAGGCCCCGAGGATAGATGAAAAAAATAACATTTTAATGTTCACACGGTAAAAATGTCAAATCTTTCGGATCCCTATGATTACCATTTCCAACCTGCATCCTCCGGATTAAGCGTATTTCCCCCGTTGAAATCTGCATATAAAGTAGTGCCAGAGCACCAGCAAATAACTATAATAACGCGGAAGGGGATGAAAGTAATGACCCTGCTCTGGGGACCGCGGGAAACGGCTCCGTCCTTCTACCTCGATGGCTTCAATTGAAAATTCAGGGGCATTTATGTCAAACGCATGATATGTCAGGAGTGATAGGTAGGCCTAATTTTTGTTCATTTCTTTGGGTAAAGGTGGTAGTTTAGTCTAAATGCAATGGCTGATGGTCCGCTAAAACCACTCGTTAATCAAAATTGTATTTAAATCAAAAAAGAAAGAAAGAAAATAACGACTATTGTTCTAGGCTGGTTGAGGGGGCTAGATAATTGGTGTGACCCTTGCCCCCGCGCGTGCACCTGCAGCAACTCGTGTGGAGCGTTTCGCAGAGTGAGCACAAAGAAGCCGGGAGAATTCTAAGCGTGAGGCGAGTGATCGAGAATGACAAGGAAAGTAAATATGGCCCACGATGGTTGCAGTGGGTGTTGCTAATCCCTCGCTGACGACGTTCAACACCGGTTCCCGTTTGGTTTCAGGCTGTTTGAATTGTGTCTGATTTTTTGTTGTTGAAAATATAGGCATTTTGAGATTCTGTTAAAGAGGATAAAATGATTAGCCTATAATTTTGTAATATTTAATAATTATGAGAATAATAGGAAATACTAAGTCTAATTATTATAATACCAATAATATAATTCATAATAATAATAATCATCATCATATTTCAGCAAAAAAAATGCCCTAATGAAATACGTGGTTAGCTAAATAAAAGGAATCGGAAATCATCGAAATTAGCCTACATTAAATACAATTTTTAGTAGGCCTACATGTTCCAGAAACATTTGTCGATATAAATAATAATTATATAGGCCTAGGTCATCAGCCATTATCCACTTTGAAGACTCAAAACCATTTGATGCAATTACATAACAATATGCCCTAGAAAACCTTTACGGTTAGTTATTATTAAAGGCACCAACATGTTCAAATATGCTCTTCAAAAACTAGGTATGTTCACACACCTTAGACCAAATACATATATTATTTTCGACTCGAGCACAATTGCTCCTTATTGTGGGCTATTTTAATGGTTCGCAAAACCAACTTCAAGTCAAAATACACATTTTTCAAAACTATTTTCATACTTTCAGAATATTTTAAATTGCAATAATCATTCAATGTTATTAGCTTATTGGCCTGTGAAGTTATCGTATTTCAATGGCTTGTTTGTGTAATCACAATTTAAAGATGATGCTATATTGACAAGCCTCTCTCTGAATCATATTGTGGATTATGTGATTTTCTTATTAATCGACATAATATATAGACCTACATTAGTATAATAACATGGGCCTGTGATATTGTTTTATTATAGACTATAATATTTGCCTATTATTATGATATTACTTACTTGTTATTATTACAATTATCCTACTATAGTACGCCTAGTAATAGTCTAGTTGTAGTGGGCAACAGTTGTGATGTGAAGTCAAAAAAGGGACTCATATTTATTGCGATTTGATCTGGGAAGAGTGGTATCAGTGCGCTCTCTCTCGGTGGTTGGCGCACGCAAGTGTGTCAGTAGCCCATTGTCCGTGTGTCACAACCCCAAAATATATATAATCCTCTAGCCATAAATCATGAGACGTGGGTCGCGAGGATGTTATTATTGTATTTTTTTCATTTTAGCAGACTCTCTTATCCAGAGCGACTTACAGTTAGTGAGTGCATACATTTTCATACTGGCCCCCCGTGGGAAACGAACCCACAACCCTGGCGTTGCAAGCGCCATGCTCTACCAACTGAGCTGCAGGGGACATTATTGACCATTGTGAGATCCCTTAACTTTACCAAACGCAGAGGGATAGATAGGCCTACATCTGAATGCTCCGGCTCCCGTTTTGAAGGCTATATCAGCCTAATTAAAAGCAACAAACTATGATACAATGATTAAATCGTTAGCCTCGCCGCGGGGAAGGGATATGATTTTTTGCCTTTCAATTAGCCGCTTATTGGGTTTTTCAGGGGAGGTCAGCTGTGAAATTTGATGCACGTGCGCGCGATCGTGTGACAGTTGAGACCTGACACCATAACACTCAGACTTGCCAGTTTAAAATTAAATTCATTTGTTTTATTTTCTGTGTGGATAGGCCAAGACCTAAATCTACTAACCCAACTTTATTATTGGTTAAAAAGACAGCATTGGAATAGCATGCGTGGTTTTTCCACATAAAAAAAAAAACATCGAATTATGGTTTACTTTCTATCATCAAGCCTATAAGGTGTGTCACATAATTATTCACTTTGATGCCCATATCTGTTTACAGAATGTTTTTGACTTTGGGTAGCGTAATAACCAGCTGTGAAGTGTATGCTATAGGTACTTATGACAACACCAATGGCAATGGGAACACCATGGCGCACCGAAGGCACGCTCCAATGCTGTTCCCCTCCAGCAGACGGCGATGACAGTCTAGAATCTCAAATCTGATGTGACTACATTTTGTTTTCATACTTTAGCCTCCTCAACAGCTGATTAGAATAAGTCAAATGTTTTCCCCCGGTCTAAAACCCCATTAGCTTGTTTATAGAAGTATGACATCTGATAATGCCACACATTTACGCACGGTTAG
Source organism: Coregonus clupeaformis (assembly GCF_020615455.1). Classification (NCBI taxonomy): domain Eukaryota; kingdom Metazoa; phylum Chordata; class Actinopteri; order Salmoniformes; family Salmonidae; genus Coregonus; species Coregonus clupeaformis. Next base: position 53,893,101 of record NC_059214.1, on the reverse strand, counting down.
ATTGTGGTTAGTGACGCAATACAGTATGTGTGCGTGTGTGCGTGCGAACGTGTGTGTGTGTAGGCCTACGTGTGGCCAACATCTTCAACAAGCCAACAATCTTATAATTGTCTATTTGCTTCCTTTATATATATATATATATATATTATCAGGCTATACTCACTATTTTACTAAAAATGTATTAAACAAAAGTAGCTTATGAACTACTGACTTGAAAATGTATTTCGTTTAGAAAAAATATAGGCCTAGATAGGGTAGCCCAGCCAGTTCGTTCAAGATTGAAGTCAAAAGTGGACGCCTATCCATGTCCTGAGGACATCGTGGACACCGTTTTATTTTGTATTTTTACCCTATCCCAAACCATAATCCTTACTTTAACCATTCGGACTGAGTGCCTAAACTTAACCCTTAACTTAGAAATTTGACGTTTGAAGAAATGGAACGATACAGAGCAGCAGGAGCAACAAAAACACTCGAAATTTGATGTTTGGAGAACGTGGATGAGAGCCTGTTTCAAATGCTTAATGACTATGTGGTTGAATAACTTTTAGGCTAGAAGTCTAGTCTTGAAAGTGGCAAACGGATTCATATGTCATGCCCAGCAAATGTTACTCACCATGTAACTTAGCGAGAGTGACCCCCCTCTCACCCCCTGCCAGTATGTTCCTCTTTCAGTAGCTGTGCGTCACCTGACTGAGCGCCATGCAAATCGCTTTGCTTCTAGAACGCTATTGGCCGCTCGTAGCTCATTTAACCGCTGTCAAGGTGCATCATATGGCTGCCGCTTTAACTAACTTCTCAACTCCGACAGGGAAAGTGGCTCAAATGCGCATTCTGTCAGCGTGGATGTGAACCAACAACCGGAGAGGAGATAAAGCATCAACGGGGAAAACATTTCTCTGACACTCTATTTATTGGATTATTAATTTAGTTTCCATTTAATTCTTTTTGCGGTGTAGGATTGTTGTTCCCTCGTGTGCACCTGCTCTGCCGGACTCGCGCGCCGACTGAACTAGACTTTGTTTCCTCTGTTGGTTGAAAGTTTGAAAACCAGGTGAATGTATAGCATGATGATGGAGACGGACCTCCAGTCCCCTGGACCCCAAACGAATACAAATGTGGGGCAAACGGGGCCGAACAGTGGGTCCAAAGCGAATCAGGACCGGGTGAAGCGTCCGATGAACGCGTTCATGGTGTGGTCCCGCGGGCAGCGGAGAAAGATGGCCCAGGAGAACCCCAAAATGCACAACTCCGAGATCAGCAAGCGGCTGGGAGCCGAATGGAAGGTGATGTCCGAGGCGGAGAAGAGACCTTTCATCGACGAGGCGAAGCGGTTACGAGCAATGCACATGAAGGAACACCCGGATTACAAGTACAGACCGAGACGGAAGACCAAGACGCTGCTGAAAAAGGACAAATACTCTCTGGCCGGTGGCCTGCTCTCTGGGGCCGGTGGCGCTGGTATGGGTCTGGGGGTCGGGATGGGTTCATCCGGCGTCGGCCAGAGGTTAGAGAGCCCCGGGGGCCACGGGGGCTCCACCAGCTCAGGCTACGCGCACATGAATGGCTGGGCGAACGGTGCGTACTCGGGGCAGATGGCTGCAGCTGCTGCGGCCGCGGCGATGATGCAAGAGGCGCAGCTAGTTTACAGCCAGCACCCAGGCAGCGGGCATCACCACCACTCACACCACCACCACCACCCGCACAACCCCCAGCCCATGCACCGCTACGACATGTCGGCACTCCAGTACAGCCCCATCTCGAACTCTGAGGGCTACATGAGCACATCTCCGTCCGGCTATGGCGGGATCACCTACACGCAGCACCAGAGCTCTGGCGTCTCCTCCTCGGCTGCCATGGGCACGTTAGGGTCGCTGGTGAAGTCAGAGCCGAGCGTAAGCCCTCCCGTTAGCACTCACTCCAGGGGCCCTTGCCCCGGAGACTTGAGAGAGATGATAAGCATGTATTTACCGACCGGAGAGCCCGGGGACCCGTCGGTGCAAAGTAGACTTCACGCATTGCCGCAGCATTACCAGAGTGCGACGGCTGGGGTGAACGGAACGGTTCCATTAACACATATATAGATTATTCATATGACTATGGAAACTGCAGACAGAATACAAAAACCCATAACCAAATATTTACCTATTTTTTAAATGATCACTGAACTACCTGCATTTTGTTCAGAATGTTTATGGTGTTCTTGTAAATTAAAAGTAAATTAGCCTATCCTTTTCCCCTTTTGGAGTATACACTCTCTTACGAACAGGATATGAGTTCAAATATTGGTTGTTGTGTTATCATTTTGTAATTTTTTTATTAACCACTCTAGTGGTTGAGGGCGATGCCAACCAAATTAATTAACACATTTGGTTAACTATAATCGAATTATTTTTGGTTCACTGTAAGTTATTGAAAAATAAGAACATGTTTTCCATAATCATGAAAGATGGTTTTAAAGATTGATATTTTTCCCATTTAATAATTCCCCAAGAGTTTGTAAACATTTCCGTTTACACTGTCTATTCATGATCATAATTATCTCTTCTTACTGTAATAATTATTGTAAATTGTGAATAATTTGAATATTTTAAAAGACTGACGCGCAACTGCTATTGTATAATTTACGAAATGCATTTCTGCTAGTGAGAGGTTCTGATATTGGGCTGAATTACGATTTAAATAAATTTCACACATATGTTGCTCTGATTCTACAAAAAAACGTGTTAGCTTGATTATTGTTCACTATCTTCAGTTGCAAATGGTAATTTGAGTTATATTTAATTTGAAGGCCACGAAACTTTGAGTCTGACGTAAAGCTACCTATACCGCAAATGGGTTTTTTTTAAGGGGAGAGTGTCTCTGGCAAACCCGTAACATTAAACAAATTGTTTAAATGCGTAATATTTAATATAAGTAAACTGCTTTTTTTGGCCATTGGATTAAGAGAGGCAGGTCCCATGGTACACCCAAACTCATCTCAGGGTTTACCCTTATGGGTTTGTAATCATTTCTGTAAAGTTAACGTTACTAGCAAATTGTTACAATAGGACAGGATCCACAGATTTCAGAGAGAAGCACAGTATTCACATTAGTTCTTCAGAATATAGCCTACATTTAGGATACTTGCGTGCAGCGTCTCACTTGCAATATATTTTTATATAATTAATTATGCTGATTTTAAAGTTGGCTTTTGTGTCTTTTCATGGTATTTCACTCCCATTATAAGTTGAACGCTATTAGGCTACATGCAGTAGACCTATGGTTTGTTTTATTTTGATTACTGACAAACGTAGACTAGGCCTGTTCAGTGGTTATTCAATAGGCATATAGCACTTTATAAATTGAATTTATGTTGTTATAATGTGCAATGGATTATTCAAATAGCATAATATTATATATTTCTATAGTAACATGGCAAAAAATACATTAATATATCCTATAGCTCATGGAAAACAAGAGCAAAGCTGTCTCGAGTTGGGTGACTTTTGTGGCTTTTTGAAAGACATCTTATACTTGCAAGCGCTGAAGGGATGAACCATGCAGGCCCATTTGGATATAACGCTATGATTGCAAATGGCGATCACCAAATGCAACTAGTAAATGTAGAACGATTATTCAGGCTCACTCAAATACCCTAGGCTATATTTGATCACAAAAATGATTTTTTTAAACCTAATAAATGTGTAGGACGTTTGACGTTTTTGTTATTGGCGAATTTAGGCCTACCCTTTTTATTTTTGTCATGAACAGTATAATAGGCCTACTGCTTTTCAGTAAGTTAGCCTAATATTATTTTACTTCATTGCATAATGTCCTAAATTATTACACTTCAATTATTATAGACTTATTATAATTCTGATAATGATATGTGTAAACCAGAATTAGGTTGTATATATACATAGCAGGCTTCATCTGATTACTTTAGAATAGTTTGGTATTGAATTGACCTCACCTCACATTTTACTTGTGACTGACTATCTCCCAGTATTGAATACATTGACTACACTGTGAGTAGATAATCCTGATAAGTATGAGCTGAAGGCTTTTTAATGGTCTATTTGGGAGAAAAGTGGAAACTTTGCTGTTTTCTTGTTATGTGAGTAGGGGTCAAAGTTCAGGCTGTTTCCTTGATCCCTAAACAAAGCCTGTATCCCTGAATAGGAAGCAGTATGGACACAAAGGAACCCCATTAGTCAGTGATTGACACACTCTGCATCCCTGCCATAGGCCTACTATTGCAAGTACATTTATGAAGGCTGCCATGCCAGAACAATGTGCCTGATTCACACTATAGGGATGATTCAGTACAGATCAGCTTGGCTCGCTTGACTTGGCTCGGTTTGGCCCTATAGTGTGTAACAGGCACTTGGATTTTAATGATCAATAACCACTTTTTTTATTGAACTTTGATTTTCCCCCAAGAATGGTTTAATATATTTTGCACCTTCAGGGAATAGATTCCGGATGGCAGTATAATCCAAGTAGATGGAAGTTCTTTATTTAAGACATGGTTGTATTACAGACGACATAGTACCCTCAACCCAATTGGTCTTGTTACCACTGTGTGGATTGGATTGATTTTAAGTTTCACCCTTTGGAGATTCTGAGATGATGGTTAGTGTGTATGGGATGTTATATTCCTTTCCTCTGTTCCATGATGAATGGACTATATGAAATCACAGTGCTGGAGAGGGAGCTCTAGAATGTGTTGAAGAGGGTGATAAGTGTGCGGGACAGTTTTCTCTTTTTGTGCCTCGTTTAGAATCAGAGCAGATCATCTGTAGACATTAGGAAACAAGAAAGGGTGAGCTGTTCACTAGGTGTTTCAAGTTCAAGTTTTTTAATACCCACGTGGCAGTCATAGACACTGAAATACATGGGTATGGCTAACATAATAAAATAAACAATTACACACAATTTAGATAAGACTCAAAGAGTCTTATTAATAAGTTGGCAGAAGTAGGATACAGGGATCTCTTGTGTCTCTCAGTTTCACCTGGACAGTTACTTATAAATTACTTTTAAAAAAGGAAAATACTCATATGGTGTTACGAACAATCCATAAGAGCACAAAAAAGAATGATGCACACATGTATTGAATTGACAGTGATTTCCTCTTTGGGAGCAGCTTTATATGTACATGATACATAGTTGCTGTTCTTATCTCCTGTTCAAATACAATTGTAATATCATTGCTGGGGCAGGAGGTTTTGGTCAGGGCACATGGAGAGGAGAAACTCCCAGCCCTATAGTCATTGCTGTATGCAGTAACAAGTGACATGACCTCTGACCTCAGGGAACTTCTCTCTCAGGCTGTGATATGATTCCACCACCTTCTCCCCAAAGTGGGCACTTTCTCTATCCCTCTCATGGCTGTAAAAGTATCGGAGTAATCATGGTGCTAGAGCAGAGGGAGTTCCCTCTGCATCTCACAGTAGTCCATTCCCTCCATGAGGGTTGCATGACACATTTTAAGACCTTTCGGAGCCTTTCTGTGCCTCATAGAGCCTGGAATAAACATCTTTGGTGTGTTGAGAAAAGGTTTGAGATGGTAATTTCTGTTTTGCCTTATGAGGACTGTTACATCCTGTTTCAGGCTATTGTGTTCATGGTTAGTCAAAATCAGGCCCCAAGCCAGCATTATAATTAATGAGGCTTAAGAAGCAAGAGTCTCCACTTTAAATCTTTGACATACTTATTATTGTTATTATTTGGAACACTACTCCTCTTACACTGTTAAAGCTAGAAACGTCATTCAAATGTTAAAACGTGCAGACTGGTTTGGATTGAGTTGCTTACATACAACTTTTTGATATATTTTTAAACTATTAAGCTTTTTGTCCTTCTTTTTTTTACCTCCATCCACTTTAATGGAATTTCCTCAACATTCTAAAGGCCCCATTGTGACATCATCACTTCCAACATTCCATTCACTACAATGCGACTTTTGACACAAATCAGCTACTTTGACCACTTTACCAACAACTTAGACAATATGTTAGTGTATGAAATCTTCCTCTACTTCTCTGCTATTCAAATCTGAGATCAGAACGAAAATATCTTATTCCAATCAAACAGTATGGCTATTTTAGTAACCACATCAACTACTTTTCCCCCTAGCTTTTTGAAACAACTGCCGTTTTGACCACTCCCCCAACAAGTTAGACAAACACTGGTCTATTCTCTGCTATTCAAATCTGGAATCAGAACAGAATTATCTCCTGCCAATCAAACGTTACAGCTGTTTGTCGGAGTTTAGAGTGACAAAAAGTAGCTAGCTAACGTCAGCTAACAGCTCTCTCATGTCTCATCATTGAGTAGCCCAAACGGAGCTGTTGCTATCGATACTCAAAGACGCAGAGGCACACATATGGCAGCGCATGCAAAAATGATGAGTAGGGTGGCAAAAATTATGAGTAGTCCTCCTTCTTAGGAAAGGGCCCCGTGCTCAAAATAATTCAACTGGCTAGTTGGCCTGTCTGTAAAGAGAATGACGGGCTGTACGTTGATCCTGCTGCTCTGATTGGTAGTGCTGAGCAATAAGTGCTTTTTCAGGTCGGTTTTCGATTTCGGTTTCCATTATTTTGTTTAACATTAATTGCTCTATGCATTATGTGGGTTGAATGCTTTAACAACACAGAATAAAACACAGAATAAAAGTCCCATGATGGTAGTGAATGCCCATTACTACTTATCACTTAATAACCATAATTTCTTCACATACTTTACTTTAATAAAATATTTCAGTTGTTGTGTATATTACATTTGTTTTATTTGATTACTTTATTATTTCATTCGAAATCATCTCATCTCTATAGAGCTGCTGCCAATGCTGTATGACAAAATCACTATTTTAGTAGTTCTTCAAAGGAAATAAGGCATACTTTTATGACTGCTGAATACCAACTATCAAGCACATAGATAATGTATTTCAGGTAGAGATACCTCGCTAAGCAACTGCTCTCCTCTCGATCGTACATTATTCTGTCTCTTTTACATAGCTGCCGTAAAAAAGAAACACAGACCAGACAAATGGATTATGGTCATTGTAATTAATTACCACGTTTTCTGCACTAAACTATATAGTCATATATACTACAACTCCCTACTAGATCGTACAGTTCGGGCTGGATGTGATCTATCTCTAGAGAAACTTGGCAATGTGTGCATTGAGCTCACAGAAAAAACCCTAAACAAAATGGAATTCAAATAATTGAACCGACCTCGGTCAATTAGTTGTTTAAAAAACAAAAAATAACTGACATTTTGCGTAATCGCTCAGCACTACTGATTGGATAGAGCGAAGCTGTCTCCGTTCACTCCTTTCATATTTCCCCCGATCACTTCTCATCGCACATCTTTCAGTTTTCATGCGACAATTGTAGTTTAGACACTGACCACAACTACACAACTACTGACCACAACTACTGAACCACAAACATTGTAAACAACCACAAACTACTGACCACTACTGACCACAACTATCGACCATAACTACTGAACCACACACCTACTTACAAAAACTACCGACCACTACTGACCACAACTACTGACCACAACTACTGACCACAGCTACTGACCACAACTACACAACTACTGACCACAACTACTGACCACAACCACACAACTACTGAACCACAAATACTGACCACAACCACAAAATTACTGACCACAACTGACCACAACTACTGACCACAGCTACTGACCAAAACCACACAACCACTGACCACAACTACTAAACCACAACTACTGACCACAACCACAAAACTACTAACCACAACTACTGACCACTACTGACCACAACTACTGACCACAACTACTGGTCACAACTACTGACCACAAAACTTCTGAACCACACAACTAATGTCCACAACAACACAACTACTGACCACAACTACTGAACCACACAACTACTTACCAAAACTACTGACCGCTACTGAGCACAACTACTGACCACAACTACTGACTACAAAAATACTGAATCACACAACTACTGACCATAACTACTGTACACAACTACTGACCACAACCACACAACTACTGACCACAACTACACAACTACTGACCATTACTACTGACCACAACTACTGACCACAACTACTTCTCTGATCTGCACTAGCTCTGGTCCAGCTCCGGTCCTGGGCGTAGCAAGCTAGCTAAGGTTCGCACTAGCTCTGGTCTAGCTCTGGTCTGCACTATAAATTATAACTACTTAAATGTGCAAAAGGTACAAAAGGCCAGTTTTGTCAACGCAATTGGCATGCAGACATCAGGAATGTCTAAGGCCTGCATAGGCACCAGACGTCACCCATTGAGCATGTTTGGGATGCTCTGAAAAAAAAAATGTATTCACTCACTAACTGTAAGTCGCTCTAAAATGTTAATGTAAATGTTAAATGTGAATCAATTTGCATATAATACCTACCTACAATAATTGTAACTATTAAACCGTTCAAGCTAGAGACACCAAACCAGCTCTCACATGTTCAGGCTATCCTATCCTATCCTATCCTATCCTATCCTATCCTAACAACTAACCAACCAATCAAACAATATTTTCATCTACCTACTTTTTCAACTACAACCAATCACCACCATTACTACTGCAAACACTACCGCTACTATAACTCATTTCATTTCATTTGCTGGAAAAAATGTTTCGCCCACGCTGCAGACGGCTATATTGGTCCGCTAATACAGGACTATTAAAGGCCCAGTGCACTACTTTTGTGAAAAAATATTATTTTCTATTTGTATTTTATTTTTTATTATTATTATTATTTGTATTATTATTTTTCAGGGGGTGCTGCAGCACCCTCAGCACCACTCCTTCCCGCGGCTATGGTGTTAGCCTAAAGAGTTTATTTATTAGATAGAATAGTTTCCTGTAGCTCAGTTGGTAGAGCATGGCGCTTGCAACGCCAGGGTTGTGGGTTTGATTCCCACGGGGGGCCAGTATGAAAAATGTATGCACTCACTAACTGTAAGTCGCTCTGGATAAGAGCGTCTGCTAAATGACAGAAAAAAGAACAAAAACTACAGCTAGCTATCAGTAGGTCTACATGCAAACCTATTCTACATATTTCTTCAACTACCACAAAAATACTTTTAATGAGCTGTCATCACTAGATGCACCATCATATTTCTCTCCCCAAATAATAGCCTAAAACTTTCTAATCATTACATCATCATTCAACTAAAATCAAACTTAATTTACACTGAACGTTTTACAAAAGTAAATTGTGCATCTATATGTCTAAAACCCACAACATGAATGATTCAGTTGCTTTGCTTTCCTAAGAGTGTTGACTATATGTAACTGCTTTGCTTTAAATAGTAAAGTAAAACTTTGAAAAACGTTTTCCATTACCACAAAAATACTTGTAAAGAGCTAAAGCAAGCCCCACAACTTTACTTGTAAAGTTACCATCTAGTTCTTATTGTGTCTGTACAATATAGGCTGGCTCAAGGGCCAGTACAGTTAATGTATTGAAAATAAGTTGTATAATTTGGGCGGGGGATTCAGTTTATGGAAAATTCAATTGTGAGTGGGTTTCATTGTTACACAACAAAGCATTCTTCTAGCTGTCTCCTATGAAGATCTGCTCAGTATCAATGATTTAGCACCAGCTGATGGAAGAAATATAGAAATATAGGAATATAGAAACATTCACCACCAATTTTTCCCCAATCAGGAATATCAAATTGTTCCACCATTTAGAATACTGTTGATACATCGTATACTGTAGGCCTATACACATCTATCTGCCTATAGGTAGGTGTAGACCAGTGGAGGCTGGTGGGATGAGCTATAGGAGAACGGACTCATTGTAATGGTTGGAATGTAATAAATGGAACGGAGTCGAACATGTGGTTTAGAAGTTTAGAGAACCATACCGCACCTAGGGCCGACTGCAGCACCTGTCCTAGAACCGCCTCCCCAAGATACAGGTGGAGACCATTGAATTCAATAAAACAAACTCCATAAAACTGAGTTTGGTGTGGACCCTAAACAGATAGTGATATTGTGTATGCAGAGCTCCCCTCCTACGCAGCGGAGGGGCACATAGGATGGCCCGCTTGGTGGCTATTTGTATCTTATCTGCAGATGTAAAGCGACACTGATTAACGCTGAAAAACCAGAGAGGTGGGGCGCGTCACGGCACATCGCCAGGTTAAAAGAGGAGTGTTCTGGAAATTTAACCCGAATAATTTACTACTCAACCACAGAGGGTAAAGTGGGAGGGAGGGGAAGTGATGGGGAACGGGTTATGGGGCAAAGGTGGGGAGGTTGGGGAATGGAAGAGAGGAAGAGGGAGGGGGGCTGACCAATAAATCTCTTCCAGCATGCGATACTCTTATCTTGTAGCCACCGATATATTCCACGCTAGGAAGCCATCAGCGCTGGCGCACACTCCGCGCTCGTAAAGCCCCGATCCCTTGCACTCGCTGTCCTAAATGGGGATAATTAGCGTCACTTTATCACGCCTCTGCATATTTTCTCCGCTTTCCCTCCATCCCCAACGCCCCCCTCCCCAAAAAACCCAACCGAGCTGCCTACTCTCAGTGCCCGCTCTGTCACAGAAGATTACGGAGACAGATTGCACAGAACGAATGTGCCAGGCAAGATTAGCGGGGAATAGAGAAAGCAACTGGGCCAATGAATTCCTCGCGAGGGCCTTATCGTGCAATTACACGTTGACATGTTTAACAATCTTGCTGCCTCTTAATCCTGCGCTCTTCCAGGAGCGCTGCGCTGCTGCTGTTGCTGCTGCTGCTGCTCTATCCAGCACCATACACTGGAGCACAGGCCGCAATGCACCGACACGTGGTGGCACACAGGCTGCTGACACACACACAGGGAAAGTTTATATTTTCTACCACATTTTCAAACTTTTACTCTTGTTGTTTCTTGCTCTCTTGCAATGCTGTTTTCTCACAGCACGAGCTATTTTGAATATGATGTTCTGTAGCCTATCCTTCTGAACAGTTTTTCAGAAGATTTTCAATTAGACAGTGTCTAAGCAATCAGCTGGGGAAATTATCGTCTTGATGATTAAACTTTGAAGTTTAATCATCCACATTTTGAATACTTCTCTGGAGTATGGTTTATTTGATTCCTTTTAGCCTATGAACGGGGACCCAGTGAAAATCGTTTATAATGTTGTGAGTATAAGGCTATATAAATAAATAAAATAAATAATATATCAACCAAGCAATAGGCTTAGGCTACACCCCATAATGTCATTGATTCAGGCCTAAACCGGTTTTCACCGTCCATCGCGGAGAGTGATGGTGAGAAACATTTAGCCTTGACCATTTGTTTAGAGTTCGTTTTGGACTATTTTCCTCTCTCTCTCCTCAACCCCCCCCCCCCCCCCACCCCCCACCTCCTGTGTGGGAGCGATTGTGAGCGCCACTGTTGGAATTTGGCAGCGGCCGCGGTTTGGAGAGCCGCCCCACGCTGAGCCGCATTCAGCGACCGGCGCACTGTGAGGTTGGGAAGTTTCACTCAGCCGTACAACTCAATGCCCCAACAAAGGCGATTACAAGCGCCAGTGCATTCCTGAAGGGACCCGGCAGCGACGCAGGTGCGAGGGGACCGGGATAACCCGTCAGAGAAGTGTCAAAAACGGGACAGCGCCGGGACCACACAAAACCTAACGCACCGCGGGAAGCAGGGAGTTTTTTGGAATGGGTCGGGGGTAGAATGAAAATAATAAATTTGATGAGGATAACGTTTTGGGGTGTTTTAGAACAGGCTTGTCTGTCTGCCCAGTGAATGAAAGGAAGAGAAATCATCCAATTTAGTGAGAGAAACATATTTCTAAGACACATTTTCAAGACAGCAGTGCCTTGATTATTGATTTGAAAAGAATAAACTACAAGGCTTAGCCGAAATATCTATAATTTGACACAAATATTGAAAGGACACTTACAAAAAACAGTTTTTCGTATAAAAAAGCGAAAAGTTGTCTAAAAGACAAAATCTCCTCTAATTATTCCTCAATTGGTAGCAGAATAACTGGTGCACAGAGGTTAACTGCGTTGCAATGCGCCCAAGCGTGTGTTTTTGGCTGGCTATAGGTCTGTCTGTATCGTGGAGACAGACGGTATATTTGATTGGAGCAGCGCCTAACTATCAGTTACCGAGGAGAAACAGAGGATCCCTAAGGAGCGGTAATCAGTACGCCAGCTGCTCGCAGACCTCTCATTTCCCACCACTGCAACATAATGGAGGCGCGCAGGAACGCATGAGAATCAGCCCAGCGCAGAAAAATAACTGTCACTCACTGTTTGGCGACCGAGTACAACACAGTATTCATTCCTCTGTGACACTCAACAGCGCGAGTCTGTGAATTAAATTTACCCAAACGAAACATAATTTTTGTTTGTTATGAGCACCTCGATTGTAGCATCTTTGGAGGAGTTTCCTTATTATAGGCCTAAAGAAAGGGAATTCTGTAAGTAGGTGCACAACATTTTCACCTTTTTGGTGTGTGTGCATGCGTGCCTCTAATTCCCATGCATGGACCCCATGGGGTCTTGCATAAACGGATTACTGCCTCACCTGAGTACTGCCCACAGGGGTGAGTGGGGGAACAAAAGTTGTCCCCAGCACCGGCAGCGGTGGTCAGTCAAGGAGAGCGGACTATGCTAATGTTCCTGACCCAGAGAGGCGAAGGGGGGCGAACAGAGATTCCGATTGTTCATGATCTCATGAAACGCACCGCTGTAAAGCAATGCTAGCAATGCTGCGAGACTATCAGATCTAAGCCAATGCATGACCCGGCCAGAGTATTATCTTTAATCGACAATGTAAAGTCTGTAGACATAAAGTGTGACCACGTTCAGAAAGAGAGTTGTGCCTAACTTCAGTCAAAGCTGGAAAGGGCCTATGTCTATAACTTGAACTTTCGTCTATATCGTTAATATGATCCCATGCCTCTCTTTCTCTCTGCCCCCTCTGTAACACTGTCAAAGGCTACATGATTAGAAACGTAGGTCATTATCCCTGCGTACTTAACTTTATACCATTCTGGCCGGCCGAGAGCTGTCCAGTGCTGAAATTACGTCATTTCAGCACCTCCTTCTCGAGTCGTGCGTGAAAAAGCCAACTGCGTGGAGACCCTCTGCTGAAAAATGTATTGTAAGAAAAATATAGGCTATTGGATTAGGCCACACTGGATGATTTATCAGGGTGGCAGGTAGCATTAGAGTTAAGAGCGTTGGGCCAGTAACCGAAAGATCGCTGGTTCGAATCCCCCGAACCGATGTACCCCAATGGGTCACCTAAACTCCATACTTAATTCACAGCCTATGTTTGACCCCTCTCCCGGAGTCAACGAGACAACAACACCCTGTGAAAGGACAAAGCACAGTCTGGAATGGTTTTTGTTTTCCCTCCAATGGTTGCTCGCTGTTTTGTGTATGGGCAAACCTATACCGCTGATTGCGTCTGAGCCGCTTCAGTCTAGAGCTATCATCTACGAGCTGACAATAACAGGAGAGAGAAGAGAACGAAAATACTTGATGTTAATGGTTCGCTCATTGATCTCGCGCGGGTCTTTGAAGCGGTTTGTTTGTTTGTTGTTTTGAGGACTGGCTCATTGTAAACAGACAGCGGGGTTTGGGGGATTGCTAGGCGGGGTGGCGCGGCCGCGGGAGCTCGCACAATTTCCTTTCGCTTGGACGGTCGATGACAGCATGTGCTCCGGTGTTCATGCCCGGAGGCGCGACGAAAGGGCGGCAGTGGGAGCAGGGTAGTTTGGCGGTAATGACACCCCCCACAGCGCGTTATTACTTAAAGACCATGTCGCAGTAAAATGAGGGTACTTTTCGTCCCGTTTGGTGGTGACATGGTGCTCTGAGCTTGTCAGTCTGTCTCCCCGCCTGCTCACCGCTTCCTCCCCACGGTCGACTCCCTTCACAGAGCTACATCCGCAAGGTCTTTCTTTATTTTTTTCTTTATTTTCTCTATCTCTCTCTTTCTCTCTCACACACACACATACACTGAGAGAGAGAGAGGGAGAGAGAGAGAGACAGAGAGAGAGAGAGAGAGAGAGACGAGAGAGAGAGAAAGAGAAAGAAAGAGAGCGAGCGAGAAAGAGATAGGGAGAGAAAATAGAGTGAGTTTGTGAGAGAGACAGAGATCATTAGATTTTCTTGAAGTTTTCCTTTAATTTCTTTGTATCTCTATGAATGCTTATGTAGGACTATAAGGTCATAAATGAGTTATGTCACCATGACTCTGTAATAATTTTTTCTATGGATTGTGATAATAGTGATCATCAATCAAATGTATTTATAAAGCCCTTTTTACATCAGCAGATGTGGTTTAGAGCAAAGGTGTCTTGCTGGACAGAGTGTTTTGTCTCAGGTCCAGTTGACTCAGCTGTCCTCCATGTGTTCTCCTCCATGTCTTTAACGTTCACATTAACATCAGCCAGACACACACGCACGCACGCATGCTCACACACACACACACACACACACACACACACACACACACACACACACACACACACACACACACACACACACACACACACACACACACACACACACACACACTAAAGTGTACTCTCACACACTCAAATTCTCTATCTTACAGCCACACACACACACACACCAGGCTGTAAAGGATTTCTGATAGCTCAGTGCCAGGTGATCATTTCCAAAGTGGCGTGGAAGGGGTTAATGGGAGCTCAACGAGTCGTGCTAAGAAACAATGTTTTTATTTCCTGATGGTGCAGCCCTGCACCACACTGATAGCTGTTTGAACTCCCTGACCTCTGACCTTTGTGAGGTCAAGTGATCAACAACCGGGGTCATTTAGATGGGGTCAGATTATAGCCTATAAGGGATGTGTACTTCACACCAATCCCTCAGTGGACGAGGTATAAATAGCCTTTAATGATTATGATAACCCTACTCTAATTGTTTCCAAGGCCATTAGATTGTTGTCAGCTATCAGACAATTTAGCAGAGCTAGGTGAAATGGGATTCATTTTATTCATTTATAAGTGTGCTGATAACCTTACTGGTCTTAGGGAAATTCACCTTTTGGCCCATTTACATCATGGGTGTCAGTGGTTTGTGTGTGTGTGTGTGTGTGTGTGTATGTGAGCTTTTTACAATTCACAGGTGGCAGGTGTGAAACCATTCAATTTACTCCATTCCACCCATTATTACTTCATTCCAGCCATTATTATGAGCCGTCTTCCCCTCACCAGCCTCCTGTTGTACAATTACTGTAAATAATAACTCTACCTGGTCAATCATGGTTAAGAAAAATAAAGATAATACTGTATGGTTGGAGACCAGACTCCATGTGGATGTGGTCTAGGACCTGTCTGTTCTCTCCGCCAGTCTGCCAGTTTCCAAGAATACTCCGTATCTGTGTGATCAGAAGAGATAAATATTGTTGTGGTGTCTGGACTGACTGACTGACTGCTGACCTTTAGATGTCTGTCTTACTAAGTCCATCTTCTCTCTCTCTCTCTCTCTCTCTCTCTCTCTCTCTCTCTCTCTCTCTCTCTCTCTCTCTCTCTCTCTCTCTCTCTCTCTCTCTCTCTCTCTCTCACTCTCCCCCTCTCCCCCTCCCTCCCTCCCTCCCCAGGGTGTCCAGTATGATGACTGCCATGGGGGACTGTCCATGGATCACCGTGGAGACCTGTGATTGACAGACAGGCGCTAGCCCCCGTCTGTCTGGCTGGCTGGCAGGCCATCATTACGATGAGCAGGCGCAGATTTGCTATGCTGGCGACAGGACCGTATGGAAAATGTCAACGACCATCAGAGCCCCAGACAAACTTCCTCCCCTCCCCCAAGTACCTCACCTAATGTCACCTAATGTCACCTAATGCCCATGCTCGTCATCCAGACCCCACGTACTAACAACACAGCCTCACATACTTCATCCACACTCATTTACAAACCACATGCAAATAAATGTACTCTACCCCTATATACTTCATCCAACAACTCAGCTCAACACACCTCACCCAAACCCCCTACATGGCTCACCCATCCCTCACATACCTAACCCAACCCCTATGTATCATCCAACACCCTCACACCTCATCCAACCACCACAGTACTTCACTCCTTATGTGCCTCACCCATCCTCCTTTTTCACCCTTATTCCCACATACCTCACCCCAAGCCCCACACCTCAGCCCACCCACCCCCTCCTCACCCCCCATGCACCTCAGCCCACCCACCCCCTCCTCACCCCCCATGCATCTCAGCCAGCCTCCTATATTAATACACTGACTCCCTCTATTGGCCTATGTCCCAGCAGCACTCTGCATGTTAACATTTCTAAAAACCCTCAACTTCTGACTAATAAATGTTTTCTTGCCTTCAGTCTATTTGAACAGCCAGTCTGCCCTGCATGCCAGACAGCTAGCTAGAACATCACGTGTGGCCAGTTCTGAGACAGACTGGCACTCTGACTGGCACTCTGACTGGCACCCTGACTGGCACCCTGACTGGCACCCTGACTGGCACCCTGACTGGCACCCTGACTGGCACCCTGACTGGCACCCTGACTGGCACTCTGACTGGCACCCTGACCAGAGTCAGTGCCTCTCACACATATTACACTAGTTTACTGCAGTTTGGCAGGACACTGACAACAAGACCAGCCAATGCCTGGCATACTGACTGAACCCCGGGCTAGTTAGCACCTAGTAAGATAAGGATAGAGGAGAAAAGAGAAGCAATATGACTTTGAGATGATGTGTAAGTGAAAAAAGTTTCTATAATTATTTTCTCTTTCTTTAAGTGTTTTATCTGCAAACGAACACACAGTGCAAACGTTTAGTAAATCTGTTCCAAGGTATCGCTCTAGTAAAGTCTTACCAGTCATCCTCCTCTCCAGGCCAAGACACAGTGTCATGTTAATGTTGGTGTTATAAAGCTCTGCTGCCTTGAATGATACCACAAAAGTAAATAAACACATTAAAATGGCTTGCTGTCGCCTATCCTTGACGCCACAGGAGAAAATCTCATTTTTATTAGAAAGGAAATTAAAATGAAGGTAACTGTAGAGTACAAGGAGGAAAGGTGAGGAAAACTTTTCTGTGAGGCCACAATCTAACTATAATACGTATAATCACTCATTGAAATTATTTTTAATTTGTTTGAAATCTGTTCCTCAAGCCTGGGATTTTTTTATTCCTGTCATTGATCTAGAAGCTGCTGGAAGCAGTGGGAGAGAGGGTTAGATCTGTGGTAGGGAAATACTGTACAGAAGTTATAAATGGGTCAATCTAAGAAAATAATGGGTAAATCAATGAACCAGTCTTTATGGTCTTGTATTATTGATTTTATATCAACGTATGAAGTTGAAATCAAAATGTTTTTTGTTGATAAAGTCCTTGCTTCTGTACATTTTGAGGATTGACTGAAAATGCATTAGAAATAAAATGCAATGCAAAATAAAGAGTTATCTGAATTGATTATGTCCCAACATCCTGTTGTGTGTACATGTACCCAAACAGACACACAAACACAGACTCATACACTATATATCAACGTGGTACCAACCTGCAATTAGAAACGATGGGAAACACACACAGGAATTGAAGGCCGCTAGTAGCAGTGTGATGTTGGTAGTTAGGTGCATGGTGTGCTACTCTGTGGGATGTCAGTATGCATGTGTGTTCTTCTGACCCAGACAGACTGTGTACAGGAATAGGATAATAGGCAACTCTGGTGACTATATAAAGTCATTACCAGCATGTTGCTGTCCAACTAGGCACTGCACCTCTCCCTGTGCACACACACACACACACACAGACACACACACACACA
Source organism: Coregonus clupeaformis (assembly GCF_020615455.1). Taxonomy (NCBI): domain Eukaryota; kingdom Metazoa; phylum Chordata; class Actinopteri; order Salmoniformes; family Salmonidae; genus Coregonus; species Coregonus clupeaformis. The sequence goes on along the minus strand of NC_059214.1, from coordinate 53,875,275 downwards.
GACACACACACACACACACACACACACACACACACACACACACACACACACACACACACACACACACACACACACACACACACACACACACACACACACACACACACACACACACACACACACACACACACACACAAACACACACACACATTCCTGAGAGATCCCTGGTTATCACACCCCTGCAGATTGTTCTGAACTACTTATTGAAAACACACATCTCAAGATGTGGCCACTCTTGCCAACAGTGAGCCCAGTGTTAAGAACAGTTGTTGTCGTTTCTGTGTTTTTTATCATCTCTAAATTCCCAGCATTGCTAAGGTGCTTTGGAAGAGGATTAACTAACGTTGGCTGGCGCCGATGAGCAAGCCTTGCAGATTTCCTACCAGCAAGAAAAATACAAAGAAAGAGGGGAAGGATGAAGAAAAGGAGCGAAAGGACAACAGGGAAACGGGTAACAGCTTGTGTAAACATGATGACTTGGGAGAGGTAAAGAGGTAGAAGAGACGAAGGAGGGAGAAAGGAGCGAGGGAAGGAAATAGGGAGAGGAACGCTTTTGGCATGTGAATCCAAACAATAATTGTCCTAAAGGAGGCGGTTTCCACTTTCACACCGACACTGGAGAGAGGACTGTCTCTCTCCCCTTCTCTGCTCCACTTCGCTCTACTCCTCCCTCTGTTTAGGCCTCTCTCTCTCTCTCTCTCTCTCTCTCTCTCTCTCTCTCTCTCTCTCTCTCTCTCTCTCTCTCTCTCTCTCTCTCTCTCTCTCTCTCTCTCTCTCTCTCTCTCTCTCTCTCTCTCTCTCTCTCTCTCTCTCTCTCTCTCTCTCTCTCTCCATTCCCAGAAGGTGACAGTTCAGTTCCAGACTCTTTTGTCTGTCCTCTGTCATGACTTCAAACAGCAGTACTGCTCTGGTCATACTGATGATGCCTGAAGCAGAGTGGCGCTCTGCGTCTCGGGTTTACTTGTCTCTGAGTGTCCTTGGTGACACTTTTCCTCTTCTTCTCTCTCTCTCTCTCTCTCTCTCTCTCTCTCTCTCTCTCTCTCTCTCTCTCTCTCTCTCTCTCTCTCTCTCTCTCTCCATTCCCAGAAGGTGACAGTTCAGTTCCAGACTCTTTTGTCTGTCCTCTGTCATGACTTCAAACAGCAGTACTGCTCTGGTCATACTGATGATGCCTGAAGCAGAGTGGCGCTCTGCGTCTCGGGTTTACTTGTCTCTGAGTGTCCTTGGTGACACTTTTCCTCTTCTCTCTCTCTCTCTCTCTCTCTCTCTCTCTCTCTCTCTCTCTCTCTCTCTCTCTCTCTCTCTCTCTCTCTCTCTCTCTCTCTCTCTCTCTCTCTCTCTCTCTCTCTCTCTCTCTCTCTACACTTCTTCCCCCCCTCTCTCTCTCTCTCTCTCTCTCTCTCTCTCTCTCTCTCTCTCTCTCTCTCTCTCTCTCGCTCTCTCTCTCTCTCTCTCTCTCTCTCTCTCTCTCTCTCTCTCTCTCTCTCTCTCTCTCTCTCTCTCTCTCTCTCTCTCTCTCTCTCTCTCTCTCTCTCGCTCTCTCTCTCTCTCTCTCTCTCTCTCTCTCTCTCTCTCTCTCTCTCTCTCTACTTCTTCCCCTCTCTCTCTCTCTCACTCTCTCTCTCTCTCTCTCTCTCTCCCTCCCTCTCTTTCTCTCCTCTCTCTGTCTTCCTTCCTTCTCTCTGTTTGTAATTCGAGTGTGGAGTAGGAACTCTGAACCACGTTTACCAATTACCATGTCATTCAGAAACACCTCAGGGACCTACTCTGATCCTGTCAATCCATGTGGAGTTTTATGTGAATAAAAACCAATTACATGTGAAGTGACTCATACGAATACAGAATTTTTTAGATTTTGATAATTTATTAGCCTGGACTGGAGTGAGGCTAACACTCAGTATATCTTGAAGTGCTGTATATTTCCACGTTCCTTGGTCATGTGACTGTAGTATACTATTTCAATAGCAACTTTATTATCCCCAAAGGGCAATTCGTGAGACAAACCACAATAGCATGGCCTACTTCTCATGCCAACCCCATTCCCATGCAGAGGCCCTCACGGTTGGGCCATGGCGCTGGCAAAACCATAGTTGTGGGTTCTATACTTACAAACAAAACTATAACTCGCTTTGGAGGAATCATACATGATCATATTAATGTGTCATGTTACCAAATAGTTATCAAATATTAGTTGTTGATGATTTTGTTGTTTCCAATGGTTGAAGTTGTTGTCATGGTTGTTGTTGTTGTCGCTGTAGTAGTTGTTGTTATTGTAGTTCATGTTGTTGATGTCACTGTAGTAGTAGTTGTTGTTGTTGTGATTGTTGATGTCACTGTACTAGTAGTTGTTGTTGTTGTTGATGTTGATGTTGTTGTTGGTGTTGTTTTTGTTTTGTTTTGTTTAATTATTTTATTTATTTATGGGGTAGATCAGCTTTAATATTGCAGATAGATTGTAACTTCCATCAATGTAATTGTCTGCATCACTTCCAATCCCCCATGTTTTTTTTCTTGCAAATATAAATGCATTTTCATGATGTCCATCCGGTTTGCTTCTATATGCCATATCTTTCTAACTGTGCTCTTTCACAAAAGCTCTCAACCTATAACCTATATACTTATTGTGGACACAGTATGCTTTACATTAGTAATCTTGTTGTTAATAGTTGTTGTTAGTTGTTATTAGTCCCACCCTTCAACTCCATTCAACACCTCCCATCTATCTCTTAACACCATCCATATTGGATTTCTATTTGCCATATATTTTTCAACTGTACTGTGATGTTTTACAAAAGTTCTGAACCCTTCTATTCTCATTATTTCTACAGATTGTAAATTGAAAATATTTTTTTTTGCTAAAAGTATTATTATATTATTGATCGATTAACTATGACTTTTCAGATCACCCAGTAGTGCTATCTGCAGGGTTAGCTCCAGATAAATATTGCAATCCTTTAGTCATTCCTGGACCTGTGTCCAAAAGCAAGCTACAAATGGACAGTACCAAAACAAATGAACTAATGACTCTCTCTCTTCACAGCAAAATCTGCAGAGCTGGGAAGATTGTATCCCCCATACAGTGGGGAAAAAAAGTATTTAGTCAGCCACCAATTGTGCAAGTTCTCCCACTTAAAAAGATGAGAGAGGCCTGTAATTTTCATCATAGGTACACGTCAACTATGACAGACAAAATGAGGAAAAAAAATCCAGAAAATCACATTGTAGGATTTTTAATGAATTAATTTGCAAATTATGGTGGAAAATAAGTATTTGGTCAATAACAAAAGTTTCTCAATACTTTGTTATATACCCTTTGTTGGCAATGACACAGGTCAAACGTTTTCTATAAGTCTTCACAAGGTTTTCACACACTGTTGCTGGTATTTTGGCCCATTCCTCCATGCAGATCTCCTCTAGAGCAGTGATGTTTTGGGGCTGTCGCTGGGCAACACAGACTTTCAACTCCCTCCAAAGATTTTCTATGGGGTTGAGATCTGGAGACTGGCTAGGCCACTCCAGGACCTTGAAATGCTTCTTACGAAGCCACTCCTTTGTTGCCCGGGCGGTGTGTTTGGGATCATTGTCATGCTGAAAGACCCAGCCACGTTTCATCTTCAATGCCCTTGCTGATGGAAGGAGGTTTTCACTCAAAATCTCACGATACATGGCCCCATTCATTCTTTCCTTTACACGGATCAGTCGTCCTGGTCCCTTTGCAGAAAAACAGCCCCAAAGCATGATGTTTCCACCCCCATGCTTCACAGTAGGTATGGTGTTCTTTGGATGCAACTCAGCATTCTTTGTCCTCCAAACACGACGAGTTGAGTTTTTACCAAAAAGTTCTATTTTGGTTTCATCTGACCATATGACATTCTCCCAATCCTCTTCTGGATCATCCAAATGCACTCTAGCAAACTTCAGACGGGCCTGGACATGTACTGGCTTAAGCAGGGGGACACGTCTGGCACTGCAGCATTTGAGTCCCTGGCGGCGTAGTGTGTTACTGATGGTAGGCTTTGTTACTTTGGTCCCAGCTCTCTGCAGGTCATTCACTAGGTCCCCCCCGTGTGGTTCTGGGATTTTTGCTCACCGTTCTTGTGATCATTTTGACCACACGGGGTGAGATCTTGCGTGGAGCCCCCAGATCAAGGGAGATTATCAGTGGTCTTGTATGTCTTCCATTTCCTAATAATTGCTCCCACAGTTGATTTCTTCAAACCAAGCTGCTTACCTATTGCAGATTCAGTCTTCCCCAGCCTGGTGCAGGTCTACAATTTTGTTTCTGGTGTCCTTTGACAGCTCTTTGGTCTTGGCCATAGTGGAGTTTGGAGTGTGACTGTTTGAGGTTGTGGACAGGTGTCTTTTATACTGATAACAAGTTCAAACAGGTGCCATTAATACAGGTAACGAGTGGAGGACAGAGGAGCCTCTTAAAGAAGAAGTTACAGGTCTGTGAGAGCCAGAAATCTTGCTTGTTTGTAGGTGACCAAATACTTATTTTCCACCATAATTTGCAAATAAATTCATAAAAAATCCTATAATGTGATTTTCTGGAAAAAAAAATCTCAATTTGTCTGTCATAGTTGACGTGTACCTATGATGAAAATTACAGGCCTCTCTCATCTTTTTAAGTGGGAGAACTTGCACAATTGGTGGCTGACTAAATACTTTTTTCCCCCACTGTATAAATAACATTCTATTGGTAGCAAGAATTTTGTATAATAATTTAAATTGAAAAATTATACGTTTTGAATCCGGCATCGTTTTGCGCATCAGTTCATAAACACTATGCCATGGAATCGGTATGTCAAAAATCTCTTCACAACTATTTTGCAATCTATATGGGACGGCTGTCAATCCTTTGGTCCTTAAATGAAACTGGTATACTTTTTTATTTATCACAATTTTCTTTAACCAATTAGTAGTAGTTGTTGTTGTTGTTGTTGTGGTTGTGATGTCACTGTAGTAGTAGTTGTTGTTGTAGTTGATGTTGTTGATGTCACTGTAGTAGTAGTTGTTGTTGTTGTGGTTGATGTCACTGTAGTAGTAGTTGTTGTTGTACTTGATGTTGTTGATGTCACTGTAGTAGTAGTTGTTGTTGTTGTTGTTGTGGTTGTCAGGACCTGGCTTTGAGCAGCCCAGGCAGGACGTCCAGAGAGAGAGACAGAGAGGCTCACACGCGTCTGTTTGAATACCCTTCTCGGGCATCTCATTTCAGGAGCACCGTAACCAGATGCCTCCTGGTTGTGGAACACAAAGTACTTGACTGAGGGCCAGAGCTGCGTCTCATCTCCTCCTCCCCCCATCCTCTCCTCCCTCCATCCCTCCATCCCCCCACCTGACTGTTTCAGGTTACGCCTCACCCCCTCCCTCACTGTTCCCCTGAGAAGTGGGAGGCAGGTAAGGGACTCTCAGGTGTGAGTGTGTGTTTGCGTGTGTGTTTGCGTGTATGTGTGTCAGACAGGTGAGCTACTCTCAGGTGTATGTGGGCCGGGCTGGCGGTGTTCTCTGATTGGGTGAGCTGAGGCGTGGCGGAGGCTGCCTTTCAACCACTGATTGCCAGAAGTACTCATCTGATCAGGCTCTCCTGCCTGCCTGCCTGCCTGCCCGCCTGCCCGCCTCTAGCTCCACGCCTGCCAGGGTCACTCCAACCCACCCTGGGAGTCAAACTGTTAGTTACAGACCCCCTTAGACACAATGCTGTGGGCAGGAGGAAGATGAGAGGGAGCCACTGTGGGTTCTGTGGGCAGGGGTAGAGGAAGTGGGGTGGTGTTGGCATCTCTAGTTTTCATCACTCACTCACTCGCCAGTCAGTCACACTCTAACTATAGCCCCCAGGCTCACCCAAACTGTCTCTGCCTCCCTTCCTCCCTCTCTCTCTCTCTCTCTCTCTCTCTCTCTCTCTCTCTCTCTCTCTCTCTCTCTCTCAATGCTTTATTGGCATGAATGGGTGGTTGCCACTGTTGCCGAAGCAATGTATATGAAATATTACATAAATGAACAATATGTTTGAAAAACAATAATAATATTTATCAACAAAAACAATTATACATGTCAAATAATACACAAAAAAAGAAAACAAACAGCAACAATAAATCTACAAGGGCTCATGTGTATGACATGGTGGGAGTCTTTCTCTCTCTCTTTCTCTCTCTGTTTCTCTCTCTCTCTCTTTCTCTCTCTCTGCCTCTCTGTCTTTATTTATTTATTCTTTCAACCTCTCTCTGTCTTCTTTTCCCCCCAGATTGTCTCCAATCCTCACAACCCTGTCCTTGCACCACTCAGGGTGGGGTGGGGAGGGGCGGAGCACCAGCAGTGCGACACATTATTCTGTCCCCCCTGGAATCGTTGGACAGGCCAATCCCGGTTCTCCTCAGGGTGTGCTCTAAGTACAGGGCCCTGGACCCAGTAGCATTTTCACTGAGCTGACCTTTGCTGCAGCCATTGACTGAGGACTGACACGCTTGAAGAAATGCTGCTCACTGTGCCATACACTTAGAGAGGAGCAAACACACTGATGCACACTTTGAAGGAACAGACTCTCTCAAACACACACACACATATAGGCACGCAGGCACTCAAGCACACACACACACACAAACACACACACACACACACACACACACACACACACACACACACACACACACACACACACACACACACACACACACACACACACACACACACACACAAATCAGAGAGAGGAGCAAAGGCCACATCATCAAGGCCAATAACAACAGGTAAGCATTGGTCAGGTACAGTCCACTGTGATAATAACATGGTAAGAGCCCACCCAAAGCCAGGTCAATCAACCTCTCTACCTCCACACTCTGTGTGACACCAGTTCCAAATAAAGATAATTGGTCAATTTAGCATAATTGAGTTCTGCTACGCTCTCTGAAATCAAGACATTGTAGTCAGCCATTGGGTGTAAATTTGTTGATGGGCTTCTTATTTTGTTTTGCCCCTAGGTGAACACTGATTTTCTCTATAACCTGACCCCAAGTTATTTCATTTAGCAGCATGTTGAACTCCTATTGAACTCATGTTGGTTTGTGACATGGTGAAATGTACTTGTTCCACCCCTGCTTTGTTTTCTTCTTTATTCTATTAGCCCTGCTACTAACTTGTATCATTCTTGGTTAGTTTCTGTCGGCAGGCTGTTTGTTTGGGAGTGTGACTTATTCTGAGCACAGAGCAACTAGCTCTCAGTGCCAACTCTCAGTCATCAGATAGACTCACAATACTCATATAGACAAACAAACACACAAACACACTACTTGCTGAGACTCATTTACAGAAATACTGACTCAGCTCTGATAACTCCTAAATCCCCGTGTGCGTGCGAGAGAGAGAGAGAGAGAGAGAGAGAGTGAGAGAGAGAGCGAGAGAGAGAGAGAGAGAGAGAGAGAGAGGGAATCTACTGCACTGCATCGCCAATGAACTGTAGAAAAATAATTAAAGCAATGATGAATATTTTGAAAGAGACAGAGAGTTAATCGTAGTTCCCAGTGTATAATGTAAACAAACACGGGTAGAGGACAGTAACAAGGCAGTAGTAACCAACCCAAGGTCCAAATAAAATGCCAACCCGTGGCGTCACTGCAGCAACAGAATTACGCCATGGCTTGACGTTTTAATTACGCCATGTGGTTCCGTATCTTAGCTGTCAGTCAAACTCCACAAATGTGAAACTAAAACGTAAGTTTAGGCATTAATTGGTCCAAACACACCAAGACAGTCATGAAGAAAAGATTTGCATGGGTCCTAAGATTCTCAAAGGGTTCTACAGCTGCACCATCGAGAGCATCCTGACTGGTTGCATCACTGCCTGGTATGGCAACTGCTCTGCCTCCAACCGCAAGGCACTACAGGGGGTAATGTGTATGGCCCAGTACATCACTGGGGCCAAGCTTCCTGCCATCCAGGACCTCTATACAGGCGGTGTCAGAGGAAGGCCCTAAAAATTGTCAAAGACTCCAGCCACCCTAGTAATAGATTGTTCTCTCTGCTACCGCACGACAAACTGTACTGGAGCGCCAAGTCTAGGTCCAAAAGGCTTCTTTTCCCAAGCCATAGAACTCCTGAACAGCTAATCAAATGGCTACCCAGACTATTTGCATCCCCCCCACCAGTATTCCAAAAGGGGCGTGACCGTGCACGGCCGATGAGGTGAGTGCTCCTGAGAGTGGCGGGAGGACCTAACACTGAACTAACCATCAACCCTGCCCTCCTGATTCCTCCATCCTCCTCTCCTCCACCACCCTCCCTCTCTTCTCTCAGTACTATTATCTCTGAACAGGAAGCCAAACTGCCAGCGGCTCAGGTGTTACCTGTTTTGTTCTTATCCTCTGGTTCTGGTCTGATTCTCCCTCTCTATGACTGCACACACACACATAGGTCTGATGAAGTCATATCACACATGACTAGGAGAAGGAGAAGGGAGCTGAAACTGTAGACCCTGCTAATTAGCTGACTGGATGAAGAGAGATAGAGATAGAGGGAGAAGGAGAGAGGGATAAGACATGGAAGGAGAAGGAGAGAGGGATAAGACATGGAAGGAGAAGGAGAGAGGGATAAGACCTGGAAGGAGAAGGAGAGAGGGATAAGACATGGAAGGAGAAGGAGAGAGGGATAAGACATGGAAGGAGAAGGAGAGAGGGATAAGACATGGAAGGAGAAGGAGAGAGGGATAAGAGATGGAAGGAGAAGGAGAGAGGGATAAGACATGGAAGGAGAAGGAGAGAGGGATAAGACATGGAAGGAGAAGGAGAGAGGGATAAGACATGGAAGGAGAAGGAGAGAGGGATAAGAGATGGAAGGAGAAGGAGAGAGGGATAAGAGATGGAAGGAGAAGGAGAGAGGGATAAGACATGGAAGGAGAAGGAGAGAGGGATAAGACATGGAAGGAGAAGGAGAGAGGGATAAGAGATGGAAGGAGAAGGAGAGAGGGATAAGAGATGGAAGGAGAAGGAAAGAGGGATAAGACATGGAAGGAGAAGGAGAGAGGGATAAGAGATGGAAGGAGAAGGAGAGAGGGATAAGACATGGAAGGAGAAGGAGAGAGGGATAAGACATGGAAGGAGAAGGAGAGAGGGATAAGACATGGAAGGAGAAGGAGAGAGGGATAAGAGATGGAAGGAGAAGGAGAGAGGGATAAGAGATGGAAGGAGAAGGAGAGAGGGATAAGACATGGAAGGAGAAGGAGAGAGGGATAAGAGATGGAAGGAGAAGGAGAGAGGGATAAGAGATGGAAGGAGAAGGAGAGAGGGATAAGACATGGAAGGAGAAGGAGAGAGGGATAAGACATGGAAGGAGAAGGAGAGAGGGATAAGACATGGAAGGAGAAGGAGAGAGGGATAAGACATGGAAGGGGAAGGAGAGAGGGCTAAGACATGGAAGATTGCAAATCAAAAGGAGGGAGGCTTTATTGACAGTGTTGGTTATTTATTCATAGGAACGGTGAGGGGAAGTTTAAGAATAACACACTCATTTGCCAAGTGCTAAAGGCACACACACACACACACACACACACACACACACACACACACACACACACACACACACACACGCACACCTGTCCAGGTATTCCAGTGTTCAAGGCCAAACCCTGTCAGATGTAGGTAAGTCAATCCCAGGGTGGGACAGGGGGAGGGACGGGGGGGAGGGGGGGGACGGGGAGTAAGTCTAGCCTGTGGTTGGACGGGTGAGAGAGTGGGGATTGTTTTCAGGCTCCTGGACTTCAGGATTGGCGTGGCACCACAATGCCCACCCAACTTCAACAGTCTCAGGTAACCACACTCTCTTGGGCCACATAATCACCCTGCTCTGTCTCTCTCTCTCTGTCTGTCTTTCTGTCTGTCTCTACAGGGACCATCTGGAGGAGAGAGAGAAATAGGTAGACACACAACTCTCCTATGTCCACCCGATCATACATTTTCTTCCACACCCAAAAACAAACACAGGCAGACACATTATACACACCTATCCTGACTACATAAATCCTTTGAGAGGGCAAGGTTTCACACACACACACACACACACACACACACACACACACACACACACACACACACACACACACACACACACACACAGTCTTGTCACACACACACACACAAACACACACATATCTGAGGATCCCCACTCTTTGTTGCCGTAGTGACAGTGTGATTGACACCCTAATCCCTGTGGAGATCAGAGGATAAACACCGTGATTATCAGCTCACCGTGGTAACCGAGACACCTTGAATCCCATAATAATCTTTCAGTCAACACAGGAGTATCCAGACCTTTGACTCTATAGTACTCTAGGTACTAGTGAACACTGAAAAATCTCTAATGACACTAACTCTTTGGATCCATTGAAGACAATCAGAATTGTGATAATCAGCATGATTTTATCAGAATTACTAATGATACTTGTAAAGTGTCCATGTATTTTCAGTTGTTGGTTCGAATTGTTATTGGGTTATTGGGTTAATTGATTGGTACTCTAGAGAAGCCCTGGTCAACAGTCTCCCCCATTGATTATGATCATTATCAGTCTGAAGAGTCATTCCTCTCCACTCTAATATGCTCATTAATTGAGTGATTGCTTTATTGATTGATTAATTGGATGGGCATGGGAGTGATGCTCATGTATTTTTCTTATTCTTATCCACTCTTGTCACCCTGGAGGAAATTAGACTGGTTTTATTGTTTTGTATTCATCCATCCATCTGTTCGTCATTCCATCCATCCATCCATCCATCACCTGTCACCTCTCCTCAACCAGGGCAACTCCAGGCTTAGGTTTCCAGTTCAAAGCTGTTATTTTTCCTACAAGGAACTCAGGGTCTTTTGGTGGTGAAGTGACAACTGTCTCCCTCCGAATAACTGCAGTGAGATGTGCACAGCAGGGGGCCCAGCCCAGGAAGTCAATGGATGTCACGTCTTCCCTGAGCAAGACATCGGTTCTTGTACTCTGAATTTCACCCATTTTTGAGTGCTCAATTTGCCCTGGTAAAGTGGAAAATGTTAGGTGTGATATCTTTGTTGAGGAAAAGGTTCCTAAAACCTTGCACCACTTTACATCGATGAAGGTTGGCATCCAATGCAAAAATGAAATAGTGGTCAACATGGGGTGGAATATACTGTATAGCAGCCATACTCAACAGGTGAACCGCGGTCCGAATCCGGACCCAGAACGGAGTCAATGCGGGCCGCAGGTCCCAGCTAAACATTTGTTCGTTTTTATTTAGGAACTGTCGGGCCTCGAACCCTGGTATCATATGAAAACACATAGGACGTGGCAAAATGTGTAGAATTGCAGGAAATTAGATTTAAAACTGCAAAACAAGAGGGGTATGAACAGTTTGGGGTGTGATGAGGGGGTTTGTTGCTAAGACGATAAATGACAATATCCATCCGGACCTTTGCCACCTAGGAAATTTGTGTGACCGTACCTTCTCAAATAGTATTTGAGTACCCCTGCTGTATAGGTTAGTGCTTGTTTGTTTTTTCAAAGGCTTGCTCTTGGTTCTATTATCAACATGTTTTTACATTTCATAGAACATATTTTTCTGTGAGCGATTTGTATTACATGTAGGACATATAAAAACAAGAACTATATGCAATAGAGATATATCTATTTGCCAGAACCACTGTAACATCATAATTTACCTGACAGCAAAATCATGTTTTTACCACACATACAGTATAGCACACAAATACATGTCTCACGTATATATTATATACATCACCAGTGTCGGTCATTTAGCAGATGCTTTTATACAGAGTGACTTACAGGAGTAATTAGGGTTTAGTGCCTTGCTCAAGGGCACATCGGTAGAGTTTCACCCTAGTCGGCCCGGGATTCAAACCAGCGACATTTCAATTACTGGCCCAACGCTCTTAACCGCTAGGCTACCTGCATGTCTCTCAGGAAAATAATTATACTGAGCAGCTCTTTTTGTCTATGTGTGTGTATGTGTGCATGCGTGTGTGTGTGTGCGTGCGTGAATCAGAAATCTCTGTATCTTTGTCTCTGGTAGAGAAAGGGAAGCTACAATTCACTCTTATTAAGGGTCCTATGCAGCCTTGGGCAGACAGAGAGGCCTGTCTCTCTCCTTTTGTTTTCAGGAGGAAATAATCAAGCCTGAATTTCAGCCTTCACCTTTGTGTCGAAACCAGAGAGCCAGAGAAACTGTCTTCTTTATATGAAGAGTTTTGTTCCAAAACACTATATACACCAATTTTTAACATTTGTGTTTTTACATCAGAAATGATTGCAAAATTATTTAGCTGGAATAGAGTGTTCATATCCTGTATTTTTGACTGTGATATGTGGTTGTCTCACCTAGCTATCTTAAGAGGAATGTGTAACTGTAAATCGCTATGGATAAGACCATCTGCTAAATGACTAAAATGTCAAATGTAAATTTTTACATACAGATCTCATATTAGTGTATTGATTCATTATATATATATATATATATATATATATATATATATATATATATATATATAGAGAGAGAGAGAGAGAGATCTCATACAGGTATACAGAAGATAGCCCTATTTGGTAAAATACCAAGTCCATATTATGGCAAGAAGAGCTCAAATAAGCAAAGAGAAACGACAGTCTATCATTACTTTAAGACATGAAGGTCAGTCAATACGGAACATTTCAAGAACTTTGAAAGTTTCTTCAAGTGTAGTAGCAAAAACCATCAAGCGCTATGATGAAACTGGCTCTCATGAGGACCGCCACAGGAATGGAAGACCCAGAGTTACCTCTGCTGCAGAGGATAAGTTCATTAGAGTTACCAGCCTCAGAAATTGCAGCCCAAATAAATGCTTCACAGAGTTCGAGTCACAGAAACATCTCAACATCAACTGTTCAGAGGAGACTGCGTGAATCAGGCCTTCATGGTCGAATTGCTGCAAAGAAATCACTACTAAAGGACACCAATAATAAGAAGAGACCTGCTTGGGCCAAGAAACACGAGCACTGGAAATTAGACTGGTGGAAATGTGTCCTTTGGTCTGGAGTCCAAATTGGAGATTATTAGTTCCAACTGCTGTGTCTTTGTGAGACGCGGTGTAGGTGAACGGATGATCTCCGCATGTGTAGTTCCCACCGTAAAGCATGGAGGAGGAGGAGTTATGGTGTGGGGGTGCTTTTCTGGTAACACTGTCTGTGATTTATTTAGAATTCAAGGCACACTTAACCAGCATGGCTACCACAGCATTCTGCAGCAATACGCCATCCCATCTGGTTTGAGCTTAGTGGGACTATAATTTGTTTTTCAACAGGACAATGACCCAACACACCTCCAGGCTGTGTAAGGGCTATTTTACCAAGAAGGATAGTGATGGAGTGCTGCATCAGATGACCTCCACAATCTCCCGACCTCAACCCAATTGAGATGGTGTAGGATGAGTCGGACCGCAGAGTGAAGGAAAAGCAGCCAACAAGTGCTCAGCATATGTGGGAACTCCTTCAAGACTGTTGGAAAAGCATTCTAGGTGAAGCTGGTTGAGAGAATGCCAAGAGTGTGTAAAGCTGTCATCAAGGCAAAGGGTGGCTACTTTGAAGAATCTAAAATCTAAAATATATCTTGATTTGTTTAACACTTTTTTGGTTATGACATGATTCCATATGTGTTATTTCATAGTAAAAAATAGTAAAAATAAAGAAAAAGCCTTGAATGAGTAGGTGTGTCCAAACCTTTGACTGGTACTGTGTGTGCAACAAAACATAATTATTTGTGTCTCTGAAATCAAACCATCAATTGATGGATTTTAAACAAATACATGCATGTCATTGAACAACCCCATGCCATGATTAGATAGTAAAAAAACACATAAATCTCTTTTATAAGTTCTTTAAACAAAAAAAGTTACTTTTCCAAAACTTCTGAAAATTGATATATAGCATTTTTTAATTAAATTCTTCATATCCACCTTCAATAACAGAACATGGAGTAGAAATCCTAACAAACGAGAACCAGACATCCCTGCTCTTGATATTACTCTGTCTGTCTATTCATGTTATCTTTTCCACAATCTATTCAACAACAAGAGTGAGTCCAGCGCCTTTCCCTCTCAGACTTGTTGCGCCCACACTGTCTTTGTGGTGGAGAGAGAACAACGAAAACCTCTTAAGACTTGAAACAATGGCAGGAGGGTAGAGAGGATTCAAATCATTACATTTTTACATTTTAGTCATTTTAGCAGACGCTCTTATCCAGAGTGACTTACAGTTAGTGAGTGCATACATTTCTTTTTTTTCATACAATCATATTTCCTTAATTCACATTCACTCACCTTATCCTTGCACTCAGGTACTTCAGAATAACAGGCAGAACTTTTGCTTTTCAAGTGCTCAGAACAAGTTCCTTGTAAGAAAGTTCAGGACAGAAAGCATAAACAAGTTGAACAGAAGTGTAGAGTAAGGAGGGGTGAGATGAGGACCATAGAAAGCCACCTCAGAGGTTTGACATGCACCTACTGTTTTCATGCCTAACCGGTGTGTGTGTACGTGCGTGTCTATGTGTGTGTGTGCATGCATGTGTCTGTGTGCGTGCATGTGATCACATAGTTACCTGTGATTGATAGAGTTGAATATGAAACCATGCGCTGTGCCATCCTCTGGGCAACATATTGTAAGTGGAGAAGACTGGAACCTGAGACAACCTGTCTAAGGAGAATTAGACAGGTGTTAATATCACACCATGTCAATTGAACAGGCATCATAACAGACAAATACTGTACACACTCACGTAGATACATAAACAAAAGCACATATGCACTTATTTATGTATATGACCAGATCTGACGGACAAAGACAGAGTTGTAAATCACACAAAGACATCAAGACATTCTCTCTGGTTCAGAACTCAATAAGGATCCTTTATTTTGGACTCAAATGTACAGAATCACTCACTACGACTCTCTGCTCCTCTCCTAGGTTTCTTTCTCTGAGAAAGAGGACTGGTGATCTTAGATCAGCACTGCACGGTCAGATAAAAAGACAGATGTGAGAAGAAATCGAAATGCTTCAAAGCCAAGCATCTGCTGAGGGGAAAGATTCCTCGTCTTTTATAAGACACTCAGATCTCCACATCTCATCCCCTTCTCATTCATCCCCTCCATCATTTCCAAGACAGATTTATTCACCCCTCACCCCCTCCCTCTGTGTGTATGTGTGTGTGTGTGTGTGTGTGTGTGTGTGTGTGTGTGTGTGTGTGTGTGTGTGTGTGTGTGTGTGTGTGTGTGTGTGTGTGTGTGTGTTATGGAGTAGTGGCTGTTACCCTTGATAAGAGGAGGCGGAAAATCAATCACCTCAATTGACAGCCATGTAAGTGACGCTAGAGGACTGTCATTGGCATTCTCTCTCTCTGTCTGTCTGTCTGTCTCTCTCTCTCTCTCTCTCTCTCTCTCTCTCTCTCTCTCTCTCTATATATATATATATATATATATATATATTTATATATATATATATATATATCACCAGCCGAATGTGACGCTAACACACAAACGCACGCACGGACGCACAGTCTCGCGCACACACACGCCACCTGGTATAGACCCGGCAGAATGATCGTATAAGTTGTATATGTCACAGTGTCCTTCTCATTATGCTACCAAGCATGTGCGTGTTGGAGGGGTGAGGCGGGCAACAAAGCCGTAGAGAGTACTTGGCAGAGTCTCATCTCCCTCTCGCTTCATCGCTCCGCTCCTTCCCAAATCCTATTTGGCGGTGCCAGGCATTCTCTCCCTGGGATCTCCACAGACGCAGCTTTAAGCCTCTCTCCTGGCACCCACACTGTGCTTGGAGAGGAGAGAGACTGGGCGCCCAGCACCACTGCCAACGACACAGACACACACCTATTATCATTACGCTGCTACATGGTCCTTCCATGTACACTTACACATGAACTCATTCACACAATCACTAAAGTCACTCGCTCAATCACAAACTCAACAAGGTTCGCACACATACTGACACACAAACACAGGTACGCTCACTCATATAACTCTTGTTTATTTTTAATCCAGTCATTTGATTCGGCTCGACAGTTTCTGTGTACCGCGGCTGAGTATTTTGTTCTGATGGATGGTTACCGACTTTCAATACAACCCTGCTGGATCCACAACATGGAGCAGTGAATTAGAAAATCTGAAGGATGCATGTTCAGCAACATACCACTAGATGGCAGCACATATTCATATTTCATCCTGAACGCTTCCTCTTATGCAGGGATCATCAACTAGATTCAGCCGCGCACCGATTTTTTCTCGAGCGGATGGACGGAGTGCCGGGACGGCCAGGGTTGGCAATTTAACATAGAAGTTAAGAGCGTTAGGTCACCGGTTCGAATCCCTGTGCTCTTGACCAAGGTACTTAACCATAATTGCTCATTTAAGTAGCTCTGGATAAGAGTGTTTGCAGAATTGTAAACATAATTACGAATTACGTTTGACTGAAACATGATCATTGCTTATGTTTGTGTATGATCACGTGTCTCTCTATTATTCGTGGGAATACTTGGGAACAGATTTCTTAAATTAAAATCACTTGGAGCTGATTTCCTGGTGTTTTAACTGTCTATTATGTCCAACAATTAAAACAAAAAAGCTATTTTTTTTCACAAACTTGGGGGGCCAAATAAAACCACCCGCAGGCCTGCTCTAATGTGAAGTGAACTTGGTCAATCACAGAATGTCATTGCCTGAAGTGCTACCACTCTGTCCTCCTGGGACCATCTACCCTTCTGGCCCTAAACAGTCTTGTGACACAAGTGAGTCCCTGCATACTCTTTTACCAAGGCCACTGTCCACAGTGTCTATTCATCATCCTCAGCCAGACATGCTAATGCTCCCTGGGGTGGTGGAAGTAGACCTACAACTGTCACTACTCTGTAATTAACTGATATTACAGCACCCCAAGCTACATCTTAGTGCCAGTTGAAAACACATGCACAGAAGCAGCACAGGCAAAATCGTTTTAGATCCCACTTCCAGGGCATCTTATTTCCACTGGAAATCAAAACAATGTATAGTTGGGCTAGTGACCTAGTGGCCTAGCCTACATGTTGGGAATAAGCTAAAACACTGATACAGGGTCAGATTTGTTTCAATTTCCCTACATTAAGGTTAGGATTGGGGTTAGGGTAATCTGATGCTAGATCTGTGATTAAAGACAGCTTCCACTTCTAATGTTGCCTCCACATGACCTCTCTCTCAGATTGATTTAGTCATGGGCAGGTAAACAGCAATACTTCAAGAACTAATCTGAAATGAAGGAGTGAAGCAGGCCAGAGTAACCCACCCTGAACAACCCACGGTACCCACGGCTAACACTTCCTGTGATGTTGGTTACCCAGTGGCCTATTTACTGCTGGTCTCTCATGCACTGTGGCCTGCACCCCCACAATTAGACAGCTATAATATAATATATAATATAATATGCCATTTAGCAGACGCTTTTATCCAAAGCGACTTACAGTCATGTGTGGATACATTTTTACGTATGGGTGGTCCCGGGGATCGAACTCACTACCCTGGCGTTACCAGTTGAGCTACAGAGGAGCGTTAGCGCCAACCCATTTCCTCCAGTCAGCTGGAGCTATGGTGGGCAGTCATCTATGAGATAACCAAGGCAACAACCGGAAGAACAAACACCCCTCCTTGCTACTCATTGGACCAAACATGAGGCCCAATCATTCCATTCTATCTGGCCACCTTGCAGTCCAATCCTAGAACTCAGTTGGGGAACTGGTTTGAGCTTGACTTAATCTTGGTGCTGTGGGAATGGAAGATAACATTAAAGGGACTAAGACAGCGGCATGGATGGATGGATGAATGAATAAATGAATGAATGAAGAAACAAACAAATGAATGAATGGTAACCCGCCCTCAGTTATACAAGCAACACAAAACAATGCCAACAATACATTTCAAAACCACAACACACCATAGCCTATGTGACTTGTAATAGTAAATGAATCATTAAACATATATAATCCATGGGGAGATGTAAATGAAATGTCTGGAGCAGACAATCAGACACCTTGGTATTCTGCAGCCAGTGAATCTCTGATTCTGATGGGAGAAGCGGCTATTTTTAACTTGTCTTTCCATATGCTCAGCTCAACAAATACATAGTCATGAGAGTAATGTGAGAGTTGAGTTCTTGTTTACCCTCTGAGTAATCATTGTAACCAATATGTTATGTCAGGCTGTACGCTAGACTAGAGCAATTTAAATGTACTATCTTATGGCCTAATACATGGTTACTTATGGATGTAGTAATGTGTGATAGCCTACACCTCTCTTACACTTAAGACCACAATTGTTTTGCTATGCTGCTGTGAGCTCTCTCTCTCTCTCTCTCTCTCTCTCTCTCTCTCTCTCTCTCTCTCTCTCTCTCTCTCTCTCTCTCTCTCTCTCTCTCTCTCTCTCTCTCTCTCTCTCTCTCTCTCTCTCTCTCTCTCTCTCTCCTCTCTCTCTTTCAATCTTAAAATGATTAACATTTATCTTGCCAAGTTGCCAACAATTACTACATTTGCAGTGTATTGCATTTTATTGTAAATCTATGTATGGGGTGAAATCATAGGGGATGTTTTGCCAAAAAAATAGTGTCCAGTAGGCTAGGGTTTAAAGAGGGTGGAGGTAGGGGAATCTTCATTTAGAAAGCAGGTTGCGGAAGCATGTGGCAGTGCATGGGTGAATGTCTCCTAAAAATACACCATTTTAAAGTTCAGCTGAAAGGAAACCAACCCAGCAAAATGCTCATTCATATCATAAAAAATATATGTACACTAAACCTGAGAGAGATGAATTTTAGCCTATATCAATTATTGAAAGAACATACTTCAAATAGAATATGACTATGTGACCACAGTCGGCAGATTGAATATCACTGCATGAATGTCCATTCCCAGAAATGGAAAGGGGTTTAGGCTATATCAAAGATTATGACAAAGCGAAAACAGGTTTTTATCATTTTTTGCAAATTTATAAAACAAAATAAAATACAAACTTATTTACGTAAATAATCAGACCCTTTGCTATGAGACTCGAAATTGAGCTCAGGTGCATCCTGTTTCCATTGATCATCCTTGAGGTATCATCTCTCCCTCCCCTCACTCTCTTTTCCATTCACCCCATCTCCCTTTCACTTTCCCTTCTTCCTTGTCCTCTTTATCTCATCCTCTCTCTCTTCCCTTCAGTACAATACATCATTAAGCCTTCAGGGCCTTTACAATCAAGCAACCCAGAAAAGTGCTAAAAATAGCCCATATTAACATATGCAGCCTGAGAAACAATGTTCATTAAGTCAATAACTTGCTTGTAACAGATGACATTCAAATTCTGACTATCTCTGAAACTCACTTAGATAATACCTTTGATGATACAGTGGTAGCAATACATGGTTATAACATCTGCCGAAAAAACTGAAATGCCAACGGGGGCGGTGTTGCAATCTCATGTCAAAATACTGTTGAAGTAATATGGCTACAGGTTCATCTGCCTCACCTAAACCCCATTATTGTGGGAAGCTGCTATAGACCACCAAGTGCTAACAGTCAGTATCTGGATAATATATGTGAAATGCTTGATAATGTATGTGATATCACCAGAGAGGTATATTTTCTGGGTGATTTAAATATTGACTGGCTTTCATTAAGCTGCCCACTCAAGAAAAAACGTCAAACTGTAACTAGTGCCTGCAACCTGGATCATGTTGTCAGTCAACCTACCAGGGTATTTACAAACAGCACAGGAATGAAATCATCAACATGTATTGATCACATCTTTACTAATGCTGCAGAAATGTTGCATCCATAGGATGTAGTGATCACAATATAGTAGCCATATCTAGGAAAACCAAAGTTCCTAATATAGCGTATAAGAGGTCATACAATAAGTTTTGTAGTGATTCATATGTGGATGATGTAAAGAATATTTGCTGGTCTGTGGTGTGTAATGAGGAGCAACCAGACGCTGCACTTCACACATTTATGAAATTGCTTATTCCAGTTACTAATAAGCACGCATACATTAAGAAAATGACTGTAAAAAATGTTAAATCCCCTAGGATTTATGAGAAATTGAAAAATGTTATGGTTGAGAGGGATGAGGCAAAAGGTATGGCAAATAAGTCTGGCAGCCCAACTGATTGGCAAATGTACTGCAAATTAAGACATCATGTGACTAAACTAAATAAAAATAAAAATTAACTATACTATGAAACAAAAATAAATGATATAAAGAATGATAGTAGAAAGCTTTGGAGCACCTTAAATTACATTTTGGGAAAAAAGGCAAACTCGGCTCCATCATTCATTGAATCAGATGGCTCATTCATCACAAAACCCACTGATATTGCCAGCTACTTTAATGACTTTTTAATTGGCAAGATAAGCAAACGTAGGTATGACATGCCAGCAACAAACGCTGACACTACACATCCAAGTATATCTGACCAAATTATGAAAGACAAGGTTTGTACTTTTGAATTCCGTAAAGTCAGTGTGGAAGAGGTGAAAAAAGTATTGTTGTCTATCATCAATGAGAAGCCACTGGGGTCTGACAATCTGGATGGAAAATTACTGAGGATAATATTGCCACTCCTCTTTGCCACTCCTCTTTGCCACATCATAAATTTAAGCCTACTAGAAAGTGTGTGCCCTCAGGCTTGGAGGGTAGCAAAAGTAATTCCGCTACCCAAGAATAATAAAGCCCCCTTTACTGGCTCAAATAGCCAACCAATCAGCCTGTTACCAACCCGTAGTAAGCTTCTGGAAAAAATGGTGATTGACCAGACACAATGCTATTTCACAGTAAACAAATTGACAACAGAATTTCAACACACTTATAGGGAAGGACACTCAACAAGGACAGCACTTACACAAATGATTTTTTTATTTTTATTTTTTATTATTTTTTACCTTTACTTAACCAGGTAAGCTATAGTTGAGAACAAGTTCTCATTTACAACTGCGACCTGGCCAAGATAAAGCAAAGCAGTGCGATAAAAACAACAACACAGAGTTACATATGGGGTAAAACAAAACATAAAGTCAAAAATACAACAGAAAATATATATACAGTGTGTGCAAATGTAGCAAGTTATGGAGGTAAGGCAATAAATAGGCTATAGTGCAAAATAATTACAATTAGTATTAACACTGGAATGATAGATGTGCAAGAGATGATGTGCAAATAGAGATACTGGGGTGCAAATGAGCAAAATAAATAACAATATAGGGATGAGGTAGTTGGGCGGGCTAATTTCAGATGGGCTGTGTACAGGTGCAGTGATCGGCTGAGAGAAATCTATGATAAAATGATTGTGGGGGCTGTCTTGTTAGACTTCAGTGGAGCTTTTGACATTATCGATCATAGTCTGCTGCTGGAAAAGCTTATGTGTTATGACTTTACACCCCCTGCTATAATGTGGATAAAGAGTTACTTGTCTAACAGAAAACAGAGGGTGTTCTTTAATGGAAGCCTCTCAAACATAATCCAGGTAGAATCAGGAATTCCCCAGGGTAGCTGTTTAGGCCCCTTACCTTTTTCAATCTTTACTAACGACATGCCACTGGCTTTGAGTAAAGCCAGTGTGTCTATGTATGCGGATGACTCAACACTATACACGTCAGCTACTACAGCAACTGAAATGACTGCAACACTTAACAGAGAGCTGCAGTTAGTTGGGTAGCAAGGAATAAGTTAGTCCTAAATATTTCCTAAACTAAAAGCATTGTATTTGGGACAAATCATTCACTAAACCCTAAACCTCAACTACATCTCGTACTGAATCATGTGGAAATTGAGCAAGTTGAGGTGACTAAACTGCTTGGAGTAATCTTGGATTGTAAACTGTCATGGTCAAAACATATTGATACAACAGTAGCTAAGATGGGGAGAAGTATCTCCATAATAAAGTGCTGCCTTCTTAACAACACTATCAACAAGGCAGGTCCTACAGGCCCTAGTTTTGTCGCACCTAGACTACTGTTCAGTAGTGTAGTCAGGTGCCACAAAGAGGGACTTAGGAAAATTGCTCAGTTGGCTCAGAACAGGGCAGCACGGCAATCTCTCATGGCTCAAAGTGGAAGAGAGTGTCAGTAGCTGAGTGTAGATGTGGTGAGGAAATCAAGCGCAGGAAACACGGGCGTACGTCAACAGACTTTAGTGAACAAAAGGCAGCACCAAACAGGCGAACAGCCAACCCAACCGGGAGGCAAAATACAAAATACGCACAACACACACAGTGCGTAAAATGAAGAACGCGCACACAGTGCGGACTCTCGGAAAAACAACACATGAGAGTAAATACAACAAGAGCAACAGCTTGACAAATATACAATACCACATAACACCTGCCCCCACACATGAAAACTAAATAGGCAACCAAATCAAACACTAACAAGGGACAGGTGTACAAACAGACAAAACCAAACAAACATGAAACATCGAACGGTGGCAGCTAGTACTCCGGGGACGACGACCGCCGAAGCCTGCCCGAACAAGGAGGAGGAGCAGCCTCGGCCGAAACCGTGACAGTACCCCCCCCTTGACGCGCGGCTCCAGCGCGTCAAGGGGACAGGTCAGCAGGGACAGGTCTAATATGTCCCTCCTCGGCACCCAGCACCGCTCCTCCGGGCCGTACCCCTCCCACTCCACGAGATATTGGAGACCCCCCATCCGGCGTCTCGAATCAAGGATGGACCTCACAGTGCACGCGCGGAGCCCCTCGATGTCCAACGGGGCGGAGGAGTCTCTTCTATCTCATAGTCCTGGAGTGGACCAGCTACCACCGGCCTGAGGAGAGACACATGGAACGAGGGGTTAATATTCCTGTAATCAATAGGCAGTTCTAACCTGTAACACACCTCGTTCAACCTCCTCAGGACTTTGAATGGCCCCCACAAACCGCCGACCCAGCTTCCCGGCAGGGCAGGCGGAGGGGCAGGTTTCTGGTCGAGAGCCAGACTCGATCTCCAGGTGCGTACACAGGCCCCTCACTGCGGTGGAGATCGGCGCTCGTCTTATGCCGACGGATGGCCCGCTGCAGATGAACGTGGGCAGCGTTCCATGTCTCCTCCGAGCGCCGCACCCACTCATCCATCGCAGGGGCCTCGATCTGGCTCTCGTGCCAAGGTGCCAGAATCGGCTGGTACCCTAACACACACTGGAAAGGGGTTAGTTGGGTGGAGGAGTGGCGGAGAGAGTTCTGTGCCATCTCGGCCCACGGAACATATCTCGCCCACTCCTCCGGCCGGCCCTGGCAATAAGACCTCAGAAACCTACCCACATCCTGGTTGACACGTTCAACCTGCCCATTACTCTCTGGGTGGTAACCCGAGGTAAGGCTCACCGAAACCCCCAACCGTTCCATAAACGCTCTCCACACTCTGGAGGTGAACTGGGGGCCTCGATCAGACACTATATCCTCGGGTACCCCGTAATGCCGGAAGACGTGAGTAAACAGAGCCTCAGCGGTCTGTAGGGCAGTAGGGAGACCCGGCATGGGAAGGAGACGACAGGCCTTCGAGAACCGATCCACAACGACCAGGATGGTCGTTGTGAGGGGGGAAGGTCTGTAACAAAATCCACCGAGAGGTGGGACCAGGGTCGTTGTGGAACGGGCAGGGGTTGTAGCATACCCCTGGGCAAATGTCTGGGCGCCTTACACTGGGCACACACCGAACAGGAGGAGACATAAACCCTCACATCCCTGGCTAACGTTGGCCACCAGTACTTAGTGCTAAGGCAGTGAACTGTCCGGCCGATACCTGGATGTCCAGAGGAGGGGGACGTATGAGCCCAATAAATGAGGCGATCGCGTACCTCGAGCGGAACGTATGTCCGACCCACTGGACACTGTGGAGGACTTGGGTCGGTGCGTAACGCCCGCTCGATCTCTGCATCGACCTCCCATACCACCGGTGCAACCAGACAAGACTTTGGTAGCATGGGAGTGGGCTCAACGGACCTCTCCTCCGTGTCATACCGCCGAGACAGGGCATCTGCCTTCCCGTTCTGGGACCCAGGGATGTAAGTGATTTTAAACACAAACCAGGCTAGAAACATAGTCCAGCGGGCTTGGCGAGGATTCAGTCTCCTAGCTGCCCGGATGTATTCCAGGTTACGGTGGTCAGTCAAAATGAGGAAAGGGTGTTGAGCCCCCTCAAGCCAATGCCTCCACACCTTTAGGGCCTGTACCACGGCTAACAGCTCCCTGTCCCCTACGTCATAATTCCGCTCCGCCGGACTGAGTTTCTTAGAATAAAAAGCACAGGGGCGGAGTTTAGGTGTATGCCAGACCGTTGTGAGAGAACGGCCCCAATACCGGCCTCGGACGCGTCTACCTCTACCTGGAATGGTAAAGCGGGATCCGGATGCGCCAACACCGGCGCCGAGGTAAACAGGTCCTTCAGTCCCCAAAAGCCCTGTCCGCCTCAGCTGACCACCGCAAGCGCACCGGACCCCCTTCAACAGAGACGTTATGGGAGCTGCCACCTGTCCAAAACCCCCGGATAAACCTCCGGTAGTAATTCGCAAAACCCAAGAACTGTTGCACCTCTTTCACAGTGGTTGGGGTTTGCCAATCTACGCACAGCTGACACCCGGTCAACCTCCATCTTCACCCCTGACGCAGACAACTGATAACCCAAAAAGGAGACCGACTTCTGAAAGAACAGACATTTCTCTGCCTTGACATATAGGTCATGCTCCAACAGCCTCCTCAACACTCGGCGCACCAGGGCTACATGCTCTGCTCGGGTAGAACTGTACACCAGAATATCGTCGATGTACACGACTACTCCCTGCCCCTGCATGTCCCGGAAAATCTCATCGACGAAGGATTGGAAGACTGAGGGAGCATTCATTAACCCATATGGCATGAAGAGATACTCATAATGACCGGAGGTCGTGCTAAACGCTGTCTTCCATTCATCGCCCTCTCTAATGCGCACCAAGTTATATGCGCTCCTGAGATCTAATTTTGTGAAGAACTGAGCACCGTGTAATGACCCACACACGAAAACTAAATAGGCAACCAAATCAAACACTAACAAGGGACAGGTGTACAAACAGACAAAACCAAACAAACATGAAACATCGAACGGTGGCAGCTAGTACTCCGGGGACGACGACCGCCGAAGCCTGCCCGAACAAGGAGGAGGAGCAGCCTCGGCCGAAACCGTGACAGAGAGATTTACTTAATCACTACTTGTTTTTGTAAGAGGTGTTGACAAGCTGAATGTACCGAGCTGTCTGTTTAAAATACTAGCACACAGCTCGGACTCCATGCATACCCCACAAGACATACCACCAGAGGTCTCTTCACAGTCCACAAGTCCAGAACAGACTATGGGAGGCGCACAGTACTACATAGAGCCATGACTACATGGAACTCTATTCCACATCAGGTAACTGAGGCAAGCAGTAGAATCAGATTTTTTAAAAACAGGTAAAAATACACCTTATGGAACAACGGGTACACACACAAAGGTACAGACACATGCATACGCATACATTGTGATATTGTTGTATGGTGGTATTAAACATTTTGTATTGTAGACATGTAGTGGTGTAATAATGTTATATGATGTACTGTTTTATATTTTGTTTTATATGTAATGTAAGTGCTTTAATATGCTTTGACCCCAGGAAGAGTAGCTGCTGCCTTGGAACACAGAGCAAAGACACATACGTAGAAATATAATCTATCTATGGACACAGAAACCATTAGAGGTTCCAGATCTCTCTCTATCTTTCTCTTTTTCTCTGCCTCTAGAAACGTCTGCCAGTATCGGTGATGATGTCACAATGACATAGCCAATGATGCAAAAGAGTGGATTTCTGCCAAATGCTGTTTTTGAGGCCGGTTTGGATATATAGGAAGTATTTTGAGCTATAACACAGGAAACATCCATATAATCTAGCTTGGTAACCATTATACACTGTGCCCAAAATCTATGAAGAAATCAATCTTAGCCAATATAGTAGGCTACCTATTTTATGTGTGCAGTTGAATACACGACAGAAGGTGAATTAGACCCACATGTCACTCTTTAGGTGGTCTGAATGGGCCTGACTCTGGGTCAGATATAAGACCACATCCTCACTTCACAGGAAATCACACATCTGTCCACTAATAGCCTACTTCCATTACGTGTTTATGTGTGTTGGTCTGTCTTTTTTTCACCAGATGCAAATACACTCTCCTGGTATTCTAACCCGGGAACTATGCAGGTTGATGTTTTCCCAGTATCCTGGTCAATTCTACAAATACACACACTTATTCACACACACACACAGCTTTTTTGTTTGAGTAACACAGACAGGGGTCAGTAGAGAGAGAGAGAGGGTAGAAGGAGAGAAAAACTGAGGGGGGAGGGAGGGAGGGAGGGAGGGAGGGAGGGAGGGAGGGAGGGAGGGAGGGAGGGAGGGAGGGAGGATCCAGAGACAGAGGAGCGACAGGGGCCAGGGAAAGAAGAAAAGGAAAGAAAGCAAGGGGGAAGTGAGTGTGTGTTTCAGGATGCTAACATTAAAAGACTTCCATGTATACATACATCATGTATAGTCTTGTACCTGTAGATTATATGTTTGAGAGTGAGAGACATGTTTCTGTTAGTCTTTGACCTTATTTTACTGTACACCATCACCAAAAACTCATTACCTCATTACCTAGAGTAAATACCAGTGGCTTAGGTAAACAACAGCAGATGTGAAATACATCCACCAAACAGAGAACCAAAAAACATGTGTAGATAAAAACATTTATCTTAGCCAGTCTAACACCAAATATATAATCCTATTCATCCTTGACTCTGAGAAGCCATGCTAACTCACTATGCTTTATATATAAAAGGGGTAAACCTGCAAGAAAGTGGAAGCACAAGCATTTCGCTACACCCGCAATAACATCTGCTAAACACGTGTATGTGACAAATAAAATTTGATTTGATTATATAGGGGTCTGTTTGAAAGGGGTCATATAAACATTGCCTTATATTTACAGGTAATATACCAAATCTTCTGTCTGAAATGGGTATAAGTCGTTTTTCTCAAAGTTGCCAGAATGCGTTTCTAGGATTTGAACATATTCGGGGCTTAGCCAAAGCCTGTAGACTAGAGGGATCCAGGGTCATTCTCCCCTAAATGTCAACAGCTAAATGCATGAATTTGGTGCACTTTGAGATTAACATTGAGAGATTAGAACATTGAGAGATTATAAAAATGTGTTGGTAACTTGCACATTCCCACCTGCCACAGCAGACACTGCCAGTACTCTATTACAGTAGCTACTGTGGGTCTCTCTACTCTGGAACACATACATATACAGTGGATTGCCAAAAACCACTCAACAACTTCAAACTTAGACTCTGACCTGTGCAATGAGCCAAACTGATTAAAGAATCCCACAGTACCCAAACACCCTCTCTCTCTCTCTCTCTCTCTCCTCTCTCTCTCTCTCTCTCTCTCTCTCTCTCTCACACACACACATATACACACATATACACACACATTGTGCTGTAATTCAAATCCATAGAGCAGCTTTAAGTGATAGTCTACTGTGTGCTCACCCCTCCTCTGCCTCTCTCCATCGCTTTCTCTGTGTTGTCTGTTGCTGTCTCTCTTGTCTGCCCTCTTCTGTTGCTGTCTCTTGTCTACCCTCCTCTCTCATCCTGTCCTGTAAAAAGTGTAAAAGTAAACAATTGTTTTAATAGTAATTTCACATGCTTTTTCACCTCACCTGCAAATTCTTTGTAAACCATGTTTACTTTTTCACTGTCTGTATTTCACATCATAATTTGTGCAAATAAATACAACTAAATAGAATCTATAGAGCAGCTTGAAGTGATACATTCTACTGTGTGCTCAACCCACCTCTTTTCTATCTCCATCTGCCCTCTTCTGTCACTTTCTCTGTGTCTTGTCTGTTGCTGTCTCTTGTGCTTGTTTGTTGCTGTCTCTTTTGTCTATCCTCTTCTGTTATGGCTGTTCTGTTCTTCTGGTGTCTCTCTCCATCATATACTATTCTTCTGTTGCTGTCTCTGTGTCTTATCTGGTATGTCTCTCTCCATCATATCCTATTCTTCTGTTGCTGTCTCTGTGTCTTGTCTGATGTGTCCCGCTCCATCATATCCTATTCTTCTGTTGATGTCTCTGTGTCTTGTCTGATGTGTCCCTATACATCACCTATTCTTCTGTTGCAGTTTCAGTGTCTTTTCTGGTGTCTCTCTCCATCACCTATTCTTTTGTTACTGTGTCTTATCTGGTATGTCTCTCTCCATCATATCCTACTCTTCTGTTGCTGTCTCTGTGTCTTGTCTGATGTGTCCCTGTCACGATCGTCTTGAAAAGAAGCGGGCCAAGGCACAGCGTGAGATGCGTACATATTTATTATTTTGTACACCACAGCGAACAAAACAACAAACGATACGTGAAGTCCTACGGTACAAACACAAATCAAAAGGAACAAGAAACCACACCAAACGAATGCCTTACAGCTACCTAAGTATGGCTCCCAATCAGAGACAACGAGCTACAGCCGTCTCTGATTGGGAGCCACCCTGGCCAACATAGAAACACAAAACTAGAACCTAACACCCTGGCTCAACATTCGAGAGTCCCCAGAGCCAGGGCGTGACAGTACCCCCCCCCAAAGGCGCGGACTCCGACCGCGCCAACCAAACACAACAGGGGAGGGACCGGGTGGGCACTCTGCCTCGGCGGCGGATCCGGCTCCGGGCATGACTCCCACTCCCTCTCTAACCCCCCAAAGCGCCCCTGGTCCGGTCTGGCCCTGCTGGCCGGAGCTGGACTGAACACTGGTGGAGCAGAATGCTCTAGCTCCGGAGTGGAGCAGCTGACCGGTGCCGGACCAGGCACCGGTGGAACAGGCACGGGCTGTGCCGGACTGACGACGCGCACCACAGGCTTGGTGCGGGGAGCAGGGACGGGCGGACCGGCTAACGACACGCACCATTGGCTTGGTGCGGGGAGCAGGACGGCCGAACCGGGCTGACAAAGTGCGCACCACTGGCTTGGTGCGGGGAGCAGGAACAGGCCGGACCGGTCTGACGACACGCACCATTTGCTTGGTGCGGGGAGCAGGAACAGGCCGGGCCGGTGACGACGCGCACCATTGGCTTGGTGCGGGGAGCCGGAACAGGCCGGGCCGGGCTGGCGACGCGCACCATTGGCTTGGTGCGGGGAGCAGGAGCAGGCCGGGCCGGGCTGGCGACGCGCACCATAGGCTTGGTGCGGGGAGCAGGAACAGGCCGAACCGGGCTGGCGACGCGCACCACAGGCTTGGCGCGAGGGACAGGAACAGGCCGGACCGGGCTGGCGGCGCGCACCACAGGCTCGGTGCGAGAGGCAGGAACAGGCCGAACCGTACTGGGGACACACACCACTGGCCCTACGCGGGGATCAGGAACGGGCCGGACCGGACTGGCAACACACCCCAGTACCTCTCGCCGTGCCTCTACATACTCCTTCCCCCTGGTGTCCAGTAACTCCCGTAACCTGGCGGCCTCCTCTGCCAACCCTCTGAACCACTCTATCCCGTACTCCTGCTGCCCTGTCGTCCACGGCGTGAGCCCCCCGCCCTAAAAATGTTCTGGGCTTGTCTCTCCCCCGTGGACCAGGCCTCCATGGTTCTCGCCCAACTCTCACTCCACTGCTCCCAATTCCAACCTCTCTCCTCATCACGCTGCTTGACCCAGTCGTGGTGGTTTCTTCTGTCACGATCGTCTTGAAAAGAAGCGGGCCAAGGCGCAGCGTGAGATGCGTACATATTTATTATTTTGTACACCACAGCGAACAAAACAACAAACGATACGTGAAGTCCTACGGTACAAACACAAACCAAAAGGAACAAGAAACCACACCAAACGAATGCCTTGGCCAACATAGAAACATGTTGGCCAACATAGAAACATGGCCAACATAGAAACACAAAACTAGAACCTAACACCCTGGCTCAACGTACGAGAGTCCCCAGAGCCAGGGCGTGACAGTCCCTATACATCACCTATTCTTCTGTTGCAGTTTCAGTGTCTTTTCTGGTGTCTCTCTCCATCACCTATTCTTTTGTTACTGTGTCTTATCTGGTATGTCTCTCTCCATCATATCCTACTCTTCTGTTGCTGTTTCTGTGTCTTGTCTGGTGTGTCTCTTTAGTTTTGCAGTCCAAAACGTTCAAGGGGATACTGGGGTAGCTTAACTTGTTTTGGGCCTGTGTCTGGGTCACCTAAATCATCCTCTTCCCTACCAGTTGCCCCTGGCTGATGCTGTTCTAAGTGCTCCACTGGCCTGCGGTCTCATCTGTCCTCCTCCTGGCTCATCTGAAAGGTAGCACGGTAGAGGTGCAACATGTCATTAATTAGTTTTAAAGGGCGACTGCATTTGGCCTCGATTTAGATTTGGTTAATTAAGAAATGTTAGCGGCCATAACTGAATTCAAACGTGAGTTGGTTTCGGGGTGGGGTTTGATGTGGGTGTGTGTTCACAGGTGGGAAGAGTTAGCCGAATGATTTAGCCAATTAGCTTCAGCCGGCTGGAGTGACTTTGACTTTGGATAGCCTATCTCCATGGCTAGTTAGGGACAATATTTTCTTCAAGAAGTACTGTGGTTGCTGATGCACGCCAGAGGCCTAGGTTTCGCTTTCTGCACAAGTGGAATTCTCAGGGAGCTCCTGGTAGCATGAGTGAGTGGGGGAAATATAATGTACTGTTTATTACTTGTATGTGGTGATGCTATGATTATTTAGTGATGTAATTGTGCTGTTACGCTAGTAACCTTCCGAAGCCAATTAACGTGACGGAGACGCCATTTTCTACCACACGGTGGCGACAACTATTTATTAAGGCGTTTCTTGTTACTTTTCTGTGTTGATTCTTGGTCTTGTTAGACAACTACTACTGAACTTTTATTTTGAGTGCATTATGTTCAAGCTGATTTTGTAGAAGGGATCATATTGACAAAAAATTTTTTGAAAAGTTTTGGGAGAGGTAGGGGAGTTTTCATGGTTAACCCTTCACCGCCAGTGGGTAGGGGGGCAACTATTTCTCCAGTTACTTCCACACCTCTGGCCAGGCCAACTGCACAGGCAAGTGTGCACTTTCCACATGATTTAGAGCTACCTCAACTCAGTGCATTCGAGCCAGTTTCATCTAGTCCTAGGATGGAGGATGTGTCTATGGATTTCCTGGCGGGCACAGATAGGTTACTCCATAGGTGAAAATATTGCCTCTTGTTTGGAATCAAAGGCTATGGGAGATGGGGTGGGACAGAAGGTTGATAACGTTGGTGGTACCAAGGCAGGGGCCAGCTCTAGTCTAAATGTAGTGGTGAAAATGTCAGGGAACCAGTCTGTTTCAGGGGGGATGGTTCAGAGGAATGCACAGTGCATTAGTGGGAGGAGACCATGTTAGTGTACATGCAGAAGAAGGGCTATGGTGGGCAGGAGAGGTCAGATGAAGTTTTGGGTAAGCTGTCAGGGCGGGCACGTGACGTGGTAAGAGTAAGCCTACGCAGTAACCCAGTTGACTTAAGCCAGGGCCCTAGACCAGTTTTTGACATTCTGAAGCATCACTTTAGCGACACAATCAACTCCGACATGCCCCTAGCTGATGTTTATTCTACGTTGCCAATGGAAGGGGAGACTCCATTCGATTACTGGATCAGACTGAACAGGGCCATAGAGGTGGCAGAGGACTGTTTGAAGAGGCAGAACAAGGAGCTAGACAATCCATCACGTGTTCTGACTGTCATGTTCATCAAGCACTGTCCGAACCCAGAGCTGTCATTGATATTCATGTGCAAACCATTGCATGAGTGGACGGCTGCGGAGGTCCATGGCAGGCTGGAGGAGTACCAGAGGAAGTGCAAGGCTTCCTCTGTTATGCAGCGGGGCACACACGTTGAGAATGCCCTCGAACTTCATCGGTAACTCCCGTCGCTCCATCAGACAGCAACACGACACAGCGGCAGGAAAACTAGCTGGCCCGCACGGGATGGGGGGAAGTGCGGGGTAGATAGTGGGGTAGATTTAGTAAATATATTGAAGTGTTTGTGATGAAGTCAAGTCGAACGAAAAAGTCATTATGCAAAATACACAGAGAGTGCTCCACAAAGATGAATTCTTCTATACTAGGGTGTTACTGGGGGATGTTATAGAGGTGAGCACTATGATTGACAGCGGTTCTATGGCATGCACATTAGCTCAACAGTAGTGCCACGCCTTGAGAAAGCAGGTGTGCTCAAGAGTGGCTCCCTCAGTCCGACTGAAGTGGTGTTGGTTGGCTGCGGGGGGTTGAAGACCAAGCCTGTCGGTGTGTGTGAATTGAATCTGTCTGTGTATGGCAGCAGTGTCTCTGTCCCTGTTCTAGTAGTGGATGGCCAACGTGATGAGCTCATCCTAGGCAGCAACGTGATAAAACACCTCATCAGGGAGCTGAAGACGACTGGTGACTTCTGGGAGAAGATGTCATCATCTGAACACAATGGAGATGACAAACTATTCCGTCTGCTGGCTAATGTAGAGAGATGGAAAGGGACCGAAGTGCCAGAAAGAGTGGGCACAGTAAGGCTGAAGCGGGCGGTCACATTGGAGCCTATGCAGGAACATTTAGTCTGGGGCCGGCTGTGTAGGCCTCAAAATGTATCCGCGGGCAGTGCTGTCGTTATTGAGCCTACGAGGGCACGCTCAAGACCAAAAAACATTATAGTGGGGAGAACAGTAGCAACATTGTGGAGCAATGGCTGGGTCCCTGTCAAAGTTATCAATCCTTCACCAAAGCCAGTAACAGTGAGACGCAATGCCAAGATAGTGGACGTTTTTCCTTGCATGGCATTAGAGGACTTTGACACTGCCTATATGGATGGGCCCACTGTCGAACCGGTTCCCCTGGTGCAGCAGGTACACAAAATGGAGGACAATCCAGACTTTGACAATGGTAGTGGAGATAGCTTGACCGTTGACAGTACCGTCAAACCGCACAGAGTGACAAATGATGTGTTGCACGAGTTAGGGCTAGGTGACATTGACATTGAGTCCACTCAGTTGTCGCAACAGTGTAAGGCCAGGCTAGTTCAGCTTATAGCCCGCTATGAGTCTATCTTCTCCCGGCACAAACTAGATTGCGGGAAGGCTACTGGATTTGTCCATCGCATCAGACTCAGTGACACTAAGCCTTCTAGGCTACCTTACAGTAGGCTCTCCCCTAACCATTATGACAAGCTCAGGCAGGCCTTGGATGAGATGGAAGAGCGAGAGATGATCAGGAAATCCAGCAGTGAGTGTGCCTCCCCGCTCATGCTGGTCTGGAAGAAGTCTGGTGATCTGAGACTGTGTACAGACTTCCGATGGCTCAATGCTCGCACCGTAAAGGATGCTCGCACCGTAAAGGATGCTCGCACCGTAAAGGATGCTCGCACCGTAAAGGATGCTCACCCTCTACCTCACCAAGCTGATGCTCTGGCGGCCTTGGGTGGCAATGCCTTCTTCTCTACAATGGATTTGACCTCAGGCTACTACAATGTGGAGGTGCATGAAGACGACAAGAAGTTTACAGCCTTCACTTCTCCTTTTGGGTTATATGAATATAACCGTCTTCCACAAGGACTATGCAACAGCCCAGCTACATTCATGAGGATGATGTTGAGCATTTTTGGGGATCAACATTTTTCTAGCCTTCTATGCTACCTGGACGATGTGCTGGTTTTTGCCACGACTGAAGAACTTGGATTGCAACGCTTGGAGTCAGTTTTTGAGCGTCTCAAAACCCATAATCTGAAATTGTCTCCAAAGAAATGCCATTTCATGAAGAGGTCAGTGCGGTTCTTGGGGCATGTCATCAGTGAAGGAGGTGTGGCCACAGACCCAGAAAAAGTGAAGGCTATTGCAGGGTTGACAGAGAAGGATCTCATGGAGGATAACACGGACGTGCCCTCCCAGGGGAAGATTCGGTCCTTTCTCGGAATGATAGTCTATTACCAGCAGTTCATTGAGGGGTGCTCCACCATCGCTAAGCCGCTGCATGGGCTGACAACGGGGAAGAAGGCACCACGCCATGGGAAAGGCAAGAGGAAAAGAGGAATACATAGGAAACTCACAGCAGCAGACTAGACTGGTGAGTGCAAACAGGCCTTTAGTCAGTTGAAACAAGCTCTGCTCGATCAGGTCATGCTAGCCCACCCTGATTTTAGTAGACCTTTCTTGCTGTCTGTAGACGCATCTAGTAATGGATTAGGTGCTGTCCTCTCCCAGGTGCCAGAGGATGGGTCTGCAGCCAGACCCGTAGCATTCGCTAGCAAATCACTTACTTATGCACAGTCAAAGTGCTGCCCATAGGTTAGAGTTTTTTGCTTTCCGCTGGGCCGTCTGTGAGAAGTTTAGTCATTGGTTAAGGGGCAAGCCTTTTACTGTATGGACAGACAACAACCCATTAACGTACATCCTGTCCAAGCCCAAATTGGACGCCTGTGAACAGAGATGGGTTGCTAAAGTCGCTCCATTCGAGTTTGACATCAAGTACATCCCCGGTCCCAAAAATGTCATTGCTGATGCACTCAGTAGACAGACATTTGTGCAGCCGAGCGCTCTCCACCGCATTACAAGGGTTCCATACAAGGCCTTGCTGGAAGAAGCTGCGGGAGTACGTGCAAGATGTGTTTTGCTGGTCGAACGACCCATTTGACCTCGAAAACTGCTCACCATCAATTGAGGCAGATGCCTGTGAAATTGTCATGGACTGCCAAACTACCTCCTATCCCTCTCCTGGTTCTCTGTCAAAGGAAGCGGTGTCAGCAGTCCTGAGGTCGCAAGGGGAGGCTGGTCTACAGAACTGTGCGCTGCTACTTCCTCAGCTCACTCAGTCACTGGTGCCATCTGAGATGTCGGATGTGAGAGTGCTATCCCGTGACGACCTGATATCAAAGCAGCGCCAGGATGACGCACTCGCCAGAGTTGGCTTCTACGTGGACAGGGGCCGTAGACTAACTAGGAGGGAACGTGGCCATGAACCACTCGAGGCTCTGCGGATTCTGAAGACCTGGGAGAAGCTCACTCTGAAAATGGGTGTACTATATCGCGTTACCAAAAGTTTGCTGTCAAAGAAGAAGACGTATGTAGTACCCACCTCAATGAGGGCGACAGTTTTGAAGGGTGTCCACGATGAAGCAGGTCATCAGGGGCAACAGCGAACGTTGTACTTGACGAGACAGAGGTTCTTCTGGCATGGTCTGGAGTTGGATGTGAGAGAGTATGTCAAGACCTGCAAGAGGTGTGTGTTCAGTAAGGCCCCCGAGCCAGAGGCCAGAGCTCCACTGGAGAACATCATCACGACTGAGCCCCTCGAGTTGGTGTGTGTGGACTTCTGGTCTGCTGAAAACTCCAACAACAAGTCCTTGGATGTTCTGGTCGTCACTAATAATTTTACTAAGATGGCCCATGCCTTCTTGTGTCTGAACCAATCAGCTAAAGCAGTGGCACTTCAGCTGTGGAACAACATCTTCTGTGTGTATGGTTTTCCTCGTCGTATCCACTCTGACCAAGGGGCCAACTTTGAAAGTAAATTGATTGCTGAGTTGTTGAGTGCTGCAGGAGTCCAGAAGTCGCACACAACTCCCTACCATCCGATGGGGAACGGGGGAGTCGAAAGGTTCAATAGAACGCTGGGAAACATGATCAGGGCTTTACCTGCGAGAGCGAAGCACAGGTGGCCCCAGAAGCTGAAGTCGTTGACCTTCACCTACAACTGTACAGTCCATGAAATCACGGGCTATGCCCCTTTCCAGTTGATGTTTGGGAGAACCCCACGTCTGCCTGTCGACATGATGTTTGGTACTGTGCTGCAAGACTCAGAGGTTGTAGACTATGACGAGTACATCAAGTCCCTGACGAGAGACCTGAGGGAGGCCATGGAGACGGTACAGGTGTCGGCAACCAAACAGCTGAAGAGGCATGCAGGCCTCTACGACAGGAAGATCAGAGGAGCTCCAGTGGAGGTCGGTGATCGGGTGCTGCTGGCGAATAAGGGTGAACGTGGAAAGAGAATGCTGGCGGATCGTTGGGAGAACAACCTCTATATTGTTACGGAGAAGAATAGTGACATCCACATCTTCAAGATACAGAACATGTCAACTGGCCAGGAGAAAACGGTTCACCGTAATCTGATAATGCCTGTAAACTTCTTGCCTCTCTCCGACACTGCCTTGGAGACACCTAATACGGGAGACCGTGAGGATCCGAGTGAGGAGATGGAGGACTCATCCATGAACGATAGACCAGAAATGGACATTGGTGAGAGGACTAGGGTGTGGGTATCAGAACAGACCTCGGGGGAAGCACAGCCGGAGCACTCCGAAAAAGAAACCCCAGATGTGCTGGAAGATGGGCCACTGGGGAGGGATCCTCAGAACTCACCACATTCTTAGTGTGCCACTGGTGGCACAAGCATGTCAGAGCTAACCTTTGGAGAAGAAATGTCCGAACCCTCTGAAGAAGAAAGGCATTCTGAAGATGCCGCTGGTAGCACAAGCTTCAGCAACAGTCACAGAACCCTTGACCTTGACTATCCACCGACTGTGGACAGTGACCCACCAGTGGTGGTTGTAGGTGAACAGGTTAAACGTAAAAACTCTGTTAGGCCTGTCAGGTCAGGGGCTGGTCGGGTTAGGAAACGCCCAGTGAGACTCATAGAGACTATGCAGACACAGAGGGTTTTTCATACAGAATTCATTAGAATACCTGTGTGGGTGTAGGATTAGAATTCAAGTCTGTAGCCCAATTTATTTATTTTTTACTTTCAAGAGACCCCGTGGAGTTCATGGGTCAGAGGTCAAGTTGGCCAAGGTTTTTCTGTCTGAGGTTCTTATTGTCACTGAGTGTACTGAACATGTAACAGGCATGTTTTCCTACGGGGTCTTTGAATTCCCCTAATTCTCTTTAGAGAATAGTCTTTGCACTGGAATATTTGGTGACATATGTATTGCAAGGTATTGCATACCTCATTTTGTTTCTTTATAGTATGCAAGTGTAATTCAGCAGGGGAGAATGTAACAGGGTTGGTTATGTTTCCACTTGCCTCTAAAGAAATGTGTATTTAATGTTCAAGCATTCTTATTGGTTGGTTCAACTCTGATGACAATAAGGCGTGTTGTGATTGGCCCCGCTTGCAGCTAGGGTGAGATCGCGAATGTCAGGTCTTCCCAGTATGAAAATGTGATGCAAGGGGTAGGTCATGTTCTGAATACTGTTTTATATTTTACAATGTGTACAAGGTTGCTGTACGTTACTGATTTATACATGTGTGGGTATATGGTACCTGTTAGGGATTGAGGGGCTTTCTGGGATGTGCTTTGGCATATGATTGCTGTAGATAAGTGTGTTAGCTAGCATACACCGACGTAATGGTCACATGAGCCCACTGCTAACACAGTTGCCTTCATGCTACAGATTTTGCCATCGACAGCCATCAATATCGTTAAGCTCTGCACAACTAACGTGCTGTTTCCCATTTAACAACAGAAATAAATTATGCTCAACTGGCTGATGTGATTTATTAGGAGAAAACACAACGCAAGGAGAGTACGATATACATCTGTTACATACATTCTGTAATTTACCGATGGTCCCTAACTAGCCATATAGAGATATCCAAAGTCAACCCAAACTTACCACAGGCATTACAATCGGGTCGTGTGCAGCTGCACTCCAAATTAATGATTACTTGTGTGCTGCCAGACGTGAGCATGTGGGCAGGGTTGAAACACTCCCAATCTTAATTTACGTTGTGATGCAGTCACAACCACAAGTCTCACAAAACTTAGTTTTGGACGAGACTGACTTTATGACCAAAACTATCCTATTTACACTTTGTAGTAAATTTTGACAGTGGAATAAATGTTTCTGACTCATATCGATGCCACATAGGCTGATTTCTAAATGAGAAATTGACAGGACCAGGGCAACTCAACTGTAAACATGCAAGATAAGAAGCTACATAGCCTCCTAGGCTATATGAATATAAAGAGGCATGAGCCAAAAAAATGTGCCTGTAGACTGGAACAAGTTACAAGACCTCTATGGTTCATTTAATTTAATCAGTTCTACCAGCTAATGTGCGATTTTTTTGATTTACATACCATTTGAGGACACATAATTTAAAGGTGTTACACATTTTTGTATTGTAATTTCAGAAAAGGTCCATAATAGATCTGCAGTAATAGTGAAATAATTACTTATCCGCCAGTGTTGTGATTGGCTGTGATATTCGCCTATTGATTAATTAATCCTATGTGTAGCACCTTTAAGGGCCTATGCATTTTCAATGTTTTGTTCACCAACAAGCTAACCACAAAGCTGGCCATCTTTTCCCCTCTCTTTCTGGATGCCCTTCCCTTCCCTTCTAAGTTCAAGTTGAAGTTTGTTTATTTGTCATATACACATGATATACATGGAGTACACATTGCAATGAAATGCTTACTTGCAGGTTAACATCTCGACAATGCAACAACAATAGAAATGTAAGTAGCTAAATGAATACAAATATTAATAAAAATAACAACTCAATTAAATAATTTCATCAATTTAATAATGGGCATTTTTATTTAATTTTTTACAAATAGTTACATAACCTATATGGAAATAACAGATATGAGGTTATACGACCTCTGTGATTCATTTTATTTAGTCAGTTCTACCACCTCAACATTGCAAATTTTAAACAGGGTTAAATATAATGTTGTAGTACAGTTCAGCTTCAGTCCACAGGGGGGCACTGTGTCACTGTCAGAAGATGTGCGCTTCAGTCAGAAAAACGTTCTCTCGTCTCTTCGGTCTCAGCTAGCTAGCCAGCCAGTAGCTACCAAAGTGGCTAGCCAGCCAAGCTAGCTACAGAAATGAAACCCATACACCTGCTGGAAATAAACAATTGTCCTAATATAATGACTTATATCAAACATTCTTAACTCTGACTGACACCCAATAGTTTACGTATGCTGAGCGCTAATGCTATCTTACTAGCATTAGCCAACCCTTATGCTGAGGGAGACTAGCTAGTTAGCTACCACCAACCCTGCACAAACCTGTGGCTAACTCTGCTGCTGCCTCACTTTGGCTTTCTGCCCTCTCCACCTCATTCACCGCTGCCTCAGCCAGCTCAACCTGCTAGCTTTTTTTGCCACTCTTTCAAAATAAGTTCTAAATATCCATATTTGTTCTGTGCTATGCTGCTGACTGACTGAGTGACAGGTGTTTTGCTATGTGATGACATTGGATTTATTTGAGTGGTAAGGCGAAAGCAACCGACTGTAGACGAAAGTTGAGGAGCGAAGTCAGGGGAGGTGCATCTACGACAGCCGAAAGTCGGACACTGATGTGGTTTTTCAACAGCAAAGCTCAGTGCAACATGGCAGTGTTGCCATTGTTTATAAAAGTTTTTCTTTATAATATCGAAATAAACATGTCTCCAACCCCCATATCACACACTCACAAATATACACTGAGTATACAAAACATTAAGAACACCTGCTCTTTCCATGACATAGACTGACCAGGTGAATCCAGGTCAAAGCTATGATCCCTTATTGATGTCACTTGTTAAATGCACTTCAATCAGTGTAGATGAAGGAAAGGAGACAGGTTAAAGAAGGATTTTCAAGCCTTGAGACAATTGAGAAATGGATTGTGTATGTGTGCCATTCAAAGGGTTTTTTCACGCTCAACAGTTTCCCGTGTGTATCAAGAATGGTCCTCCACCCAAAGGACATCCAGCCAACTTGACACAACTGTGGGAAGCATTGGAGTCAACATGGGCCAGCATCCCTGTGGAACGCTTTCAACACCTTGTATAGTCCATGTCCCGATGAATTGAGCCTGGGGGTGCAACTCAATATTAGGAAGGTGTAGTATCTGAGGAATTATGACTTTGCTAACGTTTTCAAATGGAACCTGAGAGGAGGTTTATTCAGCTTAGAGGGAGCATATGGGGAGTAGTTTTAGGGGGACACCCCATAGAACAGAGGAAATCTGTTGTGTGGAGACAGGGGATTGGTTGGTAGGAAGAACCACCCATATCAGATTACATAGGATATATACCACAGTTAAGACAAAGGAAGAAAGAATAATCATATTTGAGATGGGGCGATTATTCTCCAGATATCTGCAGGTATCTGTAAATCGACGCTGTAACCCTTTGTTATGAATAAACCTTTATGATGAAAATACAGCGTCAGCGGTTCTCCTTGGTCTCACAGCATAATTAGCAACGTTTTCTCGACACAACAAAGGTGTTCCTAATATTTGGTATACTCAGTGTATGTGTGTACATTGTACAATCAATGGGTGAGAGAGAGAGCCTCAAATATCACATTCATTTGTACATATCCACTGTATACATGAATTGCTGCAAAGTTTGTTCCTGTTTTAGTCATGTTTTTTTTTTTTTTTTTTTTTTAGGGGGTAGATCAGCTTTAATATTGCAGATAGATTGTAACTTCCATCAATATAATTGTCTGCATCACTTCCAATCCCCCATTATTTTTTTCGCATATATATATATATATATACTGTATATACACACACATACATATATACGCATATACATACATATATATATACATACATATCCTTTAAAAATATATATATTTCCCTTTATTACTTTCCAACCCCGCCATCCCTTCCCTAATTGGAGTAAACTAGTGAACAACAATGCTTAGGCCTCTACTTCATGCTTATACATACTATATACATTTTATGGACACAGTCAATAATTATATTTTGTTTGTTTCTACTCCTGAACTTCCTCCGATCATTTTCATGATGTCCATCTGGTATGCTTCTATATGCCATATCTTTCTAACTGTGCTCTTTCACAAAAGCTCACAATATATAACCTATATACTTATTATGGACGCAGCATGTCTTACACTAGTTATCTTGTTGTTATTAGTTGTTGTTATTAGTCCCATCCTTCACCTCCATTCAACACCTCCCATTTATCTCTTAACACCATCCATATTGGATTTCTATTTGCCATATATTTTTCAACTGTATTGTGATGTTTTACAAAAGTCTTTAGTCATGTCTTTGGTCATGTTCGTGTGGGTCAAACAAAAACACCCTAATGATTGGTTGACAATAGAGCCTCCCACAATGCAGGTGATGGCAGGATGAAGTTGGTGAAGAGCAACTGCAGAAACTTGTAGTCGACTGCAGTCAAAACTTAATGACCTTTGATCTGTAGTGAAAATTCGAATCAACAATGAGGAGAGACAAGGTCAATCACCAATCAGGATATTACTTTATTTAAAACGTATTAATAAGGTAGTAAGTGAGGCTCTGACATACAGACAATACAAATATATGTTATTGCAAAGATACACCCTCTCAGTCTACATGACAAACAGCAGATGTGTGGAATTAGTCAAAAGGTTAGGATTTGTATGAAAGAAATTAATAATTCACAGCAGTCAGTATCTGCTATGAAGACTGTTCTCATTGTATGGAAACCAGGGTTTGGCCCCCAAGACGAGGTTCCTCTCATCATTATCCATACCCGAGCCATCTCTCCCTGGTACCTTACATTACACAAACACCTCATTCTATGGAATGCATGCTGTAGGTTTTATCACCAAACCATTCATAAATCAATTGTCAGCTCCAGATACCCCTATCTCGAGTAAAACCCATGTCCTTGACCACACGCTTAGACTAGCTGCAGGGAGCTGGAGTAGAAACCATCCCTTTACAAAAACACAGCATTAGTAGGACAGAAATGTCTTACTATTAGTTAAACAAAGCAGGTAAACATGTTACATGTTAATTTTACTCTCACAGATCACATGATTTTTGTTCGAGTTCATGCAGTCAACATGTAGGCGTAAGTCGAAAAAAATGTATCCCCATAATGCAACACACATTGAAAGGCGGTGACCGAACAGACAAAAGTGATCCGCTCGAACATGCCCATTGACAAATAAAAGTGCTGTATTGTGAAATCGAGCGGTCCACTGCATTGTGAAATCTCGACCAATCACAGCAGGCACCACATCACTCCAGGGGCTTCTTGCAGTGCCTGCTATTGCCTAGCGCAGTATATTGTATTGTTTATTTTTGTCATAATATTTGTTTATAATGTATAGCGCAAGTGATGTGTGGCTATGGAAACTCATCAGACTGAAATGAAAAACTAAAAAATTACAATAAAAAAAAAATGTTGACCATCAAAAGGTATGGGGCTGGATCACAAACATCTGGGGCTGAAGCCCCGGAAGCCCAGACCTAATGACGCCACTGCGGAATGCCACATGCATCAACTTTTTTGTAACAGCCTAAACATTACGAAACTTCTATTCGATCACATAAACCTCACATAATTCGACACTCTCATAGACCTCCATACAAAAAAGGGCTTATCTCACGCATACAGATTTTGGCCGGAGTAAATCGCCTCTTCCGCTCTCGAATAAACAGTTATGTCGCAAATCAGATGCCTTTTGATTTGTCGTCGGCATGTGGGTGAAATAAATTATACTACGCATGCGCAGCATTCTGACGTATGGAGGCAAAGAGCCTTTCATATTTGCACCCTCCAGATGGAAAAACCGTAACAGAGCAAAAAGAGAGCGGGACTGGGGAGGAAAGACTGATATGAAAGGAGATTTATAGAAGGAAAGGAAAAGAAACGCACTCTTGAAACAAACACCAAGGGGAACCAGTGAAAATAAGCTCTTCAAGCATTTGCAATTATCCGTTTTGCAAACTTTTATTCGTTGTGAAAAAAAGGACATTCCGGAAACGATTGCCGCGTTCACGTGCTAGTCGGTAATAGGAAACTCTGAAATGTCCAACTTGCTAACTGGTTGTAGTTATACACGTGCCGCATTCAACCAGTTTGCAAGTCGGACATTTCAGAGTTCCGACTAACACGTGAACGCGGCATAAGCAGCAAGGATAGCTGCATTACATTGCTCAGTTGCATGGCTGTCCAAAATTACACGAAAATAAAAACAGCCGACTGAAAGACCGATGCTTTCTCGCGCTCATATAGATGGAGAGACAGAGCGCTCGTGAGCGATGGATGCGTGGACAGAGATGAACATTAGGTAGCGTCGGTAAAGATCCAAGGACACTGGAAAGTGGATAGTAAAGAATTGCCACCGGGAAGCTGTCAAAAGAATGGATTTTAGCGTGCTACGGAATATCATCAGTAGATACGTAAGTAGCGGATCGATTAACGCCACAATGTTGCCTTGGTATTCAAGGAACATCTGCAACTGTCATTCTGTTACATATTCGTTACAAATTTAACTGACATAACAACATTATGTAGACTTTTTGAAACACATACGTCGGTGTTTAGGACATTTTTCCGCTTGTTTGAGTCGAAAAACATGTAATCAAAGGTTTGTCACAGCTAAATGGCAGTGCATATGAGTTCCCGCCAGGCTTCGGTACTTTGTTTTCGAGCTGAATGTCGAATATGCCAGAAATGTCCAGATGCATTGGAAGAGTGTGTGGAATAGAGATCAACTTGGCTGGTCGTTTTCCTTCCCAGAGGCCAGCAACAACACACCTGATATAACTGTCAAATCAACCTGCTCTTTATTTCAATCAGGTGTGTTGGTGCAGAGCAAGAAAGAAACTCTTCAAGTAATGGTTTTGGGTTATCTTTGTATACATTTCTTGATTGTTTTTGTACCTGCAACCCCCCCCATACATTTTAATTGTTGACAAAACTAAATAAAAAATTGGTCACCAAAAAAGAAAATTCACTTGCATCCCAACTGCAACTTGTCAATATTCCAAAACCCATTTGCGAGCATCTTATGTCCCCCCCGCGACCTGTTTTGTAGCACGATTCCCACTGAAACACTGACAGACAGATGCACACTCTGGTAATAGTGAGAAAGTTGTCAAAAACTAAACGGCACTGAAGCACATACATCGCCACTCGCCAGTGACTTGATAAGCTGATTGTAGCCTGGCTGCTCAATGTGCCTGCTAGCTACTACTTGCTAGCTTCATTGACAAACACAGAGTTGGAACTTAGCTAGCTAACAAGTGATTTTGGCCACTGTTAGTGTGTAGCTTGTGCTTTATTTATGGTAGTTTGACAGCTTGCAGATGATGAAGTTGTAGACATGTTATTGTTCTCAGAAATCAGTCCTGAACGCAAGCCAGACTTTCCCGACTCAATAGACCAGTGGTTCCCAAGCTTTTTCGGTTATTGTACCACCAAGTACATTTTGCTCTGCCAGGAGTACCCCTGAAGTACCCCTTCATGTGAATTTTACCAGTAGGCCTATGGTCTCATGAGTCTTCTCAAGGACCCCTTGTGGATAGGCCAAGTACCCCCAGGGGTCCTAGTTTTTTTTAAAACTAGTTTTTCATTCACATTGTTTTCATTGACAAATTCTACACCAAACACCTTAGCTAGATGTAAAATTGTGTAACTAAGACCTCAGCAACAACGTCTAAATCGATTACACATTTCTTGATTTGTATTAAATTAATTCTGACTATTTTAAGGAAGTGACTATGTTGTTGCTAAGGTGACTCGGGAGGGACAAACAACCATACTTGCCAGGGTATGATATGAGAACATAACACACCCAAGACAACTCTCGTTTGGCTTCAGTCATGGCCGCTAGCATTTGTTAATGAGCAATTTTCAAAACAAGGCCAAATCATATGAGAGAGAGAGAGAGAGAGAGAGAGAGAGAGAGAGAGAGAGAGAGAGAGAGAGAGAGAGAGAGAGAGAGAGAGAGAGAGAGAGAGAGAGAAAAAGAGAGAGAGAGAGAGAGAGAGAGAGAGAAAAAAAAAAAAAAAAAAAAAAAAAAAAGAGAGAGAGAGAGAGAGAGAGAGAGAGAGAGAGAGAGAGAAGGGCAGGAAATGACAGTG
The DNA here is from genome assembly GCF_020615455.1 of Coregonus clupeaformis. Taxonomy (NCBI): domain Eukaryota; kingdom Metazoa; phylum Chordata; class Actinopteri; order Salmoniformes; family Salmonidae; genus Coregonus; species Coregonus clupeaformis. The sequence goes on along the minus strand of NC_059214.1, from coordinate 53,830,342 downwards.
TTGATGACAGTGACTTACAGTATTACCGGTCAGAGCACTAATGTCACTGTCATTAACACAGCCCGCTATCTGCACAGACAGGAAGCAGCTGGACGCTAATGAGACAGGGTAACAGTGATGGGGAGCAGGCCCCTGACTTTGTCTCAAATTATACCCTATTCCGTACACAGTATACTACCTATTTTTAAATTAAATTTTCTTAGAGTTCAAAGGTAAAATAGTAGTCACATAGTGCATCTACTTCTGACCAGAGCTGTGCAGTAGCCTATGTGGTGCACTGTAGGGAATAGGGTTTAGACTAGCTGTGGTCCTAATGAGAGAAGGGAACAGTGATATGAGGCTGACCTCTCTCTAAGGCTCTCTGAACATGCAGTACAATCTCCATTAAAACCTGCCTACACTGGGACTCTATCTTTGTTTTGGAGAATGTCTCTCTGTGTGTGTGTGTGGACGGCGGCTTGACTGATGCCCTGCTGGGTGTAATGTCAAGGGAAATCAGATTCACTAGCGAGAGGAGAGGAGGTCACAGAGCTCACCTCACTTTGCCCCCTCTCTCGCCCTCCATATCAGTATCATTTATTATTATTAATTATTATTTAGTATCACCATGGCAACATGAAGTTGAAGTGGTCATCCATAATTTCATCCATTCATTCTTATATCAGCTTGTTCTTCTAGGCTACAGGTATACACTCTAGGCAGGTGTTAAAAGGAGGTAAACCAGAGAGACTGTACGGCTAGTTGTTTACTATGTCTTGTTAGTCATGTAGCAGATGCTCTTATCCAGAGCAACTTACAGGAGCAATTAGGGTTAAGTGCCTTGCTCAAGGGCACATCAACAGATTTTTCACTAGGTTGGCTCAGGGATTCGAAACCAGCTAACTTTAGGTTACTGGCCCAATGCTCTTAACTGCTAGGCTACCTGCCGCTGTAGTTTTGGGCATTTCCAATCGAAAAAGACCCATGAGCACCAACGTGAAGTTCATAAGAGTATATCAAATTGGATGACAAATGAAAGCTAAGAGATTAAATGTTTTGGAAATGAAGGCATAGATACATTTTTCAACGATTGTCCATCTTAAAAATGAGGCATAAGTAAAGACTTTGATTTCTGGATAAACAGATGGAAAAGCGGTCTTAGGAAACATCTACCAGAAAAAGTCTTAAAAGGTATCAGAAATACATCAAAATACAATAATGTTGATGTAAAGGCCACTGCCAACTAATATCAACACTTATATTTTGTTTTAGAGAAATTGTTTACCTTCTGTAAATTTAAGAAACATTTCCTTGTGCCTTGTAATTCTGTTACCAAAAACCCATATATCTTAAATATATTTGATAATTTCTCTCCTTCATGAGGGGGGAGTATAATGAAAGTTCACAGAAGTAACAAGTAATGGTAGACCTACCAATTAGTTATAGTGATTTTACTGATATCAATTTTGTTTATGAATTATTAAGTGATTAAAACTTGTAATTCCGTTACCAAATTGGTAATGGAATGACCAAAAAATTGGTCACGGAATTACTGAAGCTGAATTGGCTACAATGGGAAATCATAAAAATCACAAACCACTGTTGGGTCAACTGCTACTGTCCTCCCTTCCACTGGCATACTGTTATGTTCAGCTCAAAACTGTTTTCTTTGTCTTTCTGTTGTCTGGTCACTTAATCACAAACCAGCCCCTCGCCCCTACGTGTTGCTGACGAAACGCCAAGGGTGACTTCCAGAGTGGCGATGGTATCAATTGTGCATATGGCGGAGGTGAACGTGCAAATGGAGGGGCGAGGGGAAGGGAGTGATTTGGGATTCAGCCTCTGTCTGGACAACCCCTCCCTCTCTCTCTCTTGGCCTTTCTCTCTCACTCTCCAGTTAATTTCACCTCTACCAGCTCTTACTGACACCTACCCATGAGCCCCCACTCTTTCCATTTACTTTAACCAGCATCCTCACCCACTCGGTACCGATCGACACCGGACGTCCATGGACGTTAAAAGTAGTTGAAATTTGGTCAGTCCACCCTGGCCTTGATGTTAACGTCCACAGACAGACCAAACCGGACCAAATCTGAACCTATCATAGACATATGTTTCACAAGTTTGGATAGCACAGTACACTGAGTAGAGCACAGTAGAATACAGTACAGTCAATACAAAACTGTGGTACAGTAAAGAAAAGTATAGTACACTGTACTCTACTGTACTTCTATACTGTACTGTATTGTACTCTACTGTATTGCACTGTACGAAACTCTACCATGCTTTGCTGTGCTGTTCTGTATTGTACTGCACTGTACTCTACTGTGCTCTGCCCTGTGATGTCCAAACTTGTAAAACATGAGGCGACTGACATTCATATCCATAATTATGCATTTATGTGTAGTTCATTACGTTAGCTTAATTCCGTTACCGGGTGTAAATCCACTTCACTTACCAAAATATATATTTTTTCAAACTCATGGTGCCATGTCATAGCTAGCACCCCATTCTTTCTGCAGACATCTTTGAATCTTAATTCGGAGGAGATATTGGAGTTTTTGGAAAACTAGGGAGATTTTACCGTAATTCCGTTACCGAAGGTTGCATCTGCACAGATTTTTTTTCGGTGGAAATTGTTAAAAGCAATCATTGTGCATAGTTGTATGGTTTGTTCAACTTTGAAATCCATAGGGTTATTTTTTTGTATACCACGCCCTCCCTTCATCTCTCTCGCCCCCTTGTGTGTGTATGTGGCGTGCGTGCGTTTGATATTTGTTGTGGTGTAAAGCCCCTCAATCCTCCTCATACAAAATCAAATCAAATGTTATTTATCACGTGCGGGAATACAACAGGTGTAGACCTTACAGTGAAATGCTTACTTACAAGCCCTTAACCAACAATGCAGTTTTAAGAAAAATAAGTGTTAAGTAAAAAATAGATATAATAAAAATAAAGCAGTAAAATAACAGTAGCGAGGCTATAAACAGGGGGTACCGGTACAGAGTCAATGTGAGGGGGCACAGGTTAGTCGAGGTAATATGTACATGTAGGTAGAGTTAAAGTGACTATGCATATATAATAAACAGAGAGTAGCAGCAGCGTAAAAGAGGGGATTGGGGGGGGGGGGACAATGCAAATAGTCCAGGGAGCCATGATTAGCTGTTCAGGAGTCTAATGGCTTGGGGGTAGAAGCTGTTAAGAAGCCCTTTGGACCTAGACTTGGCGCTCCGGTACCGCTTGCTGTGCGGTAGCAGAGAGAGCAGTCTATGACTAGGGTGGCTGGAGTCTTTGACAATTTTTAGGGCCTTCCTCTGACACCGCCTGGTATTAAGGTCCAGGATGGCAGGAAGCTTGGCCCCAGTGATGTACTGGGCCGTACGCACTACCCTCTGTAGTGCCTTGCGGGTGGAGTGGAGGGGAGGAGGAGAGGAGTGCAGAAGCTATGTAGAGGCTTGGTAGGGTTTAGTGTGGCATCGATTCACTTTACAGCCCCAGGTGCCAGGCTGTGGTCAGGCGTTAGCGGCAGCTAGTGATGAAAGTGACATTTCAGCTCTGTGTTAGCGCCAATGCTAACCTGGCAGAGGGCTAAGGGCAATCTATTCCTGTCTCTGTTCCCCCTCCCTGGGGCTGAGCCCCTGTGAAGAGAGGGGGTGGTGTAAATCCTAGGTGCCAGTGTTTGTGGGCAGAGTGAGTGTGAGTGTGTAAGAGTGAGAGCTCAGTGTGGGAATAAGTGTTTTATTAATCTACACTTTACAGTAAAAAAAAAAAGTCATGCCTGGTGTTTATAGCAGGTCTACATTGATGTTATGTGCTGTTTCCTTTTATGTCTGTTTACCATCAGTGAGTCTGTCTCGTCTCTCATTCCTTCTCCTGTAATAGAAATGGACCTCTTTTAATATAGAAAGAATATCAGGTCCTATACTACTAATACTACACTCATTCTTTATAAGGCTTGATTCTGTCTCACTCCTCTTTTCCTCTGTGATGGCCCCGTGCTGTGTTGCCATGACGATTAATGACATATCAGTGGCGGCAGCATGAGTGTGACTGCAGAAAGATCGTGACTGCGTGGTGGTATAGCTGCTCAGACAGACAGACATGTCTAGAGTGGTGCTGCTGGTCTCTCCCAGTTATATATAGAAGAGTTTGACCAACTTTGAGCATTCCATTTGTCGTTGAGCATTCCATTATCCACAAGTTCATTTGACTCTGGGGAAGTAGATAAAGGGCTTCATTGTCAAAATCCAGAAGTCTCCCTTTAATAAGATGAGTTAATGGTGGGTGGAGAGGACCTTTATTACTCACTATAACATCTGTAGTGGCTGGAAGCCCTGCTGGGGGCAAGGTAGCAGGACATAGAGGAGGTGATTGGAGAAGTGCGGTGGGGGTGGGAGGGAGGGAGAAGTTGGAGGATGAAAGTTCCTGTTGACGCTGATCTAAGGTCGGTTTAGTGTTTTAATGATTAAGGTTAGGAGGATTTGATGAAGGGTAAGCTGATCCTACAGTAGATCTGATCCTAGGAGGGGAGCTGTGGTTGTGGGTTGGGGTCTCTGTTATGGTTGATCCCATGCATGTCACATCAGATTATGACCACCTGACCTGTGGTGGGATCTAGCGATGATGTAACACCATCTTTATATAGAGACAGACCTCTTTAGTTTGATTAATAATACACTTCCAAACAATATGGCCGCCCGGCCACCACACTGTCTCTGTCCGTAGGTCTCTTCTCGTCAGCAGAGAGAGGGTTAGAACGTGGCTGTTTGATACGGATCAGAACGGATTACTGATCAGACTAAAGCTATCCTTCTCTCCCTCTCCCACACAGTCACATTTACAGAACGTGACAGGAAGGGGATGGAGAGGAGAGAATGGAAGAGGATAGGAATGGAGGGAAGGAGGAGAGGAAATGGAGGATAATATTATTGTATGGCCGTCAGATCTGAAGTTAAATACTGCACTGCACTAGTCCTTCATACACAGAGGTGGTGTTACAGCCAAGCTCTATTATTACACACACACACTGGGGAGGTATAGCCAGCATGTGGTTTTGAAGTCATTTTCTAATATCCCACTGCTCTGGACACACCCACACACGAGGGAGATTATATTAGGTTATTTTGACGTCAGTGTCTCATACCCCCCCTCCCCCCCACGTCTCCTTACTCAAGACGCAGACACACACACACTCTCCTGTCTGTGTGTGTGTGTGTCTGTCTCATGTGCCCTAAGTGAGGACCTGTTGTGGGTCACAGATCATCCAGTCATGTTTTTACTGCCACCCTGCCCCCATCCCTCCTCATTTTCACTGGCTCCTTCTCTCTCTTTTAATTACTTATCACACATATCACATATCCCCTTCTCTTTCCATTACTTATCACACACATCCCCTTCTCTTTCCATTACTTATCACACACATCCCCTTCTCTTTCCATTACTTATCACACACATCCCCTTCTCTTTCCATTACTTATCACACACATCCCCTTCTCTTTCCATTACTTATCACACACATCCCCTTCTCTTTCCATTACTTATCACACACATCCCCTTCTCTTTCCATTACTTATCACACACATCCCCTTCTCTTTCCATTACTTATCACACACATCCCCTTCTCTTTCCATTACTTATCACACACATCCCCTTCTCTTTCCATTACTTATCACACACATCCCCTTCTCTTTCCATTACTTATCACACACATCCCCTTCTCTTTCCATTACTTATCACACACATCCCCTTCTCTTTCCCAATCTCCCTAGGAAGTCTATACTACACACAGATCTCTACTCCTCTCTCTTTTTGTTTTTCTCTCCTTTTACTCCTCTCTTCAACTGTAACCTGTCTTGCATTTGTTTCCCCCCTCCTCTCTCTCTCTCTCTCTCTCTCTCTCTCTCTCTCTCTCTCTCTCTCTCTCTCTCTCTCTCTCTCTCTCTCTCTCTCTCTCTCTCTCTCTCTCTCTCTCTCTCTCTCATATGCCTCTCTTCTTGTGTTTTGGAGCGGGCCATTGGCTGACACTCTCTGTTGGCTAAGTGTCTATTTATAACCAGCTGCCAAATGCCTGTTGATCGGCCTGGGCAGTGGTCTGGTCTGGGCTGCCCCATCATGTAATGGACTCTACCACTGGGAAAGACACCGCAATGTCATCAAATGTTTTTAAACTTATCAACCTATTATGGTCTCATTCATCAAATTATAATTCGATGGTCTGATCTATCATTGAATGTAATCTATGGCAGATAAATGTGACTTCTCACTGTGCCTTCTTTTGGTCAATCCGATCAGCTGGTTTATATGAGTCATTACAATCAAGATGTTGTGAGAATCAGTGAGCAGGGATGATGTCATTGGTTTCAGATGACTAAAGTCACTGAGATGCTTGTTCTAGTATTTGTTATTGGATAGTTGAAGAGTAATTTCAAGAACGTTCCACCACTGTCTGGGAACTGAGATGTTGGTTTGGAAGGCTTAGAGCTAACTAACACATTAGAACGTTGGTTTCATTCTGCTGATGATGAAGACGGGAGCACTGGGCTCTTGCAGTCACAATACCTTGTAAATTGTAAACTCTGTAAAACCAAATGGAAACATTTTGTAAATGTGCAATTATACTGCTCTCTATTTCTGTCTTCAGTCAGTCAATAATGAATGGAAATCATTTCGGAAAGCACTAGAACCAGGACTTGGTGTAGTAAACTGTTTGATATTAGACAATATTGTAATGTTTCCTGGAGAGAGTTTCATAGCCCTGCCAGGCCAGGGAGGAAGCACCCTGTGTGGGGGACAGGTCAGAGTGTGTGGGCTGCTGCACAACTGGCACTACACCAAGACACAATCCTCTCTCTCTCTCTCTCTCTCTGTCTCTCTCTCTGTCTCTCTCTCTGTCTCTCTCTCTCTCTCTGTCTCTCTCTCTGTCTCTCTCTCTGTCTCTCTCTCTGTCTCTCTCTCTCTCTCTGTCTCTCTCTGTCTCTCTGTCTCTCTCTCTCTCTCTCTCTCTCTGTCTCTCTCTCTGTCTCTCTCTCTGTCTCTCTCTCTCTGTCTCTGTCTCTGTCTCTGTCTCTGTCTCTGTCTCTGTCTCTCTGTATTCTGTAGAATCATAGTGGTAATGTAGCTCAGTGTAGCTCAGTTGATAGAGCATGGCGTTTGCAATGCCAGGGTTGTGGGTTTGATTCCCACGGGGGGCAAGTATAAAAAAATAATTATTATTATTATGTATTCACCAACTGTAAGTCGCTCTGGATAAGAGCGTCTGCTAAATGACTAAAATGTAAATGTAAAAATGTAATGGCACAGCTGCTATCTGAAGCAACCTTTCACTTCTGTTTCTTGTGGGTGGTTTTTAAATTCAAATCAAATCAAATCAAATCAAATCAAATCAAATTTTATTGGTCACATGCGCCGAATACAACAGGTGCAGACATTACAGTGAAATGCTTACTTACAGCCCTTAACCAACAGTGCATTTATTTTAAACAAAAAAGTAAGAATAAAACAACAACAAAAAAGTGTTGAGAAAAAAAGAGCAGAAGTAAAAAATAAAGTGACAGTAGGGAGGCTATATATACAATAGAATAAAGTGACAGTAGGGAGGCTATATATACAGGGGGGTACCGTTGCATAGTCAATGTGCGGGGGCACCGGCTAGTTGAGGTAATATGTACATGTGGGTAGAGTTAAAGTGACTATGCATAAATACTTAACAGAGTAGCAGCAGCGTAAAAGGGATGGGGTGGGGGGCAGTGCAAATAGTCCGGGTAGCCATGATTAGCTGTTCAGGAGTCTTATGGCTTGGGGGTAGAAGCTGTTGAGAAGTCTTTTGGACCTAGACTTGGCACTCCGGTACCGCTTGCCGTGCGGTAGCAGAGAGAACAGTCTATGACTAGGGTGACTGGAGTCTTTGACAATTTTGAGGGCCTTCCTCTGACACCGCCTGGTATAGAGGTCCTGGATGGCAGGGAGCTTTGCCCCAGTGATGTACTGGGCCGTACGCACTACCCTCTGTAGTGCCTTGCGGTCAGAGGCCAAGCAGTTGCCATACCAGGCGGTGATGCAACCAGTCAGGATGCTCTCGATGGTGCAGCTGTAGAATTTTTTGAGGATCTGAGGACCCATGCCAAATCTTTTTAGTCTCCTGAGGGGGAATAGGCTTTGTCGTGCCCTCTTCACGACTGTCTTGGTGTGTTTGGACCATGATAGTTCGTTGGTGATGTGGACACCAAGGAACTTGAAGCTCTCAACCTGTTCCACTACAGCCCCGTCGATGAGAATGGGGGCGTGCTCAGTCCTCTTTTTTTTTCCTGTAGTCCACAATCATCTCCTTTGTCTTGGTCACGTTGAGGGAGAGGTTGTTGTCCTGGCACCACACGGCCAGATCTCTGACCTCCTCCCTATAGGCTGTCTCATCGTTGTCGGTGATCAGGCCTACCACTGTTGTGTCGTCGGCAAACTTAATGATGGTGTTGGAGTCGTGCCTGGCCATGCAGTCATGGGTGAACAGAGAGTACAGGAGGGGACTGAGCACGCACCCCTGAGGGGCCCCCGTGTTGAGGATCAGTGTGGCAGATGTGTTGTTACCTACCCTTACCACCTGGGGGCGGCCCGTCAGGAAGTCCAGGATCCAGTTGCAGAGGGAGGTGTTTAGTCCCAGGATCCTTAGCTTAGTGATGAGCTTTGAGGGCACTATGGTGTTGAATGCTGAGCTGTAGTCAATGAATAGCATTCTCACGTAGGTGTTCCTCTTGTCCAGGTGGGAAAGGGCAGTGTGGAGTGCGATAGAGATTGCATCATCTGTGGATCTGTTGGGGCGGTATGCAAATTGGAGTGGGTCTAGGGTTTCTGGGATTATGCTGTTGATGTGAGCCATGACCAGTCTTTCAAAGCACTTCATGGCTACAGACGTCAGTGCCACGGGTCGGTAGTCATTTAGGCAGGTTATCTTAGAGTTCTTGGGCACGGGGACTATGGTGGTCTGCTTGAAACATGTTGGTATTACAGACTCAGTCAGGGACATGTTGAAAATGTCAGTGAAGACACTTGCCAGTTGGTCAGCACATGCTCGGAGTACACGTCCTGGTAATCCGTCTGGCCCTGCGGCCTTGTGAATGTTGACCTGCTTAAAAGTCTTACTCACATCGGCTACGGAGAGCGTGATCACATAGTCGTCCGGAACAGCTGGTGCTCTCATGCATGCTTCAGTGTTGCTTGCCTCGAGCGAGCATAGAAGTGGTTTAGCTTCGTCTGGTAGGCTTGTGTCACTGGGCAGCTCGCGGCTGTGCTTCCCTTTGTAGTCTGTAATAGTTTTCAAGCCCTGCCACATCCGACGAGCGTCAGAGCCAGTGTAGTATGATTCAATCTTAGACCTGTATTGACTCTTTGCCTGTTTGATGGTTCGTCGGAGGTCATAGCGGGATTTCTTATAAGCGTCCGGGTTAGAGTCCCGTTCCTTGAAAGCGGCAGCTCTACCCTTTAGCTCAGTGCGGATGTTTCCTGTAATCCATGGAAATTCAGGGTTGCTCAATTTCCTTGTCAAAGCTGGATCATGTGTTCTGTAGGATATGTTTTTAAACTGACACGCTACTGCTGAACATGAACTTGTTCAATAAGAATGCACATTTTCATATCAAAATGTTTGCTACAATTCAACTCTGAAATAAACCTGTTATTCCCTCTTCTCTCTCTCTCTCCCTTGCTCTCTCTCTCTCTCCGTCTCGCTCTCCTCCCCCCACCCTCTCTTTCTAACAGTGTGCTGGGGAGGAGTATTGGGTGGACAGTCGCACGGTCTACATCGGTCACAAAGAACCCCCGCCGGGGGCCGAGGCCTACATCCCTCAGCGTTACCCCGACAACCGCATTGTCTCCTCCAAGGTGAGCAGGTGCCATGGCAACCAAGCAGTCAGCACAACAACCACGTCATTTAGCACTGACAACCAAGCCTGTTGTGCTCTTGTGACAGTATGTCATCTACGATTAGCAACCTCTTCATGTGGGTGACAACCATAGATATCTGCTACTGCTCAAGGTTCGTTAGCTGTATTGTTGTTATCATTGTTGATATCATTTTGGGATGAAATTGAGAAAGAAAAGACACACACACACACACACACACACACATGAGCACCCACACTGGTATAAAGTATTATTCCCTCTCTCTAGAATACGTGTTGATAATGTGTGTGTTCTCTCTACCAGTACACCTTATGGAACTTCATCCCCAAGAACCTGTTTGAACAGTTCAGAAGAATCGCCAACTTCTACTTTCTGCTCATTTTCCTGGTCCAGGTGAGAATATGCCATCTCTCTGAACCCCAGGGCTATTTTATCATACATTATCAGTTAAACACGTAGGCTATGTGAAGTGAATTTGAGTTAATTGTTTGGCGTCCATCTCTGTACAATGGAGAACCTGAATTAATGATAATCAGCTGGTTCTCTTCCTCTTTCCTCTTTTTCTCTCTCCTCCTCAGCTCATTATAGACACGCCCACCAGCCCTGTCACCAGTGGACTGCCTCTCTTCTTTGTCATCACCGTCACCGCCAGTAAACAGGTAGGAGACACGCACAGACACACACGCATCCTCTGGTCATTGGTGTTGGTAAATCTAGGGAAGCCTTCCTCCACTGTGTTCCGGTAGTGACAGCAGATGTGATGATAGCAGTGATGCATGAACCACACGAAGCCCAGGCCTTATACAAGCATTAGTCTAAAACAGGACATGTTGTGTAGAGGCCCTGCAAACGGGTCACCATGCTGACGGAACATACCACTAATTAGATACCACCGAAGACCATGTATGACCGTATCTCTCTCTCGCTCTCTCTCTCTCTTCCTCACTCTCCTCTCCTCCCTTCCTCCCCTTCTCTCCTCCAGGGTTATGAAGACTGGCTGAGACACAAGGCAGACTGCAGTACAAATGAGTGTCCTGTGGATGTGGTGCAGCAGGGGACGGTGGTGAGGACGCAGAGCTCCAAGCTACGGGTATGACTACCCTATTAATGGGCCTTCTACTCTCCAGTCTACTACACATTATTATGAAGCCTTTGGGCCTCACTGGCTGGTGTTTCTCTATTCTATGTATGGTCAGACAGAGCCTTTAGCTGTAATAGCTATAGTATGTGAGTATAATGGCTAGTATGAGAGCTCATCCCTCTTCTATTTTATTCATATTCATGTAACAAAATGGACTGATTATTTTGTACATTGAATAATACCCATAGTTATATAACCTTTGAACATTTATATCATAGCCACGGCTATCATCTTTGATCATATTGAAATTAAATCCATTCCTGAGACCTTTAAGGCTGGTCTCCATTGGAACGTACGTGCGTTTGTCTGCGATGCCATAGCTAGCGTCCCAGAGAAGATTAACATTACCCAACAGTACCATCCCAAACATTCCTGTTGTGATTACTCTGGTCCCGTACAGGGAAAAGGATTTGCCTTTCCAGACAGATTAAATATCAACCTGTGATGTCAGACTAGACTAGGATCAGAACAATGGTGTTACCATAGAATTAGAATTTAATAGGATTTATAATATAATATATATAATATAATATAATATATAATAATATAATATAATATGCCATTTAGCAGACGCTTTTATCCAAAGCGACTTACAATCATGCGTGCATAAATTTTTTTTTTTGTGTATGGGTGGTCCCGGGGATCGAACCCACTACCTTGGCGTTACAAGCGCCGTGCTCTACCAGCTGAGCTACAGAGGAGCTACAGAGGACCACCTCTGTGGTGTTACTGTGAGACACATTGCAGTGTCATAGCCACACAGCAGATAACAGAGACCGAGCGGAGACAGGGACTATGTCTCATTTAAAGCAGAACTCTGTCATCTCCGGCAGGTCCATGTACTGTAATATCTATAGTTGTATTTGAGTGTGCGTCGGCATGTGTTGCCATGCCGTCCACTGAAACGTGACCTGACTATGAAAGACATTCGTCATCCACACACACATACATGCACATTCTACCGAAGTTCCTCACCCATGGTCCCCCGACTCCCCCCACAGATCAAACAGAGTGGATTATGGGGGAAATAAGGAAGAGGAATAGTAAAGAATATAGTAATAATAGCTATAGCGCGTGTATGTGTAGTACGGTCACCATGGAGATGGGATTTATAGGCAGTTAAGATGCTCCACTCGCATAATCCCACCGTTACGCAACAACTCAGTCCCCAGGAATAAGGAGTGGAATATGAAAGTGTTTGCAAGGCATGTGTGTTTCCTGTAGGATAACTGCTACTCATGTGTAATTATTTCTGGATCTGCAGCAGTATGGTGGCTCACCAGATCCAAAACACCTCTGTTTGTTTACAATGGCATGGGGTTTATAAAGGAAAAATTTAAATGACATCCCATCCCCCAAATAGTGCAAATATTTTGACCACCAGAGCCACCAGGTATGGCTCTGGTCAAAAGCAGTGCACTGTATGAGGAATTTGGTAGTCCCAGGGGCGTAGGCACCCATTCAGATTGAGCAAAAACATTTATTAAAAGTGTTCCAAATGGGACATTATTTGTATTTTTACCTAAACATGCAAACACCATCAGATAGAATTCATAGCAAGCAGTGCACTGAGTTAGTCAGATTTGATTAAATATAACAGAACAGATTAACTGGAATGACATTCACTCTCACGGAAGGGGTTGCCAAAAATAACTAACTAAACCACAAAGAAGTATATTTTTCTCTGCTCATTTGTCTCTTTGCCCCATGGCAAAATGTGTAAAATTGCAGGAAGTTAGCTGCTTCCCAAAAAAAGCCCACCCACCAACACATTTCTGGCTACACCACTGGGTAGTCCACTCCACTTCGATCAGGTCAATAGTAGTGCACAAGGGAATAGGGTGTGATTTAGGACCCAGCCTGTATTTCTTGAGTCTAAACTGATGATCGTTGTTGATGTGGTTGACCTGTCAGGTTGGGGATGTTGTCATGGTGAGGGAGGACGAGACGTTCCCCTGTGACCTCATCCTCCTCTCGTCCAGCCGCGATGACGGAACCTGCTATGTCACCACCACCAGTCTGGATGGAGAGTCCAGCCACAAGGTATACACACACACTCTCTCTCACACACACACACACTCACACCGTTACACACACGCTAGGGTTGCACAATATTGGAAATAACTGACATTGCGATATTTTGTTTTTCTGCGATATGAAAAAATACAGGATGTCTTCACCAGATGACTTGAAAAGCTCTATTTGAGAATAATTAATTATTCTAGAATGATTGGGGTGATTTTGTAGGGAACTGCATCTTCATGGAAAATTAAAATAAAAAAATGAGAAAAATAGTTGCGTGATGGCATTACATACCGCTTGTCAAGCGACCGGATCATGTTTTTAAAACCCTCTTTGGTAACCGTGTTAATTGGTACCATGTCTTTGGCGACGTGAAATGTTATTGAATCTGTGATTTCTCTCTGCCGTTTGGAACCTTTCTCGTATGGTGTAATACTGGCAAAGGCATCCGAAATAGATTTTTGCTTTGGAGGGCATTGAGATGCTTTGCACTCGTCATAGGAAGATTTGTGGTGCCGCCTTAAATGATCGAACAAATTGGTCGTGTTGTGGCAACAATTGCAAGGCACTCTCGACAAAGTACCTGTTTTTGGTCAACATCATCCTGTCTGTAGCCGAAATATTTCCATATAATTGACGATGCATTTCTTTTTGCAACCAAATTCAAAATTTCTGTATTTTTTGCCTGTTCCTCGCTCATCATTTCGTCACGCGCAAGCAGAGCCTGCATGTCTACCACGTGCAGCAACGAACTCCGTGTTTAAAATAATAACAATAATAATAAACTGTGTATCCAATAACCCATAAATCAGAGTAAATTACGTTATATCAGACAGATATAATGCTAGTTTAACATTTTTAAAAACATATTGTAGACTGATATATGTTTACCTTACTAAATCGCACGTTCTGCGATGTGACTATTGCGGATGCATACATCGCAATGTCGATGCTGAAATGATATAACATGCAGCCCTAACACACGCACGTACACTGCTGGGATCCACCCCTTAATTTTTTCCAGCATGCTCTCTGATCAAACATGACTTCTCAGTGATTCATCTCTCTCCCTCCTACTATGCTGTGTCAGACCTACTATGCTGTACCAGACACCATGGCCTTTAAGACAGAGCAGGAGGTGGACTCTCTACATGCAACTATTGAATGTGAACAACCACAACCTGACCTCTACAAGTGAGTGACACACAATGTGTGACACACACAGAATCATTGAGTGACCTGTTCGTTTGTTGAAAATTGCAAACATTGTATTTTTCTCATTTAGATTTGTGGGGCGCATCAATATTTATAAGGAAAGAGAAGATCCCTTAGCCAGGTAAGACCAGCATCCCCCTCTCTCATTCCTAAACCATCTTTGAACAGGACATGTTTTTTATTTCTTTTGATCTTGTTCCTCTTCTCATGTTAGACCCCTGGGAGCTGAAAACCTTCTCCTCAGAGGAGCTACCCTGAAGAACACAGAACACATTTATGGTAACACACACACTGTTCTGTGTATAAAGTTATATCTATGGTTATATTTGAGTGTGAGTCGGCACTTGTTGCCATAGCCATACCGTCCACCGAAACGTGTCCTGACTATGAAATACATTCTTCACACACACACACACACACACACACTGTTGTGTGTGTGTGTCTGTATTGATGGTAACCCCTGGTTGTTGTTCCCTCAGCTGTAGCCATCTACACAGGCATGGACACCAAGATGACGCTTAACTACCAGTCCAAATCCCAGAAACGCTCAGCTGTGGAAAAGTAAGATCTGTTCCTGTTCCTTCCCCTCTCTGTGTCTAATTGCTTTGGTGTGGGTATAACTACCTGTCTGTTGAAGTATAGCAGGAGTTAGCATAGTAGAAGGAATAGTAGACTCTCTGTTATTACATAAAGTCTGCATAATTCTATTTGATCTCGTTCAAGCGGGGTGTGTGTGTGTGTGTGTGTGTGTGTGAAACGCTCTATTGACAATCTGTTTGCATCCAGTTCTGTAGAACCAATCTGCATTTAGCTCATCTAAACTTCTCCTCTCTCCCTCCCCCTAACTCCCTCACTCTCTCCCTCCCTCTATCTCCCTCCAGGTCGATGAATGCATTCCTAATCGTGTATCTGTGTATCCTGATCAGTAAAGCGGTCATTAACACGGTTCTGAAGTATGCATGGCAGTGTTCACCTGATCGCGACGAACCCTGGTACAACCACAGGACCGAGATTGACAGAGGACGCCATGTGGTTAGTCCCCCAAACCACTACGCTACCCACAATGCACGCTGTCATGGCAAAATGATTCATCAGGTCACACCTGTTCAACGTTAACTGATTCTGATAAAGCCTCTTGTTCTCTGTCTCTAACCATCCTTTCGTTCTCTCCCTGCATCCTCCGTCTCTCTCTCCCTCCCTCTCAATCTCACTTCCCTGCCTCTCCCCCTCCCTCCATCCTCTCCTCTCTCTCTCAGGTGATCAGGGCGTTCACAGACTTCCTGGCCTTCATGGTGTTGTTTAACTACATCATCCCAGTCTCCATGTATGTTACCGTGGAGATGCAGAAGTTCCTGGGTTCTTACTTCATAGCCTGGGACAAGGATATGTATGATGAGGAGCTGGGGGAGGGGGCTCAGGTCAACACATCTGACCTCAACGAAGAGCTGGGACAGGTACACACACTCACACATATCCTGAACATCTAGATATACTAGACTCACTCGTATGCACACACACACACACACAAACACACACGCACAAACATATAGTGCACACACACATTTATACTGCACGTATAGTACACACACACATTTATACTGCACGTATAGTACACAAGCACACTCATATACGTATACTACACACACTCCAAAAACTGATCTCAGGGCACGTATCCATAAAGCATCTCAGAAAAGGTCCTAGGAATCCTTTTAAAACCAGTTTTTAAGACAAAAAAAACCCTCCCAGCTCAGAGTAGGTTTTAGGATGATGGTAAGACACGAACTCTGAGCCAGGAGTAAAATCAACTCATAGAAGTTTATCTCAGTTGGTAATCACGACAGTTTGAGGTACCGCAAAGGAAAGATAGTGATGATCCTCATTGACATTATTGCAAATGATGGGGAATAACCAATCACGAGGAGGCATCGCCAGCTGTGAACTCTGTAGCATGCTTAAGACAACGATGGTGAATGTGACTGTACATCTTAATGTCGCAATGGTAAAACGTTTAATCTAATTTTGCCTGACATGATCACTTCTCTTAATTATCGCCTAATAAGCTTTTTTGAACCAATTCTGATGTTTGTTAAAAGTAGATATATTACCAGTCGGCCTCAAACCACTTGCCGGTAATGTTGCATACAACGTTTGAAAGTACTGTCATATTCATCGAAGACAATCAAAGTTAGCATAAGCCCTAGATGCCTTCAATTACCTAATTTATAGGCATGCCTAATTTAGGCATATTTTTTAACAATGTGATATTGCGCTCCAAAGGGATAACTTAAAATAACATAATGTAGGTAATTCAATAATCAAAAGAAAAATATGTTTATTTATTAGCCTATTTGTTATAAGTATTTAGGCATATCATGTGAAATAGGTCTTATGTGAAATCATTGTCAAAGGCACAAGAGATACTGTTTCATGTAGGTCTCGATTATTTGTGGATTGATTCTTTAGAATTATCAAAACATTCTTTCAACAACTCCAAAGCAATTGCATGTGGTGCAGGAACCACTGACTCGCTGCATTTTTCGATTATTAAGACACCTGCTGGTAACTCTTAACTAGTTAGGACAGCTCATGAGGTCTCCTAAATATCTGTCGACTCGGTGTGACTATTATGACTAAAGAGGTTTCATGCAAAGCTTTTATTTTTACCCGTAAGAGTAGGAGTAAAATGTCTCTTCTGAGCACTTATGACCAATCTTCTACTCTGAGACGCTTTGTGGATACGGGCCCAGGTCAGCATCTAGAGATAACTTCTGCTTCTGTCTGTGTGTGCAGGTAGAGTATGTGTTTACTGATAAGACCGGGACGTTGACAGAGAACAACATGGAGTTTATAGAATGCTGTGTGGACGGACATGTCTATATCCCCCATGCCATCTGTAATGGACAGATCCTCAGTGCTGCTTCCAGCATAGACATGATCGACTCTTCACCTGGAGGATACCGCAGGGTAAGACAGAGAGAGAGAGTGTGTGTGTAACAGTGTGTAACAGTGTGTAACAGTGTGTAACAGTGTGTAACAGTGTGTAACAGTGTGTAACAGTGTGTAACAGTGTGTCTGTGTTCCTGTGTGTCTCCAGGAGCATGAGGAGCTGTTCTTCCGGGCTCTGTGTCTGTGCCACACGGTGCAGGTGAAGGAGGAGGAGACAGTGGATAGCATCAAGAGAGGGATCCACCAGGGAAAACCCACCTCCTTCTACATATCATCCTCTCCTGATGAGGTGGCTCTGGTGGAGGGCATGAAGAGGTAACAGACACACCAGTGGCGGTCGGTGCCGTTTAAGATGAGGGAGGATGATTATTTATTTTTTATGAGCATGGCCTTATTTCTATGACAGCGTATTGGATGACTGTCATTCATATTCCATTCACCCAGCTCAATGTAACATCGGTAGGTTTAGGCTACTAGATGATACTCGAATTTTCCCTGTACCCATCATGAGGTTGCTACAACCTAGCCTACGAAGGAAAGTTTGCAACGTAGGGCCACAGGTCGAGAGAATTTTGAGTGCATCTAGCTGATCTAGGGTGTAATCATTAGTCCAACAGTTGCAAATGAGAGTTTCTATTGGACAAATTCAGGTATGTTTATCCCCACTTCTTTCAGTTTGCTTCCGTTTAAGAAACATTTTTCAACAGAATCGGCGGAATGAATACACCCCTGATCACACGCAAACAGTTAACTTTCATAGCAGCCACATACAAACAGCATGATCACTTTTCTTGTTGAACAGTATATATAATTCCTTCTTGCAACTATCTACGCGCTCTCCTCCTCTCACCCTTTCCCTTCGCTTTCCTCTCACCTTTTCTCTTCACAACACATCAGCAGTCTGTGACCAGGCAAAAAAACATTACAAGCCAAACCTTCATATCATGACCGCTAACTGCTACACATAGCCTACATCGTTGTCACGTCATAGTTCTAGTAGTTCTAGTTCACTAACACGTTAGTAAACCTGCTACAATCATGCAGTACAGTGTATAGTCAGAAAGCAGTTTAGCAATAAATCAAATCAAATTGTCTTTGTCACATGCGCTGAATACAACAGATGTAGACCTCACCGTGAAATGCTTATTTACAAGCCCTTAACCAACAATGCAATTTAAGAAAGAATGGTTTGCCCTTTTCTTCCATGAACTGTTCAATTTCTTCTCGTAAATCAAAGAAACGCCTCAGCACAGCACCTCGGCTTAACCATCTTACCTCAGTGTGGTATGGCAGGCCATAGATGTGGTCTTTCTCTCTGAGAAGGCTGTCAAACTGACGGTGATTCAGGCTTCTGGATCGGATGAAATTAACAGTTTGGATGACCACCTTCATGACGTTATCCATCTTTAATGACTTGCAACACAAAGCCTCCTGGTGCAAAATACAGTGAAAAGTCCAAAAATCACGTCCTCCATTTGCAGATGGCACTTTCTCTCTGAACTTTGTCACAACGCCTGCTTTTTTTCCCGATCATTGAGGGCGCACCATCTGTAGCCAGGCTGACAGCGCGGGACCAGTCCACTCCGACCCTGTCCAGCGCGCCGACGAGTGCGGTAAAAATATCAGCTGCTGTCGTTGTATCTGTCATCGGCACCAACTCCACGAACTCCTCGGTGACGGTCAATGTGTCATCAACTCCGCGGATGAAAATGGCCAGTTGTGCAACATCTGTAATGTCCGTGCTTTCATCAATTGGAACCGAAAACGCAATAAATTACTTTACTTTTTGCTTCAACTGGCTGTCCAAATCCACTGAAAGATCGGAAATCCTGTCTGCAACTGTGTTTCTTGTCAGGCTGATATTTGCAAAAGCCTGCCGCTTTTCAGGGCACACAATCTCCGCTGCCTTCATCATGCATGTTTTTACAAATTCACCCTCACTAAATGGTTTTGAAGCCACTGCGATTTCATTAGCAATGAGGTAGCTAGCTTTCACTGCAGTGTCACTGATGTCTCGGCTGTGAGTAAACACAGACTGCTGTTTCTTCAGACCCGCCAACAGTTCATTCACCTTCTCTCATCTCCGCTGTCCTTGAAAGTTGTCATATTTGTCGGCATGAAGACTCACATAGTGGCGACAAAGGTTATATTCTTTCAGCACTGCAACATGCTCTGAACACACCAAACATACAGCTTTCCCATTCAATTCAGTGAATAAATAGGATGACCATTTTTCTTGGAACACTCTGCACTCTGCGTCCACTTTTCTCTTTTTTGACAGAGACATATTGGGGCAATGAGGGTGCCAAAGCACATAATGTTAAAAGTAGAAGCCGTAATAAATATCGCGGGCAAAACAAAGTAGCTCATTGGCTGCACGTGCTTGACCTACTTGCTCTGCCCCAGTATAAACAGTTTGCTTGCTTAACACAATTGCTATTGCGCCATCCAGTGGACGCAATTGGAACAGCAGTTTATTTTATTGAAAAATTGCAGCGCATTTTTATACTTTACAAAATTATAATATATATATATATATTTTTTTATATATTTTTTAATCATCTCGCGGGCCGGATTAAACCCGTTTGCGGGCCTGATCCGGCCCGCGGGCCGGACGTTTGACACCCCTGGTCTAGGGTTTCTGGGATAATGGTGTTGTGAGCCATGACCAGCCTTTCAAAGCACTTCATGGCTACAGATGTGAGTGCTACGGGTCGGTAATCATTTAGGCAGGTTACCTTAGTGTTCTTGGGCACAGGGACTATGGTGGTCTGCTTGAACCATATTGGTATTACAGACTCAGACAGGGAGAGGTTGAAAATGTAAGTGAAGTCACTAGACAGATGGTCAGCGCATGCTCGGAGTACACGTCCTGGTAATCCGTCTGGCCCTGTGGCCTTGTGAATGTTGACCTGCTTAGAGGTCTTACTCACATCGGCTACGGAGAGCATGATCACACAGTCGTCCGGAACAGCTGATGCTCCCATGCATGTTTCAGTGTTACTTGCCTCGAAGCGAGTATAGAAGTAATTTAGCTCGTCTGGTAGGCTCGTGTCACTGGGCAGCTCGCGGCTGTGCTACCCTTTGTAGTCTGTAATAGTTTGCAAGCCCTGCCACATCCGACGAGCGTCGGAGCCGGTGTAGTACGATTCAATCTTAGTCCTGTATTGACGCTTTGCCTGTTTGATGGTTCATAGGAGGGTATAGCGGGATTTCTTAAAAGCTTCTGGGTTAGAGTCCCGCTCCTTGAAAGCGGCAGCTCTACCCTTTAGCTCATGTAACCCTTTTGCGGATGTTGCCTGTAATCCATGGTTTCTGGTTGGGCTATGTACGTACAGTCACTGTGGGGACGACATCATTGATGCACTTATTGATGAAGCCAGTGACTGATGTGGTGTACTCCTCAATGCCATCGGAAGAATCCCGGAACATATTCCAGTCTGTGCTAGCAAAACAGTCCTGTAGCTTAGCATCTGCTACATCTGACCACTTCTTATATTGACCGAGTCACTGGTGCTTCCTGCTTTTAGTTTTTGCTTGTAAGCAGGTATCAGGAGGATAGAATTATGGTCAGATTTGCCAAATGGAGGGTGAGGGAGAGCTTTGTACGTGTCTCTGTGTGTGGAGTAAAGGTGGTCTAGAGTTTTTTTCCCTCTGGTTGCACATTTAATATGCTGGTAGAAATGACGTAAAGCAAATTTAAGTTTCCCTGCATTAAAGTCCCCGGCCACTAGGAGCGCTGCCTCTGGATGAGCGTTTTCCTGTTTGCTTGTGGCCGTATACAGTTCATTGAGTGCAGTCTTAGTTCCAGTATTGGATTGTGGTGGTAAATAGACAGCTATGAAGAATATAGATGAAAACTCTCTTGGTAGATAGTGTGGTCTACAGCTTATGAGATACTCTACCACAGGCGAGCAAAACCTCGAGACTTCCTTAGATATTGTGCACCAGCTGTTGTTTACAAATATACACTGCTCAAAAAAATAAAGGGAACACTAAAATAACACATCCTAGATCTGAATGAATGAAATAATCTTATTAAATACTTTTTTCTTTACATAGTTGAATGTGCTGACAACAAAATCACACAAAAATGATCAATGGAAATCAAATTTATCAACCCATGGAGGTCTAGATTTGGAGTCAACCTCAAAATTAAAGTGGAAAACCACACTACAGGCTGATCCAACTTTGATGTAATGTCCTTAAAACAAGTCAAAATGAGGCTCAGTAGTGTGTGTGGCCTCCACGTGCCTGTATGACCTCCCTACAACACCTGGGCATGCTCCTGATGAGGTGGCGGATTGTCTCCTGAGGGATCTCCTCCCAGACCTGGACTAAATCATCCGCCAACTCCTGGACAGTCTGTGGTGCAACGTGGCGTTGGTGGATGGAGCGAGACATGATGTCCCAGATGTGCTCAATTGGATTCAGGTCTGGGGAACGGATGGGCCAGTCCATAGCATCACTGCCTTCCTCTTGCAGGAACTGCTGACACACTCCAGCCACATGAGGTCTAGCATTGTCTTGCATTAGGAGGAACCAAGGGCCAACCGCACCAGCATATGGTCTCACAAGGGGTCTGAGGATCTCATCTCGGTACCAGTCAGGCTACCTCTGGCGAGCACATGGAGGGCTGTGCGGCCCCCCAAAGAAATGCCACCCCACACCATTACTGACCCACCGCCAAACCGGTCATGCTGGAGGATGTTGCAGGCAGCAGAACGTTCTCCACGGCGTCTCCAGACTCTGTCACGTCTGTCACGTGCTCAGTGTGAACCTGCTTTCATCTGTGAAGAGCACAGGGCGCCAGTGGCGAATTTGCCAATCTTGGTGTTCTCTGGCAAATGCCAAACGTCCTGCACGGTGTTGGGCTGTAAGCACAACCCCCACCTGTGGACTTCGGGCCCTCATACCACCCTCATGGAGTCTGTTTCTGACCGTTTGAGCAGTCACATGCACATTTGTGGCCTGCTGGAGGTCATTTTGCAGGGCTCTGGCAGTGCTCCTCCTGCTCCTCCTTGCACAAAGGCGGAGGTAGCAGTCCTGCTGCTGGGTTGTTCCCTCCTACGGCCTCCTCCACGTCTCCTGATGTATTGGCCTGTCTCCTGGTAGCGCCTCCATGCTCTGGACACTACGCTGACAGACACAGCAATCCTTCTTGCCACAGCTCGCATTGATGTGCCATCCTGGATGAGCTGCACTACCTGAGCTTTTGTGTGGGTTGTAGACTCCGTCTCATGCTACCACTAGAGTGAAAGCACCGCCAGCATTCAAAAGTGACCAAAACATCAGCCAGGAAGCATAGGAACTGAGAAGTGGTCTGTGGTCACCACCTGCAAAACCAGTCCTTTATTGGGGGTGTCTTGCTAATTGCCTATAATTTCCAACTGTTGTCTATTCCATTTGCACAACAGCATGTGAAATTTATTGTCAATCAGTGTTGCTTCCTAAGTGGACAGTTTGATTTCACAGAAGTGTGATTGACTTGGAGTTACATTGTGTTGTTTAAGTGTTCCCTTTAATTTTTTGAGCAGTGTACATAGACAGCCACCCCTTGTCTTACCAGAGGCTGCTGTTCTATCCTGCCAATACAGTGTATAACCCACCAGCTGCATGTTATTCATGTCGTCGTTCAGCCACGACTCGGTGAAACAAAAGATATTACAGTTTTTAATGTCCCGTTGGTAGGATATACTTGCTTGTAAATTAATAAAACCAAAAGCTAACCTTAACTTGGAAAAGTTCCAGTGTTGGATAGCCATAGCCAGTTAGCTAACATAGCATCCCTCTCTGTTTTTGAGCCGGGTGTTTGAGTAGGCTAAACTAGCTAGATGCTAAGTGAACCTTCAAAAAAAAAAAATCTACCAAATATAGCTAGCTCTCTCTCTTGCTTCTCCTTAATTTAGGAAGAAATGTATTTGTTCAACTATTGTCTTTCTCTCTCTTTGAGTGAACTACTCACCACATTGTATGCACTGCAATGCTAGCTAGCTGTATCTTATGCTTTCAGCACTAGATTCATTCTCTGATCCTTTGATTGGGTGGACATGTCAGTACATGCTGCAAGAGCTCTGCTAAGTTGGAGGACATCCTCCGGAAGTTGTCATAATTACTGTGTAAGTCTATGGAAGGGGAAAAGGGAACCATGAGCCTCCTAGGTTTTGTATTGAAGTCAATGTACCCAGAGGAGGACAGAAGCTAGCTACTGTAGACCTTCATTGCAAAACAGTGTGTTTTAATCAATTATTTTGTGACGTGAATGTATTTAGTATAGTTGTATCTAAAAAGGATACGTTTTTTAATGTTTCAGAATGTTGGTCCTCCCCTTCCTCTTCTGAGGAGCCTCCACTGACACACAAACTGAAGGACACACACACACAATACATCCATACACTTAACAATACACACACACACACACACACACACACTTAACAATACACACACTTAGTGATACGCACACTAGGCCAGCGGTGTCAAACTGATTTTGCCCTGCGGGCCGAATTCGGACCTCATCAAGGTCTTTGCACTTAAAATGTAGGATATTTCCTCGCTGTCAAAATTAGCGAAACATTTTCCTCATCGCTTTTGGAATTTCCAATTCTCCATGACTGTCTAGCTTTCGTTTCAGTGACTTTTAGCAAGCTGGACAGAGTGAATAGATTATGAAGGTAGGTCCATTATCATTTCTATACAGTTTCGGTTTGGTTTTAGTCATTTCAATGTCGATTGAGATCAATTTATTTTATACCACCCGCGGGCCAGATTGACACCCTGCGCTAGGCTATACACACACACATACATACTGTACACTTAGTGATACACAAACAAGCACACAAATAGTCATGCTTTTTCTCACACCCATTCACGAATGTACGCATACACTTAGTCATGCTCTTACTATCTAACACATAGCTCACATGTAAGAACACATGCCCACATTTACAACTCCATGGTCTCATGTCAGGTTGGTGGGTCTGTTTAGGGTGCAGCTGATCACGTTATTGTACTGGACTCTGTCATAGTGCCCCTGTTGTAACGACCTCAGTGCTGTACTGGATGGGTGTCTACTGTCAAATTGAGAGATAACACATATGGAATCATGTAGTAAACAAAAAAGTTGTATATTATATACACTGCTAAAAAAAATAAAGGGAACACTTAAACAACACAATGTAACTCCAAGTCAATCACACTTCTGTCTCCGTGCTGCTGTGCTGTTTGTTGCTACTTGGCTACCTGCCAAACTATTCACGTTTTACTTTTAATAAACGTTTAATCAATCTCTGTGTTCAACAAATTTACCAACTTTTTAGTTTTGTCCTCACTCATCTTTTTTCGTTAAACTTTTTCACCCCGGACGTTTTATCCCGAGACAGAAGAGTCATTTTCCTGTGCGTTTTAGCTGCCAATTTTACTTTATTTTCCATTTTTCCATCGCAACTTTTTTCCCTTATTCAACTTTTTCACTCCGGACGCTTTATCTGGACATGGTTCGTCAACATCTTCAACAGCCGAAGCTAAGTAGTAACATTAACATGTCTTCTAATTGCAGTCGCTGTACTCATAATATACAGGAGAACGATCGCCTTACGGCGAGAATAGCTGTGCTACAAGCCCAGCTTCAGACGCAATCGTTAGGCAAGGGTAATGTCAGTGTAGGAAAGGAAGAAACAGCGTCTGTGCCACCAGTAAGTACAGACAGTAACGTTAGTATAAATCCCCCCGCACAGTCCCCGCAGCCGGACAACTTTCTCATGGCTTCTGG
This sequence comes from Coregonus clupeaformis, assembly GCF_020615455.1. Taxonomy (NCBI): domain Eukaryota; kingdom Metazoa; phylum Chordata; class Actinopteri; order Salmoniformes; family Salmonidae; genus Coregonus; species Coregonus clupeaformis. The sequence continues at coordinate 53,805,380 of NC_059214.1, read as the reverse complement.
AGGGAAATACTGTTGGAATGCTCAACCGGTGTCGCTCATTCAGCCGACAGAAACCTTCAACCGGTTTTCCCCATTATGTAGCGAGTCGGAGTCTGAGTCTGAGTCTTCTCTTGTCTCTACTCCTCCCGTTACGGGGTCTGAGACGCCGAAGGCTCCCACCATTAGCTCTGACAAATTGAAAACCCTAGTCATTGGCGACTCCATTACCCGCAGTATTAGACTTAAAACGAATCACCCAGCGATCATACACTGTTTACCAGGGGGCAGGGCTACCGACGTTAAGGCTAATCTAAAGATGGTGCTGGCTAAAGCTAAAACTGGCGAGTGTAGAGAGTATAGAGATATTGTTATCCACGTCGGCACCAACGATGTTAGGATGAAACAGTCAGAGGTCACCAAGTGCAACATAGCTTCAGTGTGTAAATTAGCTAGAAAGATGTGTCGGCATCGAGTAATTGTCTCTGGCCCCCTCCCAGTTAGGGGAAGTGACGAGCTCTACAGCAGAGTCTCAGCACTCAATCGCTGGTTGAAAACTGTTTTCTGCCCCTCCCAAAAGATAACATTTGTGGATAATTGGCCCTCTTTCTGGGACTCACCCACAAACAGGACCAAGCCTGACCTGCTGAGGAGTGACGGACTCCATCCTAGCTGGAGGGGTGCTCTCCTCTTATCTACCAACATAGATAGGGCTCTAACTCCTCTAGCCCCACAGTGAAATAGGGTGCAGGCCAGGCAGCAGGCTGTTAGCCAACCTGCCAGCTTAGTGGAGTCTGCCAATAGCATAGTCAGTGTAGTCAGCTCAGCCATACCCATTGAGACTGTGTCTGTGCCTCGACCTAGGTTGGGCAAAACTAAACATGGCGGTGTTCACCCTAGCAATCTTATTAGGATAAAGACCTCCTCCATTCCTGCCATTATTGAAAGAGATCGTGATACCTCACATCTCAAAATAGGGTTACTTAATGTTAGATCCCTCACTTCAAAGGCAGTCATAGTCAATGAACTAATCACTGATCATAATCTTGATGTGATTGGCCTGACTGAAACATGGCTTAAGCCTGATGAATTTGCTGTGTTAAATGAGGCCTCACCTCCTGGTTACACTAGTGACCATATTCCCCGTGCATCCCGCAAGGGCGGAGGTGTTGCTAACATTTACGATAGCTAATTTCAATTTACAAAAAAAAAATGGCGTTTTCATCTTTTGAGCTTCTAGTCATGAAATCTATGCAGCCTACTCAATCACTTTTTATAGCTACTGTTTACAGGCCTCCTGGGCCATATACAGCGTTCCTCTCTGAGTTTCCTGAATTCCTATCAGACCTTGTAGTCATAGCAGATCATATTCTAATTTTTGGTGATTTTAATATTCACATGGAGAAGTCCACAGACCCACTCCAAAAGTCTTTCGGAGCCATCATCGACTCAGTGGGTTTTGTCCAACATGTCTCTGGACCTACTCACTGCCACAGTCATACTCTGGACCTAGTTTTGTCCCATGGAATAAATGTTGTAGATCTTAATGTTTTTCCACAAAATCCTGGACTATCGGACCACCATTTTATTACGTTTGCAATCGCAACAAATAATCTGCTCAGACCCCAACCAAGGAGCATCAAAAGTCGTGCTATAAATTCTCAGACAACACAAAAATTCCTTGATGCCCTTCCAGACTCCTTCTGCCTACCCAAGGACGTCAGAGGACAAAAATCAGTTAACCACTTAACTGAGGAACTCAATTTAACCTTGCGCAATACCCTAGATGCAGTTGCACCCCTAAAAACGAAAAACATTTGTCATAAGAAACTAGCTCCCTGGTATACAGAAAATACCCGAGCTTTGAAGCAAGCTTCCAGGAAATTGGAACGGAAATGGCGCCACACCAAACTGGAAGTCTTCCGACTAGCTTGGAAAGACAGTACCGTGCAGTACCGAAGAGCCCTCACTGCTGCTCGATCATCCTACTTTTCCAACTTAATCGAGGAAAATAAGAATAATCCAAAATTTCTTTTTGATACTGTTGCAAAGCTAACTAAAAAGCAGCATTCCCCAAGAGAGGATGGCTTTCACTTCAGCAGTAATAAATTCATGAACTTCTTTGAGGAAAAGATCATGACCATTAGAAAGCAAATTACGGACTCCTCTTTGAATCTGCGTATTCCTCCAGGGCTTAGCTGTCCTGGATCTGCACAGACTCTGCGAGGGCCTGGGATCGGGAGAGACACTTAAGTGTTTTAGTACTATATCTCTTGACACAATGATGAAAATAATCATGGCCTCTAAACCTTCAAGCTGCATACTGGATCCTATTCCTACTAAATTGCTGAAGGAGCTGCTTCCTGTGCTTGGCCCTCCTATGTTGAACATAATAAACAGCTCTCTATCCACCGGATGTGTACCAAACTCACTAAAAGTGGCAGTGATAAAGCCTCTCTTGAAAAAGCCAAACCTTGACCCGGAAAATATAAAAACTATCGGCCTATATCGAATCTTCCATTCCTCTCAAAAATTTTAGAAAAAGCTGTTGCGCAGCAACTCACTGCCTTTCTGAAGACAAACAATGTATACGAAATGCTTCAGTCTGGTTTTAGACCCCATCATAGCACTGAGACTGCACTTGTGAAGGTGGTAAATGACCTTTTAATGTCGTCAGACCGAGGCTCTGCATCTGTCCTCGTGCTACTAGACCTTAGTGCTGCCTTTGACACCATCGATCACCACATTCTTTTGGAGAGACTGGAAACCCAAATTGGTCTACACGGACAAGTTCTGGCCTGGTTTAGATCTTACCTGTCGGAAAGATATCAGTTTGTCTCTGTGAATGGTCTGTCCTCCGACAAATCAACTGTACATTTCGGTGTTCCTCAAGGTTCCGTTTTAGGACCACTATTGTTTTCACTATATATTTTACCTCTTGGGGATGTTATTCGAAAACATAATGTTAACTTTCACTGCTATGCGGATGACACACAGCTGTACATTTCAATGAAACATGGTGAAGCCCCAAAATTGCCCTCGCTAGAAGCCTGTGTTTCAGACATAAGGAAGTGGATGGCTGAAAACTTTTTACTTTTAAACTCGGACAAAACAGAGATGCTTGTTCTAGGTCCCAAGAAACAAAGAGATCTTCTGTTAAATCTGACAATTCATCTTGATGGTTGTAAAGTCGTCTCAAATAAAACTGTGAAGGACCTCGGCGTTACTCTTGACCCTGATCTCTCTTTTGACGAACATATCAAGACTGTTTCAAGGACAGCTTTTTTCCATCTACGTAACATTGCAAAAATCAGAAATTTTCTGTCCAAAAATGATGCAGAAAAATTAATCCATGCATTTGTTACTTCTAGGTTAGACTACTGCAATGCTCTATTTTCCGGCTACCCGGATAAAGCACTAAATAAACTTCAGTTAGTGCTAAATACGGCTGCTAGAATCCTGACTAGAACCAAGAAATTTGATCATATTACTCCAGTGCTAGCTTCCCTACACTGGCTTCCTGTTAAGGCAAGGGCTGATTTCAAGGTTTTACTGTTAACCTATAAAGCGTTACATGGGCTTGCTCCTACCTATCTTTCCGAGTTGGTCCTGCCGTACATACCAATACGTACGCTACGGTCACAAGACACAGGCCTCCTAATTGTCCCTAGAATTTCTAAGCAAACAGCGGGAGGCAGGGCTTTCTCCTATAGATCTCCATTTTTATGGAACAGTCTGCCTACCCATGTGAGAGAGACGCAGACTCGGTCTCAACCTTTAAGTCTTTACTGAAGACTTATCTCTTCAGTAGGTCATATGATTGAGTGTAGTCTGGCCCAGGAGTGTGAAGGTGAACGGAAAGGCTCTGGAGCAACGAACAGCCCTTGCTGTCTCTGCCAGGCCGGTTCCCTTCTCCACTGGGGTTCTCTGCCTCTAACCCTGTTGCAGGGGCTGAGTCACTGGCTTGCTGGTGCTCTTTCATGCCGTCCCTGGGAGGGGTGCGTCACTTGAGTGGGTTGAGTTACTGACGTGATCTTCCTGTCTGGGTGGCGCCCCCCCTTGGTTTGTGCTGTGGTGGAGACCTCTGTGGGCTATACTCGGCCTTGTCTCAGGATTGTAAGTTGGTGGTTGAGGATATCCCTCTAGTGGTGCGGGGGCTGTGCTTTGGCAGAGTGGGTGGGGTTATATCCTTCCTGTTTGGCCCTGGATGGGGCCACAGTGTCTCCGGACCGCTCCTGTCTCAGCCTCCAGTATTTATGCTGCAGTAGTTTATGTGTCGGGGGGCTGGGGTTAGTTGGTTATACCTGGAGTACTTCTCCTGTCTTATCCAGTGTCCTGTGTGAATTTAAGTATGCTCTCTCTAATTCTCTCGTTCTCTCTTTCTCTCTGAGAACCTGAGCCCTAGGACCATACGTCAGGACTACCGGGCATGATGACACCTTGCTGTCCCCAGTCCGCCTGGCCTTGCTGCTATTCCAGTTTCAACTGTTCTGCCTGCGGTTACGAAACCCCTACCTGTCCCAGACCTGCTGTTTTCAACTCTTAATGATCGGCTATGAAAAGCCAACTGAGAGACCTGAGCCCTAGGACCATACGTCGGGACTACCGGCCGTGGTGACTCCTTGCTGTCCCCAGTCCGCCTGGCCTTGCTGCTATTCCAGTTTCAACTGTTCTGCCTGCGGTTATGGAACCCCTACCTGTCCCAGACCTGCTGTTTTCAACTCTTAATGATCGGCTATGAAAAGCCAACTGAGATTTATTCCTGATTATTATTTGACCATGCTTGTCACTTATGAACATTTTTGAACATCTTGGCATGGTTCTGTTATAATCTTCACCCGGCACAGCCAGAAGAGGACTGGCCACCCCTCATAGCCTGGTTCCTCTCTAGGTTTCTTCCTAGGTTTTCGCCTTTCTAGGGAGTTTTTCCTAGCCACCGTGCTTCTACACCTGCATTACTAGCTGTTTGGGGTTTTAGGCTGGGTTTCTGTACAGCACTTCGAGATATTAGCTGATGTAAGAAGGGCTATATAAAATAAAATTGATTGATTGATTCTGTGAAATCAAACTGTCCACTTAGAAAGCAACACTGATTGACAATAAATGTCACATGCTGTTGTGCAAATGGAATAGACAACAGGTGGAAATGATGGGCAATTAGCAAGACACCCCCAATAAAGGACTGGTTTTTGCAGGTGGTGACCACAGACCACTTCTCAGTTCCTATGCTTCCTGGCTGATGTTTTGGTCACTTTTGAATGCTGGCGGTGCTTTCACTCTAGTGGTAGCATGAGACGGAGTCTACAACCCACACAAGTGGCTCAGGTAGTGCAGCTCATCCAGGATGGCACATCAATGCGAGCTGTGGCAAGAAGGTTTGCTGTGTCTGTCAGCGTAGTGTCCAGAGCATGGAGGCGCTACCAGGAGACAGGCCAGTACATCAGGAGACGTGGAGGAGGCCGTAGGAGGGAACAACCCAGCAGCAGGACTGCTACCTCCGCCTTTGTGCAAGGAGGAGCAGGAGGAGCACTGCCAGAGCCCTGCAAAATGACCTCCAGCAGGCCACAAATGTGCATGTGTCTGCTCAAACGGTCAGAAACAGACTCCATGAGGGTGGTATGAGGGCCCGACGTCCACAGGTGGGGGTTGTGCTTACAGCCCAACACCGTGCAGGACGTTTGGCATTTGCCAGAGAACACCAAGATTGGCAAATTCGCCACTGGCGCCCTGTGCTCTTCACAGATGAAAGCAGGTTCACACTGAGCACATGTGACAGACGTGACAGAGTCAGGAGACGCCGTGGAAAACGTTCTGCCGCCTGCAACATCCTCCAGCATGACCGGTTTGGCGGTGGGTCAGTCATGGTGTGGGGTGGCATTTCTTTGGGGGGCCGCACAGCCCTCCATGTGCTCGCCAGAGGTAGCCTGACTGCCATTAGGTACCGAGATGAGATCCTCAGACCCCTTGTGAGACCATATGCTGGTGCGGTTGGCCCTGGGTTCCTCCTAATGCAAGACAATGCTAGACCTCATGTGGCTGGAGTGTGTCAGCAGTTCCTGCAAGAGGAAGGCATTGATGCTATGGACTGGCCCGCCCGTTCCCCAGACCTGAATCCAATTGAGCACATCTGGGACATCATGTCTCGCTCCATCCACCAACGCCACGTTGCACCACAGACTGTCCAGGAGTTGGCGGATGCTTTAGTCCAGGTCTGGGAGGAGATCCCTCAGGAGACCATCCGCCACCTCATCAGGAGCATGCCCAGGTGTTGTAGGGAGGTCATACAGGCACGTGGAGGATACACACACACTACTGAGCCTCATTTTGACTCGTTTTAAGGACATTACATCAAAGTTGGATCAGCCTGTAGTGTGGTTTTCCACTTTAATTTTGAGGGTGACTCCAAATCCAGACCTCCATGGGTTGATAAATTTGATTTCCATTGATAATTTTTGTGTGATTTTGTCAGCACATTCAACTATGTAAAGAAAAAAGTATTTAATAAGATTATTTCAATCATTCAGATCTAGGATGTGTTATTTTAGTGTTCCCTTTATTTTTTTGAGCAGTATATTTGAGATTCTTCAAATAGCCACCCTTTGCCTTGATTACAGCTTTGCACACTCTTGGCATTCTCTTAACCAGCTTCATGAGGTAGTCGCCTATAATGCATTTCAATTAATAGGTGTGCTTTCTTAAAAGTTAATTTGTGGAATTTCTTTCCTTAATGCATTTGAACCAATCAGTTGTGTTGTGACAAAGTAGCCCCTCTATACAGAAGATAGACCTATTTGGTAAAAGACCAAGTCCATATTATGGCAAGAAGAGCTCAAATAAGCAAAGACCAATGACAGTCCATCATGACTTTAAGACATGAAGGTCAGTCAATACGGAGCATTTCAAGAACTTTGAACGTTTCTTAAAGTGCAGTCGCAAAACCCATCAAGCGCTATGATGTAACTGGCTCTCATGAGGACTGCCACAGGAATGGAAGACCCAGAGTTACCTCTCCTGCAGAGGATAAATTCATTAGAGTTATCAGCCTCAGAAATTGCAGCCTAAATAAATGCTTCACAGAGTTCAAGTAAAGACACATCTCAACATCAACTGTTCAGAGGAGACTGTGTGAATCAGGCCTTCATGGTTGAATTGCTGCAAAGAAAACACTACTAAAGGACACCAATAATAAGAAGAGACTTGCTTGGGCCAAGAAACACGAGCAATGGACATTAGACCGGTGGAAATGTGTCCTTTGGTCTGGAGTCCAAATTGGAGATTTTTGCTTCCAACCGCTGTGTCTTTGTGAGACGCGGTGTGGGTGAACAGATGATCTCCGCATGTGTATTTCCCACCGAAAAGCAGGGAGGAGGAGGTGTTATGGTGTGGGGGTGCTTTGCTGGTGACACTGTCTGTGATTTATTTAGAATTCAAAGCACACTTAACCAGCATGGCTACCACAGCATTCTGCAGCGATACACCATTCCATCTGGTTTGGGCTTAGTGGGACTATCATTTGTTTTTCAACAGGAAAATGACCCAACACACCTCCAGGCTGTGTAAGGGCTATTTTACCAAGAAGGAGAGTAATTGAGTGCTGCATCAGATGACCTGGCCTCCACAATCCCCCGACCTCAACCAAATTGAGATGGTTTGGGATGAGTCGGACCGCAGAGTGAAGATTTTCAGCATATGTGGGAACTCCTTCAAGACTGTTGGAAAAGCATTCCAGGTGAAGCTGGTTAAGAGAATGCCAAGAGTGGGCAAAGCGTGGCTATTTGAAGAATCTCAAATATAAAATATATTTTGATTTGTTAAACCACTTTTTTGGTTACTACGTGATTCCATATGTGCTATTTCGTAGTTTTGATGTCTTCACTATTATTCTACAATGTAGAAAATAGTAAAAATTAAGAAAAACCCTTGAATGAGTAGGTGTCCAAACTTTTGACCGGTATTATGTGTGACCTAAAACAGGGAATTCTTACTAGGATTAAATGTCAGGAATTGTGAAAAACTGAGTTTAAATGTATTTGGCTAAGGTGTATGTAAACTTCCGACTTCAACTGTAATATATATATATATATATATATATATATACACACAGTGGGGAAAAAAAGTATTTAGTCAGCCACCAATTGTGCAAAATCTCCCACTTAAAAAGATGAGGCCTGTAATTTTCATCATAGGTACACGTCAACTATGACAGACAAATTGAGAATTTTTTTTCCAGAAAATCACATTGTAGGATTTTTAATGAATTTATTTGCAAATTATGGTGGAAAATAAGTATTTGGTCACCTACAAACAAGCAAGATTTCTGGCTCTCACAGACCTGTAACTTCTTCTTTAAGAGGCTCCTCTGTCCTCCACTCGTTACCTGTATTAATGGCACCTGTTTGAACTTGTTATCAGTATAAAAGACACCTGTCCACAACCTCAAACAGTCACACTCCAAACTCCACTATGGCCAAGACCAAAGAGCTGTCAAAGGACACCAGAAACAAAATTGTAGACCTGCACCAGGCTGGGAAGACTGAATCTGCAATAGGTAAGCAGCTTGGTTTGACGAAATCAACTGTGGGAGCAATTATTAGGAAATGGAAGACATACAAGACCACTGATAATCTCCCTCGATCTGGGGCTCCACGCAAGATCTCACCCCGTGGGGTCAAAATGATCACAAGAACGGTAAGCAAAAATCCCAGAACCACACGGGGGGACCTAGTGAATGACCTGCAGAGAGCTGGGACCAATGTAACAAAGCCTACCATCAGTAACACACTACGCCGCCAGGGACTCAAATCCTGCAGTGCCAGACGTGTCCCCCTGCTTAAGCCAGTACATGTCCAAGCCCGTCTGAAGTTTGCTAGAGTGCATTTGGATGATCCAGAAGAGGATTGGGAGAATGTCATATGGTCAGATGAAACCAAAATATAACTTTTTGGTAAAAACTCAACTCGTCTTGTTTGGAGGACAAAGAATGCTGAGTTGCATCCAAAGAACACCATACCTACTGTGAAGCATGGGGGTGGAAACATCATGCTTTGGGGCTGTTTTTCTGCAAAGGGACCAGGACGACTGATCCGTGTAAAGGAAAGAATGAATGGGGCCATGTATCGTGAGATTTTGAGTGAAAACCTCCTTCCATCAGCAAGGGCATTGAAGATGAAACGTGGCTGGGTCCTTCAGCATGACAATGAGCCCAAACACACCGCCCGGGCAACGAAGGAGTGGCTTCGTAAGAAGCATTTCAAGGTCCTGGAGTGGCCTAGACAGTCTCCAGATCTCAACCCCATAGAAAATCTTTGGAGGGAGTTGAAAGTCTGTGTTGCCCAGCGACAGCCCCAAAACATCACTGCTCTAGAGGAGATCTGCATGGAGGAATGGGCCAAAATACCAGCAACAGTGTGTGAAAACCTTGTGAAGACTTACAGAAAACGTTTGACCTGTGTCATTGCCAACAAAGGGTATATAACAAAGTATTGATCAACTTTTGTTATTGACCAAATACTTATTTTCCACCATAATTTGCAAATACATTCATTAAAAATCCTACAATGTGATTTTCTGGATTTTTTTTTCTCATTTTGTCTGTCATAGTTGACGTGTACCTATGATGAAAATTACAGGCCTCTCTCATCTTTTTAAGTGGGAGAACTTGCACAATTGGTGGCTGACTAAACTTTTTTTCCCCACTGTGTGTGTGTTTGTGTGTGTATATATATATATATATATTATATATATATATATATAATATATATATAGATATTACAGTTGAAGTCGGAAGTTTACATACACCTTAGCCAAATACATTTAAACTCAGTTTTTCACAAATATTCCCTGTTTTAGGTCAGTTAGGATCACCACTTTATTTTAAGGATGTGAAATGTCAGAATAATAGTAGAGTGATTTATTTCAGCTTTTATTTCTTTCATCACATTCCCAGTGGGTCAGAAGTTTACATGCACTCAATTAGTATTTGGTAGCATTGCCTTTAAATTGTTTAACTTAGGTCAAATGTTTCGGGTAGCCTTCCACAAGCTTCCCACAATAAGTTGGGTGAATTTTGGCCCATTCCTCCTGACAGAGCTGGTGTAACTGAGTCAGGTTTGTAGGCCTCCTTGCTTGCACAAGCTTGTTCAGTTCTGGCCACACATTTTCTATAGAATTGAGGTCAGGGCTTTGTAATGGCCACTCCAATACCTTGACTTTGTTGTCCTTAAACCATTTTGCCACAACTTTGTAAATAATATAATAATATGCCATTTAGCAGACGCTTTTATCCAAAGCGACTTACAGTAATGCGTGTTCATTTTTGTGTATGGGTGGTCCCGGGGATCGAACCCACTACCTTGGCGTTACAAGCGCCGTGCTCTACCAGCTGAGCTACAGAGGACTTGGGGTCATTGTCCATTTGGAAGACCCATTTGCGACCAAGCTTTAACTTCCTGACTGATGTCTTGAGATGTTGCTTCAATATATTGACATCATTTTTCTTCCACATGATGCCATCTGTTTTGTGAAGTGCACCAGTCCCTCCTGCAGCAAAGCACCCCCACAGCATGATGCTGCCACCCCTGTGCTTCACGGTTGGGATGGTGTTCTTTTGCTTGCAAGCGACCCTCTTTTTCCTCCTAACATAACGATGGTCATTATGGCCAAACAGTTCTATTTTTGTTTCATCAGACCAGAAGATATTTCTCCAAAAAGTACGATCTTTGTCCCCATGTGCAGTTGCAAACTGTAGTCTGGCTTTTTATGGCTGTTTTGGAGCAGTGGCTTCTTCCTTGCTGAGCGGCTTTTCAGGTTATGTCGATATAGGACTCGTTTTACTGTGGATATAGATACTTTTGTACCTTTTTCCTCCAGCATCTTCACAAGGTAATTTGCTGTTGTTCTGGGATTGATTTGCACTTTTCGCACCAAAGTACGTTAATCTCTAGGAGACAGAACACGTCTCCTTCCTGAGCGGTATGACGGCTGCGTTGTCCCATGGTGTTTATACTTGCATACTATTGTTTGTACAGATTAACGTGGTACCTTCAGGCGTTTGGAAATTGCTCCCAAGGATGAACCAGAATTGTGGAGGTCTACAATTTTTTTTCATTTTCCAATGATGTCAAGCAAAGAGGCACTGCGTTTGAAGGTAGGCCTTGAAATACATCCACAGGTACACCTCCAATTGACTCAAATGATGTCAATTAGCCTATCAGAAGCTTCTAAAGCCATGACATAATTTTCTGGAATTTTCCAAGCTGTTTAAAGGCACAGTCAACTTAGTGTATGTAAACTTCTGACCCACTGGAATTGTAATACAGTTAATTATAAGTGAAATAATCTGTCTGTAAACAATTGTTGGAAAACGTACTTGTGTCATGCACAAAGTAGATGTCCTAACCGACTTGCCAAAACTATAGTTTGTTAACAAGAAATGTGTGGAGTGGTTAAAAAACGAGTTTTAATGACTCCAACCTAAGTGTATGTAAACTTCTGATTTCAACTGTGTATATATAATCTCCTTCTGATCTACAGAACACTCTTCCCTCTCTCCATTTTTCATTCACTCACACACACATTCTCTCTCCCTCAGGTTGGGGTACACCTATCTGAGACTCAAAGACAGTCATATGGAAATTCTCAATAAGGACGATGAGATTGAAAGGTAGGGCTTTGCTCAGAACATAATTCCTGATTGATCCATCTTTTTTATTTTGGCCTTTCATATTTCACAGCTTCCTGTGAAACCATAGAGTATTCATGTTTAAGTTACGCATGCATATCTCAAGTTATTAATTGATTCCAAATAATTTAATAAGTTCATTCTGACCATATTTCTGCCCATTGGCAAACCGTACGTGCTTTGGTTTATGTGAAGGATGTCTGTAAACATTTTAGCAAAAATACAACTTCCTTATAGTAAGACAACACTGCCAAGAAAAATTGTATAAATAGCAGGTTTGGATCCCACAGGCACCACTTGTAAAACATCAGTATCTACATCCCTCTCTGCAGTGGGCTGTCTATGCAACTGAAGTTTTAAGAGCGAACGAATGAGGAAGAAAGGGAGGGAGATGCAAAGTAAACAGAGAGGAAGAGAAAAGGGAAGGAAAGAGGAGGATGATTAATCTGTTAAAATAACTTTTAATCTGACTGTTCTGTCTTTGCTTGTAACAGTCTTTGCTTGTCTCTAGCCACTCTTATTGCTGTGTACATTGTTAGAGAATGTCCAGTGTGTTATGTCTGATACTAAGGGAGTCGTCTCCTCCTGTGTCTGTGTTCCAGGTTTGAGCTGCTTCACGTGCTCAACTTTGACTCTGTCAGGAGGAGAATGAGCGTCATTGTCAAGTCTAGCGCAGGTAACACTCATACAAACACTATCTCGTTCACATAATACTAAATAGAAACTAACAGACATTCAGATACATACAATATGTATTCAATTAAATCTATGTGTGTTTGTGTGTCCTCAGGGGAGTACCTGTTGTTCTGTAAGGGGGCAGACAGCTCCATCTTTCCCAGGGTGGTGTCAGGGAAGGTGGAGCAGGTGAGGGCACGGGTGGAGCAGAACGCTGTGGTAAGTCTACACACACACACACAAACTCTGTATCATCTCTTTCTTTGAAGAAAAATATAAACGCAACATGTAAAGTGTTGGTCCCATGTTTCATGAGCTGAAATACACTTGACAGATGTGTCAAGTTTTGAGGGAGTGTGCAATTGGCATGCTGACTGCAGGAATGTCCAGCAGAGCTGTTGCCAGATCATTTAATGTTCATTTCTCTACCATAAGCTGCCTCCAACGTCGTTTTAGAGAATTTGGCAGTACGTCCAACCGGCCTCACAACTGCAGGCCACGTGAAACTACGCCAGCCCAGGACCTCCACATCCGGCTTCTTCACCTGCAGAATCGTCTGAGACCAGCAACCCGGACAGGTGACGAAACTGTAGAATTTCTGCACAAACTGTCAGAAACCGTCTCAGGGAAGCTCATCTGCGTGCTCGTCGTCCTCACCAGGGTCTTGACTTGACTGCAGTTCGGTGTCGTAACCGACTTCAGTGGGCAAATGTTCACCTTCGATGGCCACTGGAACGCTGGAGATGTGTGCTCTTCACAGATAAATCCCGGTTTCAACTGTACCGGGCAGTGTATGGTGTCGTGTGGGTGAGCGGTTTGCTGATGTCAACGTTGTGAACAGATTGCCCCATGGTGGTGTTGGGGTTATGGTATGGGCAGGCATAAGCTACGGACAACAAACACAATTGCATTTTATCTATGGTCATTTCAATGCAGAAATACCGTGACAAAATCCTGAGGCCCATTGTTGTGCCATTCATCTGCCGTCATCACCTCATGTTTCAGCATGATAATGCACAGCCCCATGTCGCAAGGATCTGTACACAATTCCTGGAAGCTGGAAATGTCCCAGTTCTTCCATGGCCTGCATACTCACCAGACATGTCACCCATTGAGCATGTTTGGGATGCTCTGGATCGACGCGTACGACAGCGTGTTCCAGTTCCCACCAATGTCCAGCATCTTCCCACAGCCATTGAACAGGAGTGGGACAACATTCCACAGGCCACAATCAACAGCCTGATCAATTCTATGCGACGGAGATGTGTCGCACTGCATGAGGCAAATGGAGATCACGGCAGATACTGACTGGTTTTCTGATCCACGCCCCTACCTTTATCTTTAATGTATCTGTGACCAACCGATGCATATCTGTATTCCAAATCATGTGAAATCCATAGATTGGAGCCTAATGAATTTATTTCAATTTACTGATTTCCTTATATGAACTGTAACTCAGTAAAATCTTTGAAATTGTTGCATTTTGCGTTTTATATTTTTGTTCAGTGTAGATACAGACACCAAAACCCTTAATCGCGCAACTTCGCCCTAATACTTCTACTCCTAATATGCCTATACCATAACCAAAACTCCAGATATATATCTTGAGTCTCACAACCCTGAACGATATACCTGCTATGGTCATAGTACTGTGGCTACTATGATCTTAAAGGGGCAATCCGCTGTTGAGCTGAGGAATGGGGCTGGAGAAATGTAACCACTCTCAAATTCATAGACCGCTATGGATGCACTATTTAAATTCATAGACCGCAATGGATGCAAGGACTGACCATCCATGATATCAAAAGTATAGTTTTAACCATGTTTTGTGGCTATACAGTGTGTGTTTACATTTACTTTGTTTACAAACATTGGAGTAAAACAAGCTTATATTTTGTGTTCTGATGGGGTACGACAGTTGAACTTAGCTCATGAGGCATTTATAAGCAGTGGTGGAAAAAGTACCCAATTTGTCATACTTGAGTAAAAGTAAAGATACCTTAATAGAAAATGACAAGTAAAAGTGAAAGTCACCCAGTAAATTATGACTTGAGTAAAAGTCCAAAAGTATTTGGTTTTAAATATACTAGAGTATCAAAAGTAAAAGTATAAATCATTTAAAATTCCTTATTAAGCAAATCAGACGGCACCATTATCTTCTTTTTTTAAAATTTACTGACAGCCAGGGGCACACTCAAACACTCAGACATCATTTACAAACGAAGCATGTGTGTTTAGTGAGTCGGCCAGATCAGAGGCAGTAGGGATGACCATGGATGTTCTCTTGATAAGTGTGTGAATTGGACCATTTCCCTGTCCTGCTAAGCATTCAAAATGTAACGAGTTCTTTTGGGTGTCAGGGAAAATGTATGGAGTAAAAAGTCCATTATTTTCTTTCGGAATATAGTGAAGTAAAAGTTGTCAAAAATATAAATAGTAAAGGACAGTACAGATACCCAAAAAACAACTTAAGTAGTACTTTAAAGTATTTTTACTTAAGTACTTTACACCACTGTTTATATATAAGTTTAATGTTGTTCAAGAATAAGTCCAAAAATGGATGTAGCAACTGCAGATCGTCCCCTTTAACAGACAACCTTAACCATAATCTCTTTCACTCAACTGAGTCTCTCCTTTACCTCTGTAAGGAGGGCTTGCGGACCCTGTGTGTGGCCTACAGGAGTCTGTCCCCAGCGGAGTACAAGGAAGCATGTTATCAGCTGAGCAACGCCAAGCTGGCACTGCAGGACAGGGAGCAACGGCTGGCACAGGCTTATGACCTCATCGAGAGGAACTTCACCCTGCTGGGGGCTACGGCTGTGGAGGACAGGTAGGAGAGAAAGGGGAGGCAGAGGGGGGATTGGCGAGAGGAGGCGGTGTGAGAGAGAGGAGGGGGAAGGAGCAAGAGGAAGATGGGAAGGAGGAGTTGGGGAGAAAAAGAGCGCGAGAGAGAGGAGAGGAAATGGGATGGAGATGGAGAAACAGCGGTAGGGATGAGAGAAAGGGAGCCAGTAAAGGAGGAAGTGAGAGAAAGATGTAAGGGAGATTTACTATCATGGATTCCCTGATTGATGACAGCTTGTTTTCTAATCATCTAGCCCTCTGATGTATGGTACACATTGACCTGGCCATGTATATTAGTCATCAATAACTGGACTGAGTTGATCAGTGTGTTAACCCATCAGCTGCTGGCTGAGGAGACTTATTGACTACAGTAGTTATCAATGACCACAAAGGAAATACTCTTAACTCTTCCTCGGCCTTGATTGTTTTTACAATGGTGTAGAATCAATGTACTAATTTAATCAGGATTTAGTCAATCTTGAATTTATAAAGTTATACGTTATATTTTTTAATAATCAATATAAAACGAATAGGTTGTTGATCAATAATGTCATCATTTCTATCTTGCACTTGCATACTTTGAAACGTCCATACAGCCTATTGTGACGTGTAATGCTAACAACCTATTGACTGCTGTGCAGGCTCCAGGAGAAGGCAGCAGACACCATTGAGTCTCTCCATAAGGCTGGGATGAAGGTGTGGGTGCTGACGGGGGACAAGATGGAGACGGCGGCGGCTACGTGCTACGCTAGCAAGCTGTTCCGCAGCTCCACACAGATACTGGAGCTGACCAAGAAACGCACAGAGGAACAGAGTCTACATGACGTTCTGTTTGACCTGAGCAGGACTGTACTCGGACAACGCTCCCTGTCAGGGTAGGCTACACACACACACACACACACACACACACATGCATGTAGACATGCATGCACTCACACACAACAATGTACATGTTTTGTGTTCCTATGTTTCGTGTGTGTGTTTGTGTATATGTACAGTATGTGTGTATCACTGTGTGTTATTTCCCCAGGCTGTCTGTGGACTGTCAGGACTATGGTCTGATCATCGACGGGGCCACCCTGTCTGCTGTGCTGAAGCCCAGTCCAGAGAGCTCTGGCTCGGGGAACTACAGAGAGATCTTCCTGGAGATCTGTAGGAACTGCAGCGCCGTGCTCTGCTGCCGCATGGCGCCCCTACAGAAAGCACAGGTTGGTCTGATGTCACTTCATGTCTCACATGGGAAACCAGTGAGCGATAGTGGTTAGTCAGTTAGTTAGTTAGCCTGGTAAGTCATTGTGAATAAATTGCCTTCTACTATAATGACCTGGTTAGGCAAGAGGCAGTATTATTTTGGTGTTTAATGAGTTGTGGTATGACTGTTGTCTCTCCAGATTGTGAAGCTGATCAAGGTATCTAAGGAGCACCCCATCACTCTGGCCATCGGTGACGGAGCCAACGACGTCAGCATGATCCTCGAGGCACACGTGGGCATCGGTGAGCTCATCTCTGCACTGATTGGCAAGCTCTTGTGTCTCTACTCTGATTTGTGGGAAACATCAGCTAAGCTAGCACTCATCTCTATTCTTTGATTAGTGGGAGTCATTAGCTCCCAGATATCTCATTGGCGTCAAAACAGACACTAAATATTTCACTAAGACCTATTAGTATGTTTGTTTTCATTCAATCCATCAATCAATCAATCCCTCTCTCTCTTCTAAGGCATCATGGGTAAGGAGGGGCGCCAGGCGGCGAGGAACAGTGACTACGCCATCCCAAAGTTCAAACACCTGAAGAAGATGCTGTTGGTGCATGGACACTTCTACTACATCCGCATCGCTGAGCTGGTGCAGTACTTCTTCTACAAGGTGAGCTTTACTACTGACACTAATACTGGGCATTTACTGGGCACACATTTAAATGGTTTAGTATTGAATGACACAACCTCGGACTCGGCACCACCTCAGCCTGGTGCCTTTCCCAGAAGAGAGAGCCATTTGGTGAGCCAAATGTCGAGGCAGGACACTGCAAGGAGCTGAATGAGCGTTGAATTAGGAACAATGTTCAGTCCTCCCTTTCTCACTTTGTTTCTCCCACTTTCTCTCTCTCTCCAGAATGTGTGCTTCATCTTCCCTCAGTTCCTCTATCAGTTCTTCTGTGGATTCTCTCAGCAGGTAGGTGCTCAGACTCAACCCTAAATGACGGTTGCCTATAACCTATCATGGTTGCCTGTTTTGTCATGTGTGGTCTGTATATTTCTGACTGTGCTCTGTGTGTGTCCCTGTGCAGCCCCTGTACGACACGGCCTACCTGACGCTGTACAACATCAGCTTCACCTCACTGCCCATCCTCCTCTACAGCCTCATAGAGAAACATGTCAGCATAGAGACGCTCAAGAGAGACCCCACTCTGTACAGGTCAGAGGAACATCCCATTAAAACTGTTTTAAAAGACAATGTAATTCCCACACAGAAAAAAAGGTTTGAACCAATTATATTGTTTTTTGTTTGTTTAAACATTCTCTCTTTATCTCCCCTCCTCTCTCCCCCTTCTCTCTCTCTTTCGCCGTCCCAGGGACGTAGCGAAGAACTCTCTCCTGCGCTGGCCTGTGTTCCTCTACTGGACGTGCCTGGGCTTGTTCAACGCCTGTATCTTCTTCTTTGGTGCCTACTTCCTGTTCGACAACACCACCTTCACCAGCAACGGACAGGTGAGCCCTGGCAACCTTTTCTACGGAAACCGACGCAAGCAGAGCTCTGTTGGCAAGGAAGGACCAGTTGACATGTTGCACCTAACCACAGATCAAGGATCAGATGACCAAACCCCAAATCATAAGCATTGACCATTAGCTGGGTGCCATTTGAGATTCACTCACAGTGATGGTTTATAGAACACCCATCCATCTCCATGTGATTGGCCCATAACACCAGACGTTGAAACAGGAGTAATACAATGTGGTCCGTTTCAGGTTATCTATGGGTAAGTTATGGTCAGGTTGTGGTTAATTTGTGTTCATAGTCCAGATGGAATCTCAGTGGTCTTCTTTAGCTTGACAACCATCAGGACTCCATTCATATGGACAACGCTATAGCATCTTTCTCTGTATTGTTGATTTATGTCATAACTGTTTTGTATTGCCTTTGGTCCTGTTTTTTCTCTTTAAGTTGAAACATCCTGGAATTCATTTCCTCTTTGTCCTGATTATTTTCTCTTCTTCTTCCTCTTCTGCTTCTTCTTTATTTTTGCTTTACTTCCTGTTCCTCAGCTTATGACCACCAACACACAGATGGTAAGCCTGTATCTCTCCCTCTCTCCCTGTCTCTCTATCTATCATGTTCTTTTAGCTTCTGTTGGTTTTTAGTTACGAGTTTAGCTTTGAGCTTTACCGTTTCATTCCGAAACATCCATCCATCCCCACCTCCGACATCCACCCCATTCTGCCTGTAGTTGTTTAGTTCCACATCTCTAGAGCGCCTCTACCCAGTCCAACACCAGACCTCACCAGCTCCACTCTACTAATATAGATACACTAGTCTCTCCCTAATATTATCCTTATCTGTTGGTAGGATATTTAATTGTGTGTGTGTGTGAGAGAGTGCATGTGTGCGCAGTAGTAGTACATAGACAATGCATTTTGTAAAAAAAAGCAGACTCTCTGCTGTTCTAATAACATGGGTTCATTCTAGCTGCACTGTCTTGGGTGCCCTCTTTCACCCAAACTATATATATGTTCACGTTATCTAGTATTTGTAGAGAGATGTATTTAGTATAGAGAGATTTATTTCTAATTGTCATGCTCCTTGGGTAGGGACATGATTATGGTGATTAGGCCAGGGTGAGCAGTGAGAGGAGGACGGGGTAGTCAGGGATGAGAACATGGGGGTTCCAACTCCTCCACTATGCTAATGAAACGCATCCCTTCTCTCACTCTACCTCTTCCTTCATCTTTCTGACTACCTCTCGCTCCATCTCTCTCTATTGCTTTCTCCTTCCCCTTCTCTCCAAACTCTCCCTCTTGCTCTCCCTCTCCATCTCCATCTCTGACTCTACCTCTCCCTCAATCTATTTTGCTCTCTTCTCTCCTCTCTCTGCCGCGCTCTTCCTCCTCCTGTTCCTTCCTGATGGCAGCTTTGAGGAGAGACCACACCCCCACCCCCTCAAAGAGCAGGAGATGCATCTCTGTATCAGAGAGAGAAATAGAGGGGGATGGCTAAGGAAGAAATGCAGAGTTGATTTGCTCTATTTATATTTTACGTCCTGCTTTTGCGCTCAAGTTTCAAGGTTATTTACCATCATTTGCATAATATGAGACATACAGTGCCTTTGGAAAGTATTCAGACCCCTTGACTTTTTCCACATTTTGTTACGTTACAGCCTTATTCTAAAATGGATTAAATAAATATAAATCCTCAGCAATCTACACACAATACTCCATAATGACAACGCGAAAATAGGTTTTTGGAAAT
Organism: Coregonus clupeaformis; assembly: GCF_020615455.1. Taxonomy (NCBI): domain Eukaryota; kingdom Metazoa; phylum Chordata; class Actinopteri; order Salmoniformes; family Salmonidae; genus Coregonus; species Coregonus clupeaformis. The sequence goes on along the minus strand of NC_059214.1, from coordinate 53,785,742 downwards.
TGTAGCAAATGTATTACAAATAAACAACAGAAATACCTTTTTTACATAAGTATTCAGACTCTTTGCTATGAGGCTCGAAATTGAGCTCAGGTGCATCCTGTTTCTATTTATCATCCTTGATGTTTCTACAACTTGATTGGAGTTCACCTGTGGTAGATTAAATTGATTGGACATGATTTGGAAAGGCACACACCTGTCTTTATAAGGTCCCACAGTTGACAGTACATGTCATGAGGTCAAAGGAATTGTCCGTAGAACTCAGAGACAGGATTGTGTCGAGGCACAGATCTGGGGAAGGGTACCAAAAAATGGCTGCAGCATTGAAGGTCCCCCAAGAACACAGTGGCCTCCATCATTCTTAAATGGAAGAAGTTTGGAACCACCAAGACTCTTCCTAGACCTGGCCGCCCGGCCAAACTGAGCAATCGGGGGAGAAGGGCCTTGGTCAGGGACGTGACCAAGAACCCGATGGTCACTCTGACAGAGCTCTAGAGTTCCTCTGTGGAGATGGGAGAACCTTCCAGAAAGGACAACCATCTCTGCAGCACTCCACCAATCAGGCCTTTATGGTAGAGTGGCCAGACGGAAGCCACTCCTCAGTTAAAGGCACATGACAGCCCGCATGGAGTTTGCCAAAAGGCACCTAAAGACTCGCAGACCATGAGAAACAAGATTCTCTGGTCTGATGAAACCAAGATTAAACACTTTGGCCTGAATGCCAAGTGTCTCGTCTGGAGGAAACCTGGCACCATCCCTACGGTGAAGCATGGTGGTGGCAGCATCATGATGTGGGGATGTTTTCAGTGGCAGGGACTGGGAAACTAGTTAGGATCGAGGGAAAGATGAACGGAGCAAAGTACAGAGAGATCTTTGATGAAAACCTGCTCCAGAGCACTCAGGACCGCAGACTGGGGGCGAAGATTCACCTTCCAACAGGAAGGTTTTTGCTTTGTCATTATGGGCTATTTTGTGTAGATTGAGGGGAAAAAAACGATTTAATAAATTTTAGAATACGGCTGTAACGTAACAATGTGGAAAAAGTCAAGGGGTCTGAACACCTTCTGAAGGCACTGTACGTAAATAGGATGCCATACAAATAACAGTAAAATACTGTATATAAACTGAGTTTACAAAACATTAGGAACACCTTCTCTTTCCAGGTGAAAGCTATGATCCCTTATTGATGTCACCTGTTAAATCCACTTCAGTCAGTCTAGATGAAGGGGAGGAGACAAGTTAAAGAATATATACAGTGTGTATGTGTGTGTGTGTGTATATATATATATATATATATATATATATATATATATATATATATATATATATATATATATATATATATATATATATATACTTGAGTCAATGTATCGATATATAATATCTTCTAAGATAGTAATTATACAGTATATAATTTTTTTTGCTAGGTAGCGTTAGCTAGCAATAGTTGGCTGTACCTGTGTCAACTCCTGTATTTTTCATCCTATAGCTTGTTCTCCATCTTTAAAAAAAATAGTGAGCCAACATGTTTTCAGCACTTTTATTCCCATAACTGATCAAAACAAATGTTCTCATGCTTTCTCGTCTCTCTGCAGCAGACATATACAAAGCAATACGTTTGGAACATCAAATCGCAATAATATTGCAGTATCAAATCGCAATACATGCAGTGCCTATCATAAGTATTCACCCCCCTTGGATTTTTTCACATTTTGTTGTGTTACAAAGTGGGAATGAAATGGATTTAATTGTGATGTTTTGTCACTGATCTACACAAAATACTCCATAATGTCAAATTAATAAAAAAATAACAAATGTTTTAGTTGCATAAGTATTCACCACCTTTGATGGCAAGCCTAAATAAGTTCAGGAGTAAAAATGTGCTTAACAAATCACATAATAAATTGCATTGGCTATCTCTGTGTGCAATAATAGGGCTTAAAATATTTTTTTACTGCCTCGTTAAGAAGAGCACCGATTTGGTAGCTGTATTAAAATAAAAAAAGCAGACACAGAATATCCCTTTGAGCATGGTGAATCTATTAATTACACTTTGGATGGTGTATCAATACACCCAGTCACTGCAAAGATACAGGAGTCCTTCCTAACTGAGTTGCCGGAGAGAACGGAAACCGCACAGGGTTTTCATTATGAGGCCAATGGTTAATTTAAAACAGTTCCAGAGTTTAATGGCTGTGATAGGAGAGAACTGAGGATGGATCAACAACAGTGTAGTTACTCCACAATCCTAACCTAAATGACAGAGTGAAAATAAGGAAGCCTGTACAGAATACAAATATTCCAAAACATGAATCCTGTTTGCAATATGCAGTAAAGTAAAACTGAAAAATAAATTAACTTTTTGTCCTGGATACCAAGCGTTATGTTTGGGGCAATTCCAACATATCTCTGAGTATCACTCTCCACATTTTCAAGCATGGGGAAAGGGGATACCTAGTCAGTTGTACAACTGAATGCATTCAACTGAAACGTGTCTTCCGCATTTAACCCAACCCCTCTGAATCAGAGCGGTGCGGGGGGCTGCCTTAATTGACGTCCACGTCATCGGCGCCCGGGGAGCAGTTGTTGGGGGTTAATTGCCTTGCTCAAGGGCAGAACAGCATATATTTCCACCTTGCCGGCTCGGTTAATGGCCCAACGCTCTTAACCACTAGGCTACCTTCCGACCCTGGTGGTGGCTGCATCATGTTATGGGTATGCTTGTCATCGGCAAGGACGGGAGTTTTTCAGGATAAAATTCAACAGAATGGAGCTAAGCACAGGAAAAACTGGTTCAGTCTGCTTTCCACCAAACAATGGGAGAGGAATTCACCTTTCAGCAGGACAATAACCTACAACACAAGGCCAAATATACACTGGAGTTGCTTACCAAGGAGACTGAGTTACAGTTTTTACTTAAATCGGCTTCAGAATCTATGGCAAGACTTGAAAATGGCAGTCTAGCAATGATTAACGACCGACTGGAAGAATTTTGAAAAGAATAGCCAAATATTGTACAATCCAGGTGTGCAAATCTCTTAGAGACTTACCCAGAAAGACTCACAGCTGTAAACACTGATAAAGGTGTTTCTAACCAGTATTGACTCAGAGGGGTGAAATACTTATCTATTCAATACATATTAGTTGTATTTTTTTTAAATGATGGAATTTTTCTTCCACTTTGACATTATAGAGTATACTGTGCAGATCATTGACAAAGATTACAATTAAATTGATTTTAATTCCACTTTGTAACAATAAAATGTGAAGAAATCCAAGTGGGGTGAATACTTTATAGAATCGTGAGAATCGCAATACATATCGTATCGGCATAATGTCGTATCATGAGGTCCCTTGCAATTCCCAGCACTAAAATGCAGGTGAAATGGAAATTGCTTGTTTTAGGATCAAACGTGTGATGTCACGAGAGGCTGTGTCCTGGAGGGACGTTACATCCCCCTGAGGTGGCTGCAAACCCAGACAGCTATGGCTCCATCTGCTGCTATGGTCGGGAACTCCACCCCTCTATGGCCAATCTTCCCACGCAGCTGAAACAAATGAGGAGCTGATGAGCTGAAGGTTTGGGAAAGGGAAGAGACACAGTCTCCAACCTGGGCTCTCTGGAGGACAAGAGTGCTGCACGTCCACTTCCATGAGGAATATAAGGATTTGGAGATACTTACCTTTGGGAAATACTCACCTTTGGATATATGCACCTGTGGAAATACGTGAGAGACATTTGGAAGGACTTTTTGCTGGGTTGGCCACTAGCTGCAACGTGGACTACAGTAAGGCTGGGGAAAAGTTATCTGAGCGAGTGAGAATTATGATTTTGGATGTGGAAGAGACATCCCTGAACTGTTAACCCTTAAAAAGCCACAAGAGAACAGAATTTTGTTATATTTTCGTTAATTTCCCAAGACCTATAATAAAATCCTTGTGTTGTTTGAACCTTGTCTCCTTGCACTACTTGAGCAATCCCGCTGAAAGCTGTGTAGCCTCTCGTGACGTCACAAACGTTACAGAGTTTAGGGTTGTAATACAGTCATTATAGTTGGTGCTCTGTGCTCATATAGGTGTGAATGGTTTTAAAGAAGTCGATGGTTTCAACAGATGTCTCCCTGGAAAACTGATCTTTATCTCAATGGGATTATGTGTATAGATAAAGAATGGATGAAATGCAGTGTGTGCATGATGAGATGGACTGTTCCTCCTCTCTATTCTCCTCTAGATGTTTGGAAACTGGACCTTCGGGACTCTCGTCTTCACTGTGCTGGTGTTCACTGTCACGCTCAAGGTGGGTTAGTGTGTGGGTGTGTGTGTGTATGTGAGTGTTTGTGAAAGAGAGAAACTGAGTGAATCTGATAATAGTGGATTGCATAATCCCTTTGCATGTGTGTGTAGCCTGTGTGTGAGATATTTGATCGAGTAGACTTGCTCATCAGTCATTAGAGCTGTATGCCCTGCAGGTATGGCGATTGATTGATGGACTGATTGTGTGTGTGTGTATCCTGTGTGTTGCAGCTTGCCTTGGACACACACCACTGGACCTGGATCAATCACTTTGTCATCTGGGGCTCCCTGCTTTTCTATGTCATCTTCTCACTGCTCTGGGGAGGCATCATCTGGTACGCCTCTCATTCTTACAACTAACTGATTCTTACGCTGTACATTATTAGTATCACTTAAACATAGATATATAATAACTGGATGTCATCTCTCCCTCTCATCAGGCCCTTCATGAACTACCAGAGGATGTACTACGTGTTCATGCAGATGTTGTCCAGCGGTCCGGCCTGGCTTGGCATCATCCTTCTCATCACAATCAGCCTGCTGCCTGACGTGGTCAAGAAGGTCCTCTGCAGAACCCTGTGGCCCACCGCCACCGAACGCGCACAGGTAGGAAGGACCGCAACTTGACCACAGCTCAGGAAATATGAGCGCACCAGTGAATTAAAGGGTTATTCGTCTGCAGCCACAATATGTACAGTAGATAAGTACTGTAGGCCTACCTGTAAAATCACATATAAATAAGACCAAAAGTATCCAGGTATAGCTGCCTCTGATATGCCAGACAACTCATTGTACTAAAACCCCTAATACACTGAGCAAAAATATAAATGCAACATGCAACAATTTCAAAGATTTTACTGAGTTACAGTTCATATAAGGAAATCAGTTAATTGAAATGAATTCATTTGGCTCTAATCTATGGATTTCACGTGACTGGAAATACAGATATGCATCTGTTGGTCATAGATACCTTAAAAAAAGGTAGGGAAGTGGATCAGAAAACCAGTCAGTATCTGGTGTGACCACTATTTGGCTCCTTCAGCGCAACACATCTCCTTCGCATAGAGTTGATCAGGCTGTTTTATTGTGGCCTGTGGAATGTTGTCCCACTCCTCTGTGCGAAGTTGCTGGATATTGGCGGGAATTAGAACACGCTGTCGTACATGTCGATCCAGAGCATCCTCAATGGGTGACATGTCTGGTGAGTATGCAGGCCATGGAAGAACTGGGACATTTTAATCTTCCAGGAATTGTGTACAGATCCTTGCGACATGGGGCCGCGCATTATCTTGCGGAAACATGAGGTGATGACGGCAGATGAATGGCACGACAATGGGCCTCAGGATCTCGTCACGGTATCTCTGTGCATTCAAATTGCCATCGATAAAATACAATTGTGTTCGTTGTCCGTAGCTTATGCCTGCCCATACCATAACCCCACCGCCACCATGGGGCACTCTGTTCACAACGTTGACATCAGCAAACCGCTCGCCCACATGAAGCCATACATGCTGTCTGCCATCTTCCCGGTACAGTTGAAACCAGGATTAATCCGTGAGGAGCACACTTCTCCAGTGTGCCAGTGGCCATCGAAGGTGAGCATTTGCCCACTGAAGTCGGTTACGACGCCGAACCGCAGTCAGGTCAAGACCCTGGTGAGGACAACGAGATGAGCTTCCCTTTCTGATATTTGTGCAGAAATTCTTCGGTTGTGCAAACCCGCAGTTTCATCAGCTGTCCATGGAACGGCTGTCTCTCTTTGGCTTAGAGATCTTTTATATACACACACATTTACATTTACACTTACATTTTAGTCATTTAGCAGACGCTCTTATCCAGAGCGACTTACAGTTAGCGCATACATTATTTTATCGAACCCACAACCCTGGCGTTGGAAACGCCATGCTCTACCACACAAATGCACAGTCATGTTTACATAGCATACAAAGCTACTCCCCTTAAGATAAATGATTAACATATTTTAGTGCCACTCTACCCTTATCTTTCAACGTCCAGATGTCACATGTTGTTTACTCCAAAAGACCATGGGCGCTTTTCCATATGGCCTCTTCCTCTTATCCATTAAAGCATGTTTACACATTGTATTGACTATATTCCTTATTTAGACATGCATCTGGATTTATAAAATGTCAATCATGTTTACTATATTTTATCTTTGACATTTCCCAACATTTTCCTTAATGATACATAAAATATTACCATATAATCCCCCCTTTGGGACATTCCAACAATGTCCCAAATAATACAAAAATTAATTTTAGAATGAATGTAAGCATGCGCATTTACTTATTCTTAGCCTTGCCATTTGTGGTTTCATTTTACACGCATATATTTAAACCAATATATCTTCCTCATTACTTGACCCATCCCGATGAGGACCCAGAGCCCAGTCAGGTATTGGATACAAGTTTGGAAGGTTTTCCTCTAAATTAACCTCCAAGTTTTTCTATTAGGCTTTGTAACCATGGCAGGCCCATCCACCCCCAGGAACAACTTCATACAAACATTCAGGATTCCCAAAATGTCCCATATTCATTTACCTACGGTCCTGGAGCTCCCTGAACTGGGTGTATTTCTTTATAAACATTGCTCCCCACTTTTTGTTTAGTTATAGCATTTCCCATATATGTTAGTATCCTATCACATCAACATATGCAACTTGTCTTAACAATAATATCTAGGACATGTTAAGAATGGTGTAAATATCTTTAGCTTACATAACCTTTTTCACCCATATCACAAGTATTATAACAATCAAAATAATCCATATCAATATCTAATCCATTAATTGCAATGTCAACATCACTAAGCATTAATATTAATAAGTTATTCAGATCAATCAGTCCACTTATAATTTATAATCATAATCAAATTAATAACCCAAAACAACTTTGGAATGACAATTCTTAGTTAGTCACCTTTGTTCCATCATTCAAAGTTAAAACTCTCACCTTGGCACATATTGACACTGGCAGAATGTATATTTATATTATAATAATTCTAGCATTAACTTCCTCATAACGAGAATTACAACAGATCAGTATCTCAATGCATTCCTAGTCCAAATTACTATAAATGTAGTAGTGTATAATACCTCCTTAATCAACATACTACCTCAACTAACAGTCCCTTCCTCTACCGGCACTCAATCTTCTGGCGTCTTCATTATGTTCTTCAGATAGCTTCATAGTTCATCTTGGATTACCCATGGCAATGTCCCAATTCCAATGTCACACCTGAACCGCCCCAACTCCACCATCATTCTGTTTTGTCCATTTGCAAACCAGTATACCCAAACTAGGAAGAACGTTGCATTTGCATAGACCTCTCTCCTCCTGCTCACTCCACATGGACTCCTGTCACATTCTTGAGAGAAAAGGCACAAAAGAGAAGGCAATTGATCGCTTTGATTTGATGCTGGATTCAGTTCTCCTGGCAGAGGTGGTGTCGGACAGGAACTTCTTCACCGCCTTTGTTGTTCCTCTTCAGCCGGGTAGAGGGTTTTTGGTTTTTATTGAGGTTTTACACCGCTCTGGACCGAATTATCTCTGCTATGCATTACGACACCATCTGTAGTAACCTCAGGAAAGGACAGATCATAACAGTTTAGTTGAGTTAATTTCCAATCCAAAACATCCCTATTAACATTGTCTACATGACAAATCATTATGTTTCATCACTCATTCTTAATACCCATTTCTATCTAATGCCTGATAGATTTTTCTTTGAGGGGTCCCTGTATTCCAAAGGCTATCTGTTTAAACACCCACTATTTTCACATTCTCCCTTGAATTCTCCCAAACTATATAACCCAATTGTTTTACTTTAACATTCCTATATTTTTGCTCATAATCTATTTGACATTACTCTGGTGTTTCCCTTTTCCTTGTTCCTATTCTAACAATTGCTTACACTTCTCTCCTCATCCTGGTTGATCATAAAATTGTTTATAGTTCTAAATATTACAAAAGTTATGATTGAATCCTAGCAGACAGTCCTAGTAACTGTAAAGATGTTGAACTACTGTTAACTATTTAAAACGGAGATGTGGTGCATATTAGACTATTTTCTTTTATTTAATTTTAATGCAATATATTGTACTCATCTATACCAATCATTGTTTAACGGCTCCTTCAATTCCCTTTCTTCTGTATTTGGTATGGCTCTAACATGTACAGGGTTCAGTGCACTTTCCCAAGGAATAACTACTCCAATAACACTTCCCCCTGGAAATCTAACACTAAATACTACATCAAATTGTTTATCTAAGTCTTGGACTGTTCTCCTTATGTCTATGATTCACCGGTCTCTTTCTTTCATTATCTTAAGGTCACACTACCCCATGTGACTTCCCCATACTCTTTGTGCTGGTTCCTCACACACCAAAAATATTTTAACCCTTGTATTTTAATAGTGATCCCTTCCTGCATTTTAGTTATGGTTCCTGCCTGTGCAAGAATATACATTCTAATCCTGTCTATATCCCTTCTATGTCTTGTTCTTCTGCTCTACTATTATCAGTACCCCATTCCCCTTATTTTCAGGGAACTAGTCAAGTACAGAGAAATCAATGATGAGGATTTCTGGTGCGTCTTGGAGGTCTTGAAAGTCTCGGTGGTCTCTTAGTCATCAGTTCCCTCACTCTGGTACAATGGTTTAGATGATACCCGATCACGCTCCCCTATATCCGTACCGCTGTTGGTGTAACCTGGACGACGATGTATGATCACTTTAGCTGTTAACCTTCTTCCATCACTAGGGTCTCCGGATCAGCCAGAGTCCCTCTCAATCTATCGACATCGGTCTGCGAAGAGTGTCCTTCAATCAGCCTACCCATAGGGAAGCTCAGAGTTACTGCTGCAAAGACACAAACACAGACACACACAAAAGACAACAATGCTACCCAATGGCTGAGGTTGGAACACTCCTATAGTGGGAAACATGGATCTAAGTATCTGTCTCCACCACTTTTACCATCATTAAGGTAGCCAACAACACCTGGTACAGGCCCCTCCACATAGGGTCTTTTCAGCTCTTTCTTCTGTAGTCTTTTGCCATCACATAGTCTCCAGGGCGCAGAGAATGCTCAGACTCTCCTACTTAGTTGGGCAGAGTTATCTTCACCCATGAAAATAAAATCATAAGAGCATTGTTAGGTTAAGTGAGACACAGTATGCTACTCATGTCCTCTCATCCGTCAAGAGAAGCCTTGAGATTATGAAGCACACCTGCTTCCAGCTTGTTGTAGTCCACTTATTTCATAGACAGACCACCTCTACACCATGCCTCCTATCACAAAAACAAAAAAGATTTAACCTAACCCATAACACATTATTACTACTGCTCATATCCTTAATACACCTTGCATATTTCCCCACAAAACCATTATAAAACATTAAAACCTCTGTAAGCCCAACTTCCCCCCTTGGACACATGCATCACATCGTGATTAATGTGTTCAAAAAACAAAACAACAACAATATTGCCTATCAAACCGAAAATAATAACTAACCTTAAAATGACAACCCTTGAGCATATCTTTACTTAACTGTATCCCATAACACTATTCAAGGAATACCTCTCCTTCAGGACTAACTCTCTCACTTCATCCTTGTCCTGTTTGGACTAATTTATATATATATATAGGATTTTTTCCAAATTAGAAACTTCTTCACAATTATCCTTATTATATCTAACGCCCTAATTCAGCATGCCTCTAGAATTTACAGTGCGGGTGATCAGGTCACACTATAAAGCCAGGACAGATTTCAGAGGTCATTGAAATCATTCAATGAATTGTTTCATCCAATAGTATACTACTCATTAATAACCATCAAGACATTTCATAAATGTTGTATCCCAAGTGTACAGTAAGTCCTTAGTACAGCTCTTTTCAAAATAAATCACACATATTTACTTATCCCTCAGTAAATAAAACCCAAATTACATGTTTATGCCCCTTTAAGATATTTCACTTCCATCCCGTCAAAAAACCCAAAATAGAAATAAAAATCCTATACAGAATAACATTTCATACTAAGTTGTTTGTTTGTGGTTATTCGAACACCATATAGTAAAACAATAAACAAACAAAAAATGGCCAGGCCTTATTTATTTTGGTAGCTCCCTATGACAACCTAAAAATAAAACTACTTAATTTTACTAACTAGTTCCACCCTAGCCTACAGACTTTTTTAACATCCCAATGAGATATAAAGAAATCCCCATGTTCCTGGAAGAGAAAGTATACATGTCGTTAACATATAATCAACAATCCAAAGATAGTAATTACACACAAAACATCATACATATATCCCCAGTCCTATCTCATCAACAATCATTCGTATCAATCTCACTCCTCAGAACTACTCCCATCGTTCAACGTACTATAAACAAATTATCGTTATCTGAAGTAATGAACCATCGTCATAACTCACCGCTGTTTAACCAAACTATATAATGTCATAATAAAATGATCAATTATCAAATATCGTTCCTTATTCAACTATCGAGACATGTTCTTCATTAGTAAATCGTCTCCACAAAGCAATACTACCTAATAACATATTCTCATTCTCCTAAATATAAATAATTACTTATATTAAACAATCCCATTCAACATCAAGTCAACCTGTCTCATCACCCAATTAACTTACTTTTTTTTTTTAAACCCTCTACAATATCTATCATACTCTACCGCTAATTTTCCTCATAACGGTACCTCAACAGATTACAAATTATTTTACATTTATAGTAAAAACCAATAAAACATCCAATTCACCGATATGCAATTTTAATTACTATGTTATCCTATCCGACATGGATTGGTAGGACAACATCTTTCCTATAATGTTATCAATGAAACCAGTAATTCACGTCAATAGCATCAATGTAAAAGATTTGCTTTCTGTCCCTTACTGGATTCGAACCAGGGACCCTCTGCACACATCGACAACATTCACCATCGAAGCACCGTTACCCGTCGCTCCACAAAAGCCACGGCCCCTGCAAAGCAACTACTTCCAGTTCATAGAGCAAGTGACGTCACCCAACGAAAACCGCACTAGCTCTCACCGCTAACTAGCTAGCAATTTCCTGCTGATAATATTCAACCTCCTACGACTTCCTACAAAAACGCGATCCTTGTACACATTTTTTACATTTACATTTTAGTCATTTAGCAGACGCTCTTATCCAGAGCGACTTACAGGAGCAATTAGGGTTAAGTGCCTTGCTCAGGGGCACATCGACAGATTTTTCACCTAGTCGGCTCGGGGATTAGAACCAGCGACCTTTCGGTTACTGGCACAACGCTCTTACCCACTAAGCTACCTAACGTAACCCATAATGTCCCTTATAGCGCTCTCACGTTTCAGCAAGCCCCAATGGTTAACACCCGCAGACAAAAATGGAAATTCTTCAATTTTTACTAGCAGGCCTACTAATAAAACACACTTTCAAACAGCGTTCTGTATTTACCTCTATCATAGGGTTTAAAAACTAACTTAACAACATTAACCATCCTAAATTGCCGTAGTAACGTCATGTTTGGTTCAGTTTATCTGTTACCATATAAGACATTCACTTCTCCATGCGTCGTAAACTATATCCTATTTCTCTTGTAATCAACTAAAATCATAGCCACGCAATTAAACCATCACTCCACCATTATCAGAATGAATTAACTATCCTTTCTAAGTAAGCTACAAGTAACACCAAACACTTGCTGTAGTTTACCATCATATATTGAAATCATCCATTTATCACGATCCAATTTATTTATAGACATATTCCACCATTGTCACTCGATTAATCTAGCAAAACCTTATTCAATGACTAAAAATTACTACCACGTACTCTTCTCTCCATACCCATTAACATTTGTATATGTTAGTCATTTAGCTGATGCTCTTATCCCGAGCGACCCACAATTAGTGAGCTCATACATTTTTATACTAGCCCCCCTTGGGAATCGAACACGCAACCCTGGCTTTGCAAGCACCGTGCTCTACCAACTGAGCTACAGAGGACCACAGATGAGCGTATAGTGCCTTTTTCTGATAATGTTATAATTGTAGCCTATTGCATTACTTTAGTTTAAAGTATAAGTTTGTTTATTCAACAAATCTAGAACCCACTATAAATTGGTGCTATTCCTTCAGCATAATAGCCAAAGCTCCTTGCATCCCCTGGTTCACGTAACGAAAATACATTATCATTCTAGAATTCACCAACTATTTGCATACATTACTGGTGTCTAGCAAACTATAGAATAACGTAATAACAATTAGAATTTGTCAAATAAATGTTTTCCATCCAGCTATTCAAACTTGCTTCAAATATCTCTTTCAGCTCGATACAGTCAAGCAAGTACGACTCTCTTTTACCCGAGAACTAGATCATGGCATTAGTAAAGTCTATTCACAACCCAACAATAACTAATAATATATTTATATTCATATTATTAAAAGACCTTACTTTCATTCCAGTCTACCTAAACAATTCAAATTATGGCCATAACTCTATCGCAATTGCCAGTCCGCTATTCAAATGTATGTAACTATCCTTTCTGATTAGACTATAGACACTCCTCCTTCTTTCCCATTGAATAAGTGAGTCCTTCAGTCTGAAAAGACGCAGGCTGCTAAATCGTCCAGTCTTATCCTGACTGTTCCGTCAATCTAAACAACCCACAACCATAGCTGAACTATACTTAGAAAACCTAGACTCTAATCAGCGATGCAGAATCTATGCTTTATTGAAATGACAAGTTAATCTTCCTTTATTCCAATGATAATGGTCAGTAGTTTTAGTATCTGGCACATACCACACTTTATCAGAAAATAGCTTTGAAGGACACAGATCTCACACGCTCAACGTAAACAACTTAACAGTCAACGAGTCAAACCCCACATTCATTGATTCTGAACCAGATCTAACGACCTAACCAAATGAATTATATTTTCCCCTAATATACTAAAATTCCTTGACTATATCACCTCTGCTTCTGAAATAATAGATAGTTTATTATAATGCTTAATTCTACCACATGCCCTATGTACTCTCTCCCATTTCCACGTACGTCTACGTGTTTGGGCAAGTCAACACCTATAATTTTATCCAATCCCTCGTATTAAATTACACTCACATAAAATTCATTCTATTCCAATATATTCATATCTACCAAACCATTCATGTTTCTAATGATTATTTATTGCCACAAATCAGTTAATCACAATCTAGTCTCAGCGGAACGAACAACAAATTACCCAAATCCTTCCCCTCAGTCATAGAATCCTCCCAGAATCGTATAGGCTGGTCTTACAAAATTCTATGACAGGCATTGTTGTACGAAACTCCAAGATATCATTTACAAGAAAAGCTTATTATTCCAACGTGTATATATAATTATCATACACACCTCTATATCTCATCATTCAAACTTCAGAGTGCAACTCATTTACACCATTTATACCACTCTCATTCCATATTTATACAATGTTGTTCTCAAACGCGCTTAATTACTATTTGTATAACCTACAGGAATATTTTATTCGATCAAAGGGCCCAAATTTGGAATGTTAACCCTATCCCAGTTATTATTTTACTGTAGTCAATTTATCATAATACTACATCACCTCTAAAGTTTCCAAATATAATGTCAGAAACATACCCTAAAAGATTGATCAAAATACAATGCATAGACGTCATATGATCACACCGGTACACGTGACCTGTTCCTCCAGCAGGATTTATTCTACCCCTCCTGGTAACGTGAATTTTCTACACTCAGTTGGTCAATGAATATCCACGCACCATTTATTGTTCTCTTTCCAAATGTGAGATTAGGCACGCCCTTTCTCCATCAGACAGAAGCTTCAAACGACCTCAAATATATTTCCTTTCCTTACAGAAAGGCTATTACTTGCAGAATTTCCTATTATTCTCACTCACACAGATGAGCAGCCACTTGTGCCCAAATGAATCAGACAATTTAATGACTCACAGTAGCCCAAGCAAACCACTCATCCACATGATCAGACCTACTCTATTTAACACTTTCTCTATATTTTGAAGCCTTAGTGACTGTTTAACCCGTTCACCTACTCAGGATGACCTAACATTTTTACCTGATCGACCCTGCCTAACTTTGGCATCACTACAACACAGGATAATGCCCCACCTACCCGAGCAGACCTCTAACAATGAATTCCTCATTAGAGCGGTAACCGTAGGTCCCAAATTTAGCTAGCCACCTGCCCGTTCAGCCCTCTGGAGCGCTAATTTTAGCTCTCCAAAGCGGTATCCACATGATTTCTATTTATTTAGCCCCCTAGGTGATACACTTCCTCGACACACCTGGACTTTTACTACGCTTTCCTAAGCGACCTGTAAATTATTCCCTTCTTCTCTGATTCACTTCCTCGACACAGAAAATAAGCAGTATTGCACAGGATTTCGCCTACCTAAGCAGCCTATAAACGATACACTTCCTCGACACGTTTATAGCGGTATTCGTAGGACTTAACATGTTATTGTCTGATCGCTCAACCAGATGGACAACCGCCTGTGCCGAAATGACCCAGACAAAGCGATCAGCTGGATGAATCAAATGAATCAATTCAATTGAACAGACGGTTCAGACGAACAACAGAGTGATATCGACATGTATTCTTAAATTCAAAAGCTCCCAGTCTCTAATTTTTTGGTTCTTACATTTGGAGAGACCTACTTGGTATTTCTGCAGCTGATGCCGTGCCCCAGATCGAACCACACAAACGTTATACTATATAAGTAAGACTTGGCTTACCTATTAAAAGCGGCCGCTTTTGTTTGTATGGTCCGTCCAAGCCGTTTCATAACTGCAGATGTACACTGTCTCTGGCCCCTGTTTTCATCTCCTGGCAAGCTCACCAAATGTCGTAGAAATATTTGACAAAAAAATAATCAACTCAAAAATATCTCTCAAGAGACTGGAGCTTGTGAATCCAGAAACTAGACTTTATTATTGCGTAACAAAGCAGAGCCACTCCATGGAACGGCTGTCTCTCTTTGGCTTAGAGATCTTTTATATACACACAAATGCACAGTCATGTTTACATAGCATACAAAGCTACTCCCCTTAAGATAAATGATTAACATCTTTTAGTGCCACTCTACCCTTATCTTTCAACGTCCAGATGTTGTTTACTCCAAAAGACCATGGGCGCTTTTCCATATGGCCTCTTCCTCTTATCCATTAAAGCATGTTTACACATTGTATTGACTATATTCCTTATTTAGACATGCATCTGGATTTATAAAATGTCAATCATGTTTTTTCCCAACATTTCCCAACATTTTCCTTAATGATACATAAAATATTACCATAGTGTTTACATGTATACTCCTTCTCCACCTTTCACCGCCTGTTATTACTACTTCCTGTCACAATTGCATAGGTCTGAGAAATATGGCAAAGATTCCACCAAGCCTATTAGAAGGCAAGGTGAAGCAAATATCACATTGCTTATACCTATCCAATGCTTTCAGATACATTTGGGATTCAGAAAAACTGACCTGTAGCTAAATCTGACTAAATTCTTCCTGCTTTTCTCTTCTCTCTCTGCCCCTGCTTTGCTTCCTAACCGCCCCCCTTCTCTATCTCTGCTGTCTCTTTCTATCTTTTTCCTCACCCCACAACTCCCTCTGTCTCCCTCCTCCTGTAACCTCTGCCCTCTGACCCTGTCACCCTGGGCAACGGCAGTCCAATCGCCTGTGCCTTACCGTGGAGCCATCCACCATCTTTGTGCTCTCTCAGTCCGACAGCAGATTGAGTTTCTGATTGGCCGAGAGGCTGCTGCGGAGGAGGAGGTGACTTTTTTAAACACTTTCGTCAATATCACGTCAGTGTTCCACCGTTATTGAGTTACATCACAGTTTCAACGTTAACTCCCAACTTTCCAACATCAATCCCAATCACAATAGTGTTCCCATCCAGGGCTCCCATTTCCATGTCAAACAATTGTACTAAATTGCCAGGCAATACTGACATTCATGCTGCTAAATATGCTACAGCTGATAACAAGCTCTACTCACTGATTTCATAACCTTATTAACCTATCACTAGCCTTCTGTTAGCATCTCGCTAGCCTTACAATCTTACCTAGTACCATATTCAGCATGTCATTCTCATCATGTTCCCCTATGGATGCTATTCAAATGTAGCACTGTATGTATTGTATATTCATGTTTAAAATGTACGTCAATGTGTTCAAATCCATCCAAATGCTAACTTGCTAGCATGTGTGGCATATGTATGTGACGTTTTCTACGCTAGAGTAATCCTCTGTGACAACAGACAGATTATTGCTAGCAGTATGCTGGGATGTTGAAGGGCTATCATTATATGTTAGTTACAGTGCAATGGTTCACCACATGTCTTCTATTCGGAACAACCTCCTGGTTCCTCCTTCCTGACCCCTCCTCACCCTTACTGTTTGCCCACAGAGGGTGAGGGCTGATGGGGTGTGTGAGGGGAGTGTGTCCCCGGCTACGGGCTTGGACCCCAGTCCTGTTGGTGGCGGTGGAGGCAGTGAGAGCGACATGCTTTGCCCTGCTAGGACCTGTGAGGGGGACAGAGGAGGTGGAGGGGTACGAGCTGCCAGGACTTATGACTCCATGATGTCACACAACTCTAACTACCTTCTCAGCCAGCCCCTAGACCACGTACCCTAAGATGGCTAGGGTTGCCACGGTAACTAAATGCCATGGGTGGGGGGGGGACATCTTGGTGGGTGATTGTTAACGCTTTGTTATTGGGCATGTACCTTCCTGAACTCTGGGACCTTTTGGAGGGTATTGGGGACATTTCATTTCCTGCTAGAGGCTCTTCACTGCTAGCTGGTTTACTGTGCTGAGAGGCTTGCCCATTTGGGACAAATCACAACTATGGAATGCAACGCATGGGGCCGTCTGGGTGGTTTACGTGTGATGATTCTCTTCGAGTGCTTTGGGGTTGTTTGCCTGGAGGATCAGGGTGACTTGCTTGGGGTGGTACTGTATTGTAAACTCACTTTGGATACAGGGGCATTTTCTGGCTTTCCTTCTGTCCTGCTGAGAGGAGAGCTGCTCTTAGGTAGATGCGCTCTATGTATTGTTATTGGTTCACTCACATGCTGTCTGTTGCAACACAGGTTTCAGAGGCAATGCCACACATACATTTTGTGCAAATAAATACATTTGGTATCTCAAACATGGAGATAAAGTTAAATACGTAGGAAAACATTGGCATGGATTATTTTTGAATACATTTGATTGAATAAAATCCCCAGGCTACATCAATGTACTTTTGCAAACGCTAAATGACCTCTGGTGTTGGAAAATGGTACAGCATGTATGTGAATCTTTCATTTTTATTGCATGCTGATCACCTGAATGTGAATTGAACATGAAACAGACCAGGGTATTTTCAGTAGGTCTTACCACTTCCTCTCTTTTCCTCTGTCTATCCCCTCCTACCCTCTCTCCAGGACATTGACAAGCTGTTGCAGAGCAGTGTAGCAGAGTTGATCTCCGTGTCCTCTCGCCCTTCTGGCCCCTCCTTCAAACAGAAGAGCACTGACTCCTCCCACCTTCACCTCAGAGTTCCGGAGCCCCTAACACTCCGCAGGTCTGAGTTCTTCTCCCACAAACTGCTATTGACCCACTGGTGGGGCAGACCTCTGCACCCTCAGCCCCTACATGCTCCGCCTCTCAGGGGCTGGCTTTGTCTACTACGCACCGGGGCCAGAGACCTCTGTGTGACACACACAGACACACACACAGGTTGATGTGTGAGCACACACAACGATGTGCACACACACAGAGACCAATATGTGACCTAAACCTACAAATACCATGGACGTCGAAGGACGTGTTCCACTCATAAACAATGCATACACACAAACGCTCACTAATTCTCACATACTCCTCAAAAACATGAAACATTCACCATGTGCATTGTCAGGCATTCAGTAGCGGATACTTTAAAGGCTTCCACATGCTTCAGTTCAGCTGGCGCCTAGCCGAGAACCGAACGAGTGTGCTTGCATGCTCACTTAAAAGCGGCAATAGTACTGCCATTTTGAGACGCAGTAGCCAGCATACACTTCCTCAAAATAGTCAGAATTAATCCAAGAACTTGTGAAATCTGTTAGTAATTTTGATGTTTTTGCCGATGAGATCTTAGTTGCGCAATTTTGTGCATGAAAATGAATCGTCTCGTTGAATGACAACAAAGACTTTATTGAAGAATCCATACTGTTGACCAATCACCGACTTCGGCTACCGACTTCGGCTACCGACTTCGGCTTGCCTCGAGAAAAAATGTGTGCCCGAACAGCTGAAAAAACTCTTACCGAAGTCCAAAACGAACAGAAACGTCAGAAATGCACGAAATCTTACAAACTGTTTTGGCTAGAAAGCATGCAGATGCCTTTGTGACCTCCAAGCTGCCTCCCATTGGTCCTGTCATAGTTCTATTTCAGTCTGGTCCTGATCCCAATCTAGTCCCAGTCCACACCACTACTCTACTACTGTACTCTACTACTCTATTCTACTCTAATACTCTACTCATGTACTTTATTCTACTCTAATACTTTATTCTACTCTACTATATACTCTACTACTCTACTCTTCATGTGAAAATACTTGAATCCAACGCTGACACTAGTAGTGTTAAAGGAAAACTCTCACTGAACACAAGGAGAAGTTCTGTATTTGAATGTCCGTCTCTTCTACACTATGGAATCATACTGTGTCACAATATCAAATGGACCGGCCTTTTCGGTTTCTATTTTATTTACTGTATTTCTCTTGTTTTTAACTTTCTTTACTCTGTCTCTCCATTCTGCTCCTTTTGTTGAAATAACTGGTGTTGCCTTGCAAAATGTTCTGGGGAGAAATACCTATTTTATTCTGTGTGTGTGTGTCAGGGTTTCCGTTAGCCAGCAATTGCCAGCTTTTAAAATAAAAAAGTCCATAAAAAATTAAAAGTCCATAGATAAATAGAAAATAAAAGTCCATAAATAAATAGAAAATAAAATTCCATACATAAAGCTGTTCCAGGCCAAAATGAGCAGGATAAAAAATATCCCATTGCAAAATGTGTTTTATTCATTGACGTTAATACCAGTAGATGGAAATACATTTGACCATCATGCTTATCGGTCTATAGGTTAGTTTGCACATTTTAGTGGAATTAAATTGGCCTGTGTGTCTTTTCGTTAGTCATCATGTATCTTATTTATCCAACACAATTATCACAAGCGCCCAGCATACAGAGCCTATTTTGAGGGGGATTTCTCCTGCTGCTCCTCAGCTGGTTGCTGCTGGAGGAAAACATGTGCTTTTATAAACCCATTTATTGCGCAACAATTCTAAATGCAATCACATGTAAAACAAAACAAAAAAGCTACTATTTTTCTTTCTCAACTGGTAATTGAAGCCTGCCTCCCATTCACCATTCAAGTGCAGGCAACAGACTATCAGCGCATCACCCACCACTTTACAATATGAGCTGGAGGCAGTATGCATGTTGAAAACATACTTAATTGTTTGAAACCTTAACGTTTTATTTCATATTCAGAGGCATGTCTTACCTTGCTTCAAAGTAGCCTATAGGCAAAATCCAATCATGGTAACATGGAGGAAATTATTTTATAAAGACTTCATAGGCAGCGCATGAGCTTCAATTTTGGGGAAGCTTACAATTTATCCTACAATTTCTACAGTTCTGTGTGCCAGTTATGATTTTCATATAAGCATTTTCGTGGAACAGTTTCATTTCAATAACGTTTTCATTTCTCAAAATCATTGTCACGTGGTTAATCATAAAAATCTAAAAGTTAAATTGTCAACTAATGCGAGATCACCAGCCTCTGCCATATGGACACATTGATACACCTTGATCCATTGGCGGCTAAAGAAATGAGCACATGGAACTCCTAGCCTATAGGCCAATGCAGCAGTAGGTCTATAACTTCCATTGCTCTTTCACACCGAGGATTCGTGACTATCGAGGGGGAGATTGTTGGAAATATTTTTCAAATAGCTTACTGTGAGGAACTATAGTTTTAATATTCAATGCGCAATGGATGTTAAACACTTTCCTACTTTTCCGTACAGCAGGCCAGGTACTTATATGCGTGCTCAGGCGCGCACTCCCTCAACATTATCAGGACAGAGAAACCAGATACATGCTCATTGCTCACATGGAGTACTCCAAATAAAAGGCAATGAAAAAATTGACAAATCTCGTAAATGATGGTTATGAAATAAACCAAAACTTGTTTCTCACAAGAATAGCAGGTTGTGAACTCTGCAAACAACGTTTCCACTCAGACAATGAGAACGGTAAGTAAATGTAATTAATTAATACAATCATTAACAGAAATTAATGTAAACAAATGATTGGGATTAACGGTACATTTACTACTGGTGACATATGTAATGGGGAATTGAACAATTCACACAATGAAACAATGAATGTGCAAGAGTTGGCGGGTGACAGCAGAGCGATTCTGGAGTGAGACGCGCCTATATCTTCGCCCCTTGTCTCAACATTTTAAATTATACTCGAGACACATTATCTTCACACATTTTAGATGCTTTTCACTGACAGCTACAACTCAATAATCAGCTAGGCCTATTTACAAGCGCGCTGCCCAAATTGCGGCCTTCCCAAATAGGCATAGCCTAGGCCTATGAGCTTGTGATTTTGAAATAATCCACAGCAATTTTTTAAAAGAAGCTAATGTTTCCGGCATCACATTTTCCTAACAGAAACCATGGGGGATACCTCTGCCTTAATATAACAATAACAGCAGGCTAGGAGCCAAAGGAGAATAATGGAATTGTATAACTCTCACTATAGTGGTGTATCTATCTATTCTAAATCAAATAACATTTTATTTATAAAGCCCTTTTTACATCAGCAGACGACACAAAGTGCTTATACAGAAACCCAGCCTAAAACCCCAAACAGCAAGCAGTGCAGATGTAGAAGCACAGTGGCCAGGAAAACCTCCCAAGAAAGGCAAGAACCTAGGAAGAAGCCTAGAGAGGAACCAGGCTCTAAGGGGTGGCCAGTGGAGATTATAAAAGAGAGAGGGTCGAAAACAGCAGGTCCGGGACAATGTAGCACATCCGGTGAACAGGTCAGGGTTCCATAAAGCCTTACACAGTAGATTTAAATCCCATTCCTAATCTTCCCTTTGCCCCCAGTCCGCAGTGCACCTTGCGAAATTATTCACCCCCCTTGGCATTTTTCCTATTTTGTTGCCTTAAAACAAGTAATTAAAATAGATTTTTGGGGGGTTTGTATAATTTCATTTACACAACATGCCTACCACTTTGAAAATGCAAAATATGTATTTTTTGTGAAACAAACAGAACTTGAGCGTGCATAACTATTCCCCCCCCCCCTGTAATTGCTGCAAGTCTCTTGGGGTATGTCTCTATAAGCTTGGCACATCTAGCCACTGGGATTTTTGCCCATTCTTCAAGCCAAAACTGCTCCAGCTCCTTCAAGTCGGATGGGTTCCGCTGGTGTACAGCAATCTTTAAGTCATACCAAAGATTCTCAATTGGATTGAGGTCTGGGCTTTGACTAGGCCATTCCAAGACATTTCAATGTTTCCCCTTAAACCACTCGAGTGTTGCTTTAGCAGTATGCTTAGGGTCATTGTCCTGCTGGAAGGTGAACCTCTGTCCCAGTCTCAAATCTCTGGAAGACTGAAACAGGTTTCCCTCAAGAATTTCCCTGTATTTAGCACCATCCATCATTCCTTCAATTCTGACCAGTTTCCCAGTCCCTGCCGATGAAAAACATCCCCACAGCATGATGCTGCCACCACCATGCTTCACTGTGGGGATGGTGTTCTTTTAATGGTGCTTCGTGGGATGATCAAAGTTTCTGATATTTTTTTATAACCCAACCCTGATCTGTACTTCTCCACAACTTTGTCCCTGACCTGTTTGGAGAGCTCCTTGGTCTTCATGTTGCAGCTTGCTTGGTGGTGCCCTTTGCTTAGTGGTGTTGCAGACTCTGGGGCCTTTCAGAACAGGTGTATATGTCCATTACATGAAATCCAAATAAAAAATCTATTTAAATTACAGGTTGTAATGCAACAAAATAGGAAAAACGCCAAGGGGGATGAATACTTTTGCTAGGCACTGTAGGTCTGAAAGCATTGAAGAGGTGTATGTAGTATGGTGAAGATTCCACCAAGCCTTTCAAGGGACAAGATGGAGCTACTAGCATAGATGTACACAAGGGCCTAGGGGATGGGAGGTTAGTGGTCAATTTGGGATTGGGCAAGAGGGGATAGAAGAGGATCAGAAGAGCGGTGTAGAATACAAGCCACCCTGCCTTAATCCACAATCTCTCATCTCCATTGGTGTAGATGTTATGTGTACCGCCAACAGGAGCTGTTCAACTTGTTTAGTGGCTGGTGAGTGTGGGAACTGGCCTGACCTGTGAGTGTGTGTGTGTGTGTGTGTGTGTGTGTGTGTGTGTGTGTGTGATAGAGCATCTTCCATCTCTCCATGTTCCCTCACTCTTATTCAGTCAGTGTTATTTTCTTTCTCTTCATCACACATACACAACCTCTCTCCTACCCATCATCTATCATAACCCTACACCACTATCCCCCATAGAGCCCCACAGTGGAGGTGTCATCATAATACCCATAAAACCTAGCGGTCAAACAGGGAAATGGTTCCAATCGTTTTTCCACCATTTATTTTTCCCATAAGGAATTTTAGAAACACTTAAAATAAGGGATGTGTTTCATGTAGGCTTACCCTGGCGTGATGTTTTGATAACCATGTAAATCTCTCTCGGACAAGGTGACTTGTATCAATATATTTGGCCCCATTTACTTTGATTCGAAAATGCTAATTAGCATCAAAGTAGACATCATGTAAGACTACAAATCCCTACAAGCTCTTGCGCATCATCTCTAGCTGACACATTTGCTAATAGGTATTGTCAATTTAAAATGTGCACAAGACAGTTCACAGACTTGTCAATTTAAATAAATGTTGCCAATGTATTAATTACTAAATTTAGTTAACATTAGATAGTTAATATAGAGATTCTTAACTTTACCTTGATTCGGCAGTCTCGTCCAGATCATGGCATTTGTAGTTCTTTATGATAGCCACATTAGCAGCTAATTAGCGTTTCATTTTGGGGGGTAAATACAGGCGAATATATTGATACAAGTCACCTTGTCCTAGAGAGATTTACACGGTTATCAAAACATCACGCCAGGGTAAGCCTACACGAAACACAGCGCTTATTTTAAGTGTTTCTAACATCCCCTATGGGAAAAATGAATGGTGTAAAAATCATACTGTGGTACTCTATAAATGATCTTTCTACTCACGGCACTATGTGGCCATACACTGTAACAGCACTGTGTTTGGGTCAGACAGAAAGCTATGGTAGCTATGCACTGTACACAGGCTGATAGGATTATTTCATGGATGTTTCAATGACTGATTAGTCAGTGTTGCTTGCATTATGCTTATGTTATCTAAAGATTGTATTCTCTGTTATGCAAAGGTTCTTGTCTGTATTCCTAGTATGGTATGTCTTTATTGTGCCGGGTTATGACTATTTATATATGTTCGATTATCAAATTAGGTATTTTATATGGTATATAATGAATGTCTATGGAGCAGTGAGGGGAACGGCACCTCTGTACCTTCAGGCTCTGATCAGTCCCTACACCCAAACGAGGGCATTGCGCTCATCCACCTCTGGCCTGCTGGCTCCCCTTCCTCTGCGGAAGCATAGTTCCCGCTCAGCCCAGTCAAAACTGTTCGCTGCTCTGGCACCCCAATGGTGGAACAAGCTCCCTCACGACGCCAGGACAGCGGAGTCACTCACCACCTTCCGGAGACATTTGAAACCCCACCTCTTTAAGGAATACCTGGGATAGGATAAAGTATTCCTTCTAACCCCCCCAATTGTAAAGTGGTTATCCCACTGGCTATAGGGTGAACGCACCAATTTGTGAGTCGCTCTGGCTAAGAGCGTCTGCTAAATGACGTTAATGTGCCCTTGAGCAAGGCACTTAACCCTAATTGCTCCTGTAAGTCGCTCTGGATAAGAGCGTCTGCTAAATGACTAAAATGTAAATGTAAATGTAATGTAGGTTGTTTATCATGTATGGGTGTAAATTCAACAAATGGAGGTAGCTGTATTAAGGGAGTATGGTTTGGGAGATTTTTTTTGAGAGAGACTTGAATCAAACGGCTGTGTCACAATCAAATCCATCTTTCTAGAATGTCATATAAATGATTGGTTCGCCACATCCTCTAAATTTGTCCAAAGTGCATCTGTGGTGTTAGTGAGAGACTAAAAGTCATTGGATCGTAAGCATCTTTGTATGTTTATATGTCTGCTGAGTGCTGATACACACGCACAACAAATATCTATAGGCCAGTATCTCTTCTGTGTCAATATCTATATGCCTGTATATCTTCTGTGTCTAAACTCAGAAGGTCAGAGTTCAGGTTTTTTGTTTGTTGTGTTATGACTAGATGCCTTCGGTTGAGCTTATTGAAATGGATTGCAAAGGTGTTATCATCAATGTCAAATAGCCACTGTAAAGAGGACTTGGTCATGTTCTTTTGGAAGTCATGCATTGTCTGATGTTCTTATCATTACTAGAGGCTGGCCTAAATACAATGCCGCTGGAACACTCAGGCTGGTGGTTATGGGGAGAGTATTCACTGTTCGTGTTACTGTGTCAACACATTGGATGAGAGGTCAAATCATCACGTTGTCACACATTATTATTATTATTATTATCTTATCCATGTTATTGAAAATATATATTAATCAAAATATATTCTATTGATACTTTTGTATCCAGGGGAGAAGATTCTATTTATTTAGATATTGCTTTTTGTTTTGTGATGAAGTAGACCACAGAATAAACCCACTGAAGACTAGAAGTCAGTTACACACCAGATGACTTCATTCCCTCAATAAGGTATATTACTTTAGGTGCACTGAGTTTTATAAGTAGGCTAGATTATATTTCTACAAGTCACCATCACTCATCTCCATATGTATTCAACTTTTGTTTTAAATATCATAGTGAGTGAAAAAGTAGGACCAAATAACTTGATTGGTCAATGAAGATTTTGGATTTCTGTCTCTCTCTCATTGGTTAACCTCACCAGCCTTGTGACTGTTGCTGACCAGAATGTCCACTGCTTTTATAAACATTATTATCAGCACAACTTTAGGTGCTTTCACCATACTGCTCCTGAACTTGTGATACTCTCACAAATGAAATGTAAACTACTGTACTGTGCCCTCAAAGGCAAACGGTATTCTGCGTAACATACAAACCTACATTGTTTGTATCCATGAGCAGTTTTCAAGGTCGTTTTTCTACAAAGATTTTTAAATAAGTTTTTCTGTTGACATTTTGCGAATGAGGGCAAAGCTCTGTACTGTCATTCTGCTTGTAATAAATACATTATTAAACACACCGGTTTGTCAGACTCCATCCTGTCTTCCTATATGACACAGTATCTGCATTCTTATTGGAGGATATAGGTGGCCTGACTAAGTTGAGCGGGCCCAGTGTTCTGGCCCAGTGTGCCACAGTAATGTGTTGTAATAGCACATAGTGGCAACATGGTGGTGATGGAGGACAGCTAATCTCAGAGCCCACATAGAAAACAACCACAGGGAATGAATGATAACAGCAAGTGATAACCATCATGCTGTTAATGAGGATGAGGTAAACCTTTCTTTTATGTTGTTGTTCTCTCTTTACCTTTTCTCCCCCCCTCACTCTCTCCATCTTTATTGCAGTGATTTCCTTTCTCAGAGCTGCAGTGAGACTTTAAATCAAACTGACATCTCTCCTTGTGACTGCAGCCAAGCATCAGTCATGTGTGTGAGTCTGCAAAAATCTGACTTGCCTGCAATCCCCCTCCTCTCCCCTCCTCCTGTCTAGGTTTGCATGTGTGTGTGCATGTTGAGGGTGGAGGGTGCATGTGTACGTGTGCAGTGCATCTGTGAGCCAGCCCCCTCTTTTCCTCCTCTCCCTCTCCAGTGCCAGCATCCTCCACTCTGCATCTCTCTGTCACTGCAGCTGGGGACGTCTGCATCCATCGCAGCTTCAGCATCCTCCCATCCCCTCTCTGCAGCCAGCATCCTATCTCTTCTCTAAAGCATCCCTCTCTTCTCTCTCCTTTCTGCAGCACCCCTCTCTCCACTCACTCCCTCCACACGATCTGTAGTGCGAGCCAGCCAGCCAGGCAAGCCTCATGTTTCTTTCTCCCCCCATAACATCCTTACCCTGGGCTAGTGACTCTGCAGTCTCCCCCCTCTTGCCTCCTCTCCCCTGAGATAAGCAGCTACACCAGTCCCTTTCTCCCTCCTCCACAGCATCGGCTGTCTGAAGCACCAGGCAGACAGACAGACAGGCAAGCAGGCTCCATCCCTCCCCAGCCACGGCGTCCCTTTTCTGGGTAGCAGGGCTCCCGTTCCCCCTCCTGAGGATGATCCTGTGGATGAAGACGGAGGAGATGGCCCTAGGAACGATGCTGGAGAGACTCCGACTGGTCGCCCAAAATATAGGTGTGTATCAACAGCATCGCTATCTATAGGAATGACTATCTGAATAACATACAGTAGGTACTGTTGTAAGAAATGGTTTTCTGAAACATGTACGCATGTACAGCAAGAGCATGACTAGCTAAAACGTAGGTAACGAGCATGCTTTTCTTAAACGTCCGAGAAGATGGGTAGCCTTACCTAACAACAGTATGGCTATTAAAACATTGCTATATGTGGCATAGTTGTACATATATATAGGTTTGTATGTCATCCTTGTCAATGACACACCATCACTGTGGTATGGGAGGACACTTAGCTATGTTCTGTGAAGCTGTGTTTTGGAGCTAAAATGTAATGTGTGTGTGTGCAGTGTGATATTGACCTAAGTCATCGGAACCTCTGCAGGGGGATGTAATGACTCTGGAATTGGCTTGATTTTTCCTGCCTGTTGTTGTCAGGGGTGACGTCATGTCTTTACATTTATTTGTTTTAGAATGTCAGTACCCCTGCAGCTTTGGAATACTTTGGTTGACCAGTTTATATCAAATGATAGATACTTTCATAAGATAGATACATAGAAGATTTTCTCTACATAACTACCATACCTGTTGTATTACATGGTTATTACTGTATTACACTAACCATGTCATAGGACTCAAACATGGATGTAAACAGATGATTGTATTCTGTTACCTCATTGCCCTATTTCTTTCACCACTGTCCTGAAGTTACCTGTATTTATTTAATAACAGTAAATGTATAGGTCTGTAATAGGAGACAAGGTGACCCAGAACGTGTTACTTCACGTCTGTATCGCTCAGTATCTTACCTAACTTAGAGGTATACATAACATCCCCTCTGACACTGGCATTCCTTCCTACCGTAGTCATGTTTTTACTATATGTCGTGTATGTGTAAAAGGGTTTTGGTCATAATGTATATCCATCATACATTTCTATGGTCTTTTGATGCAGGTTTACACACAGATTGCAAACATGAACTGTTGCTGTGAGTGTTCTAAGCCTGGTTGTCATGGAGTTTTGTGAGTTAAAAAGATGGTGGGCTAAATCAGTTGTGCATTTTTTGTGTATTATGAACACCATGTACTTATATAGATATAATATCAGATATGATTTAATATCTTTATTAGAAATGATCCTCCCTAGCCACAGGATGACCTGTACTTATTAGACGGCCAATAATCCTCTCAATCCATCTCATCCTATTAATGTGATTCCTGCTGGACTGGCCTTCTCTATGGCCATCTATTGAGTTACACATCTATGGCTTGATCCTGTTAGCTAGCTCTGAGTACAGACACTAGAAACACACACACATGTAGGAGCACACACGCGCACACACACGCAAACAAAGGCATCCTCAAACACACACACACAAACACACAGGCTCAATATCAGCTTTAGGCCCAGGGGGACTGCTCTCCAGTGTTGATATTGGCCAAATGGACGTCGGTCAGACGGACTTAGAGAGATGATATATCCTCCTGCTGTAACTGTCAATACAGAGAGAACTGTTACCATGGCAACACCAGTGTCAATGGTTTGGCTGTCAGCTCGTTAGAATCGTACAAGCTTTTGAGATATTATTCAGAGGGGCTGTAGTTCGTGTGTAGTAGGGATGGGCATGAGTAATCAAGTACTACTGTAGTACTCGAACGGACAACAAAGCTCTATCTTTAACCAGAGATTTAAAAAAATTCAAATAGGCCTACTGTAAAGGCTTCTTAACAGGCTTCTACCCCCAAGCCATACGATTCCTGAACAGCTAATCATGGCTACCCGGACTATTTGCATTGCCACCCCAACCCCCTCTTTTACGCTGCTGCTACTCTGTTTATTATGTATGCATAGTCACTTTAACTCTACCCACAGATACAGTTGAAGTCGGAAGTTTACATACACTTAGGTTGAAGTCATTAACTTGTTTTTCAACCACTCCACAAATTTCTTGTTAACAAACTATCGTTTTGCCAAGTCGGTTAGGACATCTACTTTGTGCATGACACAAGTCATTTTTCCAACAATTGTTTACAGACAGATTATTTCACTTATAATTCACTGTATCACAATTCCAGTGGGTTAGAAGTTTACATACACTAAATTGACTGTGCCTTTTAAACAGCTTTGAATATTCCAGAAAATGATGTCATGGCTTTAGAAGCTTCTGATAGGCTAATTGACATAATTTGAGTCAATTGGAGGTGTACCTGTGGATGTATTTCAAGGCCTACCTTCAAACTCAGTGCCTCTTTGCTTGACATCATGGGAAAATCAAAAGAAATCAGCCAAGATCTCAGAAAAAAAATTGTAGACCTCCACAAGTCTGGTTCATCCTTGGGAGCAATTTCCGAACGCCTGAAGGTACCACGTTCATCTTTACAAACAATAGTACGAAAGTATAAACACCATGGGACTAAGCAGCCATCATACCGCTCAGGAAGGAGACAGGTTCTGTCTCCTAGAGATGAACGTACTTTGGTGCGAAAAGTGCAAATCAATCCCAGAACAACAGCAAAGGATCTTGTGAAGATGCTGGAGGAAACGGGTACAAAAGTATCTATATCCACAGTAAAATGAGTCCTATATCGACATCTGCCTCTAACCCTAGGAAGCTCTTTCCCACGTTCTCCTCCCTGCTGAATCCCCCCCCTCCTCCCTCTCTGTGGATGACTTCGTCAACCATTTTGAAAAGAAGGTTGATGACATCCGATCCTCGTTTGTTAAGTCAAATGACACTGCTGGTCCTGCTGACACTGCCCTACCCTATGCTTTGACTTCTTTCTCCCCTCTCTCTCCAGACAAAATCTTGCGACTTGTGACGGCCTGCCGCCCAACAACCTGCCCGCTTGACCCTATGCCCTCCTCTCTTCTCCAGACCATCTCCAGTGACCTTCTCCCTTACCTCACCTCGCTCATCAACCCATCCTTGACCGCTGGCTATGTCCCTTCCGTCTTCAAGAGAGCGAGAGTTGCACCCCTTCTCAAAAAACCAACACTCGATCCCTCTGATGTCAACAACTACAGACCAGTATCCCTTCTTTCTTTTCTCTCCAAAACTCTTGAGCGTGCCGTCTTTAGCCAACTCTCTTGCTATCTCTCTCAGAATGACCTTCTTGATCCAAACCAGTCAGGTTTCAAGACTGGTCATTCAACTGAGACTGCTCTTTTCTGTGTCACGGAGGCTCTCCGCACTGCTAAAGCTAACTCTCTCTCCTCTGCTCTTGTCCTTCTAGACCTGTCTGCTGCCTTTGATACTGTGAACCATCAGATCCTCCTCTCCACCCTCTCCGAGCTGGGCATCTCCGGCGCGGCTCACTCTTGGATTGCGTCCTACCTGACCGGTCGCTCCTACCAAGTGGCGTGGCGAGAATCTGTCTCCGCACCACGTGCTCTCACCACTGGTGTCCCCCAGGGCTCAGTTCTAGGCCCTCTCCTATTCTCGCTATACACCAAGTCATTTGGCTCTGTCATATCCTCACATGGCCTCTCCTATCATTGCTACGCTGACGATACACAACTAATCTTCTCCTTTCCCCCTTCTGATAACCAGCTGGCGAATCGCATCTCTGCATGTCTGGCAGACATATCAGTATGGATGACGGATCACCACCTCAAGCTGAACCTCGGCAAGACGGAGCTGCTCTTCCTCCCGGGGAAGGACTGCTTGTTCCATGATGTCGCCATCACGGTTGACAACTCCGTTGTGTCCTCCTCCCAGAGTGTGAAGAGCCTTGGCATGACCCTGGACAACACCCTGTCGTTCTCCGCTAACATCAAGGCGGTGACCTGATCCTGTAGGTTCATGCTCTACAACATTCGGAGAGTACGACCCTGCCTTACACAGGAAGCGGCACAGGTCCTAATCCAGGCACTTGTCATCTCCCGTCTGGATTACTGCAACTCGCTGTTGGCTGGGCTCCCTGCCTGTGCCATTAAACCCCTACAACTCATCCAGAATGCCGCAGCCCGTCTGGTGTTCAACCTTCCCAAGTTCTCTCACGTCACCCCGCTCCTCCGCACACTCCACTGGCTTCCAGTTGAAGCTTGCATCTGCTACAAGACCATGGTGCGTGCCTACGGAGCTGTGAGGGGAACGGCACCTCCGTACCTTCAGGCTCTGATCAGTCCCTACACCCAAATGAGGGCATTGCATTCATCCACCTCTGGCCTGCTGGCCCCCATACCTCTGCGGAAGCACAGTTCCCGCTCAGCCCAGTCAAAACTGTTCGCTGCTCTGGCACCCCAATGGTGGAACAAGCTCCCTCATGACGCCAGGACAGCGGAGTCACTCACCACCTTCCGGAGACACTTGAAACCCCAACTCTTTAAGGAATACCTGGGATAGGATAAAATAATCCTTCAAATTATGGTGGAAAATAAGTATTTGGTCGATAACAAAAGTTTCTCAATACTTTGTTATATACCCTTTGTTGGCAATGACACAGGTCAAACGTTTTCTGTTTCACACACTGTTGCTGGTATTTTGGCCCATTCCTCCATGCAGATCTCCTCTAGAGCAGTGATGTTTTGGGGCTGTCGCTGGGCAACACAGACTTTCAACTCCCTCCAAAGATTTTCTATGGGGTTGAGATCTGGAGACTGGCTAGGCCACTCCAGGACCTTGAAATGCTTCTTACGAAGCCACTCCTTCGTTGCCCGGGCGGTGTGTTTGGGATCATTGTCATGCTGAAAGACCCAGCCACGTTTCATCTTCAATGCCCTTGCTGATGGAAGGAGGTTTTCACTCAAAATCTCACGATACATGGCCCCATTCATTCTTTCCTTTACACGGATCAGTCGTCCTGGTCCCTTTGCAGAACAACAGCCCCAAAGCATGATGCTTCACAGTAGGTATGGTGTTCTTTGGATGCAACTCAGCATTCTTTGTCCTCCAAACACGACGAGTTGAGTTTTTACCAAAAAGTTATATTTTGGTTTCATCTGACCATATGACATTCTCCCAATCCTCTTCTGGATCATCCATGCACTCTAGCAAACTTCAGACGGGCCTGGACATGTACTGGCTTAAGCAGGGGGACACGTCTGGCACTGCAGGATTTGAGTCCCTGGCGGCGTAGTGTGTTACTGATGGTAGGCTTTGTTACTTTGGTCCCAGCTCTCTGCAGGTCATTCACTAGGTCCCCCCGTGTGGTTCTGGGATTTTTGCTCACCGTTCTTGTGATCATTTTGACCCCACGGGGTGAGATCTTGCGTGGAGCCCCAGATTGAGGGAGATTATCAGTGGTCTTGTATGTCTTCCATTTCCTAATAATTGCTCCCACAGTTGATTTCCTCAAACCAAGCTGCTTACCTATTGCAGATTCAGTCTTCCCAGCCTGGTGCAGGTCTACAATTTTGTTTCTGGTGTCCTTTGACAGCTCTTTGGTCTTGGCCATAGTGGAGTTTGGAGTGTAACTGTTTGAGGTTGTGGACAGGTGTCTTTTATACTGATAACAAGTTCAAACAGGTGCCATTAATACAGGTAACGAGTGGAGGACAGAGGAGCCTCTTAAAGAAGAAGTTACAGGTCTGTGAGAGCCAGAAATCTTGCTTGTTTGTAGGTGACCAAATACTTATTTTCCACCATAATAATTTGCAAATAAATTCATAAAAAATCCTACAATGTGATTTTCTGGAAATTTTTTTCTTCTCATTTTGTCTGTCATAGTTGACGTGTACCTATGATGAAAATTACAGGCCTCTCATCTTTTTAAGTGGGAGAACTTGCACAATTGGTGGCTGACTAAATACTTTTTTCCCCCACTGTATATTGAAGCAACATCTCAAGACATCAGTCAGGAAGTTCAAGCTTGGTCGCAAATGGGTCTTCCAAATGGACATTGACCCCAAGCATACTTCCGAAGTTGTGGCAAAATGGCTTAAGGACAACAAAGTCAAGGCATTGGAGTGGCTATTACAAAGCCCTGACCTCAATCCTATAGAACATTTGTGTTCAGAACTGAAAAAGCTTGTGCGAGCAAGGATGCCTACAAACCTGACTCAGTTACACCAGCTCTGTCAGGAAGAATGGGCCAAAATTCACCCAACTTATTGTGGGAAGCTTGTGGAAGGCTACCCGAAACGTTTGACCCAAGTTAAACAATTTAAAGGCAATGCTACCAAATACTAATTGAGTGTATGTAAACTTCTGACCCACTGGGAATGTGATGAAAGAAATAAAAGCTTAAATAAATCCTTCTCTCTGCTATTATTCTGACATTTCACATTCTTAAAATAAAGGGGTGATCCTAACTGACCTAAAACAGGGAATCTTTACTAGGATTAAATGTCAGGAATTGTGAAAAACTGAGTTTAAATGTATTTGGCTAAGGTGTATGTAAACTTCTGACTTCAACTGTACATATTACCTCAATTACCTCGACTAATCGGTGCCCCCGCACATTGACTCTGTACCAGTATTATTATTAATAATAATAATAATAATAATAATAATAATATATTATTATTACCCCCTGTATATAACCTCCCTACTGTTGTTTTATTTTACTGCTGCTCTTTAATTATTTGCTTTTTTTTTCTTCTTAAACTGCATTGTTGGTTATGGGCTTGTAAGTAAGCATTTCACTGTAATGTCTACACCTGTTGTATTCGGCGCATGTGGCATATTACATTTGATTTTATTTGACTGTAGGCTACACCTATTTGGTGGAATGTGCTTTGTGGCTGCCCGAATGGGCAAGTTATATTTTGTCTTGAAGACAACGTTAATTTGCTTTGACTCTGGTGTTCCATTTGTAAGCCTACATGTACATTTGCTGGGCACAAAACCCCCCAAAAATGTGTGGCGGTATTTTACCTTTTTATCCAGAACCTCCAGTTGAAACTAGCCTAGAAAGCCAGCTAACTAGCTACTTGCTATTATCCACCGTTAGCAGTTTTCACCATTGTCCATGGCCTGCACTACCTACCAGCCAGCTCTAGCCTGGACTATTATCGGCCAGTCTGCACTGTCTGCACAGCGCGCTATCGACCAAGAACATATCAGATTTTCTGCCGGAATCACTGAATCACTGGACCTTAACACCGGATCATCGCAACTAGCTAGCTGCAACCGAATGGATGTTGTTGGCTAATCACCACCGCCCTCGAAGCAAGTACCAGTTAGCCTTGAACTAGCCTCGAGCCAGGCCAATCTCCCGGCTATCTACCTCTCTGTCAACCGGACGGGACCGCTTAGAGTCGACACGGAGCCCGCCGATCCATCACGACTGGTCTGCCGACGTAATCGTCTGATGTGGTTTCAACAGGCTTCCCGTTGCGAAGACCACGAAGATCCATCTGCTAGCCCCGGCCCGCTAGGACACGCAATCAACAGCCGTGCTTCCTGCTCGCCTGTGCTGTAGCAGCCATTCGAACTGCTCCCGGTCTCACCTATTGCTGTTCACTGGACCTTATGATCACTCAGCTGCACAGCTGATGCCTGCTGGACTGTCCCTTTACACGGTACCCCCATCCTGTCTATCTGTCCTGTTTATCTGTTTAGCCTCAGCCCAAACATTCGTCGCCTTTACCAGTTGTTGTCTTAGCTCTCTCGAATAACACCTGTGATTGCTTTATGTCTCTCTCCCATGTCAATATGCCTTGCCTATTGCTGTTCCGGTTAGTTCTTATTATGCAATTTCACTGTAGATCCCCTAGTCCCGCTCAACCAGCCTCAAGAGAGCTCCTCTGTCCCACCCCCCCATACACGCGGAGACCGGCTCAATCGGTGCCTCCAGTGATGCTATGTCTTTCATCGTTACCCAACGCTTAGGTTTACATCCACTGTACTCATATCCTTCCATATCCTTGTCTGTACATAATGCCCTGAATCTATTCTACAACGCCCGGAAATCAGTTCTTAAAGCCTTTAGCCGTATCCTTATTCTACTCCTCCTCTGTTCCTCTGGTGATGTAGAGGTTAACCCAGGCCCTGTAGCCCCCAGTATCACTCCTACTCCCCAGGCACTATCATTTGTTGACTTCTGTAACCGTAAAAGCCTTGGTTTTTTGCATGTTAACATCAGAAGCCTCCTCCCTAAGTTTGAGTTACTCACTGCGTTAGCACACTCCGCCAACCCTGATGTTCTAGCAGTGTCTGAATCCTGGCTTAGGAAGACCACCAAAAACTCTGAAATGTCCATCCCCAGCTACAACATTTTCCGTCTAGACAGAACTGCCAAAGGGGGCGGAGTTGCAATCTACTGTAGAGCAAGCCTGCAGAGCTCTATCATACTATCCAGGTCTGTGCCCAGACAGTTTGAGCTTCTACTTCTAAAAATCTACCTTTCCAGAAATAAGTCTATCACTGTTGCCGCTTGCTACAGACCCCACTCAGCCCCCAGCTGTGCCCTGGACACCATATGTGAATTGATTGCCCCCCATCTATCCTCAGAGTTCATACTGCTTGGTGACCTAAACTGGGATATGCTTAACACCCCGGCCGTCCTACAATCTAAACTAGATGCCCTCAATCTCACACAACAATTATCAAGGAACCTACCAGGTACAACCCTAAATCCGTAAACATGGGCACCCTCATAAATATCATCCTGACTAATTTACCCTCTAAATACACCTCCGCTGTCTTCAACCAGGATCTCAGCGATCACTGCCTCATTGCCTGCGTCCGTAATGGGTCCGCGGTCAAACGACCACCCCTCATCACTGTCAAACGCTCTCTAAAACACTTCAGCGAGCAGGCCTTTCTAATTGACCTGGCCCGGGTATCCTGGATGGATATTGACCTCATTCTGTCAGTAGAGGATGCCTGGTTGTTCTTCAAAAGTGCTTTCCTCTCCATCTTAAATAAGCATGCCCCATTCAAAAAATTCCGAACTAAGAACAGATATAGCCCCTGGTTCACCCCAGACTTGACTGCCCTTGACCAGCACAAAAACATCCTGTGGCGTACTGCATTAGCATCGAACAGCCCCCGCGATATGCTACTTTTCAGGGAAGTCAGGAACCAATATACACAATCAGTTAGGAAAGCAAAGGCTAGCTTTTTCAAACAGAAATGTGCATCCTGTAGCACTAACTCCAAAAGGTTTTGGGACACTGTAAAGTCCATGGAGAATATGAGCACCTCCTCCCAGCTGCCCACTGCACTGAGGCTAGGAAACACTGTCACCACCGATAAATCTACGATAATCGAGAATTTCAATGCTTTCCACCTGGCTACCCCTACCCCGGCCACCTGGTGACTCTCAGATCCACCTCTACGCAGACGACACCATTTTGTATACATCTGGCCCTTCATTGGACACTGTGCTAACAAACCTCCAAACAAGCTTCAATGCCATACAACACTCCTTCCATAGCCTCCAACTGCTCCTAAACGCTAGTAAAACTAAATGCATGCTCTTCAATCGAACGCTGCTTGCACCCACCTGCCCGACTAGAATCACTACTCTCGGCGGGTCTGACTTAGAATATGTGGACAACTACAAATACCTAGGTGTCTGGTTAGACCATAAACTATCCTTCCAGACTCACATTAAGCATCTCCAATCCAAAGTTAAATCTAGAATCGGCTTCCTATTTCGCAACAAAGCCTCCTTCACTCATGCTGCCAAACATGCCCTCGTAAAACTGACTATCCTATCGATCCTTGACTTCGGCGATGTCATTTACAAAATAGCCTCCAACACACTACTCAGCAAATTGGATGTAGTATATCACAGTGCCATCCGTTTTGTCACCAAAGCCCCATATACTACCCACCATTGTGACCTGTACGCTCTCGTTGGCTGGCCCTCACTACATATTCGTCGCCAAACCCACTGGCTCCAGTTCATCTATAAATCACTGCTAGGCAAATCCCTGCCTTATCTTAGCTCATTGGTCACCATAGCAACACCCACCCGTAGTATGTGCTCCAGCAGGTATATCTCACTGGTCATCCCCAAAGCCAACACCTCCTTTGGCCGCCATTCCTTCCAGTTCTCTGCTACTAATGACTGGAACAAACTGCAAAAATCTCTGAAGCTGGAGACTCTTATCTCCCTCACTAACTTTAAGCATCAGTTGTCAGAGCAGCTTACCGATCACTGCACCTGTACACAGCCCATCTGTAATTAGCCCACCCAACTACCTCATCCCCATGTTATTTATTTTGCTCATTTGCACCCCAGTATCTCTATTTGCACATCTTCTTCTGCACATCTATCACTCCAGTGTTAATACTAAATTGTAATTATTTTGCACTATGGCCTATTTATTGCCTTACCTCCTTAACTTACTACATTTGTACACACTGTATATAGATTTTCTATTGTGTTATTGACTGTATGTTTTTGTTTTATCCCATGTGTAACTCTGTGTTGTTGTTTTTATTGCACTGCTTTGCTTTATCTTGGCCAGGTCGCAGTTGTAAATGAGAACCTGTTCTCAACTGGCTTACCTGGTTAAATGAAGGTGAAAAATATATATATATACTGAGGAAGGAGTCATGGACAGGTGAGAGATCCACCCCTCCTAGCCCCCAGGGTCTTCCATTCCTTATATTATTGGGCCAAGACTGCCTCACAGAGACTAATACCTCCCTGTGTGTTTCTCTAGACAAATCACCTGTCTCTCTGGTCTTGTTTTTATCTCTCTTTTTGTGGTCTGTTGTTAGGGAGAATGTGACTTCCCTCTGGCCATCAGAGAGAAAGGTTACTGAGAGGTTACTGAGACAGCACAGAGAGGTTACTGAGACAGCAGAGAGAGAGAGAGGCTACTGAGAGAGATTACTGCGACAAAGTAGAGAGTCAGAAAGATACAGATTTAGTCATTATCTATTACTGTCTGTATACTGTGTGTTCTGCACTGTACAATTAAACTCCAACTACGGTGTGTCACACACACACACTCACTCACTCACCAGACAGCGCTGACCTTGCTGACTGAGCTCCGATTGATCAGTGCGTGTTTGCTCTTCATGTGATTTCTGATCTAAACTGCGCCTCACTGCAGAAAGACTCTCTCTCATCAGGAATATAAAGTGTTGTAATCAGCAGAGAGGGGGCAGAGATGTTGGGCAGCAATCACTTCTGTCCTCACCTCTATTTCCTAACTGGCTGATTTGACCTACTTCTAGTCAATCCACATCCACACTGACACATCTAGATCACAGAAACACTGACTGGGCATTTTCTATTGGAATATGTT
This sequence comes from Coregonus clupeaformis, assembly GCF_020615455.1. Classification (NCBI taxonomy): domain Eukaryota; kingdom Metazoa; phylum Chordata; class Actinopteri; order Salmoniformes; family Salmonidae; genus Coregonus; species Coregonus clupeaformis. The sequence goes on along the minus strand of NC_059214.1, from coordinate 53,747,642 downwards.
GCTGTGTAGACCTTGAGACAGAGCGGTGGTATCTTGGGTGTGTCTGTGTGTGTGCGTGATCGTTTGAGTGCACGTGCATACATACGTGTGTGTAAGTGGGCCAGTGTGCATGCATGTAGGTGCGCGTGTGTGAAGGCTTTGGGCAGCCCTATATAGACAGACTGGTAGTAAAGCCTTCTATAACTGAGCCAGGATTTATGCCCAGGTTTAGGAGGAGTTACCTGGTGCCATCCAACAGGAAGCACAGCTGCACTCAAAGCTCTGGGTAGAAGGTGCCCGCCTGCCCAGCCTGTACAGCCAGATGGATTAACAGGTTGCCAGCCTCTAGCAGCCATGGGCATGGAGGGTTAGGATATCTGTGCAGTTTAGTCTATACATAGTGGGCCATGGACACATGCTGGCACTGTTTCATCTGTTTTTTATAATAGTGTCACTAATCTGGTTTATTACAGTGTCCATCATCTGAATAATGGTTGATATTGTGCATGACAGTGAAAAGCCTAGTAATTCTAGTTAATAGTTATGCTTCTATTTCTGCTCATGGGGTTTACATGCTTGACTGGTTTCAGATCATGTTACAACATTATAACACAGGGAGTGTGCCTTGACAGTCTTCCTGGTTTGCTGGTTGCATGATTTGAGCCAGCTGGAAAAGCCATCCAGGTCAGCTTTACCTTGACTCCTGTTTCTGTGGTTTATGACCAGCAGGGTTGCCAGGAGCCCATGCTTGTTTTAGATCAGTGTTGCTCAACTTATTCCTAGTTGACTAGCCACAACTCAGTCTCAAGCCTGACACACAGGGAACTGAGTTTCAATGGTGTGTGTGTGTGTGTATTCGCATGTGCATAAGAGATACAGAAGATGGGAGGAGGTAGAGTATGAGGGGTCAAGCTCAACGAGGGAGGGAGGGGGTGTATGGAGTGGGAGTGTGATGGAAAGGAGGAGACGACAATGGTGGTGTGTCGTGCCTCTCTCCTCTGCAGTGTCCTCATCAGTACGGGAGAGAGAGGCGCTCCTCTCTCACCTCTTTTCACAGCCTACAGTAGCAGCCACAGTCTGTCAGCCTTTCTGCCTGTCGACTATCACCGCATCTCTGCACACTAACTAATAGGACTTATTCCTAGTTTATATGCCTAAACACAAACTCTCAGCAGACATCAACCGGCGGCCATTTTCCTCATCTATACACAGCAAGAGACGGAGAGTCTGCCAATACGACCAGCTCCCTCACTCAATGACTAGCCACGACACTCCGCTTTCTCAACTAAAGATTTAAATCCTCCAATAGTCCAGAGCTTTCATTGAACTATTGAGCCATGTGTGATTCACTGGCATGTCTGATTGTGTTTGCATTTCAGAATGTTTAGAACGGTACACCATGGAACAAGGGATAGACTTGAGAGAGAGATTAGTGATAGAAGCAATGGCTGATATAATTAGCCCCAGCAGAAGGGGATTTGTGCTTAAACTGCTGCCCTCTCTTTCTACCCCTCCTCCTCTCCTCCTCTCCCTCTGTCCTTCCTTCCTCTCTCTCTCTCTCTCTCTCTCTCTCTCTCTCTCTCTCTCTCTCTCTCTCTCTCTCTCTCTCTCTCTCTCTCTCTCTCTCTCTCTCTCTCTCTCTCTCTCTCTCTCTCTCTCTCTCTCTCTCTCTCTCTCTCTCTCTCTCTCTCTCTCTCTCTCTCTCTCTCTCTCTCTCTCTCTCTCTCTCTCTCTCTCTCTCCTCAAAGTGTGTATGCTTCACTCTGGCTCGGTCGTGATGAGGAGTGTGTGTTCAGTGCCGGGCCTGTTGCACTTTCTTAGCTGAAATCAGTCTTGGCTGAGGCAGGAGTGACAGACAAGGACTTAGCTCTGGGGCTCGGCTCTGCTCTGCTCTGCTTGGATTGAACTGGACTCCTGTTTCTGGCTGACTTATCTGTACACTTGTGTGTGCACTCTACGCTATACATCTACACACAGCCTGCGTGTGTGTGTGTGCTGAATCACTCCTATGAGTGATAGTACATTGCAACTGATCCGAATCTTCTCCTGCGTGTGTATCGGACCAGAACCAGTCACTTACCTTTTGTAGTGTTTACTGGAGCGGTCTGCCTGGGTCCGGGTCGGGGTACCTCTGGATGTGTGTGTGTTTCTGTGTGTGTGGGAGCAGCGCGGTCCCTCATGTCTGTCCATGAGTTTCTGTGGGAGGGGGCAGGCGAGGTGCCCACCCGGATCATGAACAGACTGAGTCAGATGATCCAGAGCCTGGACATCTCTGGACTGGCCTCCCCCGTCACCCCCGAAGCCAGCCGAAGGAACTCCTGGAGGGATTGGAACTGGAACGGTAGGAAAGTGTGTTGTGGGGGAAGGGATGTGGGGTGAGGTTAAGGGGTGTGTGTGTGTGTGTGAGGGGGGTGTTCCGTGGGTCATTTCCTCTAGGGTTGAGGTTCTGGTAGGATTTAGGGCAGTGAGTTCAGATCATCACACACAGGGTTTTAGTGGGCTTCCCCGCTCTCTGGAATGCGTGTGTAGATTACAAACCCCAAAGTTATCCTGGGACCCATTTAAAGGTATAAAAGAAGGCAGCCAAGCAGTAGTCTCATCAGCTGGACAATACACAGTAGTCTCATCAGCTGGACAATACACAGTAGTCTCATCAGCTGGACAGTACACAGTAGTCTCATCAGCTGGACAGTACACAGTAGTCTCATCAGCTGGACAATACACAGTAGTCTCATCAGCTGGACAATACACAGTCTCATCAGCTGGACAATACACAGTAGTCTCATCAGCTGGACAATACACAGTAGTCTCATCAGCTGGACAATACACAGTAGTCTCATCAGCTGGACAATACACAGTAGTCTCATCAGCTGGACAATACACAGTAGTCTCATCAGCTGGACAGTACACAGTAGTCTCATCAGCTGGAAAATACACAGTAGTCTCATCAGCTGGACAATACACAGTAGTCTCATCAGCTGGACAATACACAGTAGTCTCATCAGCTGGACAATACACAGTAGTCTCATCAGCTGGACAATACACAGTAGTCTCATCAGCTGGACAATACACAGTAGTCTCATCAGCTGGACAATACACAGTAGTCTCATCAGCTGGACAATACACAGTAGTCTCATCAGCTGGACAGTACACAGTAGTCGCATCAGCTGGACAGTACACAGTAGTCTCATCAGCTGGACAATACACAGTAGTCTCATCAGCTGGACAATACACAGTAGTCTCATCAGCTGGACAATACACAGTAGTCTCATCAGCTGGACAATACACAGTAGTCTCATCAGCTGGACAATACACAGTAGTCTCATCAGCTGGACAATACACAGTAGTCTCATCAGCTGGACAGTACACAGTAGTCTCATCAGCTGGACAATACACAGTAGTCTCATCAGCTGGACAGTACACAGTAGTCTCATCAGCTGGACAATACACAGTAGTCTCATCAGTTGGACAATACACAGTAGTCTCATCAGCTGGACAATACACAGTAGTCTCATCAGCTGGACAATACACAGTAGTCTCATCAGCTGGACAATACACAGTAGTTGCATCAGCTGGACAGTACACAGTAGTCGCATCAGCTGGACAGTACACAGTAGTCTCATCAGCTGGACAATACACAGTAGTCTCATCAGCTGGACAATACACAGTAGTCTCATCAGCTGGACAATACACAGTAGTCTCATCAGCTGGACAATACACAGTAGTCTCATCAGCTGGACAATACACAGTAGTCTCATCAGCTGGACAATACACTGTAGTCTCATCAGCTGGACAATACACTGTAGTCTCATCAGCTGGACAATACACAGTAGTCTCATCAGCTGGACAATACACAGTAGTCTCATCAGCTGGACAATACACAGTTAGTCTCATCAGCTGGACAATACACTGTAGTCTCATCAGCTGGACAGTACACAGTAGTCTCATCAGCTGGACAGTACACAGTAGTCTCATCAGCTGGACAGTACACAGTAGTCTCATCAGCTGGACAATACACAGTAGTCTCATCAGCTGGACAATACACAGTAGTCTCATCAGCTGGACAATACACAGTAGTCTCATCAGCTGGACAATACACAGTAGACTCATCAGCTGGACAATACACAGTAGTCTCATCAGCTGGACAATACACAGTAGTCTCATCAGCTGGACAATACACAGTAGACTCATCAGCTGGACAATACACAGTAGTCTCATCAGCTGGACAATACACAGTAGACTCATCAGCTGGACAATACACAGTAGTCTCATCAGCTGGACAATACACAGTAGACTCATCAGCTGGACAGTACACAGTAGTCTCATCAGCTGGACAATACACAGTAGACTCATCAGCTGGACAATACACAGTAGACTGAGCAGTTGCTGTAGTTGCAGCAATAGAGGTTGTTGTAGCAGTGACTCAGAAGTGATACATCACAATTAGGGAGTGCATTAGCACAGCACAGTGTAAGAAGGAATACAAGTAAGCTATTGAGGGCATTTTTATAGTAGTTGCACAGTGGGGGGTAGTTTAATAAAGTGCATGCTGTAGCGTTAGCGATAGCATCCGTTGAGGACCTCCAGAGTCTGGTCTTCAGACAGGGGGAGACATGCTGAGGAAGCCCAGGAGGTGCCCTCTGAGGCGGTGTAGCAGCAGTTTGGAAAAGCTACCCCTGGTGACACTGAGATCGCGTGAGTCAATCATTGGGTCAGCTCTGGGCTTAGCTGTGTGTGTGTGTGTGTGTGTGTGTGTGTCTCTGTGCATGATCGTGCGTGTGTGTGTGTGTGTGTGTGTGTGTGTGTGTGTGAGTGAGTCTACAGTGTGAGGCTATGCTGCATGTATAACCTTGCCTTGCTGTAATGTATTCAGCCTTGCTCCATGACTCTTGTTTATGTGTGCCAGTCTATTTCTCCACGAAGGTCTTGCAGACATTTAGCCCTGAGTGACTGAGTCCAGATCTCACTAAATATCACTGCTCATTGCAACCTCTTGCTGTGCCTAGTACTCAACATTATGGGCTGTATGAAATGGAAGGGGCTGGTGTATGGCTAGTGTGTACTGTACTTTACTGTATGTCTCCTCTCTCTCCCAGAAGCTCTGTTAAACCCATTATCTGGGAGTGAAAACCAGACCTTATGTTTACTCCCTGAAATGGCGTCCTGGGTTTCTGAGCACTATGTTGTAGAGTAAAGGGGAAAATACTGTTGTCACCTCGCTTTCCTTCCAAGGTTCATGAACAGAGTAAGACTTTGCCCATAATGAGTCTCGCTCTCTCGCTCTCTCTCGCTCTCTCTATCGCTGACTAAGGGTTGTCAAATGTCAGGCTTTTCTACGTAGGTATTGACAGGTATCTGTTGCAACCTCACTCCACACACACACTGTACTAGCTTTGTCTCTTTGTATCCATCAGTAAATACTCTCTGTATCACTCTGTATTGAATAGTGCTGTATAAGTGTGGTGTTCTCTCTCTTCTCTCTCTCTCTCCTTTTCTCCCTCCCTCTCTCCCTGTTCACCCTTCATTATTCATTACTTCATTACAAAGCTGAAATACCTCCGTAGTCCACTGTACTCCTCTTCTCCCCTCTCTCTCTCCTCAGAAAGTAAGAGCATTTGAGCAGTAGAACTCTTGTGGCATACATGTCTCTGGCTTTATGACTGAAACACGAATAACCTTAACCACCCTCGGGTCATAGAGAGAAAACACACGTCTCACACACAAACATTCATATGGTTGTATAGCGTTTGAGACCTAACTGTTTTACTGCTACAGCACCTGTATATAGGGCCAGATAATAGTTTGATCATTTAAATAGAATGGGTAAGAAGGGCCTAATTTGTGGTAGAATGGCATCATTCAACATGCCATCTATCAATAGGGTCTGTATTACTATATTTAGTCAGAACAGTCTCTGTCATTGAGAGGTCCATTTAGAATCAGGTCTTTCAGTGGTTTTGTAAGAATGAACTCTTTGAGTGAGATAGATAGTTAGAAAAGACTCTTTGAATGCAGTGTGTGAATGGTTAAATGGGACTAGGGTATTTGAATGGAGCTGGTCAGAATAGAGTCTTTGTCCTGCTGGTCCTGATTAGCTGAGATAAGACAGGACAGGACAGTAGGCAGGACAGAAGGAGAGGCCATGCTCTGTTAGCGCAGGTAAATGAGGACATGGAAAGGAGCCCTGCGCCTGTATTCACAAAGTCTCGGAGTAGGAGTTCTGATCTAGAATCAATTTGGCATTTCAGATCATAATGAATTAGATAAGGGGACCTGTTCCTAGATCCTAGCACTCCTACTCTGAGATGCTTTGTGAATACAGGCCCAGAGCTGTGATACCTGTGTACCTGCGCTGCCTCGGGTAGGGGGACTAGTATACACATGTCCAGGTATGAGTGTTTCAGGCATAGAACTAGAATTACAAATACTATTTTTATGGTTTCAGTAACAGGGGCAGACCCAGCTTAGCTCATGTAACAGATTACATGAAATGTCACATCCTGAGGTAAACACACATGAGTTAAATGGGTAGGTAGAGGAGAAAATGGTATTGAGCAGGGAGGGTCATCTATTGTCCTGTAGTGTAGTAGGTAGGGGAGGTGACCTGAGGTGGGAGGAGGAAGTCAGGGCAGAGTAATGACTGAGTGACATGCTGCAGGCACTGATAGCCTGAGAGGGAGGGAGGGAGTGTGGGAACGAGAGCGGGAGGGCAGAGAGAGGGAGAGCGGGCGGAGATAGAGAGAGAGTGAGGAAGCGACACAGAGGGAAAGCAGCAGTCGTACCTGGACTGAGCTGCATGGAACTGGACCTAAAGGAGTGGAGAGGGATTCTTTGAAGAGGGGAAGGGGAGAGGGGGAACTACATGAGAGGAGGGGAGAGAGGTATCTGAACTGGGAGGAGAGGAGGAAGAGGCCGATTCAGGCTTTGTGATGGAGGAAGGGTATGAGGTAGAGTTGGACTCAGGAGGGTGTGTAGAGGGGGAGACAGAGCTGAGTATAGGACAGATGGGGCTAGACGCAGGGGAACGAACAGAGGGACAGAAGGAGGAGGAGGATCATTGGCTTAACATGGAGGGACAGCTAGAGTGTTTACCTGGACGTCAGGGAGAGTTAGAGTTAGGTTTGGACTCGAGGTTGACAGGGGAGAGAATGGAGGAATCGCACATGAAGGAACGATCAGATGTATATTCATGGGAAAAGATGAAGAGAGGGACAGAGATGGATAAAATGATAGAGGTGGAGGGGGAGAGGGTGGAATCTGGCATATGGATGGAGGGAGAGACGGAGGACAGAAGTATGGAGGGAGAGTTGAAGGTGTGTTTAAGGCCGGTGGAGGAGAAAAGAGGGATGTCTGTACGCATTTCTCTGGAGGAGGTGGAGAGATACTACTGTTTCTCCCGCTGCTGCTACTGGTTACTAAGTGAGTGTTAAAGCATAGAGCTCCTCTCTCTCTCTCTCTCTCTCTCACTCGCTCACTCTCTCTCTCTCTCTCTCTCTCTCACACTATCTCTCTCTCTCTCTCACACTTTCTCTCTCTCACACACTTTCTCTCTCCCCATCTGTCTTACTTTACCATTTATCTTTCCCTGTCCATCTCTATCACTCTGTTTCTCATCAACTAAACCTCTCTCTCCCTATCCCTCTCTCTATTTTTGGCTGTGATCTGTCTTTTATGCCAAGGTTCTATTTTCTCCCTCTCTCGTTCTATCTCTCCCCCATTCAATTTGAATCCCTCTCTACAGACTGTCTTGTTGGTGTGTATTGTGGATGATAAGGAAATGGCCGGTTGTATTTTCTGTCCACTGTGACTATGGAAATCCAGTGTTGACATTGACGCATTTAACATTTCCTTCAGTATTATCTCAGACAAAGCTTTCAATGGGCTGCATTTAAAATCCTACCCCATTCCCAATATGATGCATAGCTTTTGACCAGAACCCTATGAGGGGTCAAAGTGGTGTACTGTATGGGAAATAGTGTGTGAGAATACGATTTTGAGATGTAAAATATCTACATGAGGAAGCCAAGGAAAAAGGAACAGGATCAAGAGAACTGAATATGAATCAGTATGACCATACAGAAGAGGAACCAGATGCTGTGAAGCAATGGGTTCATTTACTACTGCGTTGGATGAGCTTCTCTATAAATCTTTGTTGTCATCATATAGTGAGTTAGCATAATATAATAATAATATGCCATTTAGCAGACGCTTTTATCCAAAGCGACTTACAGTCGTGCGTGCATACATTTTTTGTGTATGGGTGGTCCCGGGGATCGAACCCACTACCTTGGCGTTACAAGCGCCGTGCTCTACCAGCTGAGCTACAGAGGACCACCCTGAGCATGGCTGCTCAGGGATGAATAGGAGCATATATTTGGTGTTGGACTGGCTAAGATAAATGTTTTAGAGCTTTAAATGGAGTCTACACATGTTTTATGGCTCTCTGTTTAGTGGATGACCCCATAAGGACTGTATTTCACATCTGATGTTTACCTAAGCCACTGGTATTTACTCTAGGTAATGAGTATTTGGTGATGGTGTACAGTAAAATAAGGTCAAAGACTGAGAAACATGTCTCTCACTCTCAAACATATCATCTACAGGTACAAGACTATACAGTGCATTCAGAAAGTATTCAGACCCCTTGACTTTTTCCACATTTTGTTACGTTACAGCCTTATTCTAAAATGGAGATGGGAGAACCTTCCAGAAGGACAACCATCTCTGCAGCACTCCACCGATCAGGCCTTTGTGGTAGAGTGGCCACTCCTCAGTAAAAGGCACATGACAGCCCGCTTGGATTTTGTCAAAAGGCACCTAAAGGACTCTGACCATGAGAAACAAGATTATCTGGTCTGATGAAACCAAGATTGAACTCTTTGGCCTGAATGCCAAGCGTCAAGTCTGGAGGAAACCTGGCATCATCCCTACAGTGAAGCATGGTGGTTGCAGCATCATGCTATGAGGATGTTTTTCATTAGCAGAGACTGGGAGACTGTCAGGATCGAGGAAAAGTTGAGTGAAACAAAGTACAGAGAGATCCTTGATGAAAACCTGCTCCAGAGCACTCAGGACCTCGGACTGGGGTGACGGTTCACCTTCCAACAGGACAACGACCCTAGGCACACAGCCAAGACAACGGAGTAGTGGCTTCGGGACAAGTATCTGAATGTCCTTGAGTGGCCCAGCCAGAGCCCAGATTTGAACCTGATCGAACATCTCTGGAGAGACCTGAAAATAGCTGTTCAGCGAAACTCCCTATCCAACCTGACAGAACTTGAGAGGATCTGCAGAGAAGAACGGGAGAAACTCCCCAAATACAGTTGTCAAATCAAATCGTACATGTCACACGCGCCGAATACAACAGGTGTAGACCTTACAGTGAAATGCTTACTTACAAGCCCTTAACCAACAATGCAGTTAAGATTTGGCGCTCCGGTACCGCTTGCCGTGCGGTAGCAGAGAGAACAGTCTATGACTAGGGTGGCTGGAGTCTTTGACAAGCTTGTACAGTGAGGGAAAAAAGTATTTGATCCCCTGCTGATTTTGTACGTTTGCCCACTGACAAAGAAATGATCAGTCTAATAATTTTAATGGTAGGTTTATTTGAACAGTGAGAGCCAGAATAACAACAAAAAAATCCAGAAAAACGCATGTCAAAAATGTTATAAATTGATTTGCATTTAAATGAGGGAAATAAGTATTTGACCCCCTCTCAATCAGAAAGATTTCTGGCTCCCAGGTGTCTTTTATACAGGTAACGAGCTGAGATTAGGAGCACACTCTTAAAGGGAGTGCTCCTAATCTCAGTTTGTTACCTGTATAAAAGACACCTGTCCACAGAAGCAATCAATCAATCAGATTCCAAACTCTCCACCATGGCCAAGACCAAATAGCTCTCCAAGGATGTCAGGGACAAGATTATAGACCTACACTAAGGCTGGAATGGGATACAAGACCATCGCCAAGCAGCTTGGTGAGAAGGTGACAACAGTTGGTGCGGTTATTTGCAAATGGAAGAAACACAAAATAACTGTCAATCTCCCTCTGCCTGGGGCTCCATGCAAGATCTCACCTCGTGGAGTTGCAATGATCATGAGAACGGTGAGGAATCAGCCCAGAACTACACGGGAGGATATTGTCAATGATCTCAAGGCAGCTGGGACCATAGTCACCAAGAAAACAATTGGTAACACACTACGCCGTGAAGTACTGAAATCCTGCAGCGCCCGCAAGGTCCCCCTGCTCAAGAAAGCACATATACATGCCCGTCTGAAGTTTGCCAATGAACATCTGAATGATTCAGAGGAGAACTGTATGCATTCACTAACTGTAAGTCGCTCTGGATAAGAGCGTCTGCTAAATGACTAAAATGTAAATGTAACTGGGTGAAAGTGTTGTGGTCAGATGAGATCAAAATCGAGCTCTTTGGCATCAACTCAACTCGCCGTGTTTGGAGGAGGAGGAATGCTGCCTATGACCTCAAGAACACCATCCCCACCGTCAAACATGGAGGTGGAAACATTATGCTTTGGGGGTGTTTTTCTGCTAAGGGGACAGGACAACTTCACCGCATCAAAGGGACGATGGACGGGGCTATGTACCGTCAAATCTTGGGTTAGAACCTCCTTCCCTCAGCCAGGGCATTGAAAATGGGTCTTGGATGGGTATTCCAGCATGACAATGACCCAAAACACACGGCCAAGGCAACAAAGGTGTGGCTCAAGAAGAAGCACATTAAGGTCCTGGAGTGGCCTAGCCAGTCTCCAGACCTTAATCCCATAGAAAATCTGTGGAGGGAGCTGAAGTTTCAAGTTGCCAAACGTCAGCCTCAACCTTAATGACTTGGAGAAGATCTGCAAAGAGGAGTGGGACAAAATCCCTCCTGAGATGTGTGCAAACCTGGTGGCCAACTACAAGAAACATCTGACCTCTGTGATTGCCAACAAGGGTTTTGCCACCAAGTACTAAGTAATGTTTTGCAGAAGGGTCAAATACAGTGGGGGGGGGAAAGTATTTAGTCAGCCATCAATTGTGCAAGTTCTCCCACTTAAAAAGATGAGAGAGGCCTGTAATTTTCATCATAGGTATACGTCAACTATGACAGACAAATTGATGAAAAAAAATCCAGAAAATCACATTGTAGGATTTTTAATGAATTTATTTGCAAATTATGGTGGAAAATAAGTATTTGGTCACCTACAAACAAGCAAGATTTCTGGCTCTCACAGACCTGTAACTTCTTCTTTAAGAGGCTCCTCTGTCCTCCACTCGTTACCTGTATTAATGGCACCTGTTTGAACTTGTTATCAGTATAAAAGACACCTGTCCACAACCTCAAACAGTCACACTCCAAACTCCACTATGGCCAAGTCCAAAGAGCTGTCAAAGGACACCAGAAACAAAATTGTAGACCTGCACCAGGCTGGGAAGACTGAATCTGCAATAGGTAAGCAGCTTGGTTTGAAGAAATCAACTGTGGGAGCAATTATTAGGAAATGGAAAACATACAAGACCACTGATAATCTCCCGCGATCTGGGGCTCCACGCAAGATCTCACCCCGTGGGGTCAAAATGATCACAAGAACGGTGAGCAAAAATCCCAGAACCACACGGGGGGACCTAGTGAATGACCTGCAGAGAGCTGGGACCAAAGTAACAAAGCCTACCATCAGTAACACACTACGGCGCCAGGGACTCAAATCCTGCAGTGCCAGACGTGTCCCCCTGCTTAAGCCAGTACATGTCCAGGCCCGTCTGAAGTTTGCTAGAGTGCATTTGGATGATCCAGAAGAGGATTGGGAGAATGTCATATGGTCAGATGAAACCAAAATAGAACTTTTTGGTAAAAACTCAACTCGTCGTGTTTGGAGGACAAAGAATGCTGAGTTGCATCCAAAGAACACCATACCTACTGTGAAGCATGGGGGTGGAAACATCATGCTTTGGGGCTGTTTTTCTGCAAAGGGACCAGGACGACTGATCCGTGTAAAGGAAAGAATGAATGGGGCCATGTATCGTGAGATTTTGAGTGAAAACCTCCTTCCGTCAGCAAGGGCATTGAAGATGAAACGTGGCTGGGTCTTTCAGCATGACAATGATCCCAAACACACCGCCCGGGCAACGAAGGAGTGGCTTCGTAAGAAGCATTTCAAGGTCCTGGAGTGGCCTAGCCAGTCTCCAGATCTCAACCCCATAGAAAATCTTTGGAGGGAGTTGAAAGTGTGTGTTGCCCAGCGACAGCCCCAAAACATCACTGCTCTAGAGGAGATCTGCATGGAGGAATGGGACAAAATACCAGCAACAGTGTGTGAAAACCTTGTGAAGACTTACAGAAAATGTTTGACCTGTGTCATTGCCAACAAAGGGTATATAACAAAGTATTGAGAAACTTTTGTTATTGACCAAATACTTATTTTCCACCATAATTTGCAAATAAATTCATTAAAAATCCTACAATGTGATGTTCTGGATTTTTTTTTTCTCCTCATTTTGTCTGCCATAGTTGACGTGTACCTATGATGAAAATTACAGGCCTCTCTCATCTTTTTAAGTGGGAGAACATAAACAATTGGTGGCTGACTAAATACTTTTTTTCCCCACTGTACTTATTACCCTCATTAAAATGCAAATCAATTTATAACGTTTTTGACATGCGTTTTTCTGGATTTTTTTGTTGTTATTCTGTCTCTCACTGTTCAAATAAACCTACCATTAAAATTATAGACTGATAATTTCTTTGTCAGTGGGCAAACGTACAAAATCAGCAGGGGATCAAATACTTTTTTCCCTCACTGTAGCGTCATACCCAAGAAGACTCGAGGCTGTAATCGCTGCCGAAGGTGCTTCAACAAAGTACTGAGTAAGGGGCCTGAATACTTACGTATATGTGATATTTCTGTTTTTTATTTGTAATAAATGTTTTAAAATGTCTAAAAACCTGTTTTTGCTTTGTCATTATGGGATATTGTGTGTAGATTGATGAGGGGAAAAAATTTAACAAAATGTGGAAAAAGTCAAGGGGTCTGAATACTTTCCGAATGCACTGTACATGATGTATGTACTGTAAGTCAAAATACTTCCTATATATCCAAACCGGCCTCAAAAACAGCATTCAGCAGAAATCCACTCTTTTTGTGTCACTGGCTATGTCAATGTGACATCATCACCGATACTGGCAGATGTTTCTAGAGGCAGAGAGATAGAGAGAGACCTGGGACTGTGTCGATAGATAGGTAGGTAGGTAGGTAGGTAGATAAACTCCGCAAAAAAAGAAACGTCCTCTCACTGTCAACTGCGTTTATTTTCAGCAAACTTAACATGTGTAAATATTTGTATGAACATAAGATTCAACAACTGAGACATAAACTGAACAAGGTCCACAGACATGTGACTAACAAATGGAATAATGTGTCCCTGAACAAAGGGGGGGTCAAAATCAAAAGTAACAGTCAGTATCTGGTGTGGCCACCAGCTGCATTAAGTACTAGAGTGCATCTCCTCCTCATGGACTGCACCAGATTTGCCAGTTCTTGCTGTGAGATGTTACCCCACTCTTCCACCAAGGCACCTGCAAGTTCCCGGACATTTCTGGGGGGAATGGCCCTAGCCCTCACCCTCCGATCCAACAGGTTCCACATGTGCTCAATGGGATTGAGATCCGGGCTCTTTGCTGGCCAAGGCAGAACACTGACATTCCTGTCTTGCAGGAAATCACGCACAGAACTAGCAGTATGGCTCATGGCATTGTCATGCTGGAGGGTCATGTCAGGATGAGCCTGCAGGAAGGGTACCACATGAGGGAGGAGGATGTCTTCCCTGTAACGCACAGCGTTGAGATTGCCTGCAATGACAACAAGCTCAGTCCGATGATGCTGTGACACACCGCCCCAGACCATGACGGACCCTCCACCTCCAAATCGATCCCGCTCCAGAGTACAGGCCTCGGTGTAACGCTCATTCCTTCGACGATAATCGCGAATCCGACCATCACCCCTGGTGAGACAAAACTGCGACTCGTCAGTGAAGTGCACCTTTTGCCAGTCCTGTCTGGTCCAGCGACGGTGGATTTGTGCCCATAGGCGACGTTGTTGCCGGTGACGTCTGGTGAGGACCTGCCTTGCAACAGGCCTACAAGCCCTCAGTCCAGCCTCTCTCAGCCTATTGCGGATATTCTGAGCACTGATGGAGGGATTGTGCGTTCCTGGTGTATATCGGGCAGTTGTTGCCATCCTGTACCTGTCCCGCAGATGTGATGTTCGGATGTACCGATCCTGTGCAGGTGTTGTTACACGTGGTCTGCCACTGCGAGGACGATCAGCTGTCCGTCATGTCTCCCTGTAGCGCTGTCTTAGGCGTCTCACAGTACGGACATTGCAATTTATTGCCCTGGCCACATCTGCAGTCCTCATGCCTCCTTGCAGCATGCCTAAGGCACGTTCACGCAGATTAGCAGGGATCCTGGGCATCTTTCTTTTGGTGTTTTTCAGAGTCAGTAGAAAGGCCTTTTTAGTGTCCTAAGTTTTTATAACTGTGACCTTAATTGCCTACCGTCTGTAAGATGTTAGTGTCTTAACGACCGTTCCACAGGTGCATGTTCATTATTTGTTTATGGTTCATTGAACAAGCATGGGAAACAGTGTTTAAACCCTTTACAATGAAGATCTGTGAAGTTATTTTGATTTTTTTCAAATTATCTTTGAAAGACAGGGTCCTGAAAAAAGGATGTTTCTTTTTTTGCTGAGTTTAGATAGATAGATTCTATTTCGACATACGGTACCAGTGAAACGTTTGGACACACCTATTCATTCAAGGGTTTTTCTTTATTTTAACTATTTTCTACAGTGTAGAATAATAGTGAAGACATCAAAACTATGAAACTGGCTCTCATGAGGACCGCCACAGGAATGGAAGACCCAGAGTTACCTCTGCTGCAGAGGATAAGTTCATTAGAGTTACCATGCAGAGGATAAGTTCATTAGAGTTACCAGCCTCAGAAATTGCAGCCCAAATAAATTCAAGTTCAAGTAACAGACATATCTCAACGTCAATTGTTCAGAGGGGACTGTGTGAATAAGGCCTTCATGGTCGAATTGCTGCAAAGAAAACACTACTAAAGGACACCAATAAGAAGAAGAGACCTGCTTGGGCCAAGAAACACGAGCAATGGACATTAGACCGGTGGAAATCCAAATTTGTGATTTTTGGTTCCAACCGCCGTGTCTTTGTGAGACGCGGTGTGAGTGAACGGATGATCTCCGCATGTGTATTTCCCACCGTAAAGCATAGAGGAGGAGGAGTTATGGTGTGGGGGTGCTTTGCTGGTGACACTGTCTGTGATTTATTTAGAATTCAAGGCACACTTAACCAGCATGGCTACCACAGCATTCTACAGTGATACGCCGTCCCGTCTGGTTTGGGCTTAGTGGGACAATCATTTGTTTTTCAACAGGACAATGAACCAACACACCTCCAGGCTGTATAAGAGCTATTTGACCAAGAAGGAGAGTGATGGAGTGCTGCATCAGATGACCTGGCCTCCACAATCCCACGACCTCAACCCAATTGAGATGGTTTGGGATGAGTCGGACCGCAGAGTGAAGGAAAAGCAGCCAACAAGTGCTAAGCATATGTGGGAACTCCTTCAAGACTGTTGGAAAAGCATTCCAGGTGAAGCTGGTTGAGAGAATGCCAAGAGTGTGCAAAGCTGTCATCAAGGCAAAGGGTGGCTATTTGTTTATTACATGATTCCATATGTGTTATTTCATAGTTTTGATGTCTTCACTATTATTCTACAATGTAAAAAATTGTAAAAATAAAGAAAAACCCTTGAATGAGTAGGTGTGTCCAAACTTTTGACTGGTAGTGTATGTGTCTTTGCTCCTGGTGGGAATCATCAACTAATACACCTGCTGCCAGCCATACCCATGATGTATTGTATTGATGTATTGTATTGTGTAGATGAAGGGAAGAGCGATAGGGAGGACGAGGAGGAAGGGAAAGTGAAAGGGAGACGAGGCGAATGGAAAAGAGAATGAGGGCAGGAAGAGGGAGAGATGATATCTCTGTGGGATCTGCCAGGGGTGTGATGGGTGTGTATTTGTTGTGTGAGAGGGCACAATGCTCACCGTGTGAGTGCCCCTGAGCAGTCAGTGGATGGATGAGCGCTGTTACGTGTCTGTGTGTCATTGTCAGCAGCTGCTTGACTAACGCTGGGGCTGTCCAATCACCTCAGGGCAGAAGTAACCAATATTGCCAGGGAAGAAACCCTATATCACAGAAAGTGACAATTACATGGGTGTGTAGCGTACTTAGTTAACGATTTTCAATCTTGTGAGTTTCCAACCGTCAGAAACCCATCCGCGTAACTTCTAGTGTTCCTGTTCCCCTAGTCTCTACTCCCTCAGCTCAGTTTGCAGCTTTGAAGTCTCATGATGAAAGGAAGAAGCTTTTGTCTCTCTCCAATGATCAATCACTTAATACCATGAACATCTGTTAGCAGCCACTGAGCCACACAGTGGACAGAGTCACCTGTCTGGGTGGGGTGATAGGCTCATACAGCAGTAACAGGAACCCTGCTTTAGATCAATAATCATTACATGTACCCAGTAGAGTTGACCCAGAGAGGAAGTAGCTCTGACCTCTCAGCTCTAGAAGGAAATATAATACATCTCTGCTTCCTGGTGGGATAGTGAGATGGAGTGTCTAGACTATACAGTAGTAGGTGATGGTTCTAGTGGGATCTGTACGGTGTGAAGGAGGTTATAGGTTGTCTCTGATCTCTACTTATCGTTCCTATGCGTTAGTGTGTGTGGGGTGCTGTGTAGATTCATGTGCTATAGATTAGTGTAATCTATCGCCACAACCTCTGTGGGTCGCCCGGCCTGCTGTCACCTGCCACCCTAAACACGGGCATATGCGCTGCTCTCTTTGTATGTGCATGTGCATTATGTGCACATGCACATACAATATTTCTGTGATGTCACTGAACAGGCTTTTTTTTAGGGATGTATTAGTTGATTGAGCCCATTCATTTGTAGGTAGGTAGGGAGAGCGGGAGAATATATTAGAATTGAGTAGGCTGACCCAGTGAAGTAATTCTCCTCTCCCCAGACAGAGAGGAGTGTATTAGGCAGTTCCATTACACTAGGGGAATATGATAACACAGTTGAGGGAAAGTACCTAGACAGCACTCTAATGCAGCCCAACTAATCCATGGCTTGCTCCACACAAAAGACACAAGGCGTACACAATAACACAACCAGCATGTTAGATCATCTATATGTTTCAATATTTTGCTTCATATTTCAATACATACTGTGTGCGAGTGTTTGCTTGTGTGTATGAGAGATCTGTGCAGTGATACCCTGGGGCCAAGGCTGTCACTTGAAAGGTCCTCTCATGGCCAAACAATGAACCCTGTTGGGCAGAGCTTCAATATTTGTGGTGTTTGTGTGTAAGGGGAGTGTCTGTAGAGACAGAGAGTGAAACAGACATGATAGCGTGTGTTTTAGGATACGGCTGAAACAACCGTCTACAGTATGAGTAGTACCCAGAGGAGGTGAGCCTGGCTCGGCATGGCCCTGAACCAAGTGTCCCTGCTCTGCCACGACATCACCAACCTGTGGCTGGAGCTCCAGCACAGGACAGGTACTGGTTGGTCTTACTGTCTGTCTTTCATTTGGTCGGTTGTCTGTCTGTCTCGGTCTGTCAATCTACCAGTGTACATGTTGCTTACAGTAGACAATGGACCTAGTTGAAGTGACTTATGCTGTTTTGGTGTTGTAATAATGTTGAAGTAGACTGTCTTTGCTGCACTAATGCTGACACTACTGTCAAAAAAATGGTGAACAATGTAACATGTCAGTTTGGAGCGTGTCAGTCTCTGTGTTGACATAGTGTTGAAGTGACAGGAACACACTCACAGGAACCTCAGAGAAAAGTCAATATTACTCTCTGTAGCTCCCCTTCCATCTCTTCGACCTTGTTGCTTTATATGCTTAATACTTTGTCCCTTTAGATGTAAATCATCACTTTATCTCACTGGAAAAGATGGGATGAAGGGAGATGGAGAGACATACATGCTCTTAGACATTCTCTTCTTCAGAAAATGTTACTGTGGGAGTGTTGCGTAACAGCAGTGCTCCTTTACCGTTAAACTGATGTCCTGTCTAAAAAGGAAGGCTTGGCCACTGAATAATTCAAGAGACGAGAGAGTGGTTAGCCCTGGTTAGTGGTCTGACCTGACATCGTTGAGATAAACAGTGTTGTGGCCCTAGAAAGTCTGCCAGGCTGGTTTCTAACATTACATTTACATTTTAGTTATTTAGCAGACACTCTTATCCAGAGCGACTTAAGAGTTAGCGTGTGTGATATGTAATCCTATAGCGTAGAGCGTCACTGTGGCTTTCTGTTCCATCGATCTGTTGTGCTCTGTACTGTTATGCCCTCAGTTTCAACAGTAGGACTTTTGCCAGACTCCCACAGTATAGGCACTACCTGCATAAAGATAACTGCTTGATCACACTGTATATCTAACTATATGTAGCTGTTTATAAATGGATGCAGATTAACCTCTTTTTGTGAGTGACTGGGAGCATGGGAGTATTGTATGTTCTGTATGTAACCTGTATTTGTGCTGACTTGGCTGTGAGGGTTTGGGGTTGAATCGATATCAATGATTTACCAGAAGACCATTTGAGCTGAATTATTGACCAGGAGTCTCTAGTCTCTCTGTGTAGAAATGATCCAATCTCCCAAACTAGAGCTATGTCAAGTAAGCATGCTAGCAGGTTGCAACTGTATAATATATAAATAAATAATGAAGTATTATGCTACCAGTGCTCTTTATTATTACAAATGAACAACATAAATATTAGCCAACAGCTACGCATATCCTGTGAAAACTGGACAGATACAGTATATTAGTTATAGAGGAAGTACATACCTTCAGGTACTACAGAACAATAACATTGACAGCAGTGGAGGCTGCTGAGGGGAGGACGGCTCATAATAATTGCTGGAACGGAGCGAATGGAATGGCATCAAACCATGTGTTTGATATATTTGATACCATTCCACTGATTCCGCTCCAGCCATTACCACGAGCCCGTCCTCCCCAATTAAAGTGCCACCAACCTCCTGTGATTGACAGAATTCTGTTCCGCTTTTAGGAAACTGCAGTTATAGGTAGAATATGCTGACTGAAGAATGAGCGATTTGGGGCTGTGTATCAGTGTCTCTGAACTAGTTTTGTTCCTGTGTACCAGCAATGAATACAGACCTAGCCATTCCCTCCCTGCTGACATGGCCCTCTGAGTCAAAGCAGCCTGGGCCCACAGTGTTTTGTCACCCCATCTTCACCTTCACTACCTGGCTGGGGCTATGCTGCTCCCTGCGGGGGGTCAGGCCCATTATCTAATTATTCTAATACCAATGATGGGAGTTGATGGGGTGATGGAGCTGGGAAGGTACTTGGGGCTTAAGGAGTCATTTGGATGGCTGTGGCTTTTATCTGAAGACTTGCTTCACTAATGGTGGGTCAGGACCCAAAGTGTTTGTACCATTCTGGTCTCTCGTCTGCGTTTCAGATTATCATTCTTTCACTATTCTGCACGTCTTTATACTGCTCAGACTACATGCTGTACTAAATTAATGTACTGTTTTTGTGTGAGTATGTCTAGCTCTTCTCTACTTTTGTGATGGTTCTTTCATTCAATGGGATAGGTTCTGTCCTGACTGTGACTCTGACTGTGTTGTTGCTCTGCTGCTCCTCCAGATGAGATCATGCAGCAGGAGAGCAGTCCCCTCTGTGCAATCGACATCACCCCTGACCTCAGGAAGCAGTTTGCCTTCCTCTCAGGTAACACTTCCTGTCCGTCTGTGTGTGTCTGTCTGTCTGTCTGTCTGTCTGTCTGCCATAATACAGATGTCTGCTATAACACAGGACTGTACTGTTCTTCTACCTGATATAGTTCAGAGGAACGGTCTGCTTCACCCCTCAGGATTTGCCATTCAAATTTCTCTTCTCCTGTTTTCCTGCTCATCATTTGTTTATCAGCGTTAGTCCGGCTACAGTACACTGTGGCTCCTTCTCTTCACGACTGTGTGTTTGTTTAGTGTGTATTTACATATGTGTAAATCCGTTTCTGTTGCGTATGAGCCAAATATGGAGTTTCTGTTTTTCAAGTTGTCTTGTCAATTCAGTGTGTCTGTACTGCATGCATGGTAGAAGCTTTACAGAAATCACCTAGGCTTGTGAGCAGACTTCCACAAATGTTACTTAATTGAAAAACTAAATGGATAATATAACGGATACAAGTGTTGTAGCATTGATTCTTTCACCGAATTCACCTCATTTAACAGAAGACCCCCACCCCCGACACTTTGCCCCCTCTCTGTCCCCCTCTATGTTCTACATGGAAGGTCACCTTGGGGACTGCGGCAGAGTGTTTATTGGATGTTCTCTGCCTGTCGGCGTCCATTTTGCGGAGAGCTTGCCTCTTCTCAGATGCAGCAGAATCAAAACAGACAGCTAAACGGTGACCGAGCATTTGCTGTTGCTAGGGTGATAATAGAAGAGGGAAAATATTCTGATCACATGGGCTAATAGTACACGCGTGTGTATTTGTGTGACTATTTCCCCCATTTTCTAAGTGTCTGTGTGTGGGTTTAAACACTGCAGAACATACCCGTCTTTCTCACCCTCCCCTCCTCTCTCTCTTTCTCGGTGTGTCTGTTGCTCTTTCTTTCTCTCTCACTTTACCCTATTGCCCTATCAAACTAGACTGGTTTGCCAGTTCCACTGGCGCCCTCTTGTGGTATTTCCTGTCGAAGTTATGTCAAGAAAATTACCAAGGAATGTGAGTCTTCTCGGTTCCAGTGAACTCTCTGTTTTAGTGAACTCTCTGTTCTTAACTCTTCCATGTTTCTTTCCCAGGGGGGCGAGGGCAGAACGGCAGCCCCATCATCGTGTTCCCAGAGTTCCCTGCGTTCGGAGAGATCCAGGAGAGGGAGTTCCACAACGTGCTCACATACCTGACCAGCATCCCCAGGTGAGATTCTACATACGACACACACACCCTTGCTTCTTCAGACACTTCCTGTGTCCGAGCTCCCTGCATGTATTATTCCCATGCTAACCAGTCAGATCAGTCTATTTTACAGGAAGGGAATTGAGGAGTGGCAGATGAATATTGAACATGCTAGGGGGAACTTAGGAGATATCAGATGAATGCAGAAGACGGTAACATCTACTGCAGTTGAAACTTCTTTTTTTTTTGTGTAAGATTATTGTTTAACAATATAAACCATACATAGACAAAAGACAATAGACAGACAAACACAAACATCATTGACATCACACCTGCTCAGACCCATGTTCCCACCGCTTCCATTTCCAGTGCATGTAAGACTCTATCCAGGGGTATTCAACTCTTTCCCTACGAGGTCCGGCGCCTGCTGGTTTTCTGTTAATTAATTGCACACACCTGGTGTCACAGGTCTAAATAAGTCCCTGACTATAGGGGAACAATGAAAAATGCAGTGGGACTGGCTTCGAGGTCCAGAGTTCAGTTTGAGGGCTGTTCCATATGACCTCAAGTTGCGCTATTCTGTTTCTCTCTGTAGCCCATATATTTAAATAATAATACATTTGATTTATCCACTGTCTTAACGATGGAGGGTCATTTGATTTCCAGTTTCTTTAAGCAAAAACATTGTTCTAAATGATTGATGAGAAAAGTACAGTCCAACCCATTGGGTACATATCTCACCTCATCCTCATATGCCATGTATTGAAATATGCAGATACAGATTAAGTACATGTATACTGTAAAGCTTGTGACAGCCAACTTTCTAATTCCGCCCAATACTTTTGGACTTTATAGCACTCCCACAAGGCATGAATCATTGAATTCCTCTTAGTTTTACACTTAAGACTCTGTCGTTGTGCTATAGAATTTGTGAATTTTGTCTCTTGTATAATATATTCTGTACATTAGTTTATACTGGATTAAGCGTACATTTTCGTTAACTGTCGTTAGTTATGTTCTTGGTTCCAATAGTTTATATTCTTTTTCTGAGAGATTGTCAGTTGGATAGGCTTTCTGCAAGGTTTTGTATATCTTACCTATCATATGAATATCATTTTCTGACTCAAAAAAATGTCCCTCAACATTAAGCTGATGTCCGAAAGATTTCAGATCGACATTTTCTGATATAAAACTTTTAAGTTGCATGTATTAGAAAATGTCTACATTGGTCAGTCCAAAATGGCTTTTTAATTCTGTTATGGAAATAATTGTATTTCCTATTATTATGTACTTTACGGTTTCTATGCCTTTAGTTTTCCATGTGGGACAATTTATCGATCAATTCTGAAAAGCTATCCAATGATTGTTCCATAGGGGTGTGTTTTTAGGGAGTGATATTAGTTCTTGTAGAATCCCTTTTATTTTCTTCCATATCATCAGTGTTCTTAACTATGAAGTTGTTAATGTTCTTAGCTCCATACCCTTTGAAAACAGACACGTGAAAAGATTCTGGGAAGAGAAGCTTCCTTGTTCACCATACAACGGGTAGGCAACGCTGGTCCTGGAGTACTGCACTTCATGGTTTTGATTTAACCGACTTGGAAGACCAATTGTGTTGAATTTAGGCAATCACTGAACTGATCAGTTGGTCAGGTGTGGCGCCTAGATAGAACAAAATCCTGCAGTACCTGCAGCACTCCAGGAACAGGGTGTCCTACCCCTGCCATACAACATTGTTTATACTGTAGGTTCAGCTCATGGTATATCACATATTTTCAGTGCAAACCAAGTGTTATCCTCAGCTCCTGTTGACTGCTGTATAGAAATGGCCAGCAGGTGTCACTAGCAGCTCATATACACTGCATGCTGTTACATTAAGCTTGAGGTAGAACCTTTTAACCACTGATCTCCCCCTTCCCCCCAATCCTAACCTCAACCATTGGGGGGTATTGTAAACATCTTACCCTGTGTCAATGGTTAGAGGCATTCTCTAGCTACACTGGTTAAAAAAGGTCATGTTTTTCTCTGCCTTAGGGCTTGGGTTTCTGCCTTACTATTATGTGGTCCTCTGTAGCTCAGCTGGTAGAGCACGGCGCTTGTAACGGCAAGGTAGTGGGTTCGATCCCCGGGACCACCCATACACAAAAAATGTATGCACGCATGACTGTAAGACGCTTTGGATAAAAGCATCTGCTAAATGGCATATTATTATTATTATTATTATTATTATATTATTATTATTTTGTTTAGTGTGTCAGTGAGAGTGGTGGGTAAATGGATGTGTCTGGGCTGTCCCCTGTAGAGATCTCTTAGTAGAGAGGGAGGAGGGGAGGTCTCAATACACTCCTAATTAGCTGGCCAATGCAATAACCCCAGCCTGTTATCATATTACTGCAGAATGTCTTTGTGTACTGAGAGACTGGGGAAGGGGGAGAATAAATGAGACCCCCCCCCCCCCATCTTCTCAATATCCTCCTCACAGGGATTTCTGTCAACCTTTCCCTCTTTTTTTCCCCTGTCTACCTTTTCTCTTCTTATCCTTTGCCCCTTTCTTTCTCTTTCTCCAGCTCCCCTTCCTTCCTTGTATAGCTCCTTTCTCTCTCCTTCCTCTCTTCCTCACTCCATCCTTGTCCGTTGAGGCATGTAGTGGGTCTAAAATAGAAACTGCAGTGGACCTGACTGTTTAGGTTTGAATAATGCTTGCAGAGAGCTGAGTTGCAGTACATGCGCGTGAATACACCAGCCAACAGACAAGCTCTTACACATACTCCTGCACCTAACGGTGGCATACAGGGTTGAAGCCACTTACACACATTTACATTTTTACATTAATGTCATTTAGCAGACGCTCTTATCCAGAGCGACTTACAAATTGGATAACCACTGGCTTTTTTTTTGGGGGGGTAGAAGGATTACTTTATCCTATCCCAGGTATTCCTTAAAGAGGTGGGGTTTCAAGTGTCTCCGGAAGGTGGTGAGTGACTCCGCTGTCCTGGCATCGTGAGGGAGCTTGTTCCACCAAAAAATTAATTTAAAAAATGGGGGTGCAAGAGCAGCGAACAGTTTTGACTGGGCTGAGCGGGAACTGTGCTTCCGCAGAGGTAGGGGGGCCAGCAGGCCAGAGGTGGATGAACGCAATGCCCTCGTTTGGGTGTAGGGACTGATCAGAGCCTGAAGGTACGGAGGTGCTGTTCCCCTCGCAGCTCCGTAGGCAAGCACCATGGTCTTGTAGCAGATGCGAGCTTCAACTGGAAGCCAGAGTGTGCGGAGGAGCGGGGTGACGTGAGAGAACTTGGGAAGGTTGAACACCAGACGTGCTGCGGCATTCTGGATGAGTTGTAGGGGTTTAATGGCACAGGCAGGGAGCCCAGCCAACAGCGAGTTGCAGTAATCCAGACGGGAGATGACAAGTGCCTGGATTAGGACCTGTGCCGCTTCCTGTGTAAGGCACACCTGGTCCACATATCCACATCACATTCTAAACTGGTGTAGAAGAGATGTGTTGCAACCCCTGCATGGCTTCTCTCCTGTGACTCTTTGAGGTCACTGCTGACATCACAAACTTACAAAAAGTCAAAGTTGAGCTAATAGAGAGAGGGCCTGAGGCTAAAGCTGCTCAGAGCAGACAGACAGATGGCCAGGAATTCCTCAGGGCAATTTTGTGTGTGTGTGTGTGTCTTGACCTTGAATACAGAACTATTCAATATTTTCCACTTCAATTTCAACCAGAATACATTTTGATAAATGTATATATTCATGAAAATAATTTGACAAAGTATGTCCATTTCAAAATAAAGGTTTTTGGAGGGGGACTGTGAGTGCATAAAATTCCACAGTTTCAAATTCCTTTTGAAGGCATTCCCAAATTTGAATGATTTTTCCTGTTTCTTGGTCTGCCGGCATGGAATTTATCCGTATTCTAATCCCTTTTTCCCCTCCGGTGGGAAAAGCCCATTTACGCTGCGGATCGCCAAACACTCACTAAATTAATTAGCCGCCTGTGTCCTTGGGCAGACCAGGTTTCTTTCTCTCTCTCTCCCTTCCTTCTTTCCTTCCTCTCTCCCTCTCTCCCTTTATGCTCCAATCCTCTCTGGGTCTAGTTCAGAGTGGCTGCAGGTTGAGGTAGAACAATGACAGGAGGATTTGAGAGTGACTGAAACTTAAAGAGCTCTTATAAAGCTTTTTTAATCTGTTTTTAATTTGATTTACAGTCTGCCTGGCTTCAGGCAGTTAGAAGGGGTGGAGTATGGCATAGAGGGGGAGTGTGTGTTTGTGCGCACCCATGCAGGATTAAGCAGTCCCATTCCAAAACACAGCTAGCAGGGGTTCCACATACGTCAGACAACCGCCGCAAGAAATCCAATTATTTAGACACCCCTCCAAGTGACTCCTTCACAAATCAATTATAAACTCCACCATGAATATTTAAATTAATCTAATTTCACATGCATTATTCTTCAATATGTTTCTGTGTCCATTCAGCTGTGTGAGTGTGTGTTGCAGAAACTGCTTGTATGGCAGAAACAATCAAATCCTAGAAGTGGTGAATCAATTCCTCTGTGTATAGATTACCCTTTCTGGCAGTTTTTTTCCAAACCCTGAAACCATACATACACTATACAAAAGTATGTGGACACCCCTTCAAATTAGTGGATCGGCTATTTCAGCCACACCCGTTGCTGACGGGTATATAAAATTGAGCACACGGCCATGCAATCTCCATAGACAAACATTGGCAGTAGAATGGCCTTACTGAAGAGCTCAGTGACTTTCAACGTGGCACCGTCATAGGATGCCACCTTTCCAACAAGTCAGTCACATTTCTGCCCTGCTAGAGCTGCCCCGGTCAACTGTAAGTGCTGTTACTGTGAAGTGGAAACGTCTAGGAGCAATAACAGCTCAGCCACAAAGTGGTAGTCCACACAAGCTCACAGAACGGGACCACCGAGTGCTGAAGCACGTAGCGCGTAAAAATCGTCTGTCCTCGGTTGCAACACTCACTACCGAGTTCCAAACTGCCTCTGGATGCAACGTCAGAACAAGAACTGTAGGTCGGGAGCTTCATGAAATGGGTTTCTATGGTCGAGCAGCCGCACACAAGCCTAAGATCACCATGCGCAATGCCAAGCATTGGCTGGAGTGGTGTAAAGCTCGCCGCCATTGGACTCTGGAGCAGTGGAAACAAGTTCTCTGGAGTGAGGAATCACTACTTCACCATCTGGCAGTTCGACGGATGAATCTGGGATGGGCGGATGCCAGGAGAACGCTACCTGCCCCAATGCATAGTGCCAACTGTAAAGTTTGGTGGAGGAGGAATAATGGTTTAGGCCTCTTAGTTCCAGTGAGAGGAAATCTTAACGCTACAGCATACAATGACATTCTAGACGATTCTGTGGTTCCAACTTTGTGGCAACAGTTTGGGGAAGGCCCTTTCCTGTTTCAGCATGACAATGCCCCCGTGCACAAAGCGAGGTCGAGATCGGTGTAGAAGAACTTGACTGGCCTGCACAGAGCCCTGACCTCAACCCATCGAACACCTTTGGGTTGAATTGGAACACAGACTGCGAGCCAGGCTTAATCGCCCAAAATCAGTGCCTGACCTCACTAATGCTCTTGTGGCTGAATGGAAGCAAGTCCCAGCAGCAATGTTCCAACATCTAGTGGAAAGCCTTTCCAGAAGAGTGGAGGCTGTTATAGCAGCAAAAGGGGAACCAACTCCATATTAATGCCCATGATTTTGGAATGAGATGTTCGACTAGCCATGTAGTGTACTTTTGGCCATGTAGAGTATGTGATTCTTTGTGTTCTGAGACTAAGTAGCAAGCCTAATTTATCACATAATCTATACTCTCTCTCTCTGCCCGATTCTCTCTGTCTCTCTCTTGCTCTCTCGTACTGTCTTTTCAGCATAAATGACTAAACCATTTCGGTCCTCATAAAGGTCCCAGTGCTAGACCATCTCTATTCCTTTTCTCTCCTTTTTTTTCCTTCCCTCCTCCTCCATCCCTCTCTCTCCCCTCCTCCGTCTCTGTTGCTGAAAAGAACTGGTCTGCTCTTTTGAATGCTTGAGCAGGTAGAAGAGAGCGAGAGAGGATGATGAAAGGGAGAAAGAGGGGATGAATTGAGAGAGTGAGAATGAAAAACCTTTACAGAGAGAGAGAGAGAGAGAGAGACACTGCAGCTACCCTCCTCTCCATCAGCCCATCCCTCCCTCACATCCCCAGGTCTTCTGACTGGCCACCGGGGCTGTCTGTCACCCCTCAGCCAGGCTGGGATTGGCTAGTGGCACGGCAGTTCCTGGCACGTCATTGGTTGATCGGTGCAGTGGCGGAGGCTGGTTTCTGTGATGGTCTTGCTCTCCCTCCAACACAACACAGCACCACATACACAGAGACACCGGCAGATCTGACTCTCAGGCATCTATTTTTCTCTTTTCTCCTTCTGTTTTCAGTTTCAAAATGGAATTATTTATCCCTTTTTCTCTATTGGAGGATTTAGAATAGCAGAGTTGTTGTCGTGTGAGGAGGAGAGGAACCATTGAGGAGGAGTGGAGACATTCTGTTCATCAGTTTGCTGTGATCAGGCAGTGTGTGTGTTTTGCTGCTGAGGTGTGAGTACTCATGTCACCTCTAAAAGGTGTGTTGTGTGTATAGTTGATTCTACTGACTGGCTACACTTGGGATTGACTTTGATTCCTCTACCTGAACCCCTTTCCTGAAACTACAGCAGGCAACTGTGAGAGAGGGTGCTGGTCTTACAACTCTTTATCTTTCTCTGTGTGGATTGGACCAGTATCTTGAAGGAGCGTATAGTTGAACAAACTGTCATCCCCTCTCACCGTGGATTAGGACAGTGTTTTTGAAGCATCTTTACCTTGCCTGTACATAAGTGGACTGAGCTGAGGGTAGGTCTCTACTCAGGCCTGACTGATACATTTTTACATTTAACATTTTAGTATTTAGTAGACACTCTTATCCAGAGCTACTAACAGTAGTGAGTGCATACATTTTCATACTTTTTGTACTTGTCCATGGGAATCAAACCCACAACCCTGGCATTGCAAGCGCCATGCTCTACCAACTGAGCCACACGGGACATACAATACTATACATACTAGTGACACTGTTCATTTATTCTATGGTCATGTCCAGTCACTGTGGTCCTACTGAACCTTATTCCTCTCTCTCTCCAGTCTCCATCTGCGGTCTTGTTATGGTCATGTGTGCAGTGGAGTCAGGTGTTAGTGGTTGTGTTGACCGTGATCCCATCTCTTTTTTTCCAGTCTGTCTGCAGCAGGAGTGGGTTTTATCCTGGTCATTGACCGGCGACAGGACCGATGGACAGCCGTCAAGGCGACCCTGCTCCGCATTGCAGTAAGTAACCGTGTGTGTCTGGCTTTATAAGGGGGAGTGTGTCTTTTGTGTCTATGCCTCTATGTGTGTGAAATACATTTCTTTAATCATGTGTTGAGTGGAGCAGCAGGTTTGAGAGGCCCCATCCTTACACTGTCAGCCAGAGGGCAGAGGGGGTTTGGCAGACAAGAGGTGTCAGAACACCTCCTCCTCTTCTCAGAGCTCTACATCTGTGCCACAACGGAGGGATTAATATCACAACTGCCCTAGGGGGCAGATATGAACTACCCCCCCACATACACACACACACACACACACACACACAGGCACCAGCCGATTCAGCCCTGTTACTCCCCTGCCTCGGGGGCAGAATAAACAGCCAAAACAAGGAGGATGAGAGAGATGAGAGAGATGTGTTCTCCCCACATTACAAGAAAGCATGCTGGAAGGATAGTGTCTTTTTAGTTTCACACTGTAAACCATGTTTTGATGAATACTGTATGAATAATCTATAGAAAATGTGTAGATACAGAATGGGGACAAATGGCACAAAGCTTACTCCACAGGAAAACACTGACACTGACTTTAATGGATAAAGATGGAAAGAAATATTAGGTCTGTGTGTGTTTCCCATGCTGTGATAGTGATGAGGTAGCTGTTGTATCTCTCTCGAGCCCCACTAAACTCTCTCTCCTCATTTCACTCACTCTCTTTGTTTCAGCTACTATCTCTTTGTTCATATCTTCCTTCATCCCTTTTCTCTCTCTTTCAATTCATTTATGCCACTTTACAGATATATACTATCTTAATTTGACCAGTTTCTCACAGCAGGAAAATAATCCTACAGTAACAAGAAATGTGAATTATTATGTGGATTATAAATAAAGGCTGACTGCCCTTCGTGATTTAGCCTCATGCTAGTGACCATGGCTGAATTCAAATGTGAGTTGGTATCGGGGTGTGGTTTGATGTGGGTGTCTCGCGTGTGTTCACATGTGGTAAGAGTTAGCCAAAATATTTTGGCAATTAGCTTCAGCCGGCTGGTGTGCGACTGTGGCAAAGTTGGTTTGACTTTGGATAGCCTATCTCTGGGTATAGTTAGGGACCATCAATAAATAACACTATGTAAATGGAACAATATTTTAATGTTGCACATATTTTAGTTGTCTCATTAAATGCTTTCAATATTTGTATATGAATTTCTACAATTTTATAGTTGGTTTGAGGTTTTTAAATCATAGAAATTTGGAGCTATTGACCTTTTAAAAATATTGTCCCATGTACATTGTGTAATTTACTGATGGTCCCTAACTAGCCCCATAGGGAAATCGAATGTCACACCAAATTGACCATGGGCATTATGATCGGGGCGTGTGCAGCTGCGCTCTGAATTGATAATTACTTGGGTGCTGCCAGCTGTGGGCATGTGGCCAGGATTCAAATAAACCCAACCTAGGAAAACTGTTACGGTACCCTTCATTCCGTGACATACCATTTTTTCCTATCATCTCATAAATCTCAGTTTTGGACGAGACTGACTTTATGACCAAAACTATCCTATTTACAAAGTTTGTAGTCAATTTTGACATTAGAATAAATGTTTCTGACTTATATCGATGCGACATAGGCTGTTTTCAAAAAGAGAAGTTGCGTTTTAGGGGCAGTTGCAATTTAATGGACATTTGTGTAGGGGTTGTTACGATAAATCAAGTCTGACATTTTAAAGTGGAAATTACCAACTTTAGAAGCCTTTTTAAACCTTTAATACACTACAGTTTGCATTTCCTGCTGTGCAGGAAAATTCTCTGTGACAACAAAGTGATCAAATTAAGATAGACGCATTGGTAGTTTAGCAACAAAACCAACATGTGCGCAACTATGGGGCAAAACAGACAGGGTTGGCTTAGATTGTTGATAACAGGTCAACTATATTTTGTCTCCAAATGTTTGTTGAAAACAAATACATTTGCACAATGAGCACTTGTTGTCTCTCAAATACATCGTTACAGTTGTTGGTTAGCTAGCTAGCAAATTTGAGCCATATTAGCATAGACTTGACATCAGTCAAAACACCTCAAAACAAGACATGGTATCAATAACAAAATACAACGAGCTGAAACTAGCCACCTACTATTCCCCACATGGCAGCTTCTTGTCATTGTTGCCAGATATCTGACCGTTAAGAATCATACCAACGCACGCCTTGCAGCCACATCAATGCGCGTGCATCATTTTCGTGACGTTGTCAGCAGATCTGTATATCACCCCTTATCTTTCCATTGCTCTCTCCTTTAGGCCTTTGTGGTTCAGAATGAGGAGAATGTGTAAAAGAAAAGATGATCGAGGGAGTCTTTTCTCTCTCTTTCTCTTCAGCCTGTTGTTTCCTCTCCAGTCACAACTGGTGTCTCTCTTGCTCTCTCACTCCCTGTTTCCTGCTAGATGACAGATTGCTGGCAGCTGAATACAGTGTGTGAGCTGTGAGGGATATTATCTCTGCATTGGTGATTAGCTTTCAAAGTGTGTTTGTTTATTTGTGCTGAGTTGATACATGGTTTTAGCGCCTTATTAATAGCACAGGATTTCCATTTGCTTTTTTTGTTCACAATTACAACACCATTTATGAGATCCTTCAGAACTTTATTAAGTAAGTAACTATATGGACCTGCATCATTCATATTTATTTTAATCAATACCTACAGTGGGGAGAACAAGTATTTGATACACTGCCGATTTTGCAGGTTTTCCTACTTACAAAGCATGTAGAGGTCTGTAATTTTTTATCATAGGTACACTTCAACTGTGAGAGACGGAATCTAAAACAAAAATCCAGAAAATCACATTGTATGATTTTTAAGAAATTAATTTGCATTTTATTGCATGACATAAGTATTTGATCACCTACCAACCAGTAAGAATTCCGGCTCTCACAGACCTGTTAGTTTTTCTTTAAGAAGCCCTCCTGTTCTCCACTCCTTACCTGTATTAACTGCACCTGTTTGAACTCGTTACCTGTATAAAAGACACCTGTCCACACACTCAATCAAACAGACTCCAACCTCTCCACAATGGCCAAGACCAGAGAGATGTGTAAGGACATCAGGGATAAAATTGTAGACCTGCACAAGGCTGGGATGGGCTACAGGACAATAGGCAAGCAGCTTGGTGAGAAGGCAACAACTGTTGGTGCAATTATTAGAAAATGGAAGAAGTTCAAGATGACGGTCAATCACCCTCGGTCTGGGGCTCCATACAAGATCTCACCTCGTGGGGCATCAATGATCATGAGGAAGGTGAGGGATCAGCCCAGAACTACACGGCAGGACCTGGCCAATGACCTGAAGAAAGCTGGGACCACAGTCTCAAAGAAAACCATTAGTAACACACTACGACGTCATGGATTAAAATCCTGCAGCGCACGCAAGGTCCCCCTGCTCAAGCCAGCGCATGTCCAGGCCCGTCTGAAGTTTGCCAATGACCATCTGGATGATCCAGAGGAGGAATGGGAGAAGGTCATGTGGTCTGATGAGACAAAAATAGAGCTTTTTCGTCTAAACTCCACTCGCCGTGTTTGGAGGAAGAAGAAGGATGAGTATAACCCCAAGAACACCATCCCAACCGTGAAGCATGGAGGTGGAAACATCATTATTTGGGGATGCTTTTCTGCAAAGGGGACAGGACGACTACACCGTATTGAGGGGAAGATGGATGGGGCCATGTATCGCGAGATCTTGGCCAACAACCTCCTTCCCTCAGTAAGAGCATTGAAGATGGGTCGTGGCTGGGTCTTCCAGCATGACAACGACCCGAAACACACAGCCAGGGCAACTAAGGAGTGGCTCCGTAAGAAGCATCTCAAGGTCCTGGAGTGGCTTAGCCAGTCTCCAGACCTGAACCCAATAGAACATCTTTGGAGGGAGCTGAAAGTCCATATTGCCCAGCGACAGCCCCGAAACCTGAAGGATCTGGAGAAGGTCTGTATGGAGGAGTCGGCCAAAATCCCTGCTGCAGTGTGTGCAAACCTGGTCAAGACCTACAGGAAACGTATGATCTCTGTAATTGCAAACAAAGGTTTCTGTACCAAATATTAAGTTCTGCTTTTTTGATGTATCAAATACTTATGTCATGCAATAAAATGCAAATTAATTACTTAAAAATCATACAATGTGATTTTCTGGATTTTTGTTTTAGATTCCGTCTCTCACAGTTGAAGTGTACCTATGATAAAAATTACAGACCTCTACATGCTTTGTAAGTAGGAAAACCTGCAAAATCGGCAGTGTATCAAATACTTGTTCTCCCCACTGTATATCCTAAGTGCTGTTTAACCCCATATGACTGCATTCTTGGTTTCAGCACCACCGTTATGTGGACAGAGCTGTCTCACTCACACACTCACACACACACACACAGAATAATTGACACAAAAGCCTCATCTTAGAGTTTCACTGAACTGAAGAGAATGTGTGGCAGAGAGATGATTATCCTAGACAGAGGAAGATATATAGAGAGCGATGAATATGAACACCCAGGCTCCACTGGGACATGGAATGCTCCCTCCCTCATTTCAAATTGAAAGCTTTATTAATCCCACAAGGGGGGGCATTACAGCCTGACAGGCTGGTAATGGGAGGCATGTAGTACATTGCCATGCATGGGTGGTTTTCAGACTGGGAGAGACAGGCAGAGAGATGGGGAGAGAGCAGCAGTTGTTTATGGTGTGGTCCCTAATTAAAAGCCTATAGGGTTACTTTGGTTTCACTCACTCCCTAGAGACATACTGTCTACACTCCCACTCACCAGCCTGATGTGTGTGCACGTGTGCGTGTGTATACCTGTCTGTTTCTACTGTTTTCGACCAGAACCAGTGGGCCATGACCGCAATTACCAACCCACCAGGGGCGTCCAGTCAGAAGGTTACGGTCGAACGGTTACAACCCTCATCTGGGAGTCAGACTAGTTCCTTATATATACGGTCTTCTAAATCCACCCAACCACCCTTTTCAAAACAACTTCTACTGAATTGCATTACATTCATTTCTTCCTCTGCCTTGCTTGTTTCCAGCGGATGTTGTGGTTTTGTAGGGTACATTGCTAGTGAATGGCCAGTTTCTTTCATAGTGACTGTACTGTAGTGTCAAAGGTAATTAAGAGCTCTCTCTAGTTGGGCTGCAGAGAGGAACAGTTTATAAATTCATTCATTCCATTAAGTTTGTGTATTCCCTACTGGAGTCTTAGATCTGTCATTTCTGCTTAGGCCAGCGTTCTCTGTCTCTCTCCAATCAATCAAACCCCTGTGTGTGTGTGTGTGTGTGTGTGTGCTACATTAACTTACGCATCAATTCTGTAATGGGAATCTGTCCCCACCACCGGCTAAAGCAATAATATTGATCTTGCTGTGGCTTTATGTGTACAGTTTGAGTCTTACCTCATCAGAACTAGCAGGCTTCAGGGATATACACTGTATGCTAATTTGGCTCTGAATTATAATGTCTCGGGGTCTGCTTTTTAATAGTCTCTCTCTGACCCGCCAAGGTCTTTGTCTCTCAGCTTTATTCTACCCTTAAAGTGTGTGTGTGTGTGTGTGTGTGTGTGTGTGTGTGTGCGCGTGCATGTGAGTGATAGCTGCTACATTATGAATGCAGTGGCATCTTGGTAAATGTCACTGCCTGCTATCCTGAGGTATCAAATGTCCTTATTATGCCTTTCACTGATACCTGTGTGTGTGTGTGTGTGTGTGTGTGTGTGTGTGTGTGTCCATGCCTATGTGTCTCACAGGATGTCTCTTACTATTGGGTTGTCTAAACTGAGAGCAAAGGGGGATGCAGTCTACTCCTGTATTATAGAAGTTCATCCACCCTTCTCTCTACCTCATCCCACTCTCTACCCCTCTCCCCTCTCTTTCTTCCCCTCTCTCTGTGTGTAGGGTTCGTTCCCAGGGAACCTGCAGTTGGTTCTGGTATTGAGGCCCACCACCTTATTCCAGAGGACTCTCTCAGACATCCTGTTCAAGTTCAACAAGGATGAGTTCAAGATGAAGGTGCCGGTACGTACAGACAGCAGCCGACGCACGCACACACACACACACACACACACACACACACACACACACACACACACACACACACATTCATAGACTACATTCACCATTTACGTTTTTCTATCCTAAATTGATGCTTGTGTGTGTGTAGGTGATTATGCTGAGTTCTGTGACTGAGCTCCACTCCTACATAGACCGGACACAACTGACTACTGAGCTGGGAGGAACCCAGGAGTACTGCCACGAGAAGTGGATCTCACACCGCACTGTGAGTAAACACACACACAAGTGCTGCAAAGAAGACCTAGTTAAGCTGCAGTTGGCCCAGAACAGAGTTGCACGTCTTGCTTTTCATTGTAATCAGAGGGCTAATATTAATTATATGCATGCCAGTCTCTCTTGGCTAAGAGTTGAGGAAAGACTGACTGTGTCACTTCTTGTTTTTATAAGAAACATTAATGTGTTGGAAATTCCTAATTGTTTGCATAGTCAACTTACATACACACTTACCCCACCAGACATGCCAACAGGGGTCTTTTCACAGTCCCCAGGTACAGAACAAATTCAAGGAGAAAAGTACAGTATTATACAGAGCCATGAGTGCATCGAACTCCCTTCCATCTTATGTAGCGCAAGTGAACAGCAAACCTGGTATAAAAAAACAAATAAATCAACACCTCACGGCACAATGACTCTTCCCCAATGTGACCTACTTGTTGTGTGTATGTACTGACATGTACAGTTGAAGTCGGAAGTTTACATACACCTTAGCCAAATACATTTAAACTCAGTTTTTCACAATTCCTGACATTTAATCCTAGGGAACGTTCCCTGTCTTAGGTCAGTTAGGATCACCACTTTATTTTAAGAATGTGAAATGTCAGAATAATAGTAGAGAGAATGAATTATTTCAGCTTTTATTTCTTTCATCACATTCCCAGTGTGTCAGAAGTTTACATACACTCAATTAGTATTTTGTAAAATTGCCATTAAATTGTTTAACTTGGGTCAAACGTTTCAGGTAGCCTTCCACAAGCTTCCCACAATAAGTTAGGGGAATTTTGGCCCATTCCTCCTGACAGACCTGGTGTAACTGAGTCAGGTTTGAAGGCCTCTATAGGATTGAGGTCAGGGCTTTGTGATGGCCACTCCAATACCTTAACTTTGTTGTCCTTAAGCCATTTTGCCACAACTTTGGAAGTTTGGAAGACCCATTTGCGACCAAGCTTTAACTTCCTGACTGATGTCTTGAGATGTTGCTTCAATATATCCACATAATTTTCCTTCCTCATGATGCCATCTATTTTGTGAAGCATGCACCAGTCCCTCTTGCAGCAAAGCACCCCCACAGCATGATGCTGCCACCCCGTGCTTCACAGTTGGGATGGTGTTCTTCGGCTTGCAAGCACCCCCTTTTTCCTCCAAATATAACAATGGTCATTATGGCCAAACAGTTCTATTTTTGTTTCATCAGACCAGAGGACATTTCTCCAAAAAAAATTGATCTTTGTCCCCATGTGCAGTTGCAACCCGTAGTCTGGCTTTTTTATGGTGGTTTTGGAGCAGTGGCTTCTTCCTTGCTGAGCGGCCTTTCAGATTATGTCGATATAGGACTCATTTTACTGTGGATATAGATACTTTTGTACCTGTTTCCTCCAGCATCTTCACAAGGTCCTTTGCTGTTGTTCTGGGATTGATTGCACTTTTCGCACCAAAGTACGTTAATCTCTAGGAGACAGAACCCGTCTCTTTCCTGAGCGGTATGACTGCTGCGTGGTCCCATGGTGTTTATACTTGCGTACTATTGTTTGTACAGATGAATGTGGTACCTTCAGGTGTTTGGAAATTGCTCCCAAGGATGAACCAGACTTGTGGAGGTCTACAAATTTTTTTCTGAGGTCTTGGCTGATTTCTTTAGATTTTCCCATGATGTCAAGCAAAGAGGCACTGAGTTGAAGGTAGGCCTTGAAATACATCCACAGGTACACCTCCAATTGACTCAAATGATGTAAATTAGCCTATCAGAAGCTTCTAAAGCCATGACATAATTCTCTGGAATCTTCCTAGAGCTGGCCGTTTGGCCAAACTGAGCAATCGGGGACAAGGTTCTTGGTCAGGGAGGTGACCAAGAACCCGATGGTCACTCTGACAGACCTCCAGAGTTCCTCTGTGAAGATGGGAGAACCTTCCAGAAGAACAACCATCTCTGCAGCACTCCACCAATCAGGCCTTTATGGTAGAGTGTCCAGACGGAAGCTACTCCTCAGTAAGAGGCACATGACAGCCCGCTTGGAGTTTGCCAAAAGGCACCTAAAGGACTCTCAGAACATGAGAAACAAGATTCTCTGGTCTGATGAAACCAAGATTGAACTCTTTGGCCTGAATGCCAATCGTCACATCTGGAGGAAACCTGGCACCATCCTTACGGTGAAGCATGGTGGTGGCAGCATAATGCTGTGGGGATGTTTTTCATCGGCAGGGACTGGGAGACTAGTCAGGATCGAGGGAAAGATGAACGGAGCAAAGTACAGAGAGATCCTTGATGAAAACCTGCTCCAGAGTGCTCAGGACCTCCGTCTGGGGCGAAGGTTCACCTTTCAACAGGACAACGTCCCTAAGCACACAGCCAAGACAACGCAGGAGTGGCTTCGGGACAAGTCTCTGAATGTCCTTGAGTGGCCCAGCCAGAGCCCAGACTTGAACCCGATCTAACATCTCTGGAGAGACTTAAAAATAGCTGTGCAGCGACGCTCCCCATCCAACCTGACAGAGCTTGAGAGGATCTGCAGAGAAGAATGAGAGAAACTCCCCAAATACAGGTGTACCAAACTTGTAGCGTCATTCCCAAGACGACTCGAACTGTAATCGCTGCCAAAGGTGCTTCAACAAAGTACTGAGTAAAGGGTCTGAATACTTATGTAAATGAACTATTTTAGTTTTATTTTGTTTTTTTAAATGAGCAAAAATTTATTAACCTGTTTTTGCTTTGTAATTATGGGTATTGTGTGTAGATTGATGAGGGGAAAAAACTATTTAATCAATTTTAGAATAAGGCTGTAACGTAACAAAATGTGGAAAAAGTCAAGGGGTCTGAATACTTTCCGAATGCACTGTATATGTAACTGATAGATACACACATACACACACTACATGTTAATGTTTTTTAATGTATGTAAATTGTAAAGTATTTTGTCTGTAATGTATTTTTCGTTATGTGTCGGACCCCAGTAAGACTAGCTGTTGAAAAGGTGAATGTAAGAAGTGAACATCATTTCAAATAGGCTACATGTGATATTAAACTGCATTTAAACACACTAAATACAGTGGGGGAAAAAAGTATTTAGTCAGCCACCAATTGTGCAAGTTCTCCCACTTAAAAAGATGAGAGAGGCCTGTAATTTTCATCATAGGTACACGTCAACTATGACAGACAAAATTAGAAAGAAAAATCCAGAAAATCACATTGTAGGATTTTTAATGAATTTATTTGCAAATTATGGTGGAAAATAAGTATTTGGTCAATAACAAAAGTTTCTCAATACTTTGTTATATACCCTTTGTTGGCAATGACACAGGTCAAACGTTTTCTGTAAGTCTTCACAAGGTTTTCACACACTGTTGCTGGTATTTTGGCCCATTCCTCCATGCAGATCTCCACTAGAGCAGTGATGTTTTGGGGCTGTCGCTGGGCAACACGGACTTTCAACTCCCTCCAAAGATGTTCTATGGGGTTGAGATCTGGAGACTGGCTAGGCCACTCCAGGACCTTGAAATGCTTCTTACGAGACCACTCCTTCGTTGCCCGGGCGGTGTGTTTGGGATCATTGTCATGCTGAAAGACCCAGCCACGTTTCATCTTCAATGCCCTTGCTGATGGAAGGAGGTTTTCACTAAAAATCTCACGATACATGGCCCCATTCATTCTTTCCTTTACACGGATCAGTCGTCCTGGTCCCTTTGCAGAAAAACAGCCCCAAAGCATGATGTTTCAACCCCCATGCTTCACAGTAGGTATGGTGTTCTTTGGATGCAACTCAGCATTCTTTGTCCTCCAAACACGACGAGTTGAGTTTTTACCAAAAAGTTCTATTTTGGTTTCATCTGACCATATGACATTCTCCCAATCCTCTTCTGGATCATCCAAATGCACTCTAGCAAACTTCAGACGGGCCTGGACATGTACTGGCTTAAGCAGGGGGACACGTCTGGCACTGCAGGATTTGAGTCCCTGGCGGCGTAGTGTGTTACTGATGGTAGGCTTTGTTACTTTGGTCCCAGCTCTCTGCAGGTCATTCACTAGGTCCCCCCGTGTGGTTCTGGGATTTTTGCTCACCGTTCTTGTGATCATTTTGACCCCACGGGGTGAGATCTTGCGTGGAGCCCCAGATCGAGGGAGATTATCAGTGGTCTTGTATGTTTTCCATTTCCTAATAATTGCTCCCACAGTTGATTTCTTCAAACCAAGCTGCTTACCTATTGCAGATTCAGTCTTCCCAGCCTGGTTTAGGTCTACAATTTTGTTTCTGGTGTCCTTTGACAGCTCTTTGGTCTTGGCCATAGTGGAGTTTGGAGTGAGACTGTTTGAGGTTGTGGACAGGTGTCTTTTATACTGATAACAAGTTCAAACAGGTGCCATTAATACAGGTAACGAGTGGAGGACAGAGGAGCCTCTTAAAGAAGAAGTTACAGGTCTGTGAGAGCCAAAATACCAAAATGTGACCAAATACTTATTTTCCACCATAATTTGCAAATAAAGTCATTAAAAATCCTACAATGTGATTTACTGGATTTTTTTTCTCAATTTGTCTGTCATAGTTGACGTGTACCTATGATGAAAATTACAGGCCTCTCTCATCTTTTTAAGTGGGAGAACTTGCACAATTGGTGGCTGACTAAATACTTTTTTCCCCCACTGTAAATGCGCATATAGGCTGTGACTTACTTAGAATTAAATACAAATTAAACGAAAAATTACTTATTAGTACCTTTGAATTCATTTTTAGAATTCATTTTTAGAAACACAAATTTGGCCAGTCTGTGGCTTCAGGCCAGCAGCGGAGAATATCATCTCCACACTTGCAGAGCCACTGGGGATGCTAAACACCCTTTTGGCCACTCTGCCAGGCTGGGCAGTAATGCAGTAATGCAGTTTTCTTTTTATTTAGATAGGCCTAAAGGTTTTTAGGCAAAATAACCCAATCAAAACGGAAATCTCCTTGAACGTTTGGAATATGCCAGGCCTATTGGGCCAAAATCAATGATGGCCTACTGTGAAGATAATAGAACGAAAATGAACGAAACGTTTAAGAGATCTGATTTATAAATACTTTGCTACAATGACACACTTAGTTATCTACCCACCTCGTTCATTTCTTTTAGCATGTACACATAGTAAGTAGACCATCATGCTTTTGGGATAAGTGTCTTTTCAGATTCCACAATGATTCTTTAGATGTGGACACTCCATCACCGCTCTTGGTCCTCATTTTTGTAAGCCACCTTGATTTAGCACCTGTGTGTTTTATCAGTTTCTTTATGAAAATATTTAGCGAACTCTATGACAGTAGCTAAAGCAAGGGGCTATAGCAGGACACAAGAAGACTACAACTGCATGCTGGGCCGGGCATGCGCTGAACTGAAGTGAGCGCTACTGGAGCGAAATTGGAGCGGGCGAGAAGGCCGACGCTCCAGCCTTTGGGAATCTCACTCCACTCTCCAGCCAAATTGGGCACGCTCTGCTCCGCTCCGCTCACATACTCTGGCATGGGCTAATGGGGATCCTAATTAATCAAAATCAAACACACACACACAGAGATACACATCCAGCAAACAAACAACCAACAAATACACAGTGAACACACAACATAAACACTAGAACCATGGCCCAGTTCCCTAGTGTTGGACTAATAACCTTTTTCCCAGTCAAGCTATGCATGTTATTATCTAACAATGTATTATATCCATCTGTGTGAAGGCCATTGAGGGCTTTGCTCTGATGGTAAAGAGAACAGCTCAGATCCTGCAGTCGTTTGGGACAGAGCTAGCAGAGACTGAACTACCCAACGACATCCAGGCTACCAGCAACCTACTGGGGACACACACCAACAAGAAGAGCAAGATGAAGGTACAGAGCACACACACACACTCTCCTCCAGGAAGATGAATACACAAAATAATATGATGGGTTAAATCTACGTAAATCATTGTCTTATTGTCTTTATCCCACACCACTGATATCAGCGTGATGGTGTTGGTGTGTGTATCTGATTCCCCTGATGTGTTTGTGCCTCCAGGAGGATCTGCTGGTGGCTTTAGGACAGGGCAGCAGACTGTTGGAGAGTATTAATGAACCAGTGGTTAGAGACCCAGACCACAACATGAACCAGGACGAACTGGAGAACCTGGCCACCGTACAGAGGTTAGAACACACTGGGAACCATGAACACTGGGGTTAGAACACACTTTGGAACCTTGAACACTGGGGTTAGAACACACACTGCGAACCTTGAACACTGGGGTTGGAAAAGATGGCTGCCGTTTTATGGACTCTTAACCAACTGTGCTATTTTGTGTGTTTTTTCGCATTGTTTGTAACTTATTTTGTACATAATTTTGCTGCTACCGTCTCTTATGACCGAAAAGAGCTTCTGGACATCAGAACAGCGATTACTCACCTTGAACTGGACGAATAATTTTTCTTAAATGAGTCGGACAAGAGGGATTTTCTCCAGACACCCGACAGGGCCCTCATCCCCGTCATTCGCAGTAGAAAGAAAAGGAGATATCGCGGAAGGAGAACGGGGTGCTTGGTAAGGAGCCGGCGACGAGTGGCTAACCTGCCTTTGCCATCGATGCTATTGGCCAATTTACAATCGCTTGATGATAAAGTGGACGAACTACAGGAACAAATATCCTACCAACGGGACATTAAAAACGGTAATATCTTATGTTTCACTGAGTCGTGGCTGAACGAAGACATGAATAACATACAGCTGGCTGGTTATACACTGTATCGGCAGGATAGAACAGCAGCCTTGTAAGACAAGGGGTGGCGGTCTATGTATATTCGTAAACAACAGCTGTTGCACGATATCTAAGGAAGTCTTGAGGTTTTGCTCGCCTGAGGTTAAGTATCTCATGATAAGCTGTAGACCACACTATGTACCAAGAGAGTTTTCATCTATATTCTTCGTAGCTGTCTATTTACCACCACAAACCGATGCTGGCACTAAGACCGCACTCAATGAACTGTATACGGCCATAAGCAAACAGGAAAACACTCATCCAGAGGCGGCGCTCCTAGTGGCCGGGGACTTTAATGCAGGGAAACTTAAATCTGTTTTACCTCATTTCTACCAGCATGTTAAATGTGCAACCAGAGGGGAAAAAACTCTAGACCACGTTTACTCCACACACAGAGACGCATACAAAGATCTCCCTCGTCCTCCATTTGGCAAATCTGACCATAATTCTATCCTCCTGATTCCTGCTTACAAGCAAAAACTAAAGCAGGAAGCACCAGTGACTCGGTCAATAAAAAAGTGGTCAGATGAAGCAGATGCTAAGCTACAGGACTGTTTTGCTAGCACAGACTGGAATATGTTCCGGGATTCTTCCGATGGCATTGAGGAGTACACCACATCAGTCACTAGCTTCATCAATAAGTGCTTCGATTACGTCGCCCCCACAGTGACTGTACCTACATACCCCAACCAGAAGCCATGGATTACAGGCAACATCCGCACTGAGCTAAAGGATAGAGCTGCCGCATTCAAGGAGCGGGACTCTAACCCGGAAGCTTATAAGAAATCCCGCTATGCCCGCCGACAAACCATCAAACAGGCAAAGCGTCAATACAGGACTAAGATCGAATCGTACTACACCGGCTCCGACGCTCGTCGGATGTGGCAGGGCTTGCAAACTATTACAGACTACAAAGGGTAGCACAGCCGCGAGCTGCCCAGTGACACGAGCCTACCAGACGAGCTAAATTACTTCTATGCTCGCTTCGAGGCAAGTAACACTGAAACATGCATGAGAGCATCAGCTGTTCCGGACGACTGTGTGATCACACTCTCCGTAGCCGATGTGAGTAAGACCTTTAAACAGGTCAACATTCACAAGGCCGCAGGGCCAGACAGATTACCAGGAAGTGTACTCCGAGCATGCGCTGACCAACTGGCAAGTGTCTTCACTGACATTTTCAACCTGTCTGAGTCTGTAATACCAATATGTTTCAAGCAGACCACCATAGTCCCTGTGCCCAAGAACACTAAGGTAACCTGCCTAAATGAATACCGACCCGTAGCACTCACATCTGTAGCCATGAAGTGCTTTGAAAGGCTGGTCATGGCTCACATCAACACCATTATCCAAGAAACCCTAGACCCACTCCAATTTGCATACCGCCCAACAGATCCACAGATGATGTAATCTCTATTGCGCTCCACACTGCCCTTTCACACCTGGACAAAAGGAACACCTATGTGAGAATGCTATTCATTGACTACAGCTCAGTGTTCAACACCATAGTGCCCTCAAAGCTCATCACTAAGCTAAGGACCCTGGGACTAAACACCTCCCTCTGCAACTGGATCCTGGACTTCCTGACGGGCCGCACCCAGGTGGTAAGGGTAGGTAACAACACATCCGCCACGCTGATTCTCAACACGGGGGCCCCTCAGGGGTGCGTGCTCAGTCCCATCCTGT
This sequence comes from Coregonus clupeaformis, assembly GCF_020615455.1. Lineage (NCBI taxonomy): Eukaryota > Metazoa > Chordata > Actinopteri > Salmoniformes > Salmonidae > Coregonus > Coregonus clupeaformis. The sequence goes on along the minus strand of NC_059214.1, from coordinate 53,704,533 downwards.
ACTCCCTGTTCACTCATGACTGCATGGCCAGGCACGATTCCAACACCATCATTAAGTTTGCCGATGACACAACAGTGGTAGGCCTGATCACCGACAACGACAAGACAGCCTATAGGGAGGAGGTCAGAGACCTGGCCGTGTGGTGCAACCTCTCCCTCAACGTGATCAAGACAAAGGAGATGATTGTGGACTACAGGAAAAAGAAGAGGACCGAGCACGCCCCCATTCTCATCAACAGGGCTGTAGTGGAGCAGGTTGAGAGTTTCAAGTTCCTTGGTGTACACATCACCAACAAACTAACATGGTCCAAGCACACCAAGACAGTCGTGAAGAGGGCACGACAAAACCTATTCCCCCTAAGGAGACTGAAAAGATTTGGCATGGGTCCTCAGATCCTCAAAAGGTTCTACAGCTGCACCATCGAGAGCATCCTGACTGGTTGCATCCCTGCCTGGTATGGCAACTGCTCAGCCTCCGACATCAAGGCACTACAGAGGGTAGTGCGTACGGCCCAGTACATCACGTGGTCCTCAGTAGCTCAGCTGGTAGAGCACGGCGCTTGTAACGCCAAGGTAGTGGGTTCGATCCCCGGGACCACCCAAACACAAAAAAATAAAAATAAATGTATGCACGCATGACTGTAAGTCGCTTTGGATAAAAGCGTCTGCTAAATGGCATATTATTATTATTATTATCACTGGGGCCAAGCTTCCTGCCATCCAGGACCTCTATACCAGGCGGTGTCAGAGGAAGGCCCTAAAAATTGTCAAAGACTCCAGCCACCCCAGTCATAGACTGTCTGCTACCGCATGGCAAGCGGTACAGGAGCGCCACGTCTAGGTCCAAGAGGCTTCTAAACAGCTTCTACCCCCAAGCCATAAGACTCCTGAACATCTAATCAAATGGCTACCCAGACTATTTGCATTGCCCCCCCTCTTTTACGCTGCTGCTACTCTCTGTTTATTATCTATGTATAGTCACTTTAATAACTCTACCTACATGTACATATTACCTCAATTAACTCGACTAGCCACATTGACTCGGTACCGGTACTCCCTGTATATAGCCTCGCTATTGTTATTTTTACTGCTGCTCTTTAATTATTTGTTACTTTTATTTCGTATTATTTTATATTGTATTTTTTTGTGATTTTTTGGGGGGGGTATTCTTTCTTAAAACTGCATTGTTGGTTTAGGGCTTGTAAGTAAGCATTTCACTGTAAGGTCTACATCTGTTGTATTCGGCGCATGTGACATAATATTTGATTTGATTAGAACACACACTGGGAACCTTGAACACTGGTGTTAGAACACACACTGGGAACCTTGAACACTGGGGTTAGAACACTAACTAGGAACCTAGAACACTGGGGTTAGAACACACACTGAGAACCTAGAACACTGGGGTTAGAACACACTCAGGGACCTTGAACACTGGGGTTAGAACACACACTAGGAACCTAGAACATTTGGGTAGAACACACACACTAGGATTCTAGAACATTGGGGTTAGAACACACTCAGGGCACCTAGAACACATGGTTCAGAGATACACAGGAAATCTAGAACACTGGAGAACTTGATGAACGCAAGAGGTTAGAACACACACCAGCTTTTGCTCATCACCATGATAAGGACTGGCAGTGCTGGGTCATCTGAGGTCAGAAGGAGTATTTTGGGGAACACTGGTGACAGAGAAGCCAACACAGGCTGGCACCTTTCACATTCAACTCAGTAGAGTGAGCAAAACACACACAGAGGAATAGCAGAAAGTGTCTCCTCTTTTCTAATCTTCTCTCCCTCTTTCTCTCAATCTCTCTTTTCCTGGCCCCATCTCTCTCTTTCACCCCCTCTGCCCCATCTCTCCCTCTCTCTCTTACCCTTTCACCATCTTTCCCTCCCCATCTCTCTCCTCCCCTCTCCTCTATCCATCTTCTCCTCTCTCCCTCCACCCCCTCTCCATCCCTCTCTCCCTCTCCTCCATCAGACTGCTTTCCCAGTTGAATGAGACAGAACGGGCGTTTGATGAGTTCTGGGTGAGACATCAGACCAAGCTGGAGCAATGTCTGCTGCTCCGCCACTTTGAACACAATTATAGAGAGGTGAGTGGGACAACACATGACTACACACACCTGACATCTGTACACCTTGGGTAAAATACACTAGTTACAGTACCTGAGAGCAATACGCCAGAGAGCAACATACACCTTACCAAACTAAGTAGATCATTGAGGCAATTACAGCCCTGATTTTGGTACACCTATGGGACATTGACACGGCCACCTGTGTGTGTGCATGTCACACCTGATCTTTGTATACCATGTCTGTGTGTGCATCTGAGTATATATTGTGTATAGGTCATACCAAATGTCATTACATCTGTCTGTATGTGTCAAACCTGTGTGTGTTCTAACTGTTGTGCTGCTGTTCCAGGTGAGGTGTCTGCTGGACCAGGTGGCAGAGAGATTGACAGCTTTCTCGGAGGTGGGAATAAGCCCCGCCCACGCTGATCACATCTTCCGCGAGCTGAGCAGCCACGAGGAGAGAGTCTGTGTAAGTAAACAAACACACTGATAGACATGTATTATCCAGAGTACGTATAGAAATCAATAATGTCTCCCTTTTATCTTTCCATCCCTCCTAACCCATGCCCTCTCTCACTTCCTCTCTCTCTCCCCCTCTCCCTCTGTAGGAGGTATTGGACCAAGCCCAGGCTCTGGCACGTGAGGGTGACAAGTTGATCCAGAGCTCCCACTATGCTGAGGACTCCATCCAGCCCAAATGCATCGAGCTCCGAGCCGTGAACGAGGAACTGAGCGCCTACCTGAGAGCAAAGAAAGACCACTTACTCAGAGCTATGGAGCTGCACCACAGCCTGGAGAGGGTGAGGGGGACGTAAACACACACATATATACACACATACACAAAGTCAATAAAGTCAATCAAATGCATGCAGAAACACACACACACCACCCCATAAACCCCTAAAAGCACACTCTCAACCCCCCCCCCCCTCTTCTAGGCTGCTAAGTGGTGTGATGATGGCATCTACCTGCTGGCCTCTCAGCCCGTTGACAAGTGTCAATCACATGACGGGGCAGAGTCAGCGCTGCAGGAGATTGAGCGTTACCTGGATACGGCGGGACAGAACAAACTGACTGATCCTAGTGCCATCTGCAGGGACTACGAGACAGTGCTCAACCACGAGTTCAAGGTAAGGGGATCCATCTCTCTGACTTGGACATGCACTCAGACCTGGATTCATAATGTGATCAATTAAATGTAACGAAAAGATGACACAGCAAACAAACAGCTATCAAAACCTGTGAGTGTCCCAGAGTGTAATTTTGTTCCTGGGTCCTCTTCTCCTCCTCTCCTCTCCTCCTCTCTCATCCTTTCTCCTCTCCTCCCTCAGGACCAAGTGGAGAAGGTGTTCCAGAAGCAGGTGTCCATGCAGGAGATGTTTGAGAAGAGAAGGGTCAGTCTGAAGAAGCTGGCAGCCAAACAGACCAGGCCAGTCCAGCCTGTGGCCCCAAGGCCTGAAGCCATCAAGTCCCCACTGTCCTCGCCAGGTGAGTCCATAAATACTACCTGTCCTGAAGTACCACCAGTTCTTATGTACCATATGTCCTTGTATAACACCTGTCCTGACGTACCACATGTGTTTACACATCATCAGCACCCTGTCCTCACAAATACAGTCCTGACATAGGGTTAATGTTCTTTTAACTAGATCGGTCAATATATATTTAGATATGTGTATAGTGTTATTATCCCACCTCACCTCCTCCACTCTCTCTTTCTCTCGCCCATAGCAAAGAGAGTGCTGGAGAAGAGCTGCTCAGAGGGAGACTCTGTGAACAGGGTCAGCTGTAGAAAAGTAAGTTGAGGTCCCTCTTACTTTGGTCTGTGTTTTACTGTGGGATAGTATTATCATACCTGCAGTATGCATGTCAAATGAGACACTAGCTCCAGTAGCTTCAGCAGACACTCATCCTGTGGTGTGTTCTCAGGTGGAGGGCCAGCTACAGAGCAACAGAAGTGCCTCTCTGTCAGAGGAAGACGAGAACCTGGCCATCCTCAGAAAGTACGTTTGTTTGTGTTTTGTCCGATGTTATGTCTGGCTGCATATCTGTGAGTCTGTGGTGTTTCTCTGACTTCTGTGTGTAGTGTTTCACCCATAGAAATAATAATTATAAAGATTCCCTTATCATCTGGTGTCTGTATCATGTAAGCCTGAACTGTCTACATTATGTCTGACTGTGCTCTCTCTATGTAGACATGTAATGAATGAGCTGCTGGAGACAGAGAAGGCATACGTGGAGGAGCTGCTCTGTGTTCTACAGGTGTGTATCTCTCTATCCCTCTCCCCTGGACCATCTGAAACCTCTCCGTCCTCCTCTCACATGTGTATCGGTCTTAACTGTGTTAGTCCTAATGTGTGTTTCAGGGCTATGCCTCAGAGATGGACAACCCAGCCATGACCAGCCTCATGCCCATTCCTCTGCAAAACAAAAAAGATGTGCTGTTTGGCAACATGCCAGAGATCTACCACTTCCACAAGAGGTAAATGAGCGCCCCTAGCGGTTATTAATGGTGTTTACACAGTGATAGGATTACCCAGGCATTGTACTGACTGACTCATCATCTCTTTCTCTCTGCATCCCTCTTCCTTATGATCTCCCAGGACCTTTCTGAGGGAGTTGGAAGAGTACGAAGACTGCCCGGAACTTGTAGGTCGGTGTTTTCTGGAGAGGGTGAGTGTTTGGAGATTGAACTGGGATATGTTGTCTTAATCACTACTCTGATTGTAGTGAAGCATTTGTGATGCAGGGGTATTTCTCTCTCAACCTTTCTCTCTTTTCTTTATTCTCTCTCTCTCTCATAGATGACAGACCTGCAGATTTATGAGAAGTATTGTCAGAATAAACCTCGCTCTGAGAGCTTGTGGAGACAATGTTCCGACTGCGCCTTCTTCCAGGTACACACCATATCCACACCTCCCCTAAGTTACACACACCCAACAGCTTCAGGCCTAAGTGGTTGTTATCCCCTATTCATGTATTTTCCCTGTTCTGGTCTGTACCAGGAGTGTCAGAAGAAGCTGGAACATAAACTGGGCTTGGACTCCTATCTCCTGAAACCTGTCCAGAGGATCACCAAATACCAGCTCCTGTTGAAGGTAGGACCGGTACTTGTCCTTCTATACGTTGTCTCATGATTCACAAGAGCATTCTGGTCCACTCCTTTATATTCATAATGTCTCATTGCAGATCGACATAACTCAATATGTGTATGTTGTAGGAGCTGCTGAAGTACAGTAAGGGCTGTGAGGGGTCAGAGGACCTGCAGGAGGCGCTCACCTCTATCCTGGGCATCCTGAAGGCTGTCAATGACTCCATGCACCTCATCGCTATCACTGGATATGATGTGAGTTCATCATTGACAAACTTCACATTCTCTGAAATGTACTGCATATTCCTTTCATGGCGTCAACATCATATTATTTTAGAGATTGTGTCAACATGTCAATATTACATAAGACTGCAGCACCATAGCTTCTGATGAGACATTAAACTTTCTCTTGACCTGTGACCCTTCTTCTGATAGGGTAACATGGGCGACCTGGGCCGGCTGCTGATGCAGGGGTCATTCAGTGTGTGGACAGAACACAAGAAAGGTCACGCCAAGGTCAAGGACCTGGCCCGCTTCAAGCCCATGCAGAGACACCTGTTCCTGCATGAGAAGGCCCTGCTCTTCTGTAAGAGACGGGAGGAGAACGGGGAGGGCTATGAGAAAGCCCCCTCTTACAGCTTTAAACAGTCCCTCAGCGTGAGTCTGTCTGTCTGTCCGTATGTCTGCCTGCCCGCCAATATGTGTGTTTGTAGTAGGTCTAACAGTGTTTGATATTGCAAGTGAGTTAAAATTGAGCTTTTAGAAGCTAACATTTTCCAAAATGGTATGCCCTCTACCAGATGAGTGCTGTGGGCATCACTGAGAACGCCAAAGGTGACAACAAGAAGTTTGAGGTCTGGTGCAACTCACGGGAGGAGGTGTACATCGTTCAAGTGAGTGGTTTTGCCCAAACGACAGCTACAGACTACATGTCTACAAGTTTGTTTTACAATGATACAGAAATCATATCAGACTCTATTTAGATAAAAAAACAGAAATGGGTTTCATCGTTGTATTTCAGGCCCCGACATCTGAGGTAAAAACGACATGGGTGAAGGAGATCCGGAAGGTTCTGACAACACAGCTGGAGGCCTACAGAGGTAGGTAGAGTGTCTGTCTGTGGCAGACCTGGTGTCAAATAGTATTTGTTTTCTTTCTAATACTTTGAGTGTATTGTAATTACATTGAGTATTACATTCACTGGTCATGATTTAGTGGGACTGTAGTTGATCTCCCTGCGTGTCTTCCAGAAGCCAGCCAACAGAGGCCATCAGACGGACTGTTCCAGTTCCCCCCTGGTGCTGGAGGACCTGTCAGCCTCAGGTCAGTCACCTGACCCATACTGACCTATTACAGAGTCAGAGCCTCTCATTCACAAATGAGAAGTAATCAAAGACCCACCGAATGTTATGCACTGTATATTACATGGAATAATGGGGCCTGTTTAGGGGGATGTAACAGAAGGTCCAGACAGAAATGTATCATGTATACAACATGTTGTCTTACCGAAGTGTGTTGCAGTGTGAGTTTCTGACTGACCTGTTTCATCCTCCTGTCTCCTCAGTCCATTTAGAAGAGGGGAGAGGAGCATGAAGGAGAAGGGAGAACCAAGCAGCCCCGATGCTAACTCCCGCTCCTTCCCAAAGACCAAAGGTGAGCAGAGAGCGAGAGAGGGGAGGAGGGTATAACATAAAGACCGCTCAGACACCACCACCTTTAAACTGGGTCCAATGCTAAATTCAAAGCTATTCTTTACTCTCAACTGTGTTTAATAGTCATCACTTTCCTAAAGCTTTTCTTGTTTCAGCCAAACACTGAACTATACTACCTTCTGACTGACTCTTAACTAAATGTTGCTTCTCTCTCTGTGATGAGTTGACTAATCTTTCTCTTCACTTCTTTCTATCTCTTTCTATTCACTGCACTTTCCTTCTCTCCATCCCTTCCTTCTTTTATGCCTCACACACCTCTCCCTGTCGCTCTCCTCTTTCTCATCCCACTCACCTCTCCTTCCTTCCTTCTCTCCCCTGCTCCTCTCCTTCTCCTGGCCCAGAAGAAGCAGCGACTAGTCCTACCTCAGACAGAGCAGCTGTGGCTAAAAAGCGTTTTACCTTGCAGGGCTTCAGCAACTACAACAAAGGTAACAGCCCTAGCTGGCCACCAGGGGGTTGCCATAGTACTCTTGTACATTGTTACTATATGTCAGCACTATAGACTTAAATAGGATAATACATGGCATGCTTCCTTCCACAGACCTCTCACCTCCTGACAATAAAAGCTTAACTTTACCCAGGATGCCCCTCTCTCCATCAGGTACCTGACAATTTAGCTAAAGTGACCATAGATTAGAATCTAGAGAGGTAACTTTGTTCCATAGTTTAAGTCAGTGTTTCCCAACTCCAGTCCTCGAGTACCCTCAACAGTACACATTTGTAATGTAGCCACAGAACACACCTGATTCAACTTTCTTTTTTTTATTTCTTTTTTTTTTTATTCATTTAGCAGACGCTCTTATCCAGAGCGACTTACAAGAGCAATTAGGGTTAAGTGCCTTGCTCAAGGGCACATCGACAGATTTTTCACCTAGTCGGCTCGGGGATTAGAACCAGCGACCTTTTGGTTACTGGCACAACGCTCTTAACCACTAAGCTACCTGCCGTCAAGCCCTTGATGAGTTGAATGAGGTGTGTTTGTCCGGGGCTACAACGAAAATGTGTATGGTTGGGGATACTTGAGGACCAGAGTTGGGAAACGCTTGCTTAAGTGACGACCAATTAGAGTTGTACTGTGTAGCTGATAGTGAATAGACTGCTTTAGGGAGCCTGTATCTCTGTTTTTCACCCCTGTAGTCTGTCTCAGAGTAGTGTGTGCTGTAGGATAACAATGGTAGTAAACAGAACATACAGTTAGAACATACAGTGTGTGGTGCTCCTTTGAATGTCCTCTGCTCTCTTCATTCTTTGTCTGTGCTTACTTTAACTTCCACTTTAAAGATATGTTACTACTGATATTTGTCTTATTTGAGTGTTTTGCTACTCCTTTTGTCTCTCTTCCTCCTCTCTTTTCCTATTTTATTCCTGTCTTCCTGTGATGGCTAGGATCTCCCACAAGCCCTGACCATAAAACCAAACGTCATGAGATAAAGAGTGATCCTACTCCGTTCGGCTTTAAAGGTACACCTTCCCATAATAATCCTATTCACTGTATCTGTGGTCGACCATGGTCGCTGCATTTGATCATTTCAACCGTGGTTGGTCAGGGTGTGTTGATTTACAGACAGCGGTTTCTCCCCTCAGACAAGCGAATAAGGTTAATCAGGGAATGTATGATACGCTGTGTTGACTGACAGGCAACAGGAGTCATAGTTACCATGGTCGGTAATTCATTGTGGTTGAGCACGTTCGCTGCAGTCGATCTCTTTGACCATGTTTCAATAGGGTTGTATGTATCTTTCTCTCAGACCCAGGCACTCACGCTCACCTCCACCTGGGCAGAGTCAGGTGGCTCAGCACCTCGAGTCTCTTACAGGCCAAGAGGAGAGGTACCGTACAGCATTCAACTGGACTGGACTGTTTTAGACTGGTTTAGACTGGATTAAGATGTGTGGTGATCACAAAATGGCTGCCGAATTTCACTGAGAGATTGGCCCCTCTCACTCCCTACACACTGTTCCCCTGCCTGAGTCTGTGCATACACATGACCACCTAAATACATATGTTGATATATTTATCCAAAAAAACGTCACGTTCCTTATTGCTGAGTAGTGTTGTGGTTCTGAATGGTCCACACGATTACTGTAGTCTCACTTGGTCCTGTTCTTTCTGATTGCGGTCCATCCTGACAGTGTCTGGTCAGACAGGTTGCTGGAAATTCATACTCTCAATCCCCCCCCCAGTGTGTGTGTGTGTGTGTGTGTGCGCGACTGAGCGAGTGTGTGTTTCAGGCTACACAAGACACCAAACTGGGTTATGTCCCTTCTCTCCCTCCTCTAGGATGGACCAAGGGCTCGCTCTCATTGGACGCCAATGAGGAGAATGATGGCTACTCTAGCCCTGAAGAGCCCCTGAACTCAGACCCCGAGGACGAGGGGGGAAAGAAACTAGTGAGTGTGTGTGTGTGTGGGTGGGTGCGTGCGTGAGGATACTCATCCACTCCAAGCTGGGATGTGGCTCCACGTATAAACATTTTTTCTAAATAATTGTTTACAATCATACATACAATCTAACACCATATCGTGACTGTGTACAGTGTGCAGGGAAGTACACAGTGGTGTCTGACTATGAGAAGGGAGAGGCCCAGGACCTGTCAGTCAAGAGTGGTGAAACGGTGCAGCTGATCAAGGAGAGAGATGATGGACAGTGGTGAGAATATTACCTCGACGCCCTTACACTTGATTGGGCTTCACACTTTAACAGTCAGAACCTATTCCAACAGGCTCATATTCAATAGGGAGTACCATAGTGCAGGTCTCTCCAACCCTGTTCTTGGGGAGCTACCCTCCTGTAGGTTTTCGATCCAACCCCACTTGTAACTAACATGATTAATGTTAGCAACTAATTATTAGAATCAGGTGTGCTAGGTTAGAGTCGGAGTGAAAACCTACAAGACTGTAGCTCTCCAGGAACAGGGTTGGAGAGACCTGCCATAGTGAAACGTAACAAAACATGTTGAAACAGGAAACGAAAATAAGCAATTCTTATTGGACAAGTTCAGGTAGCACATCCCTGTTGCAGTCCCTTTTCTTCTGTGCCTAATGAATATGACCCAGTATTCAAATCTGAGCAGTGTTGAGTTGGGGTGAGGTGGTGATCAAGGGGTTGTGTGTGTTTGTGTGTTGGTGCAGGTTTGTGAAGAACTTGAAGACCAAGCAGGAGGGCTGGGTGGCTGCAGCCAACCTTCTCACCCTGATTGGAGAGTCCAAGTCCTGCCAGTCTCTCACCAGCTCAGGTAAAACCTCCTCTCCATGTAGAATTATGTGGAACGGGGTGTGTGTGTATCTCTCCTAAACCATCTCCTCTAACCTCTGGTCTCCCTGTGTATGTGTGTATTCCAGAGGGCAGTGGCTCAGGGAACCTCAGCAATTCATCCAGCTGCTGTGAGACCTACACCAGCTTCTCTGACATCAAGCCCTGAACCCTCCACCCTTCCCTGGCCCCATCAGGCCACCCCAGGCCCCTTGTCTCCAGACCCAAACCCAACAGCACCAGCTGGTGGCTCCCCCAGCAAGACAGCACTTTCTCCCCCCACCCTAAACACAACTTCCCCCCACCTTACCCAGAGGCAAGCCCCTCGATTAGGATACTGGTCATCAACTTCAAGAAGATGCCAACAATAGACTAAATCAAATGTCGTTGACTAGAGAATGGACTCTGGCGCCCTTGTGTAGTTGAAGAGACACAGCAGTGTAGGTTGGCAGCAGCTACACCTAGACACTGATTTTAGGTCAGTTTGATACTTTTGCATTTATCCTTCTTAAAATTGTCAAGGTTAGGATTGGGGGTTGGGTGAGCTGATCCTAGATCTAACCGTCAGCTATGCAAGCAGACAAAATGCTATGGACAAGAACCTGACAAAACCCATAGAAATACAATACAATTCTGTTATGAATTCTAATTCTAAGATGAACCTGATCAGGTGTCAGTGATATAGCCACCCCTCCATCTGCAATAGAGTGGTGGACATGGATTGTGTTGAGCCCTTTTTGTTGTACTGTAAGCCTATGTTACAATGCTGTTGGTCTGCATCATGGTCCCCTTGATTGTCTACAAATAGACAAGACTGTTTGTATTTTTTTTTATAGAAAGTTACTGTAAATAAAAAAGATTATGAATGCTATGATTGAAAAGTATACCATGTGTAGCTTTTCAGATTGTTGCTCTATGAGTGCTACCAGTCACCTCAACTGGTGACCATGTACAGTGGGGGAAAAAAGTATTTAGTCAGCCACCAATTGTGCAAGTTCTCCCACTTAAAAAGATGAGAGAGGCCTGTAATTTTCATCATAGGTAAACGTCAACTATGACAGACAAATTGAGAAAAAAAATCCAGAAAATCACATTGTAGGATTTTTAATGAATTTATTTGCTAATTATGGTGGAAAATAAGTATTTGGTTACCTACAAACAAGCAAGATTTCTGGCTCTCACAGACCTGTAACTTCTTCTTTAAGATGCTCCTCTGTCCTCCACTCGTTACCTGTATTAATGGCACCTGTTTGAACTTGTTATCAGTATAAAAGACACCTGTCCACAACCTCAAACAGTCACACTCCAAACTCCACTATGGCCAAGACCAAAGAGCTGTCAAAGGACACCAGAAACAAAATTGTAGACCTGCACCAGGCTGGAAAGACTGAATCTGCAATAGGTAAGCAGCTTGGTTTGAAGAAATCAACTGTGGGAGCAATTATTAGGAAATGGAAGACATACAAGACCACTGATAATCTCCCTCGATCTGGGGCTCCACACAAGTTCTCACCCCGTGGGGTCAAAATGATCACAAGAACGGTGAGCAAAAATCCCAGAACCACACGGGGGGACCTAGTGAATGACCTGCAGAGAGCTGGGACCGAAGTAACAAAGCCTACCATCAGTAACACACTACGCCGCCAGGGACTCAAATCCTGCAGTGCCAGACGTGTCCCCCTGCTTAAGCCAGTACATGTCCAGGCCTGTCTGAAGTTTGCTAGAGTGCATTTGGATGATCCAGAAGAGGATTGGGAGAATGTCATATGGTCAGATGAAACCAAAATAGAACTTTTTGGTAAAAACTCAACTCGTCGTTTTGGAGGACAAAGAATGCTGAGTTGCATCCAAAGAACACCATACCTACTGTGAAGCATGGGGGTGGAAACATCATGCTTTGGGGCTGTTTTTCTGCAAAGGGACCAGGACGACTGATCCGTGTAAAGGAAAGAATGAATGGGGCCATGTATCGTGAGATTTTGAGTGAAAACCTCCTATCAGCAAGGGCATTGAAGATGAAATGTGGCTGGGTCTTTCAGCATGACAATGATCCCAAACACACCGCCTGGGCAACGAAGGATTGGTTTCGTAAGAAGCATTTCAAGGGCCTGGAGTGGCCTAGCCAGTCTCCAGATCTCAACCCCATAGAAAATCTTTGGAGGGAGTTGAAAGTCTGTGTTGCCCAGCGACAGCCCCAAAACATCACTGCTCTAGTGGAGATCTGCATGGAGGAATGGGCCAAAATACCAGCAACAGTGTGTGAAAACCTTGTGAAGACTTACAGAAAACGTTTGACCTGTGTCATTGCCAACAAAGGGTATATAACAAAGTATAGAGAAACTTTTGTTATTGACCAAATACTTATTTTCCACCATAATTTGCAAATAAATTCATAAAAAATCCTACAATGTGATTTTCTGGAATTTTTTTCTTCTCATTTTGTCTGTCATAGTTGACGTGTACCTATGATGAAAATTACAGGCCTCTCTCATCTTTTTAAGTGGGAGAACTTGCACAATTGGTGGCTGACTAAATACTTTTTTTCCCCCCACTGTAAGTAACCAATATGACCTTTGGTAGGCCTGTGACTATCTTATTGCCTCTTGGAAAGTGAGGAGTTACTGTTTATTTGAAAGCAGAAGGAAGGGAATGACTTATGTACTGTGATAAAGATGTTATTCTACGTCTGTCTCTCTATAATGTAATCTCTCTCTCGTCTTTCTCTCTCCCTCCCTCTTGTTCTCATCGCCTACCCTGTCCTGCAACATTAGTTTTGTATATGGTTCAGACAGAGCAGTCACAGTATCACTGTTTGTTTCCTCGTCAAATAACTTTATTATGAGATCCCTTTTTCATCCATTCCACCGGCTCGCCGTTCAGACATCTATTAAACATGACTTTAGTCATTACAGGTGTCTTCTCCATGTGTACTGTGAACTTTCCTAGTTTTGTGAATAACTCAGTGTATAGTCATAACTTATTTATTGTAAAGCAATCATATTTTTTATATTGTTTATTAACTCACTATTGTCTTTATGAAATCAGAAATTCTCTATCAGTCTGTTGTTTTTTCTATTAAAGCACTTGTGGTACAGGTAATTCTCTCTCTGTGTGTATTTCCTGTATCGGGTTGGGTAGCCTTATAAAATAATATTGTATTTCTTGTAAATGTCATTTTAGACTGCCTATGGGAGAAGTCTGCCTACAGCTCTGTTCTTTGCTATAGTACAGCTGCAGCTAGCCAGCAGATCCGACTCACTTGCTTACAGCTGCACTAGGGTCAGACAGGCTTCCTGTGTAGATTAAGACACTGCAGAGCCGGCGTGAGTTATGTCTCTGAAAACGTACCTCAATCCAGGGATAAGAAATGCGTGGACTCCAAATTGTCCCATTATCCCAACTGTTACACCGAGGAGATTGCATGAAAAAAATAGCAGTCGTTCAATCTTCTCTGTGTAACAGTCGGGATAATGGGACAATTCAGAGTATAACGCATTTCTCATCCCTGGATTGAGGTACGTTTTCAGAGACATATTTTGCACCCCGCAGTGTCTTAATCCAGGGTTTCCCAAATTTGGTCAACTCTCCCCTCCCCCCGGGTGCACATTTACATCATTTAGCAGACGGTCTTATCCAGAGCAGCTTACAAATTTGACGTTTTGGTTTTTGCCCTAGCACTACACAGCTGATTAAAATAACCAACTCATCTTCAAGCTTTGATTATTTGAATTAGCTTTGATGTGCTAGGACAAAAACCTAAACCTGCACCCAGGGGTGGCCCCTGGACCGATTTTGGGAAACCCTACAAAGTCTGTCTGACCCTAGAGCAGCTGTAGCCTAAGCAAGCGGGTCGGATCTGCTGGCTAAATTTCAGCCAGCCTATACCCAACCAGCTAGCACAGGTTGTGCACAAACACAGTGACATAGACTAGGCCTACCCAAAGCAACAAACCTCTATACCCGCACAACCAGATATATAAGATAGAGAAAAAAATGGAAAGCAAAAAGCATACCACGGAAAATCAGAATTTGACCCAAAAAATTAAAAGTAGGGAGCTCAGAATCGTGAAAAACAGGGCAAATGTCAAATCAAATGTATGGGATCATTTTGGAGTAATCGTTAACGCTGACAAACAACTTGTGGATGGATTCGCAGCATGCAAAAAGTGCAAACGGGTGTTAGCCTATGATAGTCAAAGAACGGGCACTTCCAGCTTGAAAAAACACATTGGGAGATGCACGGTAAGACGGCTATTGATTGATTACACAGTAGCCGACTGTAGTGTAGAACAAGGAGCCCAGTAGCGTTACCCTATGAATGACAAATATAGTTCGCTCGGGTCGAAGCTGTCGGGTTGCGATTCAATTCCATGCGGTTCGGGTTGGGGTAGCAGTCTTTCCTAATGGCGGTTTGCAGTCGGGTCCAGATAGATCCGTTTGTGGAGAATTATGGAAAAGTTGACTGTCGTATTGCAGACACATAGTGTTTGTTTGTGTGAGAATTAAAATAATATGTGGGCTATTGTGAAACGGAATGCTTGATTCTATAGTTACATTTTGCATTTGTAAACTGTGTCTGCTATGTGGAGTGGTGAAGACGTTCGCATTTAATCATCGCGCATGCGCAAGTAAATGTCAGTCTAGATTCCAGACTGCTAGCTAGAAACAGTACGTTCAGGCGAGGTAGCGCAAAATATCCTTCCATTAGCTAATTACACAGTGAGAAGCTGTGGTTGTGAGATATGGAAAGTAGAAGCAGAGACCGTAAAAAAAGTCACACCTGGAAATATTTCAATGAAATCTCGTCCGAAAGTGTGACATGCAAGCTGTGTGCGGCTGTTCTGAAGCGGACGAGCGGAAGCACAACATCCATGTTAAACCATTTAGAAAGGATCCATCATCTGTCGTTAAGACATATAAAAACACAGCGAGAGCTGATGGCTGCCGTTAGAGGTAAGACTCCTGTAAGTGTTTTATTTAACTCTTAGGCGATTACTATAGCAAATTCCTGTTGATAGCTGGACAGGTCCCCCCTCGGCAAGTTTCTCGGCTTCCTCAGTTTGTACCGTATATACTCTTCACGAGGTTGCCATTTCAAAGTGTGCCTCGCATTTGTTTTAACCCCAAATACAGTTAATACGGTAAATGGCCGATATTTAGTCAGAGCAGAGGATTGCTAACAACTATTTCCGAGAAGAACCAGGCGAGTCTGCTGTTCTAGTCAGTTGTAAGATTATCTGGTTTGGTTGTCCATTGGTTCCTTTCATTCACAAAATGTCAACACCAAGTTCACCCAGTTTTGGTTCAACTGTCGCACAGCTCCGACAGAATTAAAGCTTCACTGGATAAATGTAAACCCTGCGACCAAAATATCAGATGTAAAGGAGGTGGCATGAAAAGGCATTTAGTCTCGTCATCAGGAAAACTGGACCTCCGAATGGGCTCTACTTAAACAAATAATTCGAGACCTCCACAGACAAAAGCAATGGAGCGCCAGAGACAGGTATTAAAACGAGTGGGAACAAAATATAAACGTTATGATGTTACAACATTTGAGTAACAATCAATAAAGAACTGAGTTAGGCTACATACATTCACGACGAATCTATCGATTGAATGCGCACATTTAGCTAAACGGATTCGAGGATTTCCGCATATTATACTAACCGGGAAATGCTGTTTTGGTCCCAGTTATGTAAAATTTCAATTAAATGCTGACTCTCAAATAGCCGCCTGTCCCTTTTTAATAGCCAGGGCATCGGTACACATTTCAGCAAATAAACGCCTGTTTCAAATAAACGCCCCATTAAATGAATTGTTTACGAGGTTACCATGTCATGTGATGTCATGTACATAAAAAAAATATCATGTTGATTGCCATGGCGCCACCAAGAAGAAAATACGACATCAAATTCAAGCTAGCAGTGATCAAATTCACAGAGCAAAATTCGGGCGAGGCAACAGCCAGGCATTTTGGAATTGATCCAAAACGAGTGAGAGAATGGCGAAGTCAAAAATTCGAACTTCAACGTTTGTCTGAGGTGGATCAGAAGAGGGCGAGACTGCAAGGTGGGGGGAGGAAAAAGGTTAGCGAGTAGCTGGAGGCTAGTCTTTGCAAGTCTGGGGCGTATTCATTACGCCAATACAGTTGCAAAACGTTTCTTAAACGGAAGCAAACGGGGAGGGACCTACCGGATTTTGTCCAATAGAAACTCTCGTTTTAGTTCCAACCAACGTTCCGTTTAGCAACTGTTGGACTAATGATTACACCCCTGATCTGCGACGGACAACAGTGTGGTAGTCTTCAACATTTTATTGAGCAAAATCTGTGTACATTAAGGAAGTAGACACTTGGCTCCAATAGAAGCCGGTCTCTAATAAGCGCCGGTTGTGTTGCTTTATCGTTTGACGTTCTGGGGTTTATTCATTAGTTGCAGACCTTTGCAAAACGTTTCGCAACGGAAACCCGTTTAGCGTTAACTCTAGGAACCAAATGTAAGGAAACGTGGAGTGACCAACCTGAAATGGTCCAATATAAACTCTAGTATAAACGTTCCGTTTGAAGTAAACGGTGTCCGTTGAGAAACGCAACAGACCCTGATGTGAAATAAAACGTATTTATTAACAGTTTTATCAAACGTGTAGTTTGCTAATTTGGCTAGTCCAGCATAGATCTGAAGGAAAAGGCTTTGACTGTAGAGAGAGCATAAATAGGAAGCGATGGGACGCGCTAAAAGTAGCACGATATATGTACATGTCGGCTATGCAAAGCAGTATTCAAATACAACAACGGCATCACTTTACATTAACATTTTATTCATTTAGCAGATGCTCTTATCCAGAGCAATTTACAGGAGCAATTAAGGTTAAGTGCCTTGCTCAAGGGCACATAGACAGATTTTTGACCTATTCGGCTCAGGGATTAGAACCAGCGACCTTTCGGTTACTGGCACAACGCTCTTAACCACTAAACTACCTGCCGCCCTAATCCACTACGTTATTTTGAAAATGAATACTGTTATTGACAGTCTATAAAACCACCCAACAAATAGACTACTACAGGGGACAACATGTCAAATGTAAAGCTTCAATAAAACATTTAAAAACGAAATAGCAGTTCCACCACTTGTTTTCGTATACATCTGGTGGGGGAAATGCAACACAGAAATATTATCTTCTGCATAAATTTACATGGTTAATAGCAATTGCAAATCTTATTGAAATGTGACATACCATGTTATTTTTTTAAATGGTTGTGTGGTATGAATTGTTTTTCTTCAGACATTAAAGTTAAAAAGAGAAGCTGCAATAAAAAGAGAAGCTGCAATAGAGGCAGAGAAGACCATGTCCAAGAGCACATATGAGGAAGATGAGGAGGAGGAGGAGGGGCAGCGCCCAAAGACTGGGATGTCAGTGGGTATCATGTATACAGTGATCCCTCGCCACTTCGCGGTTCACTTATCGCGGATTCGCTATTTCGCGGATTTTCATAATGCATTTTTTTTTTTTGGTGCATTGTGCTCTGCATTCTGATTCGCTAAAAACTCACTCCCGCTTCTTGTATCAAAACATGCTACGAATTGTGCTATCATTTTGTCGTCTCGTGCAGTTATGTGTACGTACATAAAACAGCTTGGCAAATTTACATTAAGTTGGCCAAATTATCTTGTAATTTCGAACATCTCCTAAACCCATAATGTCGACGAAACGGCCTGGACCGACAAAAGCACCTGCGGATGGGCCCAAACGGCGGAAGATGCTACCTATCTCAGATAAAGTTAAACTTCTGGACATGCTAAGGGAAGGTAAAAGCTATGCAGCCGTTGCTCGCCATTACGGAATCAATGAATCTTCCGTTCGTTACATAAAGAAGGAGGAAAAAAACATAAGGACGACAGCAGCAGTCAATTTTAATACGAATGCAAAAAAGGGTTGTAACTGTCCGCAACAAGACCATGGTACGGATGGAGACGGCATTAGCTCTGTGGACTAATGACTGCAGGAAAAAAACATAACCCTGGATACAAACGTTATCTGCACAAAAGCGAGAATGCTGTATGAAAACTTTGCTGTCAGTGACGGGGAAGAGGGAGAGGATGCCAGGCCCCCAGCAAGTGCTGCTGACAAAGTGCCAAGCGCATTTAATGCAAGCAAGGGCTGGTTTGAAAAGTTTAAGAAACGCTTTGGACTTAAAAATGTTTGTCTGCACGGTGAGATGGCGTCTGCGGATACCGCTGAGGCAGAAGCCTTCGTGAACAATAAATTCAAGACGTGAGTCACTGTATTTGTATACATGTAATAGTTGCTAATTGTAAAAAAAAAAAAGTTTTCTATTTCGCGGATTTCACTTATCGCGGGTCATTTTCGGAACGTAACCCCCGCGATAAACGAGGGATTACTGTATTGGAAGATAACATTGGTAATAGGCCCAATGTATTAGATTATCTCAGAGCCCAGAACCAAATCTTGTCTGTTATGACAGACTATAGGTTATATATTTAGTTCATATAAAAGTTTGATTTTACAGTTAAAAATGGCCAAGCCTTTGCAAGACTGTTCTTCAGTGTTCTGATGGTTTGTTAACATTGTATTTCTGTGTTCCTACCTTCCCCCAGGCAAGATCCCAATACTTCAGAGGTAGCCATGACAGAAGGTTGTTTTCTGTTGTTTTTGTTGTATCAGTTTCAATCTAAGATGTCCTCTATAGTCACTTATGTCAACTTTCAGATGGTCTCATAGGACGAACCCTGTGGTTATGATGTCACTCACAATATTCCTGTTTTTATGCTGTAGACGGGGCTGCAGAGCAGTTTGAGTTTCAGTATGGACTGGAGGGAGCAACATTTAAGAATGAGAATGGGGAGGTGAGTTGGCACTTAACGCAAAGTAGTGATTGAATGAGCAGGGTTTTTTCGCTGTCCCCTACCTCTTTCACTCTTGTAGTTAGCTACAGTACTTTTGCTCTTTTCTTCTACTCTGACCCCTTCTTTTTTCTGTGCAGTGCTCAAAGAGCCATCTGTCCATCATCAAAGTGGAACAACTGGACCCCCTTCTCCCTGACCAAAACAGTACGTTTGTGTGCATGTCTACTATAACAGAAGGAGAATAAAGGACCATCATATTAGGAGGTGTGTTGGCTCCTTGGTTTGGACTGGGATAGGTCAACCTGTCTACATATCCAATGTGCACTTATCAGGAGTCAACTCAATTCTTTCCCCAGACTCCAGCTGTGGTTCTGGGTCACCTAGGGATTCTGGGCCTCCTGGCTCATCTGGTTTTGGGTCCAGTATGAGTCCAGCTGCACAGTTCTTCAGGAAATGCCACCAGGCAGGCTGCACACAGTTCATCTTCTCTGAGTTCGCCTCCCGCCTCAACACCGTCACTGAGAGGATTTCATCCCAGCAGGCCAGCGAAGAAGGTGAGACAGAATAATACAATAGACTACTATTAAATACAGTGCATTCGGAAATTATTCAGACCCCTTGACTTTTTCCACATTTTGTTACATTAGTCTTATTCTATAATGGATTAATTAACAAAATCTATCTACACAATACCCCATAATGACAACGTGAAAACGTTTTTTTTGAATGTTTTGAAAAGTTATTAAAAATAAATAACAGAAATACCTTATTTACATAAGTATTCAGACCCTTTTCTATGAGCCTCAAAATTGAGCTCAGGTGCATCGTGTTTCCATTGATCTGTTTCCATTGATCATCCTTGAGATGTTTCTACAACTTGTTTGGAGTCCACCTGTGGTAAATTCAGTTGATTGGACATGATTTGGAAAGGCACACACCTGTCTATATAAGGTCCCACAGTTGACAGTGCATGTCAGAGCAAAAACCAAGCCATGAGGTCAAAGGAATTGTCCATAGAGCTCAGATCTGGGGAAGGGTACCCTTTCTGCAGCTTTGAAGGTCCCCAAGAACACCGTGGTCTCCATCATTCTTAAATGGAAGAAGTTTGGAACCACCAAGACTCTTCCTAGAGCTGGCCGCCCGGCCAAACTGAGCAACGGGAGAAGGGCCTTGGTCAGGGAGGTGACCAAGAACCCGATGGTCACTCTGACAGAGCTCCAGAGTTCCTCTGTGGAAATGGGAAAACCTTCCAGAAGGACAACCATCTCTGCAGCACTCCACCAATCAGGCCTTTATAGTAGAGTGTCCAGACGGAAGCCACTCCTCAGTAAAAGGCACATGACAGCCCGCTTGGAGTTTGTCAAAAGGCAACTAAAGGACTCTCAAACCATGAGAAACAAGATTCTCTGGTCTGATGAAACCAAGATTGAACTCTTTGGCCAGAATGCCAAGTGTCACATCTGGAGGAAACATGGCACAATCCCTATGGTGAAGCATGGTGGTGGCAGCATCATGCTGTGGGGATGTTTTTCAGTGGCAGGGACTGGGAGACTAGTCAGGATCGAGGTAAAGATGAACAGAGAAAAGTACAGAGAGATCCTTGATGAAAACCTGCTCCAGAGCGCTCAGGACCTCAGACTGGAGAGAAGGTTCACCTTCCAACAGTACTGAGTAGGCCTCCCGAGTGGCACAGTGGTCTAAGGCACTGCATCGCAGTGCTAGCTGTTCCACTAGAGATCCTGGTTCGTATCCAGGCTCTGTCGTTGCCTGCCGCGACCGGGAGACCCATGGGGCGGCACACAATTGGCCCAGCGTCGTCCAGGGTAGGGGAGGGAATGGCCGGCAGGGATGTAGCTCAGTTGGTAGAACATGGCGTTTGCAACGCCAGGCTTGTGGGTTCGATTCCCACGGGGGGCCAGTATGAAAAATAATGTATGCACTCACTAACTGTAAGTCGCTCTGGATAAGAGCGTCTGCTAAATGACTAAAATGTAAATGTAAATGGTCTGAATACTTATGTAAATGTAATATTTCAGTTTTCTATTTGTAATACATTTTCAAAAATTTCTAAAAACCTGTTTTTGTTTTGTCATTATGGGGTATTGTGTGTAGATTGATGAGGGGGGAAAAAACAATTTAATCAATTTTAGAATAAGACACTAACATAACATGGAAAAAGTAAAGGGGTCTGAATACTTTCCGAATGGGACTGTAGTGTTGGCTAACTAAACCGGAGCATGCAATTTATAAAGAGCAATTGCAAACAATGTTATTGAATTGGGACTGGAAAACTGTTTGCTGTACTGTTGTCCATTGTGAAACTGCACCTTGTTGGATGTGTGCTTGTAATGCAATATTTTCATGATAAGGCCAGTATAGAGATTAACAAAAAATAATATCCTGTGTCCACAGATTTCAACCTCACCCTGAACGTGCTGGAGGCCTCTAGGATGCTGCCAGAGATCTTTGCTAAGAGAGACCAAGGTAAAGTATTTAAACATCCACATAAAGTACAAAATACACTCTCTTTGTGGCGCGTGGAATAAAGTCCCCATAAGTTAGTTCCTCATAGGAATTCTGGTTCGGAAGCACGAGTAACCTTGCCTGACACCAGAAGACCTACGTTAGCTCCCCGAGCTAAGGCTTAAGCTCGGTGGGCTAACACAGTTATGTGGCATGCAGGAGACCCGTCGTACTCATACTCTGACCGGTAACACCCGCATGCATGCATTATGACCTCAGCACTGGCCAGTAGACAGACACAGTGCCCAGAGAATTAATTTCACCCTAATGCCCTGTTTATTTTCCTTTGTTCAGAAATGGAGAAGAGACTGAAGGATCTGCAGAGAGAGACTGAAGCGGTGAGGACTGCCAGGTCTGCCATGAGAGATGCCTGTATCATGAGCTTCACCCGATCATGACGGCACACTGCTGAAGATCAAAGCAGTTTTATAAGGTGTTATAACTAGGGCCTGGAGTTTTCCTTGACAATGTGACCGGACTAGGAAAGTATAGGACCTGAAGTTTTCCTGGTCCGATCATGTGTACAGGAAAAACCTCACACCCCAATTTTAACAGAATGTAAATATTTCAAACCTTTTATATTTGCCATATTTTTCTACCTTTGTGTTCAAACATTTAACTCTGTGATATTTGAAAACAGTTTGTTGTACCCTGGCTACTGAGATGGGTGATATATTATACATTAAGTGAGTAATAGGCGATATAATGTTGTGACATACATTGGTTCTGGGTTCCGAGGTTATTGGCGTTTTATTCATGTTAAGTAGGTGATGTTTAGTGTCCGTCTCTGTGCTGTATGTACTTTGTGCTTACTAACCCTTCACAGGTTAAATATGTCCTTATACTGTATGTGTGAACCAGTATCTCTACATTTCTCAATGGATGGGTACTACATTTACTGTAAGACTAATTCATTAGGAATACACTGTAATATAGTATACTTGAGGAAAGCTGAGAACTGTGACATGTAATGAGAATGCATTAAACTTTTGTTATGTAAATTAGTCGTGATGACATTTCAGATCTGAAATGTCCTGTAAACAAAAAATGTTCTAATACAGTAATAATGTAATATAAAGTTACTGCTCTGCTTATGGATGACAGTGGAATGGGAGGTGTATGTAGGCAGCGAACCTGGGAAGGTATGAAATGGGGACATTTATGAAATGGGGAAATTTTAACTGAAATCCTAAATCCCATAATTATTGGTTTATGCATTTTAAATAGGATTATCAGTTCTCTTCTAGAATGGACTGAATTTAAATGGTACATTAGTTTCTTGACAGCAAGTAGCCTAGCAGCAAATATTGTAGTTGTAGTAGTAGCGTTTGAGAGATTCGATCTTTGAGATAACTGTGGTTGGCATAACGCCCTCTTGAGCCCCCAAGTGTACTGAAACTAGCACCACGCCCAGACTTGTCTGAGCACCCAATACAATAGCAATCAGTCGATAAAATCGAGAACCATCATCAAATCAACGTTTCATATTGTGGTGTAGATGTACTGTGTTGACAATGACACAATAACGCGAGATCACATTTCCAGCATGGCGGACAACCAGACCTCCTTTCCGCCAGAGGAAACAAAATGGTAATTAAGAAATAAGTGAGCATTGCATTTGCAGCTCATAAATTAATAAAAACATTAAAACGTAGTTTTAAACGTTACCTCTGAACATGCTCCGGCAACTCGTGGCCAGCTGGCTAGTTTGACTGACATTGCTAGCCCACGGGCGCGTTCTAGGTGGACTTAATTGTGTCTGCTTCTTAATTTATGGGTGTATTACAACGCTTGGATAGTTAACATAATATATTAGCATAATTGGTTCACATTATTTGATGATTTATTAGCCTCTACTTGTATTTTTTACAAATCACAAATGACGTGCTATGCAACTATTGGTTCATGCAATGCATTTTCTGCAATTTGGTCAGGGCCTGGAACATGACCCTCAACTATCTGAATCAGGTAATGAATGCTAGGTTAGGGTTGGACTGAATACCAACAGGATGGTAGATCTCCAGGAAGAGTGTTAGGTAGCGCTGTTGTAACCTATGTAAGTACTAGGTTGTATTTGTTGGTGCGGACCGTAGCAAAACTCCCATTTGCAATGGAAACTCAAAACAAGAGTTTCCTATAGGACAAGTTCAAGTCGTCCCTTGCAGTTTCAGTCAGTTTTCATTCTGTTTGGAGCCTAGGGAATACGACCCTGTACTGCCTCCAACGAAGTCCCAGGCTTTTGTGGACACACTGCCCGACGACGGCTCATTTGCACTTTTATAGTTTCAGTTTTGTTTTCATGTGTAGAGAGCAGTGTCGCGCATTGATCGTTGACCGATGACCTACCCAGATTCTACTTTATGAATTCAGAAAGACTGACACTGCTCACCGGAAAGATCAAAGGGAATGATGTGACGGACTGGTCGTGGTCTCCCATCTCGTCTGTGTGTGGTGTCTTTAGATTGGTCTGTTACACCTTTCGCAGCAAGACTTGATTGCTACACAATCAGTGTTGGTGGTAATTGCTTTTGGTACAGCATGATAGGCACAAACTCTCACAAGGTTTTAGTTAGAATTTATTAGTAGACAAGTAGAACATTTTAAGGCACAGTGTGAATTGCATTTACTCGTGAATTGCAAGAGACAAAACTGTAAAAACGATTGGTCGCTAAATACGGAGAAATGACGGACTAGAAGGACCAGGTAAAAACGGTTGGCTGGTATGCCCTCACCGGTCTGAGCGGTCGGCTGTGAATGCCCTCACCCACTATGTACTTACAGTGGGGAGAACAAGTATTTGATACACTGCCGATTTTGCAGGTTTTCCTACTTACAAAGCATGTAGAGGTCTGCAATTTTTTTTATCATAGGTACACTTCAACTGTGAGAGACGGAATCTAAAACAAAAATCCAGAAAATCACATTGTATGATTTTTAAGTAATTAATTTGCATTTTATTGCATGACATAAGTATTTGATACATCAGAAAAGCAGAAGTTAATATTTGGTACAGAAACCTTTGTTTGCAATTACAGAGATCATACGTTTCCTGTAGGTCTTGACCAGGTTTGCACACACTGCAGCAGGGATTTTGGCCCACTCCTCCATACAGACCTTCTCCAGATCCTTCAGGTTTCGGGGCTGTCGCTGGGCAATACGGACTTTCAGCTCCCCTCCAAAGATTTTCTATTGGGTTCAGGTCTGGAGACTGGCTAGGCCACTCCAGGACCTTGAGATGCTTCTTACGGAGCCACTCCTTAGTTGCCCTGGCTGTGTGTTTCGGGTCGTTGTCATGCTGGAAGACCCAGCCACGACCCATCTTCAATGCTCTTACTGAGGGAAGGAGGTTGTTGGCCAAGATCTTGCGATACATGGCCCCATCCATCCTCCCCTCAATACGGTGCAGTCGTCCTGTCCCCTTTGCAGAAAAGCATCCCCAAATAATGATGTTTCCACCTCCATGCTTCACGGTTGGGATGGTGTTCTTGGGGTTGTACTCATCCTTCTTCTTCCTCCAAACACGGCGAGAGGAGTTTAGACCAAAAAGCTCAATTTTTGTCTCATCAGACCACATGACCTTCTCCCATTCCTCCTCTGGATCATCCAGATGGTCATTGGCAAACTTCAGACGTGCCTGGACATGCGCTGGCATGAGCAGGGGGACCTTGCGTGCGCTGCAGGATTTTAATCCATGACGGCGTAGTGTGTTACTAATGGTTTTCTTTGAGACTGTGGTCCCTGCTCTCTTCAGGTCATTGACCAGGTCCTGCCGTGTAGTTCTGGGATGATCCCTCACCTTCATCATGATCATTGATGCCCCACGAGGTGAGATCTTGCATGGAGCCCCAGACCGAGGGTGATTGACCATCATCTTGAACTTCTTCCATTTTCTAATAATTGCGGCAACAGTTGTTGCCTTCTCACCAAGCTGCTTGCCTATTGTCCTGTAGCCCATCCCAGCCTTGTGCAGGTCTACAATTTTATCCCTGATGTCCTTACACAGCTCTCTGGTCTTGGCCATTGTGGAGAGGTTGGAGTCTGTTTTATTGAGTGTGTGGACAGGTGTCTTTTATACAGGTAACGAGTTCAAACAGGTGCAGTTAATACAGGTAATGAGTGGAGAACAGGAGGGCTTCTTATTAGTGGTCCTCTGTAGCTCAGCTGGTAGAGCACGGCGCTTGTAACGCCAAGGTAGTGGGTTCGATCCCGGGGACCACCCATACACAAAAAAATTTATGCATGCATGACTGTAAGTCGCTTTGGATAAAAGCGTCTGCTAAATGGCATATTATATTATAATTATTATTATTATTAAAGAAAAACTAACAGGTCTGTGAGAGCCGGAATTCTTACTGGTTGGTAGGTGATCAAATACTTATGTCATGCAATAAAATGCAAATGAATTACTTAAAAATCATACAATGTGATTTTCTGGATTTTTGTTTTAGATTCCGTCTCTCACAGTTGAAGTGTACCTATGATAAAAATTACAGTCCTCTACATGCTTTGTAAGTAGGAAAACCTGCAAAATCTGCAGTGTATCAAATACTTGTTCTCCCCACTATATAACTGATTGGTTTGGTTCTGCCCTCTATAGTGCTGTCCAGTTAGAACATGATGTTGAGGCCCATCACTGTACTTTTGATAGTCACAACCACACACACACAGACACAGCTGTTTCCATTTGAAAATGTTTATATGATTTTGGTAATCCGAATGACTTGGAATCTTATTGTTGTGGTTCTATAAGACAAAGATATGCACACATGTAAACAGTATTAGTTAAGGGTTATAACTATGCAATATACATATATGTATATTAATGGCAAATGCATTACACTTATAACATGTATATAAAGGGCTATAAACACAGCATCAATATAAACATAAACATTCACCTCTTGGAGAGAGAGAAACTAATTACTTGGATTGACAAAGTGTCAAGATTTATGGCACCCTCTCTCTCCAGCCTTGTGTAAGGATCTGCCGGGCTGAGAAGATCGCTCATGGCAGCGCAATAAAATACCTTAATAAAGGCCACTATGGAAAACGCTGTGATAGCGTGTGCATGCAAAATACTATGTTTATCAATAAAACAATTAAACCACTTCTACAAAAGTACTTGTGCAACCAATGCAATAACACGTATGGCAGTACGGAATAATACTACATATGAGTCAATATCACTATGAGGTGCCTTTGGTGTCCTCATCAGACTCACTCAGTCATCATGAAAATGTAGCAGAATAATGAAAGTCTGAGGTCTTATTATAAGTGGCCAAACATTTGCACACATATCAGTAGAATGATAAGTCTTTAAAAAAGTGTTTCCTTCATTTTATTAAATTTTTTTCATTTGATGTACGTGATTTTGGCATGTCCCACACACTGCTCTGCTAACTACAGTGTGTGTAATAAGTGGTTAAATGATACTAAATCCCCAAAAAAATTTACATGGTTTTACTGTCCACAATAAGTTATTTGATAAAACAAGTAATTTTGATCTTGTATATTGTATTTTCATAATCATATTGAACATTTTGCATGTATCCCTTAAATTGCTGTCCACCCTGTCATTATGGGGTAACTGCCCCTTTAAAAAACCCACTGATGTTTTCAGTGACATCACTACTAGCATTTTGTCTTTCTTCAATGAAGGCTGAAGCAGTGTCTAGTTGCAGAGTAAGTATTTACACTTATGTTTAATAATTTTCATCATATTATGTGTGTAGTTGGATGTTGTCAAGCTTAACATGTCCACTCTGTCATAGTGAAATATCAATTGATAGAAAAACCTATCAGAACTTTGAAATATATTTGTAAAACAGTACACAGTCAGCTTGCTAACTGTAGTATGTTGCTAAGTGAAGGTCCACCATGTGCTCATTAAATGCTAACATTAGCCAAAAATGTCCACCCTGTCATTGTCCACCCTGTCAGCAAGCCTTCCATGACAGGGTGGACATGGTTCATGACAGGAAGGACATGTGCATAGTTTAGGCCACATACTGATAATGTTACACATATTACAACAGCTATTACACACATTTTATAACAGTACATGCTATACATAGTAAGAATGGACAATATGGACAATTTTTTTGGCGATATCGGTATCAGCAAACCTAGTTTGATAATGCAAGCCTAGTTTACCGGGACTGCCAATTAAAGTGTGTAAGGGAACATTTTGAATCGTCTTTTTCAAGGAATGAGATCAAAAGGAACTGAGATAGCAAGGAGATATCGGGAACGTCGTGATGCTGACCCAGACAGAAGAAGAAAGTACCTTGAGAAAGAAAGGGTCAAATGGAAAAAAGACAGAGAGACTGGAAAGAAGAAGGGTGTCAATGAGCTCAGTGAGAGAGAGAAGAGGGCAAAAACATAGAAATGGAGAGAGGCAAAAAGTCAAGCCAGAGCCAGAAACAGGGCCAGTGCTTTGCTACAGTCAGAGACACCACCCAACTCCCCTGCTGAAACTCCTGAAAATCAGCATGAGCCAGGGCCCTCCAGATTCACTCTAGATCAGGACATTCCTGATGCCCAGAGCTTGTATATCAAGCTGAAAAGCCTGGACACATCTGTCGAGCTGTTCTTCATCCCAGAGAGGGATGTTGAATCAAAGCCTGAGGTACCTGCAATAGCTGCCATAAAAGGCACTATGAGAATCCACCAAGCTATCAGTCTGACACCCGGCCAAATGAAATACAGAGACATTTCATGTCTGTGTAAAAGGGAGGAAGGTGTTTTGGACTGCTCCTGCTTTAACCTTCAAGATTTCACTCTAGCTAATGTTCCTGTTTCATCTGACAAGTCCCCAGCATGTGGAAAGACACCAGATAATCCTAGGAGACCAGAAATGATTGAGGTAACGCACATTGGAGAGTGGTGCGTCGTTAATTATGACAATGAAGCATAACCAGGTATCATCATGGATGCAGAAGGGCACAGTGTGAAAGTTAAGTGTATGCAACGCCATGGCATAAACAAGTTCAAATGGCCAAGTCTTCGGGACGACATCTGTTGGTACCATGACTGGCAGGTACTTTGCCTAATACCAGAACCACAGGCTCTGAACAAGCGCTCTGTACAGATTGAAGTGTCTGCATGGAAGTATGTGGAACAGCAACTGCAGAACTGAGCCATGTCTCTGCAGAAAGGGAGAGACTGTTTGGAGATGCCTCCAAGTGATCTTTCTGTAATATTCTGTTTTTTCAAATCAACTGTTCTCCACTTTAAAAACATTTTTCTTCTTGTTCTACAGTTGAATGTTTGACTTTCACTGTGCAGAATGATGTACAGAGTTTAACGCTAGAAGGCCACATTAATGTCTCATTTTGGGCATCTTTATTCAGTGGCTGCATGCAGGTAGAGTGGATCAAAAACAGTCTGTTCAACTTGTAATTTCCCCCTACATGGGGAAAAGGCATTTTTTACATCATTTTCTTGCATTGTTCCTTGCATTTATGAGGCCATTCAATGACATTTCACAACGTGTCCACCCTGTCATGCCCAGGGTCCACCCTGTCATGTCACTGTCCACCCCTGTTATTTTCATGTTCTATGAAAATAAACAAATTCTTTTCACAAGTTAGCAAAATCTTTTGTGTGATTCCTTTATAAACAAATGAGGGCCAAATAGTATTGTTTGAAAGTTTGACCAGATATCTTTTTTGTTAGATTTTATTTAGAAAAGAAAGTGCAACTCTCACAGATTTTATAGAGAAACAAATAGTTTGCCATAATTTCATTATTATCCAAATACTTTTCCCATAAACTAAAATATATTGTTGAGAAAGTGACTAAATAGTTTTCTGAAAATGTACTTTTTATAATCACTATGTAATTACAATGTATTTATTCTGCTTTGAAATTGTCCATGACAGGGTGGACATATTTTGCTGTTTGCATGTAAATTATCTGCTTGCAGTTAATTTATAAAAAGTGTGGGAGCTTGACCAATATGCATTTCTAACAGCATAACATATACTTAATACAATGAATATGAAGTTCAATGGAAAATCTCAGCTTTTTGGGGGGGAAATGGGGAAGTCTCAAAGGCACCTTATGGTGATATTGACCCATATGATAAACAATATGCAAAGCAGTATTGGGAACTCTATCATTAAAGAATATTATGACATATGGCTGAGATTTATCAAAGTTACATGAAGTAATTAGTGGTAATTACCTATTGTTACACAGCATGTAAAATCCCCTGCAACTTACATTTCGATGCACGCACAACATTCAGACATTCGTGTTACTGTCGACAATAAAAAGTCCTCCGAAACATGTGTCTTCTCCCTCCGACAACGATAACACTCTGACCTGAGTGGGCGGGTGCAGTGTCCAGAATGCGCATTTCCAAGCGCTCTGATTGGTTAGGAATTGCAGTGCTCTGATGGGTGAGGGATAACTAAGCAGCCAAACTAACGGGACTTAAGGGAAACTGAAGGGACTGTGAGGAGAAGTTAGGTAGAGAGGAGAGGAGCAGGACAGCCTTTTTTACAAAAACAATATAGAACAGCAAAAATACATGGAAAAAACAGACATTATACAGCTGTAATATATCGTAGAATCATGTAGACGTTAAATGTATCTCTACCAGTATAGAGTGATAGCAGGCTGTAGGAAATAGTTAGAATGGCTTTGTCCTAGCAGGCGGAACTGAGAAGCTGTGAACTGTCAGTGCTCTCTGAGTGGAGGGAGGTCGTGAAGGAGGTGCGATGGATCTCTCATGTCGTTGAGGAGTAAAATTGTGGCTTCCTATCTACATTCCGCTAAAGTCACCATCCATGGCCAAAAACGTGAGGGTAGCGCTGGGGAGCAGGGTGGCAAAATAGAGTCATCTGCATTGTACTCACTCAAGCTCCTTCTCTAGCTCTTTGGTGCAACTAACAAGCTGAACATCAGCATACTCCAGCACAACATACTTGAATACATGAGCCCTTGTAATATTGTTATAATATTGTTATAATAAACTGTATATCAGCAGGTCAAATTCCTGGTACATGTAAATGTACTTGGTGAATAAAGTTTGTTCTGATTTTATTGCACATTGTTACAAAGTTAGTTACAAACCAAAGCAAAATCACCATGTCAATAGCAACACAACACAGTAACATAACAACAGTGGACCGCATCAGCCAACATATCATGGAAACAACCTCACTAGTAATTCCTAGCAATAGTCAGTGGAGTAGGTTTTTAGTGTGTTAATGGTTAAGGGCACAAAGCTTATACTGAAACATGCCTTATTGCATCATACGGTACCTATGGCTGGATGTGAAATATGTGAAGTCAGTATCATCTGCCATGGGGCTTGCCTTGCGTGTAATCTTGTATTATGCCTTAGTGAGTTTTAGCTGATTATGGCCCACTTCTTATATGAAGTCTGTGATATGTATACTGAGCCATATATAACAATGGATTAGGATATGTATTAACAAGTGTAATTCTGTTCTTAGGACGAAGAAGATCGTACATTTTTCCTGATCAAAGAGAGGTTTTGAAAGCCTTATTTAACCAGCGAATGACCAGGAGAGGGTTGCTTCTGCTGGCTAAGGCAGCAACCAAAACTGGACTGTCGGAGAGTGGTGGAGGTGAGGGTTTGTATTCTGTGAACATAAGAAAGGGTTTTGTCTTTTTGTAAAATCTCCCTGGGTTCTGGGCAAAACATTTGGTTTAGGATTACTTAGGAAACCTCCTATGGCCTTACTGATGATTCAGCTTTTATATAAGACATTCATTGAAAGCATCCTAACATTCTGCTTCCTTGGGTGGTATGGTTTGGCAGCGTCAAGTCTCAAAGCATCCCATCACTCTACAAATCAAGAACCATCCATAAATCCATACAATTTTTCTAAGACACCCACACTATACGACCAATACCGACTGCTGCTGTCTGGTCAAAGGTTCATAACCCCACTCTGTAGAATAAACAGGGCACACAAGTCATTCATATCAACCAGCATCAGGTTCCTAAATCCAGGAAGACTAAACTGTAGCCCACCACCTACAGTATACGTCTATCTATTTGTCTGTCTGACCTTGTCTTGTGAAGTATGTCCTGTGATGTGTTACATGTGTGCCATTATTCCCAAACAAATGCCGCTATGGAACAATTACGTATTCATTCGTCCATTGTTGTTGGGCTATTGGATTCCCTCACCTGGTCCCAATGCACTCCCTACCCCTTCCCCTTGGCTAGCTATCAAAGGGATATCACTTCAAATTCATGAATAAATAACATGCAAATCCTGGATACTTTCCTCTGCTGTTGTAATAATAATATTGATTCTTATGTTGATTCTTATGTTATTTTAACTTTTTCCAGTTGCTATGTGTGTTTTGCCTCTAGTTTCATATTCCCTGGTAAAACCCAGATTCAAAACACCCCTCACTGCCCCTCTGGTTGTGACACAATACAGATAATTCATAGTATATAAGGGCTCCTTTTTCAATCGTCTGCAAGATAAAAAGCTGAGTTGGTGGAGCAATATTTTTGTGTCTACTCTTTTAATAAAGTATTACATGCAATTACTCTGATTTGAAAATGTGATGCAGTAGTCTTTACTATTGTGTTATCTTCCTATTGTTTCCTGTAGAATTGTTTAGGGAATTAAAGAAGAAAACTGTCCCAGAGTCAAGCTGTCCCTCAAAAAACAACAACTAAGCTCTACAAACATAATGTGTCAGCTCAAAAACTGTTCATGAGGGACCACCTTAAAGCAAAAGGTTTGTGCAGGTTTGGCTTTAATTACCTGTTTGCAATTACAAGAGCAAGGTGGGCATTCAAGTATTGTGAACTGTATGCATTTCTCAATCGGTGTGTCTTTGATGTAGGTTAATTATTAATATTTTTAGATGAATTATCAAAGGAGTCTCTCTTCAGAACTTTATGGGTCTAACAACAAATTCTAAAGTCTACTGACTCCATCTGACACATATTTCTACTTTGTTTCAACAAGTAAATGTTTTGTTGTTGTAGTGCCTTGATGGAATAGATAGATAAAACAAATCACTGACATTGCCATTTTCTCTGTTGTATGTCAGGAGTTATGGCAGGTACACAGGGCAAATGGCAGGCATTACCACCTGCCACAAAAGCCCATTACAGTGAGGAGGCAGACAAGCTATAGGCAGGAGGTCAGGAGTTGGAGGGGAACCTGAAGGCATTAAAAGTCAAAGATTATTTAAGACGTCTGAAATCAATGGTGGGAATATATAGGGTCACAATAGTAAATAATGGATTTTTTTTACTTTAACTTTTTAAAAAGTAATGGATTTGGATTTAATAGT
Organism: Coregonus clupeaformis; assembly: GCF_020615455.1. Classification (NCBI taxonomy): domain Eukaryota; kingdom Metazoa; phylum Chordata; class Actinopteri; order Salmoniformes; family Salmonidae; genus Coregonus; species Coregonus clupeaformis. The sequence goes on along the minus strand of NC_059214.1, from coordinate 53,671,707 downwards.
TGGAGTTAGAGTTGAGATACAGTTTAAGATACAGAGAACAGGCATTTTTCTTACGGAAGGATTTCAGTCTTTTCACCAACTCTTTTACTATAAGCATTTTTAGGTATTGTCTTTTTGACATCTAATTTCATTTAATATTTATCTTGTCTATTTCTACATAATTTTTTGTTAGGTTATCAAGTTGGAAGGTATGGGGGTCGACACAGCATTCCTTATCCACAACCCTGAGGACCCCATACCAGTCAGCACAGCCTCATCTGGGAGGGGAAGGGAATTTGTTGAGGGCCAGGATCTGATCGCCAAGTTTTCTGTACACTTTTCTGGTACACATATTTTAAAAATAACTTTGGTAACACTTAACCTCAAGCATACAGATGTAGGATCTTAATTTGATCACCCTGTTGCAGGACAACTTTTCTGCAGTGCAGGACATTTTTAACTTGTAGTGTATTTGATGTTTGAAAAGGCTTCTGAAGTATGTAATTTCCACTTTGAAATTTCAGACTTGATTTTCCCTTACAAAAAAATTATCAATTTATTAAAAATGTCAATTTATTATAATCCACATAACAATTCACATTTCCTGTTAATGCAGGATTATTTTCCTGCTGTAGAAAACGGACTCAAATTACGATCCCACATCTGTACATCTATAATGCCTTTAAATACACTTATACAGTACTGTGCCTCTTTTATTGTTACGTCTAGGAAAACCTGCAGCTTCACAGTCAAAGTTCAAGGGGTTTGACAAGGCTAGGGTGCAATGAGTACAAGCCTTATTCAACCAGAAGTATAGTATGTATCATTTTATTTGAAATAACTATTAAAATGTACTGTATATCTGTGATTCAACAATTAAATAACGGTCCTGCGCTGCTTTTAAGCAAGCTTAAAAAATGTAACCATTCAAATTCACAGGCAGAGTTCTGGATGCAAGGGCTGACATTTGATTTATAAAAACATACACTACCATTCAAAAGTTTGGGGTCACTTAGACATTTCCTTGTTTTCGAAAGAAAAGCAATTTTTTTGTCCATAAAATAACATCAAATTGATCAGAAATATAGTGTAGACATTGTTAATGTTGTAAATGGCTATTGTAGCTGGAAACAGCTAATTGTTAATGGAATATCTACATAGGCGTACAGAGGCCCATTATCAGCAACCATCAGTCCTGTGTTCCAATGGCACGTTGTGTTTGCTAATCCAAGTTTATCATTTTAAAAGGCTACTTGATCATTAGAAAACCCTTTTGCAATTATGTTAGCACAGCTGAAAACTGTTGTGCTGATTAAAGAAGCAATACAACTGGCCTTCTTGAGACTAGTTGAGTATCTGGAGCATACAGAGTTGCAAAGAAAAAGCCATATCTCAGACTGCCGATCTTAATCATTTCTTTTTATTGGCCAGTCTGAGATATGGAAAAGTTGGAGCAATTTTTTGATTTTAGAATATATGTTTGTTGCTGGGGGTGGTGCTGGACCTGGAGCTGGAGATGGGAGTGGAGCTGGAGCTGGAACGGGGCCTGTAGTTGGTGCTAGGCCTGGGCCTTTAACTGGACGTTGGGCTGCACCAGGACCTGTGTCTAATTCCCCGGAGGTTGGTAATAATATATGCATATGTACTGAGTGTACAAAACATTAAGGACACCTGCTCTTTCTATGACATAGACTGACCAGGTGAAACTCAATATTAGGAAGGTGTTCTTAATGTTGTGTAATCTCAGTGTATTTTATGTAGCTACAGTATGTATGTTTTGTATGTTATGAATGATGCTTGGCTTCCACTTAAAAAGATGAGAGAGGCCTGTAATTTTCATCATAGGTACACGTCAACTATGACAGACAAATTGAGATTTTTTTTCTCCAGAAAATCACATTGTAGGATTTTTTATGAATTGATTTGCAAATTATGGTGGAAAATAAATATTTGGTCACCTACAAACAAGCAAGATTTCTGGCTCTCACAGACCTGTAACTTCTTCTTTAAGAGGCTCCTCTGTCCTCCACTCTTTACCTGTATTAATGGCACCTGTTTGAACTTGTTATCAGTATAAAAGACACCTGTCCACAACCTCAAACAGTCACACTCCAAACTCCACTATGGCCAAGACCAAAGAGCTGTCAAAGGACACCAGAAACAAAAGTGTAGACCTGCACCAGGCTGGGAAGACTGAATCTGCAATAGGTAAGCAGCTTGGTTTGAAGAAATCAACTGTGGGAGCAATTGTTAGGAAATGGAAGACATACAAGACCACTGATAATCTCCCTCGATCTGGGGCTCCACACAAGATCTCACCCCGTGGGGTCAAAATGATCACAAGAACGGTGAGCAAAAATCCCAGAACCACACGGGGGGACCTAGTGAATGACCTGCAGAGAGCTGGGACCGAAGTAACAAAGCCTCCATCAGTAACACACTACGCCGCCAGGGACTCAAATCCTGCAGTGCCAGACGTGTCCCCCTGCTTAAGCCAGTACATGTCCAGGCCCGTCTGAAGTTTGCTAGTGTAACGATCCCGGCAGTCTGAGTCGGGTCCTGTCTGTGGTCTAGTTGTTCTGCTCGTGATCTCCAGTTTCCCGAGGGTGCTGGAACGCTCCGGGGAGCTCTCTTGATTTCCGCACCTGCATCCCATCAGCAATCTGCACACCTGGTCCTGATCATCACCCTTCTTAGGCTCTGGTCTAACATCCATTCCCTGCCGGATCGTTAGCCATGAACAGTATGTTTTGTCAGCGTATCAGCCTCTTAGTACTAGCGTTAGTTTTGTTGTTTTGCACCTTGTTGACCTGCCTTGTACTTACCTCAGTTTTTTTCTGTCTACAGTCATTCTCCCGGAACCTTCACCCAACCCCTGCCGTGCCATCGTTTAATCTGCCACTTCACCTCCACCTACTCATCTCCGCCACCCGCTCCGTCTCCTGGATTATTCTGCACCTTTTGAATCTGTAATAAACACTCACCTTCGTTCAACTCTCCTTGTCCTGGTCTGCTTCTGGGTTCTGTCTTAGGGAACCGTGACAGAACGATCCGGCCTTTAATGAACCCAGCGGATCTGGACTCTGTTCGCCATGCCATTTCCCATCAGGAGAAGATGTTGGGACAACATAGCACGGCACTACAGGAGATCGCGTTGTCAGTTCGGAACCTTTCTACCGGTCTGACGGAGGTCCAGAACCAACGCGAGTTTCCGGTGGAGGATCCACTACCGGTTTCACCCATCTCGCCTGCCGCTTCTGGAGCTGTGTCCTTCCGTGAGCCCAAGGTTCCGACGCCGGATAAATATGAGGGGGAGCTGGGAAGATGCCGTTCCTTCCTTATGCAGTGTGGATTAGTGTTCGATCTACAGCCCTACTCTTATGCCACAGACAAGGCTAGGATAGCCTTTGTGATTGAGTTGCTGCGTGGTCGAGCGCTGGAGTGGGCTTCAGCCGTTTGGGAACGACAGGATCCCTGCATGGCTTCATACCAGGGGTTCACGGCCGAGATGAGGAAGCTCTTCGACCATTCCGTCCGAGGGAGGGACGCAGCTAGGCGCCTGTTTTCGCTTCGCCAAGGAACTCGCAGCGTGGCCGACTTCGTGATCGAGTTCAAGACGTTGGCTGTGGAGAGTGGGTGGAATGAGGAGTCTCTGCAAGCGGCCTTTTACCAGGGTCTGTCGGAGCAGCTCAAGGATGAGTTGATCTCCTATCCGAGCCTAGTGACCTGGACAGCTTGGTAGCCTTGTCTATTCGGGTGGATAATCGAGTCCGAGAGCGAAGGAGGGAGAAGCAATGGGGTCCGTCCAATCGATCAGCTTCTCAGTTCCCAGTCGGGTCGGGTGGTGGACCAGAACACGTCGATCATTCTCCACCACAAAGGATTAGTGGAGAGGTTCTCTCTCCCGATTCTGAACCCATGCAAGTGGGGCGGCACGGGTTAACCAAGGAGGAGCGTCAACATAGACGTAAGACCAACTGTTGCCTCTACTGTGGTAGCTCGGGACATTACATCTCCACTTGTTCCCGGCGGTCGTCAAACTGCCCGGCTCGCTAAAGTTGGGAGGACTTTTAGCGAGCCAGTTTCAACCTCTCAGTACCTCTGTCAGACCCCGTTTCCGGCTACCCTTGTGAACAGGAATCAGAGCTTAGCGATTAACGCTTTTGTCGATTCAGGTGCCGATGGAAGCTTTCTTGATGCCGAGTTGGTGGAACAGCTGGGGCTTTCCAAGGAGCAATTGCCGGAAGCCATTGAAGCGACCACTCTGAACGGCAGTAGTCTGGCACGTATCACGATGAGGACTGAACCGGTTAAGATGCTGTTGTCGGGGAATCATTCGGAGATGATTTCATTCTTCATTCTGCCGTCTTCCCATGTTCCTCTGGTCCTTGGATACCCCTGGCTGAAGGAACACAATCCCACGTTCGATTGGGTGACGGGCAAGGTAACGAGTTGGAGCCTTGATTGTCATGCTAACTGTCTCAAGACTGCCTGTCCCCATTCGGTTCCCAGTCAGGTGGTTGAGGCTAAACCCCCAGATTTGTCCCTGGTTCCCGAGACATATCACGATTTGGGGGAAGTGTTCAGTAAGCAGAAGGCTCTGTCACTCCCTCCCCACCGACCATATGATTGTGCCATCAACCTGTTCCCTGGAGCTGTCTACCCCAAGGGAAGGTTATACAGTATCTCCCGACCTGAACGTGAGGCTTTGGAGACCTACATCAAGGAGTCCCTAGCGGCTGGTCTCGTTCGTCCCTCGTCATCACCCCCTGGGGGCAGGATTCTTCTTTGTGGGTAAGAAGGATGGCTCTCTTCGACCGTGTATTGATTATCGGGGGTTGAATGACATCACGGTCAAGAACAAGTATCCCCTGCCCTTGATGAGTTCTGCCTTCGACTCCTTACAGGGTGCTACGGTGTTCACCAAGCTAGACCTACGCAATGCGTATCACATGGTCCGGATCAGAGAGGGAGACGAGTGGTTGACGGGTTTCAATACACCGATGGGTCACTTCGAGTATCAGGTGATGCCGTTTGGACTGACCAATGCTCCAGCGGTATTCCAGAGTATGGTGAACGACGTCCTGAGAGATATGATCGGTCTCTTTGTGTTTGTTTATCTGGATGACATTCTGATCTTCTCGAAGGAACCTTCCGACCACGTCCAGCATGTCCGGCAGGTTCTGCAGCGATTGTTGGAGAATCGCCTGTTCGTGAAGGCCGAGAAGTGCGAGTTTCACGCCCACACAACATCCTTTCTCGGGTACATCATCTCCAGGGGAGAGATTAGGATGGACCAGGAGAAGGTTAGAGCGGTTCTGGAATGGGCCCAGCCCGGTACGAGATTGCAGCTCCAGAGATTTTTGGGGTTTGCGAATTTCTACCGCAGATTCATCCGGGATTACAGCCGTGTGGCCGCTCCGTTAACTGCCTTGACTTCCAGTATCAGGAGCTTCAAGTGGAATCCGGAGGCGGATCGAGCGTTTCTGGATTTGAAGAGGCGATTCACCAACGCACCGATTCTCTCTCAACCGGACACGGCCCGTCAGTTCGTCGTTGAAGTGGACGCGTCTGATGTGGGAGTTGGCGCCATCCTGTCGCAGCGATGCTCCACGGACAGTAAACTCCATCCCTGCGCCTACTACTCTCGTCGCCTTTCGCCTGCGGAGAGGAATTACGATGTGGGTAACCGGGAGCTTCTCGCGGTGAAACTTGCCTTGGAGGAGTGGCGCCACTGGTTGGAGGGGCGGAGCAACCGTTTATTGTCTGGACTGACCACAAGAATCTTGCTTACGTGCAATCGGCTAGACGTCTCAACTCCCGTCAGGCCAGGTGGTCGTTGTTTTTCGGACGATTCAATTTTTTCCCTGACGTTCCGACCTGGATCTAAGAACGGCAAGGCGGACGCCTTGTCTCGGATGTTCTCCAAGACGGAGGAGAGTGGGTCCAAGACCGAGACAATTCTCCCCCGGAACTGCGTCGTGGGAGCTGTTGGGTGGAAGATTGAGGAGGAGGTGATGGCGGCCCTTCGGACGCAGCCCGGTCCCGTAACGGTCCACCCGGTCGGTTGTTTGTGCCTGAGTCGGTTCGTCCCTGCGGTCCTCAAATGGTCCCACGCCAGCAAGATGGCTTGTCACCCTGGCGTGGCTCGGACGATGGCGTTTCTTCGCAGACGTTTTTGGTGGCCTGCCATGGCCGAGGATACTCGGGGGTTATGTTGCTGCCTGTCCAGTGTGTGCGCAGAATAAGAGTACCAATCGGCCCAGCTCTGGACTACTTCACCCCCTTCCTATTCCCCGCGACCATGGTCGCATCTGGCCCTGGACTTTGTCACTGGGTTGCCCGCTTCTGAGGGGAACACGGTCGTTCTGACTATCGTGGACAGATTCAGCAAGTTCGCCCACTTTGTGCCAATTGCCAAGCTTCCCTCTGCCTCGGAGACGTCCGAGATCCTGGTTAGGGAGGTTTTCAGGGTCCACGGTTTGCCCAGTGATATCGTTTCCGACCGTGGCCCTCAGTTTACCTCTGCTGTCTGGAAGTCCTTCTGTTTGGCCATTGGAGCTACAGTCAGTCTCACATCTGGGTTTCACCCCCAATCTAATGGTCAGGCGGAGAGAGCCAACCAGAAGATGGAATCCACGCTACGCTGCCTGGCCTCTTCCAACCCCACCTCCTGGGTCTCTCAGTTGCCTTGGGTTGAGTATGCCCACAATACTCTCCCCTACATCTGCCACTGGGATGTCTCCCTTCCAGTGCCTGTATGGCTACCAACCTCCCTTGTTCCCTTCTCAGGAGAAGGAGCTCTCAGTGCCTTCTGTTCAGGCCCATATTCGTCGTTGCCACCGGACCTGGCATCGGGCCAGAAAGGCACTCCTTAGAGTTTCGGACCGGTATCAGCTCCAGGCGAATCGTCGCCGGATCCCCGCTCCCACCTACACCATCGGAGATAGGGTCTGGTTGGCCACACGGGATCTTCCTTTACGGACTGAGTCTAGGAAGTTGTTACCGAGTTCATTGGTCCGTTTGTGGTGGAGAAGGTGATCAATCCGGTGGCAGTTCGACTCAAACTCCCGAGGACGCTCAGAGTCCATCCCACCTTTCATGTCTCCTGCCTCAAGCCTGTTTTCCTCAGTCCTCTGTTGCCTCCTCCGCCTCCTCCTCCTCCTCCTCGGATGATCGGAGGTGGTCCTGCCTACACGGTGCGACGCATCATGGATTCCAGACGGCGGGGCCGGGGTTTCCAGTATCTCGTGGACTGGGAGGGGTATGGTCCTGAAGAGAGGAGTTGGATTCCGCGGCGACAGATCCTAGATGCTGACCTCATCAGTGACTTCTACCGCCTCCATCCTGGCGCTCCGGGAGTCCGCCCGGTGGCGTTCGTCGGAGGGGGGTACTGTAACGATCCCGGCAGTCTGAGTCGGGTCCTGTCTGTGGTCTAGTTGTTCTGCTCGTGATCTCCAGTTTCCCGAGGGTGCTGGAACGCTCCGGGGAGCTCTCTTGATTTCCGCACCTGCATCCCATCAGCAATCTGCACACCTGGTCCTGATCATCACCCTTCTTAGGCTCTGGTCTAACATCCATTCCCTGCCGGATCGTTAGCCATGAACAGTATGTTTTGTCAGCGTATCAGCCTCTTAGTACTAGCGTTAGTTTTGTTGTTTTGCACCTTGTTGACCTGCCTTGTACTTACCTCAGTTTTTTCTGTCTACAGTCATTCTCCCGGAACCTTCACCCAACCCCTGCCGTGCCATCGTTTAATCTGCCACTTCACCTCCACCTACTCATCTCCGCCACCCGCTCCGTCTCCTGGATTATTCTGCACCTTTTGAATCTGTAATAAACACTCACCTTCGTTCAACTCTCCTTGTCCTGGTCTGCTTCTGGGTTCTGTCTTAGGGAACCGTGACAGCTAGAATGCATTTGGATGATCCAGAAGAGGATTGGGAGAATGTCATATGGTCAGATGAAACCAAAGTAGAACTTTTTGGTAAAAACTCAACTCGTCGTGTTTGGAGGACAAAGAATGCTGAGTTGCATCCAAAGTACACCATACCTACTGTGAAGCATGGGGGTGGAAACATCATGCTTTGGGGCTGTTTTTCTGCAAAGGGACCAGGACGACTGATCCGTGTAAAGGAAAGAATGAATGGGGCCATGCATCGTGAGATTTTTAGTGAAAACCTCCTTCCATCAGCAAGGGCATTGAAGATGAAACGTGGCTGGGTCTTTCAGCATGACAATGATCCCAAACACACCGCCCGGGCAACGAAGGAGTGGCTTCGTAAGAAGCATTTCAAGGTCCTGGAGTGGCCTAGCCAGTCTCCAGATCTCAACCCCATAGAAAATCTTTGGAGGGAGTTGAAAGTCCGTGTTGCCCAGCGACAGCCCCAAAACATCACTGCTCTAGAGGAGATCTGCATGGAGGAATGGGCCAAAATACCAGCAACAGTGTGTGAAAACCTTGTGAAGACTTACAGAAAAACGTTTGACCTGTGTCATTGCCAACAAAGGGTATATAACAAAGTATTGAGAAACTTTTGTTATTGACCAAATACTTATTTTCCACCATAATTTGCAAATAAATTCATTAAAAATCCTACAATGTGATTTTCTGGATTTTTTCCCTCATTTTGTCTGTCATAGTTGACGTGTACCTATGATGAAAATTACAGGCCTCTCTCATCTTTTTAAGTGGGAGAACTTGCACAATTGGTGGGTGACTAAATACTTTTTTCCCCCACTGTATGTACTGCATGACAAAAGAGTAAAAGATAAAAGAGTAATTGTAGTCATGACCAGAATCTTTTCTCGCGTAGAAAGAGTCAGATCAGAATTAGAAATTGGGTAAATGTGTTGTAAGGGAAAATGTTATTGTCTGAAGAGCTAGCCTTGAATTGCACACAGTATACATCTGCTCACACTCTATCTTGGTTCGTGCAGGTGACTGTGATCTCCTCCTCAGACCAACTGGCAGAACTCCCAGAATATGTTCTGGAAGTTAAGATAGGAGACATTGCTCAGGAAACTGAGCCCGCGCGATAACAGCCAGTCAACTGCAGGAACCAACCCTATGAACCATGCCTATGTAGCTCTTTTGTGTAGCAGTATATAAGAGGACTGAAGGGACCGCCCTGGAGGAGCTTGTGGCAGACTTGTACTTTGTACGTGTGTTTGTTGTAACCTCTCCAGTTAACTGATAATAAAGAGGGATTCATTTAATATTGACTTCAGGTGTCCCTGGTGTTGAATTTCCACCACAATATTGGCGTCACCGAACAGGATCAATGATTCCACCTGTGGAGCATCCCAGTGAAATTCTGAGAGGGAACACCGGTGGCGCATTCCATGTGAAATGACCAAAGACGACGTGGACCCGCCCAGACCAGACTTTTACTGTGAGCTGCCCGGAGGAAGATACCTGATCCGCAAACCTCTGAGGGACACGTTTACTGAGTTTCATTAAGTTAATTTAAATGAATTTGTATAAAAAATAAATAAAAAAAATCCAATAAAACTAAACATAAAAATGAAGAAAGGTACCATAGTCTTACAAGAAGGCTAGAGCTAGTATTAGAAGAAGGCTAGAGTGAGGGCAGGAAAAGCCCCACTGACAATTGTTTGTAGGCATTTATGAGAAGTGTCTATGTGGTCTGAGAACCACTGGTAATAGCACAAGGTGTTATTGAGCACATGGTGTATGCATAGGAAGTAGCGGCAAGAGAACCGTTGAAGATGCATAAGGAATAATAAGGGAGATTACTGAGTGTGTTTGGGAATAGTACTAAGTGAATGTGGATGTGAGAGTTGTGTGATTTACTAATTGACTGAACAGGGGTTTAGCCCCGGTGTGAGTGTGGGATGATGTGCTGGATTTTTTATTTTATTTTTAAGTTCAACAAAGGGTTTAAGTATGTTAAAGGGAAATATTAAGAGTAGGATGGAGGATCCGTGCTGGGATCCAAAAGGGCTGTGTAGTGTAATGGCTAAAAAAATAGGTAGGGGGGGTACTGGACCAAATAGAAGACTGGACAGGATGGATAAAATGCAAATTAATTACTTAAAAATCATACAATGTTATTTTCTGGATTTTTGTTTTAGATTCCGTCCCTCACAGTTGAAGTGTACCTATGATAACAATTACAGACCTCTACATGCTTTGTAAGTAGGAAAACCTGCAAAATCGGCAGTGTATCAAATACATGTTCTCCCCACTGTATGTAGGAAGCGTTGGGATGATATGAAGAACATGTCTAGATAGTTGAATATGGAATGTTATTTGATCATTGGTAATTATTATTATTACATTATATAGTTTGTTTAAACAACAGTGAGTTATGCAGACAGTTCATTAATTCTAAAAACGATAATCTGTTTATGGTATGTTGAACAATGGGAGATAGTTGTTACTATTAGGATGATGGATTAAATAAACATTTTTTGTAAATTATGAAGTTATTAAACAATAGGTTTATATTTTAAAACATCAATGCAACAGGTTGCGATTATTAAATTACTAGAAAGGGGATATAGGTTTATAGTAGAAGGTGTAGTGAACTTAATGAAACGTGGTATTATCTAGTGTCTTCTGAGTGGGAGTTTTTTTTCTCCAGGATTGATGGAAGTCTCCTATAGCATTATGTTAAGGGGAGAGTAGGAGACAACGTATCAAACCATTTTTAAATAGATGCCTGGGATAAAATATCACGTCTTACTTATGCGTAGTACGTGATTGTATTGGATAATGAATGAAATATGACATTTACAGGGGTGACACGAACAATAGAAGGGAAAACAGATATTTCCTATGTTGTTGATCAAGTAAACGATAATGGATCATTTGATATGGGATCACATGGAGCAGATTTAGGGGTTTAATAATCATTGTGATATTTAAAGAGGATAAAGTATGAAGAGTAATCAATAAAAAATTATCATTGTATACTCAAGGAATTTTGAGTGGTTTTCATCATTTGAGAGATTTTATATAATCTTTTTATGGAGTAGTTATGAGGAATTAGATTGATACAAACGATTATTGACGAGATAGGACTGTGTATATCTGTATCATGTTTTGTGTGTACTTACTATCTTTGGATTACTGATTGTAATTGAATGTTAACAAAATGTATAATTTCTCTTCCAGGAGAAAGGGGATTTCCTTATCTCATTGGAATGTTGCCCAGGGCTAGGGGGAGCAGTTTAGTGAAGTTAGGCAGTATTAGGTCGTAAAAGGGAGCTGCCAAATTAACTAAGGCCTGGCTATTTTTGTTTGTTGTTTTTCAATTGGGTTTTTCAAATAAAACACAACACACCTAGTATGATGTTTATAAAGGGTTGTTATTTTAGGGGGGTTTCAACAGGTCAAAGGTGATAAGTCTTAAAGGAGCACACACAGTGAATTTTATGACGTTTCTTCTTTTTTGACTGAGTTTTGGGTATACACATGATTTCTTATGAGAAGAACTGTCATGAGGACTTAATGTACACTTGGGATAAGTAACATTTATGAAATGTTTTGAATGTTGGTAATGTTTAGTATACTATTGGATGGAACAATTCGTTGAATGATTTCAATGACCTCTGAACTCTGTTTTGACTTTCTAGTGTGACTTGATCACCCACACTGGTCATTCTAAAGGCATGAGAAGAGGACTTTAAGATAGTTTATTTTACCGAGTTGAGGGTAATTTATAATACTGAAAATTGTGAAGAAGTTTATAATTTGGTAATAATATATGTGATTCGAACCATAAAATAACAAGAGAGAGAGAGCTTTCCTTGAATGAGGGATACCTGTTGCTAGTCAATTGTACTATTCTTGGATTACTTTACGGGATAGAAGTAAGCTGAGGTATTATCAAATGTTGTCATTTTAATTTAGGCAATGTTGGTGTTTTCTTTTTGAAAGCATGAATCACGTTGTGACTCATGTGTTCAGAAAAGGGGATAGTAATGATGTTAAGAGGATTTATTGGCACTTTTGCATATTGTAGTAAGAATATGAGCAGTAGTAATTAATGTGTTATGGGTTAGATTAAATGTTTTAGGTGAAAATGTATTTGTGGTATAAGGTAGAATGTAGTGTAGGTATGTCTATGGAAACTAGTGACTATAACAAGATGCAAGAATGTGCACTTCCTAATAGACTTTTCCTGACTGACTGAGAAGAAGACAGTGTAAAGTAGCATATTGTGTCTCAACTAACAATGTTATGCAGACTTTCTTTCAAAAAGGTGAAGGCAACATGAAAGGAGAATCTGGGCATTTTCTGCGCATGGGTGACTATGTGGAAGTGGAGGACTAAAACATAATAATTTGTCATATAGTCAATGATTGTATGGATTTATTGGATTAGAAATGTACTCAATTAAACTGTTAAGTTTGTCTTCTAGTGAGATAAATACAGATGGTGTCTTGATGCATGGCAGGGATAATTTGGCCTAGCATGGTGTGAACCTAAATAAATAAAAGTAACAAATGATGAACCGGCTGAAGATAAATATCAGAGGCGTTGAAGATGTTTTTGTAAAATACCACTTCTACATGCAACTGGTCTACAACAACCAATCGAAGCTATCAAAGGATTTTCTCATGTTTTTATATTGAAGGAGTGGGAAAGGAGTCCACCATTGAGTGAGAATGGAGAAAGATATGTTCAAATGCAATGTTTATGTTGTGGGCAAAATGGTTGGCAAATGGACAAGACAATGAGGTTGTGGAAAAGGTGGTGAATGGAATGAGACATTGTAGTTGTGACTTGTCATGGGCAAGTCATTTTGAAATGTGAAGATGTCTGAAGAACATAATGAAGAGACGCCAGAAGATTTTAGTGCCGGGAGAAAGAGGGGTTGCTTAGCTGTGTTGATAATAAAATTGGATGTATCTAAATTTGCTAATTTGGGTAGTAGGTATATACACTGCTAAATTAATAGTATTAAGAATGCATTGAGATAATGATCTGTATTTATTATCAGGATGAGGAAAGTCAATTGAATTATGGATGTTTATACTGTATGTTAATATAAGTGTACATTCTGACAGTTATAATGGGTGATAAAGTTCAGGGTTTCATTTTCATTGATACGGATCCAGGCTCTGTCGTAGCTGGCCGTGACCGGGAGACCCATGGGGTGGCGCACAATTGGCCCAGCGTCGTCCAGGGTAGGGGAGGGAATGGCTGGCAGGGATGTAGCTCAGTTGGTAGAGCATGGCGTTTGCAACGCCAGGGTTGTGGGTTCGATTCCCACGGGGGGCCAGTATGAAAAAAAAAATATATAATGTATGCACTCACTAACTGTAAGTCGCTCTGGATAAGAGCGTCTGCTAAATGACTAAAATGTAAAATGTAAGGATAAAGTGAATCAATAACAATTGTCATTATACATTTGGTTGAGTTAAGTAATTTGGTTGGTTATAATTTATAACATGAATGAGTGATTTAAGTAAATCATTAGTATGTATTAGTATAATTATTTTCAAAATGAAGGATATTGATTGTTCAATGGAGAAATGTTTTATATAGTATGGATTAAAAACAGTGGTAAATTATGGTAATGTCTTAGGATACACACTTGAGTAGACATTCAATCAAATATAATTTTATTGGCCACATGCGCCGAATACAACAGCTGTAGAGATTACAGTGAAATGCTTACTTACAGCCATTAACCAACAATGCATTTATTTTTTAATAAAAAAAGTAAAATAAATCAACAACAAAAAAGTGTTGAGAAAAAAAGAGCAGAAGTAAAATAAAATAACAGTAGGGAGGCTATATATACAGGGTGGTACCGGTGCAGAGTCAATGTGCGGGGGCACCGGCTAGTTGAGGTAGTTGAAGTAATATGTACATGTGGGTAGAGTTAAAGTGACTATGCATAAATAATTAACAGAGTAGCAGCAGCGTAAAAAGATGGGGTGGGGGTGGGGGGGCAGTGCAACTAGTTCGGGTAGCCATGATTAGCTGTTCAGGAGTCTTATGGCTTAGGGGTAGAAGCTGTTGAGAAGTCTTTTGGACCTAGACTTGGCACTCCGGTACCTCTTGCCGTGCGGTAGCAGAGAGAACAGTCTATGACTAGGGTGGCTGGAGTCTTTGACAATTTTGAGAGCCTTCCTCTGACACCGCCTGGTATAGAGGTCCTGGATGGCAGGAAGCTTGGCCCCAGTGATGTACTGGGCCGTACGCACTACCCTCTGTAGTGCCTTGCTGTCGGAGGCTGAGCAGTTGCCATACCAGGCAGGGATGCAACCAGTCAGGATGCTCTCGATGGTGCAGCTGTAGAATTCTTTGAGGATCTGAGGACCCATGCCAAATCTTTTCAGTCTCCTGAGGGGGAATAGGCTTTGTCGTGCCCTCTTCACGACTGTCTTGGTGTGTTTGGACCATGATAGTTTGTTGGTGATGTGGACACCAAGGAACTTGAAGCTCTCAACCTGTTCCACTACAGCCCCGTCGATGAGAATGGCGGTGTGCTCAGTCCTCTTTTTTTCCCTGTAGTCCACAATCATCTCCTTTGTCTTGGTCACGTTGAGGGAGAGGTTGTTGTCCTGGCACCACACGGCCAGGTCTCTGACCTCCTCCCTATAGGCTGTCTCATCGTTGTTGGTGATCAGGCCTACCACTGTTGTGTCGTCGGCAAACTTGATGGTGTTGGAATCGTGCCTGGCCATGCAGTCATGGGTGAACAGGGAGTACAGGAGGGGACTGAGCACGCACCCCTGAGGGGCCCCCGTGTTGAGAATCAATGTGGCAGATGTGTTGTTACCTACCCTTACCACCTGGGGGCGGCCCGTCAGGAAGTCCAGGATCCAGTTGCAGAGGGATGGGTTTAGTCCCAGGATCCTTAGCTTAGTGATGAGCTTTGAGGGCACTATGGTGTTGAACGCTGAGTTGTAGTCAATTAATAGCATTCTCACGTAGGTGTTCCTCTTGTCCAGATGGGAAAGGGCAGTGTGGAGTGCAATAGAGATTGCATCATCTGTGGATTTGTTGGGGCGGTATGCAAATTGGAGTGGGTCTAGGGTTTCTGGGATAATGGTGTTGATGTGAGCCATGACAGCCTTTCAAAGCACTTAATGGCTACAGACGTCAGTGCTACGGGTCGGTAGTCATTTAGGCAGGTTCTTAGTGTCCTTGGGCACGGGGACTATGGTGGTCTGCTTGAAACATGTTGGTATTACAGACTCAGTCAGGGACATGTTGAAAATGTCAGTGAAGACACTTGCCAGTTGGTCAGCACATGCTCGGAGTACACGTCCTGGTAATCCGTCTGGCCCTGCGGCCTTGTGTATGTTGACCTGCTTAAAAGTCTTACTCACATTGGCTACGGAGAGCGTGATCACATAGTCATCAGGAACAGCTGGTGCTCTCATGCATACTTCAGTGCTGCTTGCCTCGAAGCGAGCATAGAAGTGGTGTAGCTCGTCTGGAAGTCTTGTGTCACTGGGCAGCTCACGGATGTGCTTCCCTTTGTAGTCTGTAATAGTTTTCAAGCCCTGCCACATCCGACGAGCGTCAGAGCCAGTGTAGTATGATTCAATCTTAGTCCTGTACTGACTCTTTGCCTGTTTGATGGTTCGTCGGAGGGCATAGCGGGATTTCTTATAAGCGTCCGGGTTAGAGTCCCGCTCCTTGAAAGCGGCAGCTCTACCCTTTAGCTCAGTGCGGATGTTGCCTGTAATCCATGGCTTCTGGTTGGGGTATGTACGTACGGTCACTGTGGGGACGACGTCATCGATGCACTTATTGATGAAGCCAGTGACTGATGTGGTGTACTCCTAAATGCTATCTGAAGAATCGCGGAACATGTTCCAGTCTGTGCTAGCAAAACAGTCCTGTAGCTTAGCATCTGCTTCATCTGACCACTTTTTTATTAACCGAGTCGCTGGTGCTTCCTGCTTTAGTTTTTGCTTATAAGCAGGAATCAGGAGGATAGAGTTATGGTCAGATTTGCCAAATGGAGGGCGAGGGAGAGCTTTGTATGCGTCTCTGTGTGTGGAGTAAAGGTGGTCTAGAGTTTTTTTTCCTCTGGTTGCACATTTAACATGCTGGTAGAAATTAGGTAGAACTGATTTAAGTTTCCCTACATTAAAGTCCCCGGCCACTAGGAGCGCTTTCCTGTTCACTTATGGCCTTATACAGCTCATTCAGTGCAATCTTAATGCCAGCATTGGTTTGTGGTGGTAAATTGACAGCTATGAAAAATATAGATGAAAACTGTCTTGGTAAATAGTGTGGTCTACAGCTTATCATAAGATACTCTACCTCAGGCGAGCAAAACCTCCAGACTTCCTTAGTATTTGATTTTGTGCACCAGCTGTTGTTTACAAATATACACAGACTGCCACCCCTTGTCTTACCGGAGTTAGCCGTTCTATCCTGCCGATGTAGCGTATATCCCGCCAGCTGTATGTTGTCCATGTCGTCGTTCAGCCACGACTCGTTGAAACATAAGATATTACAGTTTTTAATGTCCCGTTGGTAGGATAACCGTAATCTTAGGTCATCTAATTTATTTTCAAATGATTGAACATTGGCTAATAGGATTGATGGAAGAGGCAGTTTACTCGCTCGCCGTCGGATCCTTACAAGGCACCCCGACCTACGTCCACGGTATCTCCGTCTCTTTCTCATGCGAATGACGGGGATTTGGGCCTTGTCGGGTGTCTGTAGGATATCCTTCGCGTCCGACTTGAAGAAAAAATCTTCGTCCAATACGAGGTGAGTAATCGCTGTCCTGATATCCAGAAGCTCTTTTTGGTTATAAGAGACGATGGCAGAAACATTATGTACAGAATAAATTACAAATAACGCGGAAAAACACACATAACAGTACAATTGGTTAGAGGGCTGTAAAACGGCAGCCATCTTCTCCTGCACCATTCATATAGTGAATCATACTGTTTGAAACATGGAAGTTAAGGTGAGGATTGTGAATGAAATCATGAATATGTTGATTAATTGGGTTAACGTATTAGCATATTAGTCATTATATACATTTGAAGTATTGGGTGATATTGATATGGATGTTTAGAGTGGTAAATATCTATGTTGCTATGCAAGTATTTAATTGGTACCTGTCACGATTCAGACAGACGACCAGAGGACCACAATTGCGTCACACCAGAAAGTTTATTAAACTTAAGGGAAAAGGGAAGTAGGGAGTGAATGAAGGCTCCAGGGGTAACAGGGATCCCGTCCAATGCGCTGGGTCTGTGCCCCCCAGTGGCAGCGATCGTCCTATGAAGCCGGTGGTGGGTGGTCCAGAAGTCCTGGGGGAGACACAGACACAACAGGGCGGAATGAAACCAGGCAGCAGTACAGTTCAAGGGAAATCCAAAATACGTAGTAGCAAGGCAGAAGGCTGGTCAGAGTTACCGGGATAGAAGAGTAGTCAGGAGTCGTAATGGCAGAAGCAGGTCTGGATCTCCTGAGGCAGAAGAGTATCCAAAAAACAGGCAGGTCCGGGGTCACAAAACCAGGGTGAGCCAGAAGCGCGAGCAAACAGGTTCCGGGTGTGAGCTTTGCAGACGATCTGACACCGGAGAGCTGAAAGACAGGGCCTTAAATACTGGGAGAGGTTAGTGGGTAATGCAGCGCAGCTGGCAGAGTAATTAGAGCCGAGCAGAGCAGGGACAGGTGGAGCTAGTTAGGCTGAGTAGAGAGAGGGAGGTGAGCAGAGTGGAAGATAGTGGAAACAAATTAAGGTGGTAACCCGGTGGAGTGAGAGGGCTCATGACAGAACCCCCCAAGGGACGGCCCCAGAAGTCCCAAGAGCAACACCACGCCGGGCGGGAGGAGGGGAGCCGGAGGAGGGCTAGAACTCCTCCGAACGGTCCGAGTGAACGTCCTCATCCTCGGAGGAAGCCGGAGGGCCGTGGTCGGGAGATGGGACAGGTCCCAAGACAGGATCAGGCACAGGACAGGAAGCCGAGCGGGCCGGACGGTTAGGGACCCCTCTGGGGCGGCCCCTACGGATTGCAGGTTGATCCGGATGCCGTTGGTGGAAAGCGGTGATGAGAGTCCTATCCACAATCCGACTAGCTGGCACCCAGGTCCTTTCCTCAGGTCCATAGCCCTCCCAGTCAATGAGGTACTGGAGACCCCTACCCCTCCGTCTGGACCGAAGCAGGCGGCGGACGGTGTAAACCAGACCACCATCGACTGAGCCGTGGAGGAGGAGGACCAGGCGCAGCAGGGACCAGCGGACTCTCATGGATGGGCTTAATCTTAGACACATGGAAAGTGGGGTGCACCCTCAGGGAATTAGGCAGTTGGAGCCGGACAGCAGTTGGGCTAATCACTCTTATGATAGGGAATGGGCCAATGAACCGAGGTGCCAGCTTCTGCGACTCCACCCTGAGTGGCAGGTTCTTCGACGACAACCACACCCTTTGACCAACATGGTAGGTGGGAGCAGGAATTCTCCGACGGTTGGCCCCGGTAGTGTAGCTGGCAACGGACCTGAGGAGTGTGGCTCGGGCTTGTGACCAGGTGCGGCGACATCGACGGGCAAAAGCAAGTGCAGATGGGCAAGTAACCTCCTCCTCCTGGCTGGCAAATAGAGGAGGCTGGTATCCATAAACACATTGGAAAGGGGACATACCGATGGCAGAGCAGGTCAGAGAATTGTGTGCGTACTCCACCCATGTCAATTGCTGCGACCAGGAGTGGGGGTTGCGTGAAGTCATGCATCGCAGTGCCTTCTCGAGCTCCTGATTAGCCCGCTCTGACTGCCCATTGGATTGGGGATGGAATCCGGAAGTCAGACTGACTGTGGCTCCCAGCAGGTGACAGAACTCCTTCCAAAAAGCGGAGGAGAATTGTGGACCACGGTCAGAAACAACATCCCTTGGCAGTCCGTGGATCCGGAAGACGTGTTCCAGGACCACCTGGGCGGTCTCCTTGGCGGTTGGGAGCTTGGGGAGGGGAATGAAGTGTGCCATCTTGCTGAAACGGTCAACGATGGTGAGAATGACGGTCATGCCACTTGAAGGGGGCAGCCCCGTGACAAAGTCAAGGGCGATGTGAGACCAGGGACGTCTGGGCACAGGCAGGGGCTGCAGCAATCCGGCTGGGGGGCTGGCAGGACGACTTGTGTTGGTTGCAGATGGGGCAGGCTTGGACGAATTCCCGTACATCCTTCCTCAGAGAGGGCCACCAGAACCTCTGGGCGAGCAGGTTGTAGGTGCGGGTGGAGCCAGGGTGACAAGCTAGGCGGGAGTCGTGTCCCCACTGAATGACCTGGGACCTCAGGTCTTCGGGGACAAAAAGGCGGTCAGCTGGGCAAGTGCTGGGACCTGGCTGGTTACGGAGAGCCTCCAGCACCTGTTCCTCAACAGCCCAGGTCAGAGCTGCAACGATGCAGGGACTTGGCAGAATCGACACAGGGTCCTTGGAGGGGGTGTCATCCTTCTGGAATTGACGGGAGAGGGCGTCTGGCTTGGTGTTGCGTGATCCAGGCCGGTATGACAGAGTGAAATTAAACCTGGTGAAGAACAGGGCCCAGCGGGACTGCCTGGAGTTCAACCGTTTGGCCGTGCAGGATGTACTCCAAGTTCTTATGATCGGTCCAAACGAGAAATGGAATGGTGGACCCCTCCAGCCAGTGACGCCACTCCTCCAAGGCAAGCTTCACAGCCAGCAGCTCACGGTTCCCTATGTCGTAATTGCACTCAGAGGGGGACAACCCGACGTGAGAAAAAGGCACAGGGATGGAGCTTCCTATCCTCCGCAGCCCACTGAGAAATCACAGCACCAACTCCCACATCCGAGGCGTCCACCTCCACAATGAATTGCCGGTCCACATCAGGCATCTGGAGGATGGGAGCGGAGGTGAACCTCACCTTGAGGGTACTGAAGGCTTTGTCGGCTGCTGGGGTCCAGGTGAAGGGTTGCTTGGTGCTGGTTAGAGCAGTGAGAGGGGCAGCAACGGTACTGTAGTTCCGGATAAACTTCCTATAGAAGTTAGCAAACCCCAGAAACTGTTGCAGCTTCTTTCTGTTCTCCGGAACTGGCCATGAAGTGACTGCTGATACTTTGGCAGGATCCATTTGGATACTTCCTTCTGCCACTATGTACCCCAGGAAGGCCACTGTCTTGACGTGAAACTCACATTTCTCTGCCTTGGCGTAGAGGGAATTCTCCAGAAGACGATGAAGGACTTGCTGGACATGGCGGGTGTGTTCAGACAGGTTTCTGGAGTAAATTAAGATGTCATCCAGGTAAACGAAGACAAACTTGTTTAACATGTCCCGCAGTACATCATTCACTAGAGCCTGGAACACAGCAGGAGCATTGGTGAGGCCAAAAGGCATAACCAGATACTCGTAGTGGCCTGTTGGTGTATTGAATGCGGTTTTCCATTCATCTCCCTCCCGGATCCGCACTAGGTGGTAAGCGTTTCTGAGATCCAACTTGGTAAAAACAGTGGCTCCCTGGAGCAACTCAAAAGCAGAGGTGAGCAGAGGCAGAGGGTAACGGTTCTTCACTGTGATGTCGTTGAGTCCCCTGTAGTCGATGCAGGGGCGAAGAGATCCGTCCTTCTTCCCCACAAAGAAGAAGCCAGCACCAGCAGGAGATGAAGATGAACGGATTAATCCTGCGGACAGAGAGCCATTGATGTAGTCCTCCATGGACTTTCTTTCAGGAGCAGACAACGAATAAAGACGACCCCTTGGAGGAGCTGTTCCAGGGAGGAGGTCGATGGCACAGTCGTACGGGTCGGTGAGGGGGCAGAGATGTGGCTCTTGCTTTGTTAAACACCTCTCTGAGACCATGGTAGCATTCTGGGACATTGGAGAGGTCAGGAGCGGAGTTAGTAGGTACTGGCCGAGGGGGTAGTGCGGCAGCAAGCAGGCAGGTTCGGTGGCAGTCCTCTCCCCACTCCCTGATCACCCCGGTCACCCAGTCGAGCTGAGGGTGTGCCGGGCGGAGCCATGGGTAACCCAGGATGAGGGGTTGGCCTGGAGAGGGGAGCAGGTGAAACTGGATAGTTTCTTGATGGTTTCGGACAGACCCATCGAGACCGGGGCCGTGACATGAGTGACCGATCCGAGTAAGTGTCCGTCCAGTGCCCGGGCAGGAATAGGAGGTGTCAAACGGAGGTTCTCCAGTCCCAGTTGGCGTGCCAGCTTGATGTCCATTATGTTGGCTTCGGCGCCAGAATCCACCAGAGCAGCCAGGGTGTGAGTTGAGTCAGAGAGGCGGAGGTGAACTTGCAGCAGGGGTTTGCGGTCGGAGGACTGGATGGTCATTGAACTCAACCGGACTCCCCCTACGCCCGGTGAGCTTCGGCCCTTTAAAGGGCAGGTTACCACACGATGTCCATCACCTCCACAATAGAGGCAGAGGTTTGAGGTGAGCGGCGCTGGCGCTCTGCAGGAGTGAGGGAGGCTCGCCCAATCTCCATAGGCTCAGACTGATCAAGCTGACCTGGGTGAGTGGCAGTAGATGACAGGAGCCCAGTCGGATCTCTCCGAATGCCGGTAGTAGGTGGACCTTGGCGCCCCCTCTCACGACGACGGGTCTGTATCCTTCTGTCGATCCTGACAGTCAGTGCGATGGCTTCATCAAGAGTGGAAGGCAGTTCATGGGAGACCAACTTCGTCCTTGATATAGTCAGCCAAACTATGGAAGAACGCGTCCACCAACGATGGTGTGTTCCAAGAACTTCGTCTAGCCAGGGTTCGGAAGTCGATGGAATGGTCTGCGACTGTACGTCTGCCTTGTCGAATACTGAACAGTTCACGAGACGCCTCTGCGGTGGGTGAATCCAGGTCAAACACCTTCAGCATCTCCTCAGCAAACAGGTCGAAGGTTGCACATGCGGGGGGTTTGACGTTCGAACTCTGCTGTTCCCCAGAGTCGAGCTCGGCCCGTCAGGTGAGTGATGGCATACCCAACTTTAGCCCCCTCCGTGGCGAAGGTCCTTGGCTGCAAGGAGAACTGAAGTCGGCAGCTAGTCAGGAATGGCCGGACCTGGGTTGAATCGCCGTTGAACCGCTCGGGGTTTCCAATCTTGGGTTCGGAGCAGCGGCTGCAATGACCGGGGCAGGTAACTCGGGGGCTGGGCTGGTGGGCAGACTGGCTGGGGTAAGGTTGGTGAGGAGTTGAATGATCATGGCGAGTTGTTGTTGCTGCTGCTGGAACTGCTGCTCATGCTCATCGGTTTCCATGTCGGGGAAAGTGTGCGCTGAGTCCATAATGGTCAGATCGTACTGTCACGATTCAGACAGACGACCAGAGGACCACAATTGCGTCACACCAGAAAGTTTATTAAACTTAAGGGAAAAGGGAAGTAGGGAGTGAATGAAGGCTCCAGGGGTAACAGGGATCCCGTCCAATGCGCTGGGTCTGTGCCCCCCCAGTGGCAGCGATGCGTCCTATGAAGCCGGTGGTGGGTGGTCCAGAAGTCCTGGGGGGAGACACAGACACAACAGGGCGGAATGAAACCAGGCAGCAGTACAGTTCAAGGGAAATCCAAAATACGTAGTAGCAAGGCAGAAGGCTGGTCAGAGTTACCGGGATAGAAGAGTAGTCAGGAGTCGTAATGGCAGAAGCAGGTCTGGATCTCCTGAGGCAGAAGAGTATCCAAAAAACAGGCAGGTCCGGGGTCACAAAACCAGGGTGAGCCAGAAGCGCGAGCAAACAGGTTCCGGGTGTGAGCTTTGCAGACGATCTGACACCGGAGAGCTGAAAGACAGGGCCTTAAATACTGGGAGAGGTTAGTGGGTAATGCAGCGCAGCTGGCAGAGTAATTAGAGCCGAGCAGAGCAGGGACAGGTGGAGCTAGTTAGGCTGAGTAGAGAGAGGGAGGTGAGCAGAGTGGAAGATAGTGGAAACAAATTAAGGTGGTAACCCGGTGGAGTGAGAGGGCTCATGACAGGTACCTATCATGGGGTTATGCTATTTTTATATGATCTTATTTTGGTTGAATTCTTAAAGCATGAATAGTTTAGGGATGTAATTATTTAACAAGGAGTGGAAATAGAGTGTTATAATGTGTATCTATCTCAGGTACAGAGAGGGAAAAAAGTATTTGATCCCCTGCTGATTTTGTACATTTACATTTTTACATTTACGTCATTTAGCAGACGCTCTTATCCAGAGCGACTTACAAATTGGTGCATTCACCTTATAGCCAGTGGGATAACCACTTTACAATGTTATTTTTTATTATTTTTGTATTATTTTTTTAGGTGGGGGGGGTAAGGGAGGGTAGAAGGATTACTTTATCCTATCCCAGGTATTCCTTAAAGAGGTGGGGTTTCAAATGTCTCCGGAAGGTGGTGAGTGACTCCGCTGTCCTGGCGTCGTGAGGGAGCTTGTTCCACCATTGGGGTGCCAGAGCAGCGAACAGTTTTGATTGGGCTGAGTGGGAACTATGCTTCCGCAGAGGAAGGGGAGCAGGCCAGAGGTGGATGAACGCAATGCCCTCGTTTGGGTGTAGGGACTGATCAGAGCCTGAAGGTACGGAGGTGCCGTTCCCGTCACAGCTCCATAGGCAAGCACCATGGTATTGTAACAGATGCGAGCTTCAACTGGAAGCCAGTGGAGTGTGCGTAGGAGGGGGGTGACGTGAGAGAACTTGGGAAGGTTGAACACCAGACGGGCTGCGGTATTCTGGATGAGTTGTAGGGGTTTAATGGCACAGGCAGGGAGCCCAGCCAACAGCGAGTTGCAGTAATCAAGACGGGAGATGACAAGTGCCTGGATTAGGACCTGTGCCGCTTCCTGTGTAAGGCAGGGTCGTACTCTCCGAATGTTGTAGAGCATGAACCTACAGGATCGGGTCACCGCCTTGATGTTAGCGGAGAACGACAGGGTGTTGTCCAGGGTCACGCCAAGGCTCTTCGCACTCTGGGAGGAGGACACAACGGAGTTGTCAACCGTGATGGCGAGATCATGGAACAGGCAGTCCTTCCCGGGAGGAAGAGCAGCTCCGTCTTGCCAAGGTTCAGCTTGAGGTGGTGATCCGTCATCCATACTGATATGTCTGCCAGACATGCAGAGATGCGATTCGCCACCTGGTTATCAGAAGGGGGAAAGGAGAAGATTAGTTGTGTGTCGTCAGCGTAGCAATGATAGCAGAGGCCATGTGAGGATATGACAGAGCCAAGTGACTTGGTGAATAGCGAGAATAGGAGAGGGCCTAGAACTGAGCCCTGGGGGACACCAGTGGTGAGAGCACGTGGTGCGGAGACAGCTTCTCGCCACGCCACTTGGTAGGAGCGACCGGTCAGGTAGGACGCAATCCAAGAGTGAGCCGCGCCGGAGATGCCCAGCTCGGAGAGGGTGGAGAGGAGGATCTGATGGTTCACAGTATCAAAGGCAGCAGACAGGTCTAGAAGGACAAGAGCAGAGGAGAGAGAGTTAGCTTTAGCAGTGCGGAGAGCCTCCGTGACACAGAGAAGAGCAGTCTCAGTTGAATGACCAGTCTTGAAACCTGACTGGTTTGGATCAAGAAGGTCATTCTGAGAGAGATAGCAAGAGAGTTGGCTAAAGACGGCACGCTCAATAGTTTGGAGAGAAAAGAAAGAAGGGATACTGGTCTGTAGTTGTTGACATCAGAGGGATCGAGTGTTGGTCTTTTGAGAAGGGGTGCAACTCTCGCTCTCTTGAAGATGGAAGGGACATAGCCAGCGGTCAAGGATGAGTTGATCAGCGAGGTGAGGTAGGGAAGAAGGTCACCGGAGATGGTCTGGAGAAGAGAGGAGGGGATAGGGTCAAGCGGGCAGGTTGTTGGGCGGCCTGCAGTCACAAGTCGCAAGATTTTATCTGGAGAGAGAGGGGAGAAAGAAGTCAAAGCATAGGGTAGGGCAGTGTGAGCAGGACCAGCAGTGTCATTTGACTTAACAAACGAGGATCGGATGTCGTCAACCTTCTTTTCAAAGTGGTTGACGAAGTCATCCACAGAGAGGGAGGAGGGGGGGGGAGGATTCAGCAGGGAGGAGAATGTGGCAAAGAGCTTCCTAGGGTTAGAGGCAGATACTTGGAATTTAGCGTGGTAGAAAGTGGCCTTAGCAGCAGAAAAAGATGAAGAAAATGTAGAGAGGAGGGAGTGAAAAGATGCCAGGTCGGCAGGGAGTCTAGTTTTCTTCCATTTCCGCTCAGCTGCCCGGAGCTCTGTTCTGTGAGCTCGCAATGAGTCATCAAGCCACGGAGCTGGAGGGGAGGACCGAGCCGGCCGGGAGGATAGGGGACATAGAGAGTCAAAGGATGCAGAAAGGGAGGAGAGGAGGGTTGAGGAGGCAGAATCAGGAGATTGGAGAAAGAAGGATTGAGCAGAGGGAAGAGATGATAGGATGGAAGAGGAGAAAGTAGCGGGAGAGAGAGAGCGAAGGTTGCGACGGCGCATTACCATCTGTGTAGGGGCAGAGTGAGTAGTGTTGGAGGAGAGCGAGAGAGAAAAGGATACAAAGTAGTGGTCGGAGACATGGAGGGGAGTTGCAGTGAGATTAGTAGAAGAACAGCATCTAGTAAAGATGAGGTCAAGCGTATTGCCTGCCTTGTGAGTAGGGGGGGACGGTGAGAGGGTGAGGTCAAAAGAGGAGAGGAGTGGAAAGAAGGAGGCAGAGAGAAATGTGTCAAATGTAGACGTAGGGAGGTTGAAATCCCCCAGAACTGTGAGGGGCGAGCCATCCTCAGGAAAGGAACTTATCAAGGCGTCAAGCTCATTGATGAACTCTCCAAGGGAACCTGGAGGGCGATAGATGACAAGGATATTAAGCTTAAATGGGCTAGTGACTGTGACAGCATGGAATTCAAATGAGGAGATAGACAGATGGGTTAGGGGAATAATTGAGAATGTCCACTTGGGAGAGATGAGGATTCCTGTGCCACCACCCCGCTGACCAGATGCTCTCGGGGTATGCGAGAACACATGGTCAGACGAGGAGAGAGCAGTAGGAGTAGCAGTGTTTTCAGTGGTAATCCATGTTTCCGTCAGCGCCAAGAAGTCGAGGGGCTGGAGGGTAGCATAGGCTGGGATGAAGTCTGCCTTGTTGGCAGCAGAACGGCAGTTCCAGAGGCTGCCTGAGACCTGGAACTCCAGGTGGGTGGTGCGTGCAGGGACCAACAGGTTAGAGAGGCAGCAGCCACGCGGTGTGAGGCGTTTGTGTAGCCTGTGCAGAGAGGAGAGAACAGGGATAGGCAGAGGCATAGTTGACAGGCTGCAGCAAATGGCTACAATAATGCAGAGGAGATCGGAATGAAATGAACTAAACATCTGGGAAAGGAGAGAGCGGGGCCTCCCTCAGCACAACTCCCAAATATAACTCTCCCAACTTCCACCTCAGAAACTATAATTGTTGTAAACTACAGCGGTTCAATGTTTCTAGGAATAGACTAACTCAGTTTATTCAGCTAGCTAACTAGGTGCAGTATTATTCCGTGAAAATCGTCCGGGCATCAAGTCATATGACGCCACAGCCAGCTAGCATGCCGGACTCCAGCAACACGGTTTAGCGCCAATACTCTGCCACAACAAACCACCAGTGTATCAACACGCAAGCAGATCGTTCGTGTCCGTGTCTAACGTTGTGGGTTAGTCCCGACAGCTTGAGCGAGTCCGTCGTCAACTTATTCAGCCAGTTAGTTAGCTAGAATAGTTAGCAAACTAGCTAGCCATTGCTTTCAGACAAAGAAGAACCCCTCCTTTCACGGCACGAACACACAGAGAGAGCCAAACTAACGTTAACTAGTCACCCATGTCCCAAATTCCTTGAACGACTTCGGGCTATCAATATGTAAAAAAACAAAACACAAATGTAGGTTATGACTTACCCCTAGCAGCTACTGTTAGCTAGCCAAGTGCAAAGCTAGCCACTGAATTGACTCAGCCAGTTCGCGTCTGTTCGCACGGTCGTTCCAGCTATTGTTTACTAGTAGCTATCCAGGTAGCAACAAGCTAGCTAATATTTCAAGCACAGTAGCCACTTGCTACCTAACGTTAACGGTTCAGACAATGAGGTTAGGAAACAGCTGAATGGTAGGCAATTATTGTATGTAATTATTGTAGGCAGCCAGCTGGCGTAATTACAGGCACTCTCAGGCGTGAAATAACTATACCGTTGCTAATAGCTACTCGCCAGCTAGTCCCGGTGGTGGGTTAGCTAGCTAGCGTCGTGCTACGCTGGGCACAGGTGAATACAATGCTAACCTACAATAATTACATACAACAACCCACAATACCTAACTACAATCTAAATACATAGTTTAAGCCTTACTCGACAAAGCCCAAGCTATGTGTAAAGCCAAGCTTACCCGACGCCAAGCTTACCCGACGACCTCCCCGACGTACACAAGCTTGGAGAGACCCCCGTAATAGCTATAATTTAGTTTAGCAAGATGCCTTGGCAGTAAGGTAGCTTTGTTGGCATGTTATCATTGTCACCTGTATCCTTCTAAAGGTCTCTATAAATGATGATGATGATGATGATGATGATGATAATAAGTGCATTTATCCTGACTCTGTGTTTTCCATCTCCAGATGCCCAGCCTGTTTCTTCAACCTGTACGTTTGCCCACTGACAAAGAAATGAGCAGTCTATAATTTTAATGGTAGGTTCATTTGAACAGTGAGAGACAGAATAACAACAAAAAAATCCAGAAAAACGCATGTCAAAAATGTTATAAATTGATTTGCATTTTAATGAGGGAAATAAGTATTTGACCCCCTCTCAATCAGAAAGATTTCTTGCTCCCAGGTGTCTTTTATACAGGTAACGAGCTGATTAGGGAGTGCTCCTAATCTCAGCTTGTTACCTGTATAAAAGACACCTGTCCACAGAAGCAATCAATCAGATTCCAAACTCTCCACCATGGCCAAGACCAAAGAGCTCTCCAAGGATGTCAGGGACAAGATTGTAGATCTACACAAGGCTGGAATGGGCTACAAGACCATTGCCAAGCAGCTTGGTGAGAAGGTGACAACAGTTGGTGCGATAATTCGAAAATGGAAGAAACACAAAAGAACTGTCAATCTCCCTCGGCCTGGGGCTCCATGCAAGATCTCACCTCGTGGAGTTGCAATGATCATGAGAACAGTGAGGAATCAGCCCAGAACTACACGGGAGGATCTTGTCAATGATCTCAAGGCAGCTGGGACCATAGTCACCAAGAAAACTATTGGTAACACACTACGCCGTGAAGGACTGAAATCCTGCAGCGCCCGCAAGGTCCTCCTGCTCAAGAAAGCACATAAACAGGCCCGTCTGAAGTTTGCTAATGAACATCTGAATGATTCAGAGGAGAACTGGGTGAAAGTGTTGTGGTCAGATGAGACCAAAATGGAGCTCTTTGGCATCAACTCAAATCGCCGTGTTTGGAGGAGGAGGAATGCTGCCTATGACCCCAAGAACACCATCCCCACCGGCAAACATGGAGGTGGAAACATTATGCTTTGGGGGTGTTTTTCTGCTAAGGGGACAGGACAACTTCACCGCATCAAAGGGACAATGGACGGGGCCATGTACCGTCAAATCTTGGGTGAGAACCTCCTTCCCTCAGCCAGGTCATTGAAAATGGGTCGTGGATGGGTATTCCAGCATGACAATGACCCAAAACACACGGCCAAGGCAACAAAGGAGTGGCTCAAGAAGAAGCACATTAAGGTCCTGGAGTGGCATAGCCAGTCTCCAGACCTTAATCCCAAAGAAAATCTGTGGAGGGAGCTGAAGGTTCGAGTTGCCAAATGTCAGCCTCGAAACCTTAATGACTTGGAGAAGATCTGCAAAGAGGAGTGGGACAAAATCCCTCCTGAGGTGTGTGCAAACCTGGTGGCCAACTACAAGAAACGTCTGACCTCTGTGATTGCCAACAAGGGTTTTGCCACCAAGTACTAAGTCATGTTTTGCAGAGGGGTCAAATACTCATTTCCCTCATTAAAATGCAAATCAATTTATAACATGCATTTTTCTGGATTTTTTTGTTGTTATTCTGTCTCTCACTGTTCAAATAAACCTACCATTAAAATTATAGACTGATCATGTCTTTGTCAGTGGGCAAATGTACAAAATCAGCAGGGGATCAAATACCTTTTTCCCCTCACTGTACCTGGTACCATCAGTGACCTGTAATTTAAAGTACAATCAGAAACCATAATGAGCATTACAATGGGTGATGATGATTAATTAAGGGACTAGAACAAATGACAACTAGCTGTTTCTTAATACTGTTAGGGCAACTGGCTGCAACTACAAATAAGTGGTGTTTAACAGAATAAATGATAAAGAAAAACATTTTTGTGCAAAACATTACTTATGATTACAAAGCAAGTATGGAGCAATCCGTTTCAAGCCATTCATAAAAAACGTATCAAGCGATTCATGAATCTCTTATTACAGGGTGGTGGTTAAATATTAAATATATGATCTAATGTATTATTATAGCTAACATAGATTGATCTATCAATTTTACCTGTAAATGAGGCTTCAGCTGGCAAGTGAAGAAACGTTGTGATGTTTGGTCCCTGCATTGCTTTCAGGTCCCCCAGCAGGAACACAGCATTTGCAAGCCTGAAATGACAGTTCAACATCAGCCAATGTTATAACTAAAATACATCAGCTATACATCTGAAGCATCCATCCATCCATCCACATGCATCCATCCACATACTTCTCTCCTCTTCAGGTCCAGGAACTTCAGTGGATGCTCGTGCCTGCACGCCATCCCAAACATACCAGTTATGTCCAGTTTCTGGGTTTTGATCACAGCGCATCCCCGGCTTGAAATCCCGGGCACCCCTGTAAAAAGAAGTGAATAAGCATGAGTGAAAAGCAGTTCATGTTTCATCTAATCTGTTCAACTTTAAAAATATTTTAAAAGCACAGAATAGTCCAATGCTAGAGTCACATCACCAAGGATAAATGGCTTCTCCTGATTTCAACAAACCTTTTAACTTCTCCAACATTAACCCAGCTGTTGGTTATACACACAAACAAACGTCACACAGAAGAGGGCTAGTGAAACTAACTGATTGTGAGATACATCCCATTCTTCAAAATCCAGTATACCTCAGTTGGTGCGTCTGATGCCCCTCCTACAAAGCAGTCGACTTTGTATTGGTCATTAAATAACTGCCCAGCATGTTTGGGTCCCTCAATGCTGATCCCAGACAATCTTTTCCTGGGAAGCCCAAATAGGGCATCAGCTGCAATAATTTCATGAACGTTTTCCTTTAAAACAATGATGCAAATAATTAATGATACAAAATTATTAGGGATAAAGGGAAGGGACATTTGCAAGGGTATTACTTAAACCCTTTTGCTCTTTGGGAAGCATAGGTCATTTACGCTGCAGTTTCTTCGTGAATGTATCTGTTAAATCGGTAGTAACCACTAAGCAGATGACTGGTCCACCTAGCTTTACCAGAGCCCCGTTATCAAGTGTGTTGTGGATCCAGACAGGCCTTCATGGCAACCGTAGTGGCCTGGGTGGCAAAGCCACCCACAAAACTTTGCCCTGTCTGGCAATCCCATACTTTACCTGTTTCCGGCTCCCACGACTTGCACGAGGGGTTGGGTTTTTGAGAGACTTGCAATGGTATTGCCGCATAACATTACTACTGTTTGGCAAGGCAATGATAGAATATAAACTCAGCAAAAAAAGAAACGTCCTCTCACTGTCAACTGCGTTTATTTTCAGCAAACTTAACGTGTAAATATTTGTATGAACATAACAAGATTCAACAACTGAGACATAAACTGAACAAGTTCCACAGACATGTGACTAACAGAAATTGAATAATGTGTCCCTGAACTAAGGGGTGGTCAAAATCAAAAGTAACAGTCAGTATCTGGTGTGGCCACCAGCTGCATTAAGTACTGCAGTGCATCTCCTCCTCATGGACTGCACCAGATTTGCCAGTTCTTGCTGTGAGATGTTACCCCACTCTTCCACCAAGGCACCTGCAAGTTCCAGGACATTTCTGGGGGGAATGGCCCTAGCCCTCACCCTCCGATCCAACAGGTCCCAGACGTGCTCAATGGGATTGAGATCCGGGCCCTTCGCTGGCCATGGCAGAACACAGAAAATCACGCACAGAACGAGCAGTATGGATGGTGGCATTGTCATGCTGGAGGGTCATGTCAGAATGAGCCTGCAGGAAGGGTACCACATGAGGGAGGAGGATGTCTTCCCTGTAATTGAGATTGCCTGCAATGACAACAAGCTCAGTCCGATGATGCTGTGACACACCGCCCCAGACTATGACGGACCCTCCACCTCCAAATCGATCCCGCTCCAGAGTACAGGCCTCTGTGTAACGCTCATTCCGTCGATGATAAACGCGAATCCGACCATCACCCCTGGTGAGACAAAACCGCGACTCGTCAGTGAAGAGCACTTTCTGCCAGTCCTGTCTGGTCCAGCGATGGTGGGTTTGTGCCCATAGGCGACGGTGTTGCCGGTGATGTCTGGTGAGGACCTGCCTTACAACGGGCCTACAAGCCCTCAGTCCAGCCTCTCTCAGCCTATTGCAGACAGTCTGAGCACTGTCCCGCAGGTGTGATGTTCGGATGTACTGATCCTGTGCAGGTGTTGTTACACGTGGTCTGCCACTGCGAGGATGATCAGCTGTCCATCCTGTCTCCCTGTAGCGCTGTCTTAGGCGTCTCACAGTACGGACAATGCAATTTATTGCCCTGGCCACATCTGCAGTCCTCATGCCTCCTTGCAGCATGCCTACGGCACGTTCACACAGATGAGCAGGGACCCTGGGCATCTTTCTTTTGGTGTTTTTCAGAGTCAGTAGAAAGGCCTTTTTAGTGTCCTAAGTTTTTATAACTGTGACCTTAATTGCCTACCGTCTGTAAGATGTTAGTGTCTTAACGACCGTTCCACAGGTGCATGTTCATTAATTGTTTATGGTTCATTGAACAAGCATAGGAAACGGTGTTTAAACCCTTTACAATGAAGATCTGTGAAGTTATTTGGATTTTTACAAATTATCTTTCAAAGACAGGGTCCTGAAAAAGGGATGTTTCTATTTTTGCTGAGTTTATATAAGAAAGACAACTGAGGTTGGATATATTTCCCCTTATCAATTATAAACACTGAATTCAAATAAGAACCCTAGCTTACTGAGACTTTATAGTTGTTCCTTAACTGTTGTCATTGACATCCCTGTGGACAGAGGACAATTTGTTCCGTCCAAGGTCAGTGATGCCAACTTCCTGACAGTCTCTCGTTCAAATTGCCAGTGTTTGAACTCTTCAAATGACTGATTTTGTGAACTTTCGAAATGACTCCATATTTTCATCATAAAAGTGAACAGGGTTATGGTAATATAGATCAAATGAAATCTAAATCAAAGTTGTCATTTGCGCAGGAATACAATGTAGTGTGCACAATACAATGAAAAAAGTAGATAACTATAGTATATTAAGTACAATGCAGTAGTTGCCATAGCAGCAAAGGGTCAGTTCAGTTTTCATCAACAGTCTTATGGCTTGGAGGGAGAAACTGTCTCTGAGCATGGTGCTGCTACACTTGATGCTCTAAATACAGTTTGCAAGACGGTAAAGGAGCCAGATATCTTAGTTTCCGATTTTGATATAAGGCCGACCTCTAACATCAACAACAGTCAGAAGACGGTTGTACTGGCTGTGACAGTCATGGCCACCTTGTCTCCTCCACTCCCATCGTAGGCCCACCGGAATACATGGGATAAACTGCCATGAATAAGACTGACAGACACAAAGTTGTTGTAGAACAGACTACAGTAGCTGCAGATTTGAAACTACAATATCAGGGGGATATTTCATTCCGCAAATTGTTAGAAAATTCCAAATCAATTCAGTGCTTGGCACAACAGATTTTGTCACATTTATTTTACCGCTGCAGGGAACTGTAACTTTTATAGAAACTGAACTGTATGTTCAGTGAGGGAAAAAGTATTTGATCCCCTGCTGATTTTGTACGTTTGCCCACTGACAAAGAAATTATCAGTCTATAATTTTAATGGTAGGTTCATTTGAACAGTGAGAGACAGAATAACAACAAAAAAATCCATAAAAACGCATGTCAAATTGATTTGCATTTTAATGAGGGAAATAAGTATTTGACCCCCTCTCAAATCAGAAAGATTTCTGGCTCCCAGGTGTCTTTTATACAGGTAACGAGCTGAGATTAGGAGCACACTCTTAAAGGGAGTGCTCCTAATCTCAGTTTGTTACCTGTATAAAAGACACCTGTCCACAGAAGCAATCAATCAATCAGATTCCAAACTCTCCACCATGGCCAAGACCAAAGAGCTCTCCAAGGATGTCAGGGACAAGATTGTAGACCTACACAAGGCTGGAATGGGCTACAAGACCATCGCCAAGCAGCTTGGTGAGAAGGTGACAACAGTTGGTGCGATTATTCGAAAATGGAAGAAACACAAAAGAACTGTCAATCTCCCTCGGCCTGGGGCTCCATGCAAGATCTCACCTCGTGGAGTTGCAATGATCATGAGAACGGTGAGGAATCAGCCCAGAACTACACGGGAGGATCTTGTCAATGATCAAGGCAGCTGGGACTATAGTCACCAAGAAAACAATTTGTAACGCACTACGCCGTGAAGGAATGAAATCCTGCAGCGCCCGCAAGGTCCCAATGCTCAAGAAAGCACATATACAGGACCGTCTGAAGTTTGTTAATGAACATCTGAATGATTCAGAGGAGAACTGGGTGAAAGTGTTGTGGTCAGATGAGACCAAAATCGAGCTCTTCGGCATCAACTCAACTCGCCGTGTTTGGAGGAGGAGGAATGCTGCCTATGACCCCAAGAACACCATCCCCACCGTCAAACATGGAGGTGGAAACATTATGCTTTGGGGGTGTTTTTCTGCTAAGGGGACAGGACAACTTCACTGCATCAAAGGGACGATGGACGGGGCCATGTACCGTCAAATCTTGGGTGAGAACCTCCTTCCCTCAGCCAGGGCATTGAAAATGGGTCGTGGATGAGATTTCCAGCATGACAATGACCAAAAACACACGGCCAAGGCAACAAAGGAGTGGCTCAAGAAGAAGCATATTAAGGTCCTGGAGTGGCCTAGCCAGTCTCCAGACCTTAATCCCATAGAAGATCTGTGGAGGGAGCTGAAGGTTCGAGTTGCCAAATGTCAGCCTCGAAACCTTAATGACTTGGAGAAGATCTGCAAAGAGGAGTGGGACAAAATCCCTCCCGAGATGTGTGCAAACCTGGTGGCCAACTACAAGAAACGTCTGACCTCTGTGATTGCCAACAAGGGTTTTGCCACCAAGTACTAAGTCATGTTTTGCAGAGGTCAAATACTTATTTCCCTCATTAAAATGCAAATCAATTCATAACATTTTTGACATGCGTTTTTCTGGATTTTTTTGTTGTTATTCTGTCTCTCACTGTTCAAATAACCCTACCATTAAAATTATAGACTGATCACGTCTTTGTCAGTGGGCAAACGTACAATATCAGCAGGGGATCAAATACTTTTTTCCCTCACTGTACATGATCAACATTCTTGACTGGGAAGCAATTTTGTAAGCCAGAAGTTGACAGGTTTGTTGACATAACATAAAATACATTCCCTTCCATAACTCCAAATGGTGGACAATGTTGGGAGTGCTGTGTGTTCTCACAGCACAGGTGGCACATAAATATTCATCTGAGCCACAATCCCCAAAGCGCCATAGCTCAGCCTCCTACACACACTGCAGATGGCGTTGGGTGGAGGACAATCCAGTCGTGCCTGGCCATGCAGTCATGGGTGAACAGGGAGTACAGGAGGGGACTGAGCATGCACCCCTGAGTGGCCCCCGTGTTGAGGATCAGCGTGGCAGACGTGTTGTTACCTACCCTTACCACCTGGGGGCAGCCCGTCAGGAAGTCCAGGATCCAGTTGCAGAGGGAGGTGTTTAGTCCCAGGATCCTTAGCTTTGTGATGAGCTTTGAGGGAACTATAGTGTTGAACGCTGAGCTGTAGTCAATGAATAGCATTCTCATGTAGGTGTTCCTCTTGTCCAGATGGGAAAGGGCAGTGTGGAGTGCAATAGAGATTGCATCATCTGTGGATCTGTTGGGGCAGTATGCAAATTGGAGTGGGTCTAGGGTTTCTGGGATAATGGTGTTGATGTGAGCCATGACCAGCCTTTCAAAGCACTTCATGGCTACAGACGTGAGTGCTACGGGTCGGTAGTCATTTAGGCAGGTTATATTCGTGTCCTTGGGCACAGGGACTATGGTGGTCTGTGTAGTATCGTGTCAATGCTGGTAATTATTGCTGTCAAACAAAGAGTCCGCTTAGGCTGTACTTTGATTATAAGTTTTATTTATATCACAAGATTTCAGCATAAGTTTACAGACCCTGCAGGGCTGGAGAACAGTTTCCAAAGATAATCTGTCTGTTCTAACCTCTTCTTCGCTTTTACCCAGTATATATAATCTTCCCAAGATAGGGGTGGCTCCCTCTACTGTCCAATCCCCTGTCTACAACACACACTTCCTGTCGGTTGTATGTGGCGTCACACTAAAACATTCCCTCTGACACTAAATAAACATCCTTTCAGTTCCACTTAAAAAACATTAACAAAGACATAATCTTAATACACTACATCTGCTTGAAACATGTTGGTATTACAGACTCAGTCAGGGACATGTTGAAAATGTCAGTGAAGACATTTGCCAATTGGTCAGCACATGCTCGGAGTACACGTCCTGGTAATCCGTCTGGCCCTGCGGCCTTGTGAATGTTGACCTGCTTAAAAGTCTTACTCACATCGGCTACAGAGAGCGTGATCACATAGTCATCCGGAACAGCTGGTGCTCTCATGCATGCTTCAGTGTTGCTTGCCTTGAAGCGAGCATAGAAGTGATTTAGCTCATCTGGTAGGCTTGTGTCACTGGGCAGTTCGCGGCTGTGCTTTGTAGTCTAATAGTTTTCAAGCCCTGCCACATCCGACGAGCGTCAGAGCCGGTGTAGTACAATTCAATCTTAGTCCTGTATTGACTCTTTGCCTGTTTGATGGTTCGTCGGAGGGCATAGCGGGATTTCTTATAAGCGTCCGGGTTAGAGTCCCGCTCCTTGAAAGCGGCAGCTCTACCCTTTAGCTCAGTGCGGATGTTGCCTGTAATCCATGGCTTCTGGTTGGGGTATGTACGTACGGTCACTGTGGGGACGACGTCATCAATGCACTTATTGATGAAGCCAGTGACTGATGTGGTGTACTCCTCAATGCTATCTGAAGAATCCCGGAACATATTCCAGTCTGTGCTAGCAAAACAGTCCTGTAGCTTAGCATCTGCGTCATCTGACCACTTTTTTTATTGACCGAGTCACTGGTGCTTCCTGCTTTAGTTTTTGCTTATAAGCAGGAATCAGGAGGATAGAGTTATGGTCAGATTTGCCAAATGGAGGGTGAGGGAGAGCTTTGTATGCGTCTCTGTGTGTGGAGTAAAGGTGGTCTAGAGTTTTTTCCCTCTGGTTGCACATTTAACATGCTAATAGAAATTAAGTAGAACGGATTTAAGTTTCCCTGCAATAAAGTCCCCGGCCACTAGGAGCGCTGCCTCTGGATGAGCGTTTTCCTGTTTACTTATGGCCTTATACAGCTCGTTGAGTGCAATCTTAGTGCTAGAATCGGTTTGTGGGGGTAGATAGACAGCTACAAAAAATATAGATGAAAACTCTCTTGGTAAATAGTGTGGTCTACAGCTTATCATGAGATACTCTACCTCAGGCGAGCAAAACCTCGAGACTTCCTTAGTATTAGATTTTGTACACCAGCTGTTGTTTACAAATATACACAGACCGCCACCCCTTGTCTTACCGGAGTCAGCCGTTCTATCCTGCCGATGTAGCGTATACCCCGCTAGCTGTATGTTATCCATGTCGTCGTTCAGCCAGGACTCTGTGAAACATAAGATATTACAGTTTTTAAAGTCCCGTTGGTAGGATAACCTTAGTCTTAGGTCATCCAATTTGTTTTCAAATGATTGAACATTGGCTAATAGGATTGATGGAAGAGGCAGTTTACTCGCTCGCTGTCAGATCTTTACAAGGCACCCCGACCTACGTCCACGATATCTCTGTCTCTTTTTCATGCGAATGACGGGGATTTGGGCCTTGTCGGTTGTCTGTAGAATATCCTTCGCGTCCGACTCGTTGAAGAAAGAATCTTCGTCCAATACGAGGTGAGTAATCGCTGTCCTAATATCCAGAAGC
The DNA here is from genome assembly GCF_020615455.1 of Coregonus clupeaformis. Lineage (NCBI taxonomy): Eukaryota > Metazoa > Chordata > Actinopteri > Salmoniformes > Salmonidae > Coregonus > Coregonus clupeaformis. The sequence goes on along the minus strand of NC_059214.1, from coordinate 53,634,540 downwards.
TCTTTTTGGTCATAAGAGATGGTGGCAGAAACATTATGTACAGAATACATTACAAATAACGCGAAAAAACACACACAATAGTACAATTGGTTAGAGGGCTGTAAAACGGCAGCCATCTTCTCCGGCGCCATTCCTTCAAATGAGTCTAAGTACCCACCTCAGATATTGATTCCTGGTTATATGAATAGTGTAAGCATCGGCTAGAGAGAGTTTAAATCCATGCGAGAGTGTACTAGTGCACACTTCGGGAAAAGTACTAGTGAAAACTTCGGGAAAAGTATGGAGATTTAAGACACAGTCAGAGACAGGAGAAGCAGCCAAGGAAATGAGACGCATCCTTGCACCAAAAACAGGAAATAACACCATGCCATGGTTCCCGGGAAATTGAAGACGAAAAGACTGCTAATGCAAAATTGCAAATCCTTTTAAATTAATTATATATTCAGATCGAATTGCACTAAGGAAATGTTCTCCCCTACTATGGGTCATACTCGTGGGCTATGCCGGGGTAAAAACCCTTTTTAAAATCCATTACATTAGCTTTGTAAATCAGTTTTAAAAAATTATCAAATGATGTACAGTTGAAGTCGGAAGTTTACATACACCTTAACAAAATACATTTAATCTCAGTTTTTCACAATTACTGACATTTAATCCTAGTAGAAATGCCCTGTATTAGGTCAGTTAGGATCACAACTTTATTTTAAGAATGTGAAATGTCAGAATAATAGTAGAGGGAATGATTTTTTCAGCTTTTATTTCTTTCATCACATTCCCAGTGGGTCAGAAGTTTACATACACTCAATTAGTATTTGGTAGCATTGCCTTTAAATTGTTTAACTTGGGTCAAACGTTTTGGGTAGCCTTCCACAAGCTTCCCACAATAAGTTGGGTGAATTTTGGCCCATTCCTCCTGACAGAGCTGGTGTAACTGAGTCAGGTTTGTAGGCCTCCTTGCTCGCACACGCTTTTTCAGTTCTGCCTACACATCTTCTATAGGATTTGAGGTCAGGGCTTTGTGATGGCCACTCCAATACCTTGACTTTGTTGTCCTTAAGCCATTTTGCAAGTATGCTTGGGGTCATTGTCCATTTGGAAGACCCATTTGCGACCAAGCTTTAACTTCCTGACTGATGTCTTGAGATGTTGCTTCAATATATCCACATAATTTTCCTTCCTCGTGATGCCATCTATTTTGTGAAGTGCAACAGTCCCTCCTGCAGCAAAGCACCCCCACAGCATGATGCTGCCAACCCCTGTGCTTCAAGCTTGGGATGGTGTTCGTCGGCTTGCAATGTACTCCCTTTTTCCTCCAAACATAATAATGGTCATTATGGCCAAACAGTTCTATTTTTGTTTCATCAGACCAGAGGACATTTCTCCAAAAAGTATGATCTTTGTCCCATTGTGTAAGGCAGGGTCGTACTCTCCGAATGTTGTAGAGCATGAACCTACAGGATCGGGTCACCACCTTGATGTTAGCGGAGAACGACAGGGTGTTGTCCAGGGTCACGCCAAGGCTCTTCGCACTCTGGGAGGAGGACACAATGGAGTTGTCAACCGTGATGGCAAGATCATGGAACGGGCAGTCCTTCTCCGGGAGAAAGAGCAGCTCCGTCTTGCCGAGGTTCAGCTTGAGGTGGTGATCCGTCATCCACACTGATATGTCTGCCAGACATGCAGAGATGCGATTCGCCACCTGGTTATCAGAAGGGGGAAAGGAGAAGATTAGTTGTGTGTCGTCTGCGTAGCAATGATAGGAGAAGCCATGTGAGGATATGACAGAGCCAAGTGACTTGGTGTATAGCGAGAATAAGAGAGGGCCTAGAACTGAGCCCTGGGGGACACCAGTGGTGAGAGCACGTGGTGCGGAGACAGATTCTCGCCACGCCACTTGGTAGGAGCGACCGGTCAGGTAGGACGCAATCCAAGAGTGAGCCGCGCCGGAGATTTCCAACTCGGAGAGGGTGGAGAGGAGGATCTGATGGTTCACAGTATCAAAGGCAGCAGACAGGTCTAGAAGGACAAGAGCAGAGGAGAGAGAGTTAGCTTTGGCAGTGCGGAGAGCCTCCGTGACACAGAGAAGAGCAGTCTCAGTTGAATGACCAGTCTTGAAACCTGACTGGTTTGGATCAAGAAGGTCATTCTGAGAGAGATAGCAAGAGAGTTGGCTAAAGACGGCACGCTCAAGAGTTTTGGAGAGAAAAGAAAGAAGGGATACTGGTCTGTAGTTGTTGACATCGGAGGGATCGAGTGTTGGTTTTTTGAGAAGGGGTGCAACTCTCGCTCTCTTGAAGACGGAAGGGACATAGCCAGCGGTCAAGGATGAGTTGATGAGCGAGGTGAGGTAAGGGAGAAGGTCTCCGGAAATGGTCTGGAGAAGAGAGGAGGGGATAGGGTCAAGCGGGCAGGTTGTTGGGCGGCCGGACGTCACAAGTCACAAGATTTCATCTGGAGAGAGAGGGGAGAAAGAAGTCAAAGCATAGGGTAGGGCAGTGTGAGCAGGACCAGCAGTGTCATTTGACTTAACAAACGAGGATCGGATGTCGTCAACCTTCTTTTCAAAATGGTTGACGAAGTCATCCACAGAGAGGGGGGGAGGATTCAGCAGGGAGGAGAATGTGGCAAAGAGCTTCCTAGGGTTAGAGGCAGATGCTTGGAATTTAGAGTGGTAGAAAGTGGCCTTAGCAGCAGAAACAGATGAAGAAAATGTAGAGAGGAGGGAGTGAAAAGATGCCAGGTCCGCAGGGAGTCTAGTTTTCCTCCATTTCCGCTCTGGCTTTCTGCCCGGAGCTCTGTTCTGTGAGCTCGCAATGAGTCATCAAGCCACGGAGCTGGAGGGGAGGACCGAGCCGGCCGGGAGGATAGGGGACATAGAGAGTCAAAGGATGCAGAAAGGGAGGAAAGGAGGGTTGAGGAGGCAGAATCAGGAGATTGGAGGGAGAAGGATTGAGCAGAGGGAAGAGATGATAGGATGGAGGAGGAGAGAGTAGCGGAAGAGAGAGAGCGAAGGTTGCGACGGCGCATTACCATCTGAGTAGGGGCAGAGTGAGTAGTGTTGGAGGAGAGCGAGAGAGAAAAGGATACAAAGTAGTGGTCGGAGACATGGAGGGGGAGTTGCAGTGAGATTAGTAGAAGAACAGCATCTAGTAAAGATGAGGTCAAGCGTATTGCCTGCCTTGTGAGTAGGGGGGGACGGTGAGAGGGTGAGGTCAAAAGAGGAGAGGAGTGGAAAGAAGGAGGCAGAGAGAAATGCGTCAAAGGTTGACGTAGGGAGGTTAAAGTCACCCAGAACTGTGAGGGGTGAGCCATCCTCAGGAAAGGAACTTATCAAGGCGTCAAGCTCATTGATGAACTCTCCAAGGGAACCTGGAAGGCGATAAATGATAAGGATGTTAAGCTTGAATGGGCTAGTGACTGTGACAGCATGGAATTCAAATGAGGAGATAGACAGATGGGTCAGGGGAAAAAGAGAGAATGTCCACTTGGCAGAGATGAGGATTCCTGTGCCACCACCCCAATGACCAGATGCTCTCGGGTATGCAAGAACACATGGTCAGACGAGGAGAGAGCAGTAGGAGTAGCAGTGTTTTCAGTGGTAATCCATGTTTCCGTCAGCGCCAAGAAGTCAAGGGACTGGAGGGTAGCATAGGCTGAGATGAACTCTGCCTTGTTGGCCGCAGAACGGCAGTTCCAGATGCTGCCGGAGACCTGGAACTCCACGTGGGTCGTGCGCGCAGGGACCACCAGGTTAGAGTGGCAGCAGCCACGCGGTGTGAGGCGTTTGTATAGCCTGTGCAGAGAGGAGAGAACAGGGATAGACAGACGCATAGTTGACAGGCTACAGAAAATGGCTACAATAATGCAAAGGAGATCGGAATGAAATGAACTAAACATCTGGGAAAGCGAGAGAGCGGGGCCTCCTTCACTTACGTTTCACTGAAATATAACTCTCCCAACTTCCACCTCAGAAAGTTCCACCTCACTTTTTAAGAGATCTGTGCCTCAAGTGGGGGTGCCAAGCATTTTTGGGGGCGGGCCCGGCCCCCCTATGGCCCGCCCATAGCGACGGGTGTGGTCCTCTTAAGCACGTTATTTCAATATTTCCTAGCTCTGAATTGACGCAGGTTACACTTTTGCAAAGCTACTCGGTTAAAAATAAGAGCATGAATGACAATAAAGGTATGACTTGAATTATATGCATAATGATGTAGAAACAATATCTCTCAGCGTGGGAACTTTTGGTGGGGGGGGAAGTAGCCTTTATAAGTCTCCATGGCGGGTAAAGACCATCACTTCGTTGTCTTGTTGGGAATAGTAATAATTCATGACAGTACGCATTGTAATAGTCTAACAGTTGTTTTTCATTTTATTTCTCACATTAAACAGACATTTGAGAAGGATTTGAGAAGCGAATTGCTTGCAGTTGTACCAATGACGCACAGACACACTAAAGCTGTACAGTGTAGTTAGAAAAGTCAGTTTACATTATTTGCAGATGTGTTCCCTTTTATTTACAAATCGAAAAATGTAACATTTGAAATGAATGTGGCAGAACAGTTAAGCCAAGAGTTCCTGTGGGAGTCTTCTCCTTCAGTCTTTTGCCTCCTATGCCTCGTTTCCCATTAGATGGGATTTTCCCAATGCCAACTTCACCTGAGACAGCCACTATCCAGTGTCATGTGTTGCTGAATTACAGATCTCGCTATCCCAATGTCGCTGCTGTCCATGGTGCTGAAATATCCAATCTCGGCTATTTGCATACATAGGACCATCCACACTTGACACCACACACACAAGTTAATGCTTTTTCTCTCACACACTTTTGAACATTGCACAACCTGCAACAAGACACTGAAACAACACTTAATTTCAAGTTTGTTTTTTTCTGAATAAGATGAAATCAATGTGTGGAAGGAGATTGGACAATGTATAGGCATTCCCTATAGCTGTTTTTGACTGGAGCATGATCAGATTGCTTTGTTTGAGCCTGAATGGAAATTTGGTCTGAGAAACGACGCCCATTATAGCATGACTATTTCAGACAGAATTAACTTTATGTTATATGTAAAAATATAAATAAGGCAATGTTTATATGACCCCCTTTCAAACAGTCACTTTTTTATCACTTTCTTGCAGATATACAGTGCATTCAGAAAGTATTCATACCCCTTAACTTATTCCACATGTTGTTTTCTTACAGCCTGAATTCAAAATGGATTCAATTATAATATTTTCTCTCACGCAGCTACACACAATACCCCATAATGACAAAGTGAAAACACGCTTTTGACATTTTTGCAAATGTATTGGAAATTACATACAGAAATATCTCATTTACGTAAGTATTCCCACCCCTGAGTCGATTAAAGCTGTGTCTTTCTGGATAAATCTCCAAGAGCTTTGCACAACTGGATTGTAAAATATATGCAATATACATTATATAGACAGCCATTTTTTTTTTGCCATAGGTTTTCAAGCCGAATTAAGTCAAAACTGTAACTAAGCCACTCAGAAACATTCAATGTCGTCTTGGTAAGCAACTCCAGTGAATATTTGGCCTTGTGTTTTAGGTTATTGTCCTGCTGAAGAGGGAATTTGTCTCCCAGTGTCTGTTGGAAAGCAGACTGAACCAGGTTTTCCTCTAGGAATCTGCCTGTACTTAGCTCTATGCCGTTTATTTTTATCCTAAAAAGTATCTAGTCCTTGCCAATGACATGCATACCCATAACATGATGCAGCCACCACCATGCTTGGAAATATGAAGAGTGGTACTCAGTGATGTGTTGTGTTGGATTTGCCCAAAACATTACGCTTTGTATTCAGGGCATAAAGTTCATTTCTTTGCCACATTATTTGCAGTTTTACTTTAGTGCCTGATTGCAAACACAATGCATGTACAGGTTTCCTTCTTTTACATTTACATTTTAGTCATTTAGCAGACGCTCTTATCCAGAGCGACTTACAGTTAGTGAGTGCATACTCTGTCAATTAGGTTAGTATTGTGGAGTAACTACAATGTTGATGATTCATCCTCAGTTTTCTCCTATCAAAGCAGCTGTTTTAAAGTCACCATTGGCCTCATGGTGAAATCCCTGAGCGTTTTCCTTCCTCTCTGGCAGCTGAGTTAGGATGGACACCTGTATTTTTGTGGTGACTGGGTGTATTGATACACCATCCAAAGCGTAATTAATACCTTCACCATGCTCAAAGGAATATTCAATGTCTGCTTTTTTTGTACCCATCTACCAAAAGGTGCCCTTCTTTGCGAGGCATTGGAAAACCTCCCTGGTCTTCATGGTTGAATCTATGTTTGAAATTCACTGCTCGACTGAGGGACCTGATAGATAATTGCATGTGTGGGGTACAGAGATTATGTAGTCGTTCAAAAATCACTATTATTGCACACATAGTGAGTCCATCTAACTGATTATGTGACTTGTTAAGCACATTTTTACTCCTGAGCTTATTTAGGCTTGCCATAACAAAAGGGTTGACAACTAATTGATTAGATTACTAGATACTAGACTCTGTCAATATGTTTTTGGAAGTGGCTCTGCATTTCTTGCATACATATCATATTTATTTAAGGATTATGACGACTTTCTAAAAGGACAAAGCTGTTTCTGTGTGCTCCCTTGTCTCCACTGTCACTCACCACATCCCTCGATGCGTGCAAACAGAGCATCTATATTAGGGATGGGCAACTCCAGTCCTCGGGACCTGATTGGTGTTACACTTTTTCCCCAGCCCCAGCTAACACGTTTGACTCTAATAATCAAGTACTCATGGGTTTCAGTTTAGAATGCAATAAGTTTAATCATCTGTGTTTGCTAGGGATGGGGAAAGTGTGACACCCCTCCGACCCCCAAGGACTGGAATTGTCCATCCCTGATCTATATGGTAGGACCAGTACCAGACCTGAATGAATGTGTCTGTTTTGAATATTCACGGAGACAGAATGATGTGGTTGATAGCAGAGACGTCATGCCCAAAGGGGGCACAGGGTCACTTGCTCCCTCAGATTTGTGATGTTTAAATTTGTCTTGTTATATTTTCTCTGTCATACTACTAACCATGAAGATGGCTTTAGCTAGCCCAGATAGGATCCCAATCTCCCAACCTAATAACTACACTGAACAAAAATATAAACGCAACATGTAAAGTGTTGGTCCCATGTTTCATGAGCTGAAATAAAAATCCCAGAAATGTTCCATTCGCACAAAAAGCTTATTTCTCTCAAATTGTGTACACAAATTTGTTTACATCCCTGTAAGCGAGCATTTCTCCTTTGCCAAGATAATCCATCCACCTGACAAATATGGCATATCAAGAAGCTGATTAAACAGCATGATAATTACACAGGTGCACCTTGTGCTGAGGACAATAAAATGCCACTCTAAAATGTGCAGTTTTGTCACACAACACAATGCACAGATGTTTCAAGTTTTGAGGCAGCGTGCAATTGGCTTATGGACTGCAGGAATGTCCACCAGAGCTGTTAACAGATACGTTTATGTTAATTTCTCAACCCTAAGCCAAGGCGGCTTTAGAGAATTTGGCAGTACTTCTAACTGGCCTCACGACTTCAGACCACTTGTAAAGCAGCGTATGGGCGAGCTGTTGGCTGATGTCAACGTTGTGAATGCTCCATGGTGGCAGTGGGGTTATGGTATGGGCAGGCATAAGCTACGGACAATGAACACAATAGCATTTTATCGATGACAATTTGAATGCACAGAGATACCGTGGGATAGTGTACGTGCACAAAGTGAGTTTGTAACATGTATATCATTCTTACTTGTTGTTCTTTATATTTACTACCATTGCCTATTGTAAGTTGCCTCTCTGTGTTTTACTGTGTTGTGTAATACTCCGCAGGTAGCATTATGCCATTAATACAGCCCTTCCTTTGTTAATAGTGTTGTTGCTCTACTTGTGCTATCAGTTATTGTGCATATTCATTACCCCTGTTATCTGTCCATTACAGGACCACTATCATTCCACTACCTTTCCATGTCCATTTCATCCGTGTGTGTCAATAAAGTATCCTTGAATGTAACTCTGAGGTTGCCTTATTCCCCTCTTACCGGGGGAGGTGAAAGCGCAACCTGGTCTCAGAACATTTCGTATTATTCTGTATGTACAAAGCTGTGAACAAGGAATGAGAGGGGAAGCCTTCTAATCAGGCCAACGGGCAGGCGGAGCGAGAGGTCATAGTGATAGTGATTCACACCCAGAGAGAGACAGACAACCCATACAACCTCTTGGCTGAGATTAACCACACAGAGGTAGAGGCAGAGGGCCTTCAGGGCAAGCCAGTCAGCCTGCCTGCTCTGATCCTCAAGTCAATTGTATTTAAATTCATATTCATTAAAGATTTTTAGTCAAGACTTGAAAAGTGCCATTTATTTCAAATGATAATTATTCAGTGTCTGCAACCCTCAAGAACCAGGGTGAGTCTGGGTCCCCCTTTAACTGGGCAAACACAACTTGCATATCATCATAGACTAGGCCGAAACGTTAATCTTTTAACCTTGCTTAAATAAAACAATGCATTTTTAATAGTGAGCAAGAGTTTTCTATGATGATTAAAGTTTTTTTGTCGCGCCCTCCACTTTTTTGTCAAATAATACATCAAAAAAAATGTAATAAGTTAATTATTAAAAGCATTAAAATTGGGATTGGGATGTTTCCCACTTATTTATACAACCTACTCCACAAAGTTTAGAGAAATGTTCTGAAATTAATTAAGAATTAAACAGAAGAAAATCAGAATTGAAGGCAACTATAATGCAAAGAATTTAATGGTCTATGGTTCAATCCTGTTTCTGGTCTAATGAATAATTAATATTGTTCCTCCTCTTCCTTGTGGCAAGCGCAGCAGCACACTGCCCTCCAAAGCCTGCAAAAAAACGCTGGACTGCCCCTTTCCTCGCCCTGCATGGAACATCCAGGGTCACGTCCTTGGTGACGTGTGGGGTGACGTCCAGGGTGACCACAGCAACATCCTCTGGAAAGGGACAAAAGCGGGACAGAATGTAAATAAATGCAAACCGTAGGTTCTAAACACTGGCCAGTTGAATGGGATCTTTTATTTCAGCTCATGAAACATGGGACCAACACTTTACATGTTATCATGATGAACGGCACCTGTCAGAGTGCTTTCTATAAGTCTTACTCACCTGCTTGGATGTCAGATGGCAGAGTGGCGTAGACGGCCACCATGAGAGGCTTTTCTTCAGGTGTGACGTCCACAACCTCCAAGAGTGAAGAAGCAGGGTATACATCTGTGTTAGGGGTGAGGTCCACAAGCTCCAGGTGGGAAGAAGCAGGATCTGCCTCTGTGTTAGGGGTGATGACCACAAACTTCAGGTGGGTAGAAGCCGTCTCAGCCTCTGTGTTAGGGGTGATGTCCACAAGCTCCTTGTGGGAAGAAGCCAGGTGTGCCTCTTTGTTAGGGGTGATGTCCACAACCTCCAGGTGGGAAGAAGCAAGGTGTGCCTCTTTGTTAGGGGTGATGTCCACAACCTCCAGGTGAGAAGAAGCCGGGTCTGCCTCTGTGTTAGGGGTGATGTCCACAACCTCCGGGTGGGAAGAAGCTGGGTCTGCCTCTGTGTTATGGGGGATTTCCACAACCTCCAGGTGGGAAGAAGCCTGGTCTGCATCTATGTTAGGGGTGACAATTAAAATCCTGATTGGCTCTACTACTACAAGGCACCAGGATGTCATGACAAAAGGCATATGTCAGAGTGCTCTCTATGAGTGCCACTCACCTGCTTGGATATCAGCTGGTAGTGTGGCGGAGAAGGCCACCACTAGGACAGGGGGAACTGGCAGGGTGTCTGCAGTAGGCTGGAAGTAGCTTTTCACCTCGTCCGCCACAAAGGCACAGACAGAGCTCATAAAAAAAGGGGTCTTGAGGTCATCCAGGGAGAAGGACTGGCTGATTGCTAGTTGAAGGTCAGGCAAAAGAGAACAATAAGAGGGTACATAAATACAGATAACCCGCGATGGACCAAACCAAAATATACACAACTTTTACAATTAGGTGTATTTGCAATATAGATACATAAAAATGTTTGTACACCAAAAAATAACATTAGCTATTTAGCTGTAATTAAATAAAGAAACCACATTGAATTATTATTATTATTAACTTATTAACATCCCCTCTTGACCTGGCCTAGTTGAACTGTCCTTGTGTGCAACTTGGTGCATAATCTAGGGGAACAACATCACACTACTACATTCACCCCTACTGTTTTACACTAGATTATAAACACAAAACTAAACACATTACCTCGAAGGTAACAAAGCAAAGAAAGAAAAAAAACATTTCACACCCACAGGGTGACAGAGTAACCCAGTGTAGTCCCTTAATTCTAGACCCACAAATGGTCGATCAGCTGGAAAGCTATCCCGTGAAGGATTAGGAAAAATAAGAGGTAGCTAATCCCTTATTCAACCCTATACAAAAAATGCCAAATACATTTTATGCTGATGAACTACACACAAAGTTACATGAATTGTCAAAAATATTAGACAAACCCACAAATCACTCTAAGACCCACTTAGATTACCACATACACACAACAAAGAAAAGGTAGGCAATATCCTACCGTCACTGAGAAACCAAGAATTGTTTCATTTCCTGTGTAGACATAGTTTGGATTAGCCTATTCACTGGTTAATAAATCTACCTAGTCTAGTCCGAACACCCTCACCCAAAAACCTAGCAGGAATGTCACGGACAGCACCAACCGTGCTCAAAGGTCTAACCTCAGGTTGGGGAGTACTACAGATCGGCATATCCGGAGCCAGCACACTTTCAATTTCCGACTCAACACTAGTAGTGTCAGAAGACTGATCAGAATCCTGGTAGATTGTCACAGACCAGACTGACAAAGCATCTTCAACCAAGTTAACAACATCAGGCACAGCACCATCCCAGCTGAGTGGAGTTTCACTATCAGAATTCTTGTAGGCTTTGGGGATCTCAGCCCCGAAACCTGAAGGATCTGGAGAAGGTCTGTATGGAGGAGCGGGCCAAAATCCCTGCTGCAGTGTGTGCAAACCTGGTCAAGACCTACAGGAAACGTATGATCTCTGTAATTGCAAACAAAGGTTTCTGTACCAAATAATAAGTTCTGCTTTTCTGATGTATGAAATACTTATGTCATGCAATAAAATGCAAATTAATTACTTAAAAATCATACAATGTGATTTTCTGGATTTTTGTTTTACATTCCGTCTCTCACAGTTGAAGTGTACATATGATAAAAATTACAGACATCTACATGCTTTGTAAGTAGGAAAACCTGCAGTGTATCAAATACTTGTTCTCCCCACTGTATGTACTGGATATCATTTTTATTTTACATTTTTAGTCATTTAGCAGACGCTCTTATCCAGAGCGACTTACAGTTAGTGAGTGCATACATAATTTTTATTTTTCATACTGGCCCCCCGTGGGAATCGAACCCACAACCCTGGCGTTGCAAACGCCATGCTCTACAAACTGAGCTACATCCCCTGCCGGCCATTCCCTCCCCTACCCTAGACGACGCTGGGCCAATTGTGCGGCGCCCCATGGGTCTCCCAGTCAGCTACGACAGAGCCTGGATTCGAACCAGGATCTCTAGTGGCACAGCTTGCACTGCGATGCAGTGCCTTAGACTACTGCGCCACTCACAGACTGAGAATTGCTGAGTATTGCTGACCAGAGCCTTCTCTAACAAAGTCAAAACATTCTTTAATGTCCCACCCTCAGATACAGATGGTGCCTGGTCTGGTTCACGGCCACATTGAGAAAAATATGAAACATTAGGTCTTTTCACAGGACCCACTCCCTCCTGAGGGCAGTCAAAAACGGCAGCCCCCTGCTGTGAAAGTTGTGTTCTACATGCTTTACGTTCCCTTAACAGTTCATCCAACCGATCCTGTACCTCACTGGCTGTCCAGTCACGAATGGGTTTGCTCTTGAACACTTGGGCCAACTCTTTATCAGGACAGTTGCGTACAAACATGACTGCCAACTCTGAGCACTGATAGGGTAAGGTCCTGCCCTCACTCACAAGGTACTGTTCGGCTGCCTCTGCAGCTTTGTTAAGGCTAATCCAGAAATCTATTGGACCCTCATTAGCATATGGTTTGATTGAATAGAAATCAGCTAATGGCATACCTGAGCAGACAGTATCCCCAAAGTGTTGCTTGAAAACACTGAACACCGCCTTAACATCTGTGACAACAAGGTTGTTACGCTTCCAGACTTTGGTCACATCCCGTGCCCTCCCCATGACCCTAGACATCACCTCCCCAACATTCCCAGACCCAGTGTAACCCCTCTTCTCTAGGTAGACTTCCATTAACTCCTCCCACTCCAGGACAGAGTACTTATCTGAGCCATCACCCCTAAAAAGAGGTGGAGCACTAACATCTGACTTCACAACCAGATTCAGCTTGGACGCATCAATAAAGGTTGACCCACACTGCTCAGGCAGGGGAAACTGCTGGGGTTGGTGAGGGGGACAGGCAGGAGAAAGACTTGAAACCCCAGGCTGCAGTAAACTCGCTCTGATAGATTCTCCTATCTCTGAACCAATCTGCTTAATAAGGTCACTAAGCTGACTCGGAGGCGTCCCATTATCACCGAGTACTGTGGATGATGGTACATCAAAAGACAGAGGTGGGATACCCTGGTCAGGTGGAACAAACAGCCTACCCCTCCCAGTGCTTGCAAACTCAGGACTAGCAAACGCTCTACTCCCAGGAGCTGACTGTACAATTGGTGTAAATGGAAGGACACCCCTCCCTCTACCCACACTAAAATCCCCAGCATAACACGTCTTATGGATTTGAGAATCTTCCATGGCTCAACAGAGCACTAAAATACAATGTAATTAAGTGCATTCAAATACCCCAAAAAATGTATGCAATAAACAAATTCATCCAAAACATACAAATAAGCACGAATACCTGTATCTAATGAATATGCTACATTCACTTTCACTGTTTACAGTTTATATTCACTTATTGTAACCCATCAACAAATTCACATGCGCAGGTCGTGCACCTCATCCACATGCACAGCTCCGGCGGTCGGCTTGAGCTGACCAGTCGGCAGGTCACGTAATTAGGACACTGCCACAACTGGAATTCTGATGGTTGGATAATTTTTATTCGACCTGCACACGAAGAGACAACACACAATATGTTAGCTCTTGGTGCAGCCACAGCTCTCGGGGACCTTGCTAGTTGAAGGTCAGGCAAAAGAGAACAGGTGCTGCATGAACACATTCAGTGCCTAACAACACACTATACAATACAAGTAAAATGATATACAACATAATTCTGACAAAATAAAAGACATACCTGCACACCACGAGACAACACACAATAGGTTAGTGTTGGTGAAACCATACAGGAGAGGAAGTACAGAACCAACGACGCTAGACGGAGAGGAATATGTTTAAGCAAAAGGCAGTTTATTAAACAACAGAGATAGCTGGTACTGCTCAAGCTACATGCATGGACCCATTCAGTTGCCTCTTATCGAGACAGTTGAAAAGGGATCAAAAACAGAGTTTTCAGCATTACTTTATACAATGCAACACAAAGGAAGGGGTCCTTCTTCTAGTCCCTTGATTGGTTCCCCGAAGCGTAGGAGGCGGGTCTGCTCTGTCCAGAGTAGAAGCCCCATTTTGTGCACGGCAGAGTCCTCTGCCCTAGGCACCGACCAGTAGAAAGATGTGCAGTTTGTGTGTGTGCGTAACTCGTGAGGCATGAGGATGAGTGTGCGTATGCATGGAGATGTGTGTGTGAATGTGTGTATGTTCTCAAAGGAAAGTCTCGTGGGGAGCAACCAGATTGTGGCCTGTGGCGTGGGAGTTGTCCTTGAGAAGATATTGGCTCTGTCCATTGTTCTTGCATAGGAACAGCATTGACTGAAAACAAGCTCCTAACATTAAAATGGGTCATGCACAAGATTTTAGTCAGACCAAGCTATAACATTTTAATATTTACTACGACATTAGCCCTTGGTGCAGCCACAGCTCTCGGGCACCTGCGTGAGCACATAGAAACTCACTCAAACACTGCCCCAAATACTCCCGAGTTACAATAGGTACCCTAATTAGCGAGCTCGGTGAAAGTTGTTAACATAAATCTTTATATTGTCCACATTGTAACAAAACCTGTAGTTGCGTAACAGCACTTTGTGTAACTTTACCACAGTTTTATATTGACAAATTACGGCGCCAAGGACAACATACCTTGCTAGTTGAAGGTCAGGCAAAAGAGAACAATAAGAGGGTACATAAATACAGATAACCCGCGATGGACCAAACCAAAATATACAAAACTTTTACAATTAGGTGTATTTACAATATAGATAGATAAAAATGTTTGTACACCAAAAAATAACATTAGCTATGCAGCTGTAATTAAATAAAGAAACCACATTGAAATATTATTATTATTAACTTATTAACATCCCCTCTTGACCTGGCCTACTTGAACTGTCCTTGTGTGCAATTTGGTGCATAATCTAGGGGAAACATCACACTACTACACGTATAATTCAAGTCATACCTTTATTGTCATTCATGCTCTTATTTTTAACCGAGTAGTTTTGCAAAAGTGTAACCTGCGTCAATTCTAGGAAATATTGGAATAACGTGCTTAAGAGGACACCTGACACGCACAACAGGATAACACAAAAACCACATGTTCAATTGACAATCATTGATTTAAATGGATGTGGTCAATAGATTTGTATAGACATATATACTAATTTAATTTAACTTGTACGGCAAGGTTGGATTAGTAGGTCTATGCAACATGCACCTGGATAACCGCGTCATGAATCGGAACGGGCTCCAACGTCCTCATATACACATTGTGACAAAATAAAGAGCTTAATCTTCACGAAATAAAGACATAGAAGAAAACAGGTTCTAGAAACTCAATTTCTCCATGGCAATAGAATGTAAACATGTATGTTGCGCCAAACATAACCAAATATCGCCTACAACTCAATTCTCAGCGCAGCAAATTGGACGACTCCACAGGCATTGATCATTCGCGACTTTAAGTAATTCCTGTTATCTCTAGAGCATCCCGTATATCTATAGCGCTGCATTTCGTCCCCTCTGACCATGGATAGGGTTGGGAGCATTCCTGAGTTCACTTATGGTCCCACTAAGGTAATCTTAGGAGATATTCCTTTTGGCATACTGTAAATGCCTGTGCATAATGTACCTAATAAAGCATACTTATTTTAATTATCTTCAAAGGAATTCTGTAGAAGCAGCCTTTATTTTCAGACTCTGCAGGCCTGCTGGGAGGAAGCATATTACAATAAACAGGTAAAATTCATCCCACAAAAACAGTAACCACAGAAAGAAAGAGATAGATTTAATCCCAAAACAAGAGTTTTATTTCAAGACAGTTTAGAGAAGATGGTCATAAGAGTTCTTAATATCACTTGCAAATTGTGAGACATGAGCAGTTGTGAAATGTTACGAGAGGCCCTTCTGAAAGCACATTATATGGTCTTTAGTGGCACGGTCTCACACCTTACCTCATCTTGCAGAAGAAGCTCATGGTCCACTATCTGCTGCTCCAGAGTCGAGGCCAGGTCTCGCCCCATGTCACCATGGAGCACATGAGCGACTGGCTGGTGTCTCAGGGCAAAAAATCCCTTAGGGAGAGGTGAGTACCACGTCAGCTCTCACCTTCACTGCCATTCTCTGTCACCAGCAGCACTCCAGGAGGTGTGGGTAAAATAAACAAC
The DNA here is from genome assembly GCF_020615455.1 of Coregonus clupeaformis. Classification (NCBI taxonomy): domain Eukaryota; kingdom Metazoa; phylum Chordata; class Actinopteri; order Salmoniformes; family Salmonidae; genus Coregonus; species Coregonus clupeaformis. Next base: position 53,618,744 of record NC_059214.1, on the reverse strand, counting down.
AGATAAATAGGAAGCCAGGAAAGTTGAAATGCTTTGTGTTTTATTTGAAGGGTGTGGAAGGAAACCCTGGAGGAGGGGAACGAACTCGCTCGGCTGGTAAGAGAATGAGAGTTAGAGACTTAGACTATCAGTCAGTGAGCTCTTTTCTAGCCTTTCAACAACTAGTTAGTACAGCAGAATATATCTGTTGTGAAATTACACTAATGGGACTTCCTGTTTCCTACGGCAGACCTGGGAAGTAAACACCTGCCTAAAAATGATTGACATGGAGCACAAGGCTGTCTGCAAGCTCCGCCGCTCTATGCACCCCACCTCTCCAGCTGGAGCTGACATGTGAGTTCCATGTACCGCCCCGCATACGGCTTGCTCCATTCATCTACACATCTGGAGCTATGCAGAAAAAAACTAGGGCAGTGTTCTCTGTGTGAACATTGCACATCGTTTAGCTTTCTCTGCTGCTTTTTGTTGATTTCAGCGACCCCAAGGTCCACATCATCATGGAGAGAGCTGTGAGGAGCATTCAGGACAAGCTGTCCAATAAGCCCTGTAGCAACCTGCTCAGCCCATCCCAGGTGGTGGTGGAGCTGGTGCCCAGGATCCTCCTGGCCCTGTGGCTTCAGCCAGAGGAAGGCCATTCAGATCACCCCATCCTCCTAAGCGGGATGGCTGTGAGTATGGTGGTGGCCGTAGGGGAGAAGCTCTCCAGCATGTTGAAGGCCTCTTCTCCTCACACCCCTTTCTCCCGGGCTGCTGCTTTTGACTCTGTGAGGTCGATCCTCGGGAGAATCAGCCAGTCCTTCTCCCTGGATGACCTCACAACCCCTTTTTTTATGAGCTCTGTCTGTGCCTTTGTGGCGGACGAGGTGAAAATCTACTTCCAGCCTACTGCAGACACCCTGCCAGTTCCCCCTGTCCTAGTGGTGGCCGTCTCCGCCACACTACCAGCTGACATCCAAGCAGGTGAGTAGCACTCATAGAGAGCACTCTGACATATGCCTTTTGTCATGACATCCTGGTGCCTTGTAGTAGTAAAGCCAATCAGGATTTTAATTGTCACCCCAAACACAGATGCAGACCAGGCTTCTTCCCACCTGGAGGTTGTGGAAATCCCCCATAACACAGAGGCAGACCCAGCTTCTTCCCACCCATTGGTTGTGGACATCACCCCTAACACAAAGTCAGACCCTGCTTCTTCCAACCTGGAGGTTGTGGACATTACCCATAACACAGAGGCAGACCCGAATTCTTCTCAGCTGGAGGTTGTGGACATCACCCCTAACAAAGAGGCACACCTGGCTTCTTCGCACCTGGAGGTTGTGGACATCACCCCTAACAAAGAGGCACACCTGGCTTCTTCCCACCTGGAGCTTGTGGACATCACCCCTAACACAGAGTTAGACCCGGCTTCTTCCTATCAGGAGGTTGTGGAAACCACCCCTAACACAGAGACAGACCCGGCTTCTTCCAACCTGGAGCTTGTGGACATCACCCCAAACACAGAGGCAGACCCTGCTTCTTCCCACCTGGAGGTTGTGGACATCACCCATAACACAGAGGCACACCTTGTTTCTTCCCAACTGGAGGTTGTGGACATCACTCCTAACAAAGAGGCACACCTGGCTTCTTCCCACCAGGAGCTTGTGGACATCACCCCTAACACAGAGGCAGACCCATCTTCTTCCCACCAGGAGGTTATGGAAATCATCCCTAACACAGAGGCAGACCTGGCTGCTTTCCACTTGGAGCTTGTGGACATCACCCCTAACACAGAGGCTGAGAAGGCTTCTACCCACCTGAAGTTTGTGGTCCTCACCCCTAACACAGAGTTAGACCCGGCTTCTTCCTATCAGGAGGTTGTGGAAACCACCCCTAACACAGAGGCAGACCCGGCATCTTCCCACCTGGAGCTTGTGGACATCACCCCAAACACAGAGGCAGATCCTGCTTCTTCCCACCTGGAGTTTGTGGACATCACCCCTAACACAGATGCAGACCCGGCTTCTTCCCACCTAGAGGTTGTGGACATCACCCCAAACACAGAGGCAGATCCTGCTTCTTCCTACCTGGAGCTTGTGGACCTCACCCCTAACACAGATGCATACCCTGCTTCTTCACTCTTGGAGGTTGTGGACGTCACACCTGAAGAAAAGCCTCTCATGGTGGCCGTCTACGCCACTCTGCCATCTGACATCCAAGCAGGTGAGTAAGACTTATAGAAAGCACTCTGACAGGTGCCGTTCATCATGATAACATGTAAAGTGTTGGTCCCATGTTTCATGAGCTGAAATAAAAGATCCCATTCAACTGGCCAGTGTTTAGAACCTACGGTTTGCATTTATTTACATTCTGTCCCGCTTTTGTCCCTTTCCAGAGGATGTTGCTGTGGTCACCCTGGACGTCACCCCACACGTCACCAAGGACGTGACCCTGGATGTTCCATGCAGGGCGAGGAAAGGGGCAGTCCAGCGTTTTTTGCAGGCTTTGGAGGGCAGTGTGCTGCTGCGCTTGCCACAAGGAAGAGGAGGAACAATATTAATTATTCATTAGACCAGAAACAGGATTGAACCATAGACCATTAAATTCTTTGCATTATAGTTGCCTTCAATTCTGATTTTCTTCTGTTTAATTCTTAATTAATTTCAGAACATTTCTCTAAACTTTGTGGAGTAGGTTGTATAAATAAGTGGGAAACATCCCAATCCCAATTTTAATGCTTTCAATAATTAACTTATTACATTTTTTTTTGATGTATTATTTGACAAAAAAGTGGAGGGCGCGACAAAAAAACTTTAATCATCATAGAAAACTCTTGCTCACTATTAAAAATGCATTGTTTTATTTAAGCAAGGTTAAAAGATTAACGTTTCGGCCTAGTCTATGACGATATGCAAGTTGTGTTTGCCCAGTTAAAGGGGGACCCAGACTCACCCTGGTTCTTGAGGGTTGCAGACACTGAATAATTATCATTTGAAATAAATGGCACTTTTCAAGTCTTGACTAAAAATCTTTAATGAATATGAATTTAAATACAATTGACTTGAGGATCAGAGCAGGCAGGCTGACTGGCTTGCCCTGAAGGCCCTCTGCCTCTACCTCTGTGTGGTTAATCTCAGCCAAGAGGTTGTATGGGTTGTCTGTCTCTCTCTGGGTGTGAATCACTATCACTATGACCTCTCGCTCCGCCTGCCCGTTGGCCTGATTAGAAGGCTTCCCCTCTCATTCCTTGTTCACAGGAGCAGGGGTGATGGCATCCGGGGTAACCTCCTCCTCTCCTGTATCTAACCCATCTTTCTGGCTGTGAGTTCGACTGAGGTCACTCGTTCTCTCTCCCAGGGTGTTGGATAGTTTCTCCTCCTCTGTGTCTTGTGTATTTTCTACATTGTAGAATAATAGTGAAGACATCAAAACTATTAAATAACACATATGGCATCATGTAGTAACCAAAACGTGTTACACATATCAAAATATATTTCAGATTTGAGATTCTTCAAAGTAGCCACCCTTTGCCTTGATCACAGCTTTGTACATACAGAATAATACGAAATGTTCTGAGACCAGGTTGCGCTTTCACCTCCCCCGGTAAGAGGGGAATAAGGCAACCTCAGAGTTACATTCAAGGATACTTTATTGACACAAACGGATGAAATGGACATGGAAAGGTAGTGGAATGATAGTGGTCCTGTAATGGACAGATAACAGGGGTAATGAATATGCACAATAACTGATAGCACAACTAGAGCAACAACGCTATTAACAAAGGAAGGGCTGTATTAATGGCATAATGCTACCTGCAGAGTCTTACACAACACAGTAAAACACAGAGAGGCAACTTACAATAGGCAATGGTAGTAAATATAAAGAACAACAAGCAAGAATGATATACATGTTACAAACTCACTTTGTGCACGTACAGTATCCCACGGTATCTCTGTGCATTCAAATTGTCATCGATAAAATGCAATTGTGTTCATTGTCCGTAGCTTATGCCTGCCCATACCATAACCCCACTGCCACCATGGAGCATTCACAACGTTGACATCAGCCAACAGCTCGCCCATACGCTACTTTACAAGTGGTCTGAAGTCGTGAGGCCAGTTAGAAGTACTGCCAAATTCTCTAAAGCCGCCTTGGCTTATGGTTGAGAAATTAACATAAACGTATCTGGCAACAGCTCTGGTGGACATTCCTGCAGTCTGTAAGCCAATTGCACGCTGCCTCAAAACTTGAAACATCTGTGCATTGTGTTGTGTGACAAAACTGCACATTTTAGAGTGGCATTTTATTGTCCTCAGCACAAGGTGCACCTGTGTAATTATCATGCTGTTTAATCAGCTTCTTGATATGCCATATTTGTCAGGTGGATGGATTATCTTGGCAAATGAGAAATTCTCGCTTACAGGGATGTAAACAAATTTGTGTACACAATTTGAGAGAAATAAGCTTTTTGTGCGAATGGAACATTTCTGGGATTTTTATTTCAGCTCATGAAACATGGGACCAACACTTTACATGTTGCGTTTATATTTTTGTTCAGTGTAGTTATTAGGTTGGGAGATTGGGATCCTATCTGGGCTAGCTAAAGCCAACTTCATGGTTAGTAGTATGACAGATAAAATATAACAAGACAAATTTAAACATCACAAATCTGAGGGCAAGTGACCCTGTGCCCCCTTTGGGCATGACGTCTCTGCTATCAACCACATCATTCTGTCTCCGTGAATATTCAAAACAGACACATTCATTAAGGTCTGGTACTGGTTCTACCATATAGATCAGGGATGGACAATTCCAGTCCTTGGGGGTCGGAGGGGTGTCACACTTTTTCCCCATCCCTAGCAAACACAGATGATTAAACTTATTGCATTCTAAACTGAAACCCATGAGCACTTGATTATTAGAGTCAAACGTGTTAGCTGGGGCTGGGGAACAAGTGTAACACCAATCAGGTCCCGAGGACTGGAGTTGCCCATCCCTGATATAGATGCTCTGTTTGCACGCATCGAGGCATGTGGTGACAGTGGAGACAAGGGAACACACATAAACAGCTTTGTCCTTTTAGAAGGTCGTCATAATCCTTACATAAATATGATGTGTATGCAAGAAATGCAAGAAATGCAGAGCCACTTCCAAAAACATATTGACAGAGTCTAGTATCTAGTAATCTAATCAATTCGTTTTCAACCCCTTTGTTATGGCAAGCCTAAATAAGCTCAGGAGTAAAAATATGCTTAACAAGTCACATAATCAGTTAGATGGACTCACTATGTGTGCAATAATAGTGATTTTTGAACGACTACATAATCTCTGTACCCCACACATGCAATTATCTATTAGGTCCCTCAGTCGAGCAGTGAATTTCAAACATAGATTCAACCATGAAGACCAGGGAGGTTTTCCAATAAATAAATAAAGCAGACATTGAATATTCCTTTGAGCATGGTGAAGGTATTAATTACGCTTTGGATGGTGTATCAATACACCCAGTCACCACAAAAATACAGGTGTCCATCCTAACTCAGCTGCCAGAGAGGAAGGAAAATGCTCAGGGATTTCACCATGAGGCCAATGGTGACTTTAAAACATTTAGAAAGTTTAATGCTTTGATAGGAGAAAACTGAGGATGAATCATCAACATTGTAGTTACTCCACAATACTAACCTAATTGACAGAGTATGCACTCACTAACTGTAAGTCGCTCTGGATAAGAGCGTCTGCTAAATGACTAAAATGTAAATGTAAAAGAAGGAAACCTGTACATGCATTGTGTTTGCAATAAGGCACTAAAGTAAAACTGCAAATAATGTGGCAAAGAAATGAACTTTATGCCCTGAATACAAAGCGTAATGTTTGGGGCAAATCCAACACAACACATCACTGAGTACCACTCTTCATATTTCCAAGCATGGTGGTGGCTGCATCATGTTATGGGTATGCATGTCATTGGCAAGGACTAGATATTTTTTAGGATAAAAATAAACGGCATAGAGCTAAGTACAGGCAGATTCCTAGAGGAAAACCTGGTTCAGTCTGCTTTCCAACAGACACTGGGAGACAAATTCCCTCTTCAGCAGGACAATAACCTAAAACACAAGGCCAAATATTCACTGGAGTTGCTTACCAAGACGACATTGAATGTTTCTGAGTGGCTTAGTTACAGTTTTGACTTAATTCGGCTTGAAAACCTATGGCAAAAAAAAATGGCTGTCTATATAATGTATATTGCATACATTTTACAATCCAGTTGTGCAAAGCTCTTGGAGATTTACCAAGTAAGACACAGCTTTAATCGACTCAGGGGTGGGAATACTTATGTAAATGAGATATTTCTGTATGTAATTTCCAATACATTTGCAAAAATTTCAACACACGCTTGTGTTTTCAATTTGTCATTATGGGGTATTGTGTGTAGCTGCGTGAGAGAAAATATTATAATTGAATCCATTTTGAATTCAGGCTGTAAGAAAACAACATGTGGAATAAGTTAAGGGGTATGAATACTTTCTGAATGCACTGTATATCTGCAAGAAAGTGATAAAAAAGTGACTGTTTGAAAGGGGGTCATATAAACATTGCCTTATTTATATTTTTACATATAACATAAAGTTAATTCTGTCTGAAATAGTCATGCTATAATGGGCGTCGTTTCTCAGACCAAATTTCCATTCTGGCTCAAACAAAGCAATCTGATCATGCTCCAGTCAAAAACAGCTATAGGGAATGCCTATACATTGTCCTATCTCCTTCCACACATTGATTTCATCTTATTCAGAAAAAAACAAACTTGAAATTAAGTGTTGTTTCAGGTTGTGCAATGTTCAAAAGTGTGTGAGAGAAAAAGCATTAACTTGTGTGTGTGGTGTCAAGTGTGGATGGTCCTATGTATGCAAATAGCCGAGATTGGATATTTCAGCACCATGGACAGCAGCGACATTGGGATAGCGAGATCTGTAATTCAGCAACACATGACACTGGATAGTGGCTGTCTCAGGTGAAGTTGGCATTGGGAAAATCCCATCTAATGGGAAACGAGGCATAGGAGGCAAAAAGACTGAAGGAGAAGACTCCCACAGGAACTCTTGGCTTAACTGTTCTGCCACATTCATTTCAAATGTTACATTTTTCGATTTGTAAATAAAAGGGAACACATCTGCAAATAATGTAAACTGACTTTTCTAACTACACTGTACAGCTTTAGTGTGTCTGTGCGTCATTGGTACAACTGCAAGCAATTCGCTTCTCAAATCCTTCTCAAATGTCTGTTTAATGTGAGAAATAAAATTAAAAACAACTGTTAGTGTAACGATCCCGGCAGTCTGAGTCGGGTCCTGTCTGTGGACTAGTTTTTCTGCTCGGGATCTCCAGTTTCCCGAGGGTTCTGGAACGCTCCGGGGAGCTCTCTTGATTTCCGCACCTGCATCCCATCAGCAATCTGCACACCTGGTCCTGATCATCACCCTTCTTAGGCTCTGGCCTAACATCCATTCCCTGCCGGATCGTTAGCCATGAACATCACTCGTCCGGAACCTTCATCCAACCTCTGCCTGGTGGTCGGCGGCTGCCGAGCCATGATGGGATCAACCACTGCACCCCCAACAACTAATCAACGCCGCCCGCTCTGTTCCCTGGATTATTCGGCATCACTCTTGAATTTGTAAATAAACACTCACCTTCGTTTCAACTTACCTTGTCCTGGTCTGCTTCTGGGTTCTGGCTTTGTAACTCGTGACAGTTAGACTAATACAATGCGTACTGTCATGAATTATTACTATTCCCAACAAGACAACGAAGTGATGGTCTTTACCCGCCATGGAGACTTATAAAGGCTACTTCCCCACTCCAAAAGTTCCCACGCTGAGCGATATTGTTTACTACATCATTATGCATATAATTCAAGTCATACCTTTATTGTCATTCATGCTCTTATTTTTAACCGAGTAGCTTTGCAAAAGTGTAACCTGCGTCAATTCAGAGCTAGGAAATATTGAAATAACGTGCTTAAGAGGACTACACCCGTCGCTATGGGCGGGCCATAGGGGGCCGGGCCCGGGCCCCAAAAATGCTTGGCACCCCCCACTTGAGGCACAGATCTCTTAAAAAGTGAGGTGGAACTTTCTGAGGTGGAAGTTGGGAGAGTTATATTTCAGTGAAACGTAAGTGAAGGAGGCCCCGCTCTCTCGCTTTCCCAGATGTTTAGTTCATTTCATTCCGATCTCCTTTGCATAATTGTAGCCATTTTCTGTAGCCTGTCAACTATGCTTCTGTCTATCCCTGTTCTCTCCTCTCTGCACAGGCTATACAAACGCCTCACACCGCGTGGCTGCTGCCACTCTAACCTGGTGGTCCCTGCGCGCACGACCCACGTGGAGTTCCAGGTCTCCGGCAGCATCTGGAACTGCCGTTCTGCGGCCAACAAGGCAGAGTTAATCTCAGCCTATGCTACCCTCCAGTCCCTCGACTTCTTGGCGCTGACGGAAACATGGATTACCACTGAAAACACTACTACTCCTACTGCTCTCTCCTCGTCTGACCATGTGTTCTTGCATACCCCGAGAGCATCTGGTCAGCGGGGTGGTGGCACAGGAATCCTCATCTCTCCCAAGTGGACATTCTCTCTTTTTCCCCTGACCCATCTGTCTATCTCCTCATTTGAATTCCATGCTGTCACAGTCACTAGCCCATTCAAGCTTAACATCCTTATCATTTATCGCCCTCCAGGTTCCCTTGGAGAGTTCATCAATGAGCTTGACGCCTTGATAAGTTCCTTTCCTGAGGATGGCTCACCCCTCACAGTTCTGGGTGACTTTAACCTCCCTACGTCAACCTTTGACGCATTTCTCTCTGCCTCCTTCTTTCCACTCCTCTCCTCTTTTGACCTCACCCTCTCACCGTCCTCCCCTACTCACAAGGCAGGCAATACGCTTGACCTCATCTTTACTAGATGCTGTTCTTCTACTAATCTCACTGCAACTCCCCTACATGTCTCCGACCACTACTTTGTATCATTTTCTCTCTCGCTCTCCTCCAACACTACTCACTCTGCCCCTACTCAGATGGTAATGCGCCGTCGCAACCTTCGCTCTCTCCCTCCCGCTACTCTCTCCTCCTCCATCCTATCATCTCTTCCCTCTGCTCAATCCTTCTCCCTCCAATCTCCTGATTCTGCCTCCTCAACCCTCCTCTCCTCCCTTTCTGCATCCTTTCACTCTCTATGTCCCCCTATCCTCCCGGCCGGCTCGGTCCTCCCCTCCTGCTCCGTGGCATGACGACTTATTGCGAGCTCACAGAACAGGGCTCCGGGCAGTCGAGCGGAAATGGAGGAAAACTAGACTCCCTGCGGGTTTGTCATATTTTCCTCCCTCCTCTCTACATTTTCTTCCTCTGTTTCTGCTGCTAAAGCCACTTTCTACCACTCTAAATTCCAAGCATCTGCCTCTAACCCTAGGAAGCTCTTTACCACCTTCACCTCCCTGCTGAATCCTCCCCCCACCCCCTCTATGTGGATGACTTCGTCAACCATTTTGAAAAGAAGGTTGACGAAATCCGAACCTCGTTTGTTAAGTCAAATTACACTGCTAGTCCTGCTCACACTGCCCTACCCTATGCTTTGACTTCTTTCTCCCCTCTCTCTCCAGATGAAATCTTGCGACTTGTGACGGCCGGCCGCCCAACAACCTGCCCGCTTGACCCTATCCCCTCCTCTCTTCTCCAGACCATTTCCGGAGACCTTCTCCCTTACCTCACCTCGCTCATCAACTCATCCTTGACCGCTGGCTATGTCCATTCCGTCTTCAAGAGAGCGAGAGTTGCACCCCCTTCTCAAAAAAACCTACACTCGATCCCTCCGATGTCAACAACTACAGACCAGTATCCCTTCTTTCTTTTCTCTCCAAAACTCTTGAGCGTGCCGTCTTTAGCCAACTCTCTTGCTATCTCTCTCAGAATTACCTTCTTGATCCAAACCAGTCAGGTTTCAAGACTGGTCATTCAACTGAGACTGCTCTTCTCTGTGTCACGGAGGCTCTCCGCACTGCCAAAGCTAACTCTCTCTCCTCTGCTCTTGTCCTTCTAGACCTGTCTGCTGCCTTTGATACTGTGAACCATCAGATCCTCCTCTCCACCCTCTCCGAGTTGGGCATCTCCGGCGCGGCTCACTCTTGGATTGCGTCCTACCTGACAGGTCGCTCCTACCAAGTGGCGTGGCGGGAATCTGTCTCCGCACCACGTGCTCTCACCACTGGTGTCCCCCAGGGCTCAGTTCTAGGCCCTCTTCTATTCTCGCTATACACCAAGTCACTTGACTACCTCTAGCGAGCACACGGATGGCCCCCCAAAGACATGCCACCCCACACCATGACTGACCCACCGCCAAACCGGTCATGCTGGAGGATGTTGCAGGCAGCAGAACGTTCTCCACGGCGTCTCCAGACTCTGTCACGTCTGTCACGTGCTCAGTGTGAACCTGCTTTCATCTGTGAAGAGCACAGGACACCAGTGGCGAATTTGCCAATCTTGGTGTTCTCTGGCAAATACCAAACGTCCTGCACGGTGTTGGGCTGTAAGCACAACCCCCACCTGTGGACGTCGGGCCCTCATACCACCCTCATGGAGTCTGTTTCTGACCGTTTGAGCAGACACATGCACATTTGTGGCCTGCTGGAGGTCATTTTGCAGGGCTCTGGCAGTGCTCCTCCTGCTCCTCCTTGCACAAAGGCGGAGGTAGCAGTCCTGCTGCTGGGTTGTTGCCCTCCTACGGCCTCCTCCACGTCTCCTGATGTACTGGCTTGTCTCCTGGTAGCGCCTCCATGCTCTGGACACTACGCTGACAGACACAGCAAACCTTCTTGCCACAGCTCGCATTGATGTGCCATCCTGGATGTGCTGCACTACCTGAGCCACTTGTGTGGGTTGTAGACTCCGTCTCATGCTACCACTAGAGTGAAAGCACCACCAGCATTCAAAAGTGACTAAAACATCAGCCAGGAAGCATAGGATAGGAGAAGTGGTCTGTGGTCACCAGCTGCAAAACCAGTCCTTTATTGGGGGTGTCTTGCTAATTGCCTATAATTTCCACCTGTTGTCTATTCCATTTGCACAACAGCATGTGAAATGTATTGTCAATCAGTGTTGCTTCCTAAGTGGACAGTTTGATTTCACAGAAGTGTGATTGACTTGGAGTTACATTGTGTTGTTTAAGTGTTCCCTTTATTTTTTTGAGCAGTGTATATATACAGTGGGGAAAAAAGTATTTAGTCAGCCACCAATTGTGCAAGTTCTCCCACTTAAAAAGATGAGAGAGGCCTGTAATTTTCATCATAGGTACACGTCAACTATGACAGACAAAATGAGAAAAAAAAATTCTCCAGAAAATCACATTGTAGGATTTTTAATGAATTTATTTGCAAATTATGGTGGAAAATAAGTATTTGGTCAATAACAAAAGTTTCTCAATACTTTGTTATATACCCTTTGTTGGCAATGACACAGGTCAAACGTTTTCTGTAAGTCTTCACAAGGTTTTCACAACTTTGCAACTTTTTTTTCCCGGTCACCCAAACGCACCAGCATTCTTGACCAGACTGTTGCACGAAGACTGCCCAGACCTTCATCCTGGGACCATAGACACCAAGAAAACAATTGGTAACACACTACGCCGTGAAGGACTGAAATCCTGCAGCGCCCGCAAGGTCCCCCTGCTCAAGAAAGCACATATACAGGCCTGTCTGAAGTTTGCCAATGAACATCTGAACGATTCAGAGGAGAACTGGGTGAAAGTGTTGTGGTCAGATGAGACCAAAATCGAGCTCTTTGGCATCAACTCAACTCGCCGTGTTTGGAGGACGAGGAATGCTGCCTATGACCCCAAGAACACCATCCCCACCGTCAAACATGGAGGTGGAAACATTATGCTTTGGGGCTGTTTTTCTGCTAAGGGGACAGGACAACTTCACCACATCAAAGGGACAATGGACGGGGCCATGTACCGTCAAATCTTGGGTGAGAACCTCCTTCCCTCAGCCAGGGCATTGAAAATGGGTCGTGGATGGGTATTCCAGCATGACACTGACCCAAAACACACGGCCAAGGCAACAAAGGAGTGGCTCAAGAAGAAGCACATTAAGGTCCTGTCGAGTTGCCAAAAGTCAGCCTCAAAACCTTAATGACTTGGAGAAGATCTGCAAAAAGGCATGGAACAAAATCCCTGCTGAGATGTGTGCAAACCTGGTGGCCAACTACAAGAAACGTCTGACCTCTGTGATTGCCAACAACGGTTTTGCCATGTCATGATTTGCAGAGGGGTCAAATACGTATTTCCCTCATTAAAATGCAAATAAATTTATAACATTTTTGACATGTGTTTTTCTGGATTTTTTTGTCTCACTGTTCAAATAAACCTACCATTAAATGTATAGACTGATCATGTCTTTGTCAGTGGGCAAACGTACAAAATCAGCAGGGGATCAAATACTTTTTTCCCTCACTGTACATTCAAGGATACTTTATTGACACACACGGATGAAAAGGACATGGAAAGGTAGTGGAATGATAGTGGTCCTGTAATGGACAGATAACAGTGGCAATGAATATGCACAATAACTGATAGCACAAGTAGAGCAACAACGCTATTAACAAAGGAAGGGCTGTATTAATGGCATAATGCTACCTGCAGAGTCTTACACAACACAGTAAAACACAGAGGCAACTTACAATAGGCAATGGTAGTAACTATAAAGAACAACAAGCAAGAATGATATACATGTTACAAACTCACTTTGTGCACGTAAACTATCCCACGGTATCTCTGTGCATTCAAATTGTCATCGATAAAATGCAATTGTGTTCATTGTCCGTAGCTTATGCCTGCCCATACCATAACCCCACTGCCACCATGGGGCATTCACAACGTTGACGTCAGCAAACAGCTTACCCATACACTGCTTTACAAGTGGTCTGAAGTCGTGAGGCCAGTTAGAAGTACTTGGATTATGGTTGAGAAATTAACATAAACTTATCTGGCAACAGCTCTGGTGGACATTCCGGCAGTCAGTAAGCCAATTGCACGCTGCCTCATAACTTGAAACATCTGTAGCATTGTGTTGTGTGACAAAACTGCACATTTTAGAGTGGCCTATTATTGTCCTCAGCACAAGGTGCACCTGTCTAATTATCATGCTGTTTAATCAGCTTCTTGATATGCCACATTTGTCAGGTGGATGGATTATCTTGGCAAAGGAGAAATGCTCGCTTACAGGGATGTAAACAAATTTGTGCACACAATTTGAGAGAAATAAGCTTTTTGTGCGAACGAAATATTTCACGCTTTTATTTCAGCTCATGAAACCAACACTTTACATATTGCGTTAATATTTTTGTTCTGTGTAGTTATTAGGTTGGGAGAATGGGATCCTATCTGGGCTAGCTAAAGCCAACTTCATGGTTAGTAGTATGACAGAGAAAAAATAACAAGACAAATTTAAACATCACAAATCTGAGGGGGCAAGTGACCCTGTGCCCCCTTTGGGCATGACGTCTCTGCTATCAACCACATCATTCTGTCTCCATGAATATTCAAAACAGACACATTCATTCAGGTCTGGTACTGTTCCTACCATATAGATCAGGGATGGACAATTCCAGTCCTTGGGGGCCGGAGTGGTGTCACACTTTTTCCGCAAACTCTAGGAGCTCAGATGCAATAATTTAATAACCTAATAACCAACGTTTCGACAGACAAGCTGTCTTCATCAGGGTATCCTGACGTTGGTTGACTCACGTCAACTATGACAGACAAAATGAGGAAAAAAAATCCAGAAAATCACATTGTAGGATTTTTAATGAATTTATTTGCAAATTATGGTGGAAAATAAGTATTTGGTCAATAACAACAGTTTCTCAGTACTTTGTTATATACCCTTTGTTGGCAATGACACAGGTCAAACGTTTTCTGTAAGTCTTCACAAGGTTTTCACACACTGTTGCTGGTATTTTGGCCCATTCCTCCATGCAGATCTCCTCTAGAGCAGTGATGTTTTGGGGCTGTCGCTGGGCAACACGGACTTTCAACTCCCTCCAAAGATTTTCTATGGGGTTGAGATCTGGAGACTGGCTAGGCCACTCCAGGACCTTGAAATGCTTCTTACGAAGCCACTCCTTCGTTGCCCGGGCGATGTGTTTGGGATCATTGTCATGCTGAAAGACCCAGCCACGTTTCATCTTCAATGCCCTTGCTGATGGAAGGAGGTTTTCACTCAAAATCTCACGATACATGGCCCCATTCAATCTTTCCTTTACACGGATCAGTCGTCCTGGTCCCTTTGCAGAAAAAACAGCCCCAAAGCATGATGTTTCCACCCCCATGCTTCACAGTAGGTATGGTGTTCTTTGGATGCAACTCAGCATTCTTTGTCCTCCAAACACGACGAGTTGAGTTTTTACCAAAAAGTTATATTTTGGTTTCATCTGACCATATGACATTCTCCCAATCCTCTTCTGGATCATCCAAATGCACTCTAGCAAACTTCAGACGGGCCTGGACATGTACTGGCTTAAGCAGGGGGACACGTCTGGCACTGCAGGATTTGAGTCCCTGGCGGCGTAGTGTGTTACTGATGGTAGGCTTTGTTACTTTGGTCCCAGCTCTCTGCAGGTCATTCACTAGGTCCCCCCGTGTGGTTCTGGGATTTTTGCTCACCGTTCTTGTGATCATTTTGACCCAACGGGGTGAGATCTTGTGTGGAGCCCCAGATCGAGGGAGATTATCAGTGGTCTTGTATGTCTTCCATTTCCTAATAATTGCTCCCACAGTTGATTTCTTCAAACCAAGCTGCTTACCTATTGCAGATTCAGTCTTCCCAGCTTGGTGCAGGACTACAATTTTGTTTCTGGTGTTTTTTGACAGCTCTTTGGTCTTGGCCATAGTGGAGTTTGGAGTGTGACTGTTTGAGGTTGTGGACAGGTGTCTTTTATACTGATAACAAGTTCAAACAGGTGTCATTAATACAGGTAACGAGTGGAGGACAGAGGAGCCTCTTAAAGAAGAAGTTACAGGTCTGTGAGAGCCATTACTGTTGCTGGGGTGATGGGTGTGTGGGTCCCTGCCTAGTGTTGCATCCTTTAGGTCCTTGGCAAAGGTTCTGATACTGTCCTGATCAAGATGTACATTATTGTATAAATGTTCACATGTCAGAGTGGGGTGGTGAGCCGTTCTGACGTTGAGCAGTGAGGCACAGTCCACAGTGATCTGTTGATTTATTTTTTCGATCAACTTTCCTGGGAAGTGTGGATGATGATGTTGTCGGGGGTGTCAATCCTGGTCTGACTGAGTAGCTGCATTGCACTCTCAGTTGTAGAACTTATACACCTGGTGTCTAGGGAATAATCTTTCCTGGACTAAGAACTTCCCATTTCAATCAATAAGGATTGCAGTTGTGGGTGAGTGTCTGGGTGGAGCAGACTGGGAGACTGGTATTCTGACCTGGGCTGGAGCAGACTGGGAGGCTGGTTGGCTGACCTGGGTTGGAGCACACTGTGCTGGACCAGACTGGGAAGCAGGTAGGCTGACCTGGGCTAGAGCAGACTGGGACGCTGGTTGGCTGATCTGGGCTGGAGCAGACTGGTAGGTGGGTGCAGTGTCATCAGGCTGTGTGGTGGGGTCTCAGGTTCTGCTTGTGTTGTACCAGGCTGGTGGACATGTTCTCTAGATGCAGAGGACATATTGACTAGCTGCTGGTTGAGGGTGTCAATGTACCTCTCTCTATGTTCTAGCTCCTTTCTTGTTGTGCTCAGATGGTCTCTGAGGTCATCATTTGTCTGACTGAACTGTTTCATCTCTTCTTTTAGTTTCTGGACAGTGTCCTCCTCCCTCTCTCTGAATTCTATGACCTCTGCGTCAATTAGAGAGAGGGTGTTGTGGAAACGTTGCATAGCAGGTGTTCTTGGTGTTGTAGGCATGTCCTTGGCTTTGTCTGCTGCAGGTGAGGTAGGTAGAGGGACACTGAGGGCTTCTTGCTGGGTCACAGAGACCGTTGGTGCCTGCTTTTCTCCATCTCCCTCCTTGACTTTTCCTCAGTTTCTGAGATGAGTTCAGCTTCTGCTTTTAGGGTAGCAAACATATTCTCAAAATCCTGGAGGCTTGAATCATTGCCTTGTATCAATACAGTTCCATTATTATATAAGTTTACTGTTTGATACGTGTTGCTCTGGTCAGCTTCTTCAAAAATGCTGATCTGACATCCTTGGCTGATGCCTCTCTTTTTTTGAGAAAGGGAAATTGTTGCAAATAACCCTTTTCATATGTGCCCTTGTTTGGTATTAAATATTACATTTGCTCTTGTTTTGCAACTGGTAAGATCTGCAAACAGGCATTCATGGTTCTGTCCCATCATCAAACCTTTGAAACTTTTCTTAGCTTTCTCCGTCTGGATGTCTGGTGGGTAAACAATTTCACACAATGTTGCAATAGAAGCATTGTTTCTTGTATTATTCACTCTTGTGTCTTTTAGAGGACTGTTTTACTTTGATGTCCTTTGTCTTCTGTCCTTATTTTGTCTTATTTTGTCTTTCTTTTCTTCAGTTAACTTGATATTCTTTGTTAGCTAGCTAGCTTCTTCCAGGAGAGTCCCTAGCAACTGCTTAGCAACTGGTAAACAATTCAGCTAGCTAAGATAACTGTACAGTTTTATGAAAAATAGTTACTTTTTCAAAAGCCTTTCTTCTTTGTTTGTTGCTTGTTTTGTCTCTTATTCAGTTTTGCAGTTTTCTTTTGTTTTTTTTCCGATGTACTTCACTCTAAAAACTCATTTTTTCATCAGCTGCTGCTCTATTTGAAATTTTTGGAATAGTATCTCTCTCTCTCTCTCTCTCTCACCATCTCTCTCTCTCTCTCTCTCTCTCTCTCTCTCTCTCTCTCTCTCTCTCTCGCCATCTCTCTCTTTCTCTTTTTTTCTCTCTCTCTCTCTCTCTCTCTCTCTCAATCGCCATCTCTCTCTCTTTCTCTCTCTCTCTTTCCCTCTCTCTCTCTCTCTCGCCATCTCTCTCTCTCTCTCTCTCTCTCTCTCTCTCTTTTTTTTCTCTCTCTCTCTCTCTCTCTCTCTCTCTCTCTCTCTCTCTCTCTCTCTCTCTCTCTCAGTCTCTATCTCTCCAGTCTCTCTCTCTCTCTCTCTCTCTCTCTCTCTCTCTCTCTCTCTCTCTCTCTCTCTCTCTCAGTCTCTATCTCTCCAGTCTCTCTCTCTCTCTCTCTCTCTCTCTCTCTCTCTCTCTCTCTCTCTCTCTCTCTCTCTCTCTCTCTCTCTCTCTCTCCAGTCTCTATCTCTCCAGTCTCTCTCTCTCTCTCTCTCTCTCTCTCTAGAGACTGGAGAGAGATAGACTGGAGAGAGATAGACTGGAGAGAGAGAGAGAGGGACTGGAGAGAGAGAGAGAGAGAGAGAGAGAGAGAGAGAGAGAGAGAGAGAGAGAGAGGGAGAGAGATACTATCTTACTCAAACTTGATCTTTATCCATAGATTACACATTGATTTTGGATTTTAGATTAATCCATAGATTAAAGTCCATACCAGACAATAGAATGGTTCAAGAGTGCACCTGTTCATACCGCTAAACTGTTTAATGAGCACTAGGTGGCAGTGTTTCATCGTGTTTGTTTGTAATATAGTGTGTGTTACAGTTCTTCATTTTTTTATTTCACCTTTATTTAACCAGGTAAGCCAGTTGAGAACAAGTTCTCATTTACAACTGCGACCTGGCCAAGATAAAGCAAAGCAGTGCGATAAAAACAACAACAACACAGAGTTACATATGGAATAAACAAAACGTACAGTCAGTAACACAATAGAAAATCTATATACAGTGTGTGCAAATGTAGTAAGTTATGGAGGTAAGGCAATAAATAGGCCATAGTGCAAAATAATTACAATTTAGTATTAACACTGGAGTGATAGATGTGCAGAAGATGATGTCAGTTACTTGTTACCTGTCCAAAATTGTAATCAGTAACGTAACTTTTGGATTACCCAAACTCAGTAATGTAATCTGATTACTTTCAGTTACATTTTGATTACTGTCCCCTTAAGAGGCATTAGAAGAAGACAAAAAGGATCCATCAAACGCATTTGGTGTGTCATCAAAGTGGTCTCTGATTGGTGGTCATCATTTGGTGTGTCATCATAGTGGTCTCTGATTGGTGGTCATCATTTGGTGTGTCATCATAGTGGTCTCTGATTGCTGGTCATCATTTGGTGTGTCATCATAGTGGTCTCTGATTGGTGGTCATCATTTGGTGTGTCATCATAGTGGTCTCTGACTGGTGGTCATCATTTGGTGTGTCATCATAGTGGTCTCTGATTGGTGGTCATAATTTGTTATGTCATCATAGTGGTCTCTGATTGGTGGTCATCATTTGGTGTGTCATCATAGTCATTTCTGATTGGTGGTCAGACTCTCTCAGGTGGAACAAACTAAAACTTGTTTCAATGCTGAATTGAAAGTCATTGAGTGAAGAGAAAGGTGTCAATATTTTTTTCGCAAACTTCCTTTCTGAATTTAAAGTAATCCAAGAAGTAATCTAGTTTTTCAAAAGTATCTGTAATCTGATTACAATATTTTTGCTGGTAACATAACTGATTACAAGTACAGTTTTCTTGTAATCAGATTACGTGTGTGTCTGTGTGTGTGTGTCTCTGTCTGTCTGTCTGTGTGTGTCTGTCTGTCTGTGTGTGTGTCTGTGTATGTCTGTCTGTGTGTGTGTGTGTGTGTGTGTGTGTGTGTCTGTGTATGTCTGTCTGTCTGTGTGTGTATGTCTGTGTGTGTCTGTGTGTGTGTGTGTGTGTGTGTGTGTCTGTCTGTGTGTCTGTCTGTGTGTGTGTGTGTGTGTGTGTGTGTGTGTTTTACACTCTGCACCCTCAGCAGTAAAGTGAAATATTATGACTCCAGTTCTGAGAAGATGAGACTTTGTATCCCAGAGCTGATGTCTTTACAATATCACTCCTGTCATCTGTCTGACATCACTTTCAATTTCCTTTTCAGTCTTTTTGTACTGTAGTCCTATTCTATTATCCCAGTGATATCTGAGACGTGCTGAGAGCTAGTCACATAGTAAAGGAGACATACAGTTGAAGTCGGAAGTTTACATACACTTAGGTTGGAGTCATTAAAACTCGTTTTTCAACCACTCCACACATTTCATGTTAACAAACTATAGTTTTGGCAAGTCGGTTAGGACATCTAATTTGTGCATGACACAAGTAATTTTTCCAACAATTGTTTACAGACTGATTATTTCACTTATAATTCACTGTATCACAATTCCAGTTGGTCAGAAGTTTACATACACTAAGTTGACTGTGCCTTTAAACAGCTTGGAAAATTCCAGAAAATGGCTTTAGAAGCTTCTGATAGGCTAATTGGCATTGTTTGAGTCAATTGGAGGTGTACCTGTGGATGTATTTCCAGGCCTACCTTCAAACTCAGTGCCACTTTGCTTGACATCATGGGAAAATCAAAAGAAATCAGCCAAGACCTCAAAAAAAAAAAGACCATCGTTCTGTTAGGAGGAAAAAGGGGGTTGCTTGCAAGTCGAAGAACACCCTCCCAACCGTGAAGCACGGGGGTGGCAGCATCATGCTCTGGGGGTGATTTTCCAAGCTGTTTAAAGGCATCTGCGGAGATGGTGCCGGAGAAGATGGCTGTCGTTTTACACCCCTCTAACCAATTGTACTATTATGTGTGTTTTTTTGCGTAATTTGTAATTTATTCTGTACATAATGTTTCTGCCATCGTCTCTTATAACCAAAAAGAGCTTCTGGATATCAGGATAGCGATTACTCACCTCATATTGTACGAAGATTTTTTCTTCAACGAGTCGGATGCGAAGGATATCCTACAGACACCCGACAAGGCCCACATCCCCGTCATTCGCAGGAGAAAGAGACGGAGATATCGTGGACGTAGGTCGGGATGCCTTGTAAGGATCCGACGGCGAGCGAGTAAACTGCCTCTTCAATCAATCCTATTAGCCAATGTTCAATCATTTGAAAATAAATTAGATTACCTACAATTACGGTTATCCTACCAACGGGACATTAAAAACGGTAATATCTTATGTTAACCAAGTCGTGGCTGAACGACGACATGGACAACATACAGCTGACGGGATTTACGCTACATCGATGGATAGAACGGCTGACTCCGGTAAGACAAGGGGTGGCGGTCTGTGTATATTTGTAAACAACAGCTGGTGCACAAAATCAAATACTAAGGAAGTCTTGAGGTTTTGCTCGCCTGAGGTAGAGTTTCTTATGATAAGCTGTAGACCACACTATTTACCAAGAGAGTTTTCATCTCTATTTTTCATAGCTGTCTATTTACCACCACAAACCAATGCTGGCATTAAGATTGCACTCAACGAGCTGTATAAGGCCATATGTAAATTGGAAAACGCTCATCCAGAGGCAGCACTCCTATTTGCCGGGGACTTTTTTAAATGTGCAACCAGAGGGAAAAAAACTCTAGACCACCTTTACTCCACACACAGAGACGCATACAAAGCTCTCCCTCGCCCTCCATTTGGCAAATCTGACCATAACTCTATCCTCCTGATTCCTGCTTATAAGCAAAAACTAAAGCAGGAAGCACCAGTGACTCGGTTAATAAAAAAGTGGTCAGATGACCCAGATGCTAAGCTACAGTACTGTTTTGCTAGCACAGACTGAAACATATTCCGGGATTCTTCAGATAGCATTGAGGAGTACACCACATCAGTCACTGGCTTCATCAATAAGTGTATCGATTACGTGTTCCCCACAGTGACTGTACGTACATACCCCAACCAGAAGCCATGGATTACAGGCAACAACCGCACTGAGCTAAAGGGTAGAGCTGCCGCTTTCAAGGAGCGAGACTCTAACCTGGACGCTTATAAGAAATCCCGCTATGCCCTCCGACGAACCATCAAACAGGCAAAGAGTCAATACAGGACTAAGATTGAATCGTACTACACCGGCTCTGACGCTCGTCGGATGTGGCAGGGCTTGAAAACTATTACAGACTACAAAGGGAAGCACAGCCACGAGCTGCTCAGTGACACAAGCCTACCAGACGAGCTAAACCACTTCTATGCTCGCTTCGAGGCAAGCAACACTGAAGCATGCATGAGAGCACCAGCTGTTCCGGATGACTATGTGATCACACACTCTGTAGCCGATGTGAGTAAGACTTTTTAGCAGGTCAAAATTCACAAGGCCGCAGGGCCAGACGGATTACCAGGACGTGTACTCCGAGCATGTGCAGACCAACTGGCAAGTGTCTTCACTGACATTTTCAACATGTTCCTGACTGAGTCTGTAATACCAACATGTTTCAAGCAGACCACCATAGTCCCCGTGCCCAAGGACACTAAGATAACCTGCCTAAATGACTACCGACCCATTGCACTGACGTCTGTAGCCATGAAGTGCTTTGAAAGGCTGGTCATGGCTCACATCAACACCATAATCCCAGAAACCCTAGACCCACTCCAATTTGCATACCGCCCCAACAGATGATGCAATCTCTATTGCACGTTACACTGCCCTATCCCACCTGGACAAGAGGAACACCTACATGAGAATGCTATTCATTGACTACAGCTCAGCGTTCAACACCATAGTGCCCTCAAAGCTCATCACTAAGCTAAGGATCCTGGGACTAAACACCTCCCTCTGCAACTGGATCCTGGACTTCCTGATGGGCCGCCCCCAGGTGGTAAGGGTAGGTAACAACACATCTGCCACGCTGATCCTCAACACAGGGGCCCCTCAGGGGTGCGTGCTCAGTCCCTTCCTGTACTCCCTGTTCACCCATAACTGCATGGCCAGGCACGACTCCAACACCATCATTAAGTTTGCCGACGACGCAACAGTAGTAGGCCTGATCACCGACAACGATGAGACAGCCTATAGGGAGGAGGTCAGAGACCTGGCTGTGTGGTGCCAGGATAACAACCTCTCCCTCAATGTGACCAAGACAAAGGAGATGATTTTGGACTACAGGAGAAAAAAAGAGGACTGAGCACGCCCCCATTCTCATCGACAAGGCTGTAGTGGAACAGGTTGAGAGCTTCAATTTCCTTGGTGTCCACATCACCAACAAACGATCATGGTCCAAACACACCAAGACAGTCGTGAAGAGGGCACAACAAAGCCTATTCCCCCTCAGGAGACTGAAAAGATTTGGCATGGGTCCTCAGATCCTCAAAAGGTTATACAGCTGCACCATCGAGAGCATCCTGACTGGTTGCATCACCGCCTGGTATGGCAACTGCTCGGCCTCCGACCGCAAGGCACTACAGAGGGTAGTGCGTACGGCCCAGTACATTACCGGGGCCAAGCTTCCTGCCATTCAGGACCTCTATACCAGGCGGTGTCAGAGGAAGGCCCTCAATATTGTCAAAGACTCCAGCCACCCTAGTCATAGACTGTTCTCTCTGCTACCGCACGGCAAGTGGTACCGGAGAGCCAGGTCTAGGTCCAAAAGGCTTCTCAACAGCTTCTACCCCCAAGCCAAAAGACTCCTGAACAGCTAATCATGGCTACCCGGACTATTTGCACTGCCCCCCCCCCACCCCCACCCCATATTTTTACGCTGCGCTACTCTGTTAATTATTTATGAATAGTCACTTTAACATATTACCTCAACTACCTCAACTAACCAGTGCCCCCGCACATTGACTCTGCACCGGTACCCCCCTGTATATAGCCTCCCTACTGTTATTTTATTTTACTTCTGCTCTTTTTTTCTCAACCATTTTTATTTGTTGTTGTTTTATTTTACTTTTTTATAAAAAAAATAAATGCATTGTTGGTTAAGGGCTGTAAGTAAGCATTTCACGGTAATGTCTACACCAGTTGTCTTCGGCGCATGTGGCAAATAAAATGGCTTAAGGACAACAAAGTCAGGTATTGGAGTGGCCATTACAAAGCCCTGATGTCAATCCTATAGAAAATTTTTGGGCAGAACTGAAAAAGTGTGTGCGAGCAAGGAGTCCTACAAACCCGACTCAGTTACACCAGCTCTGTCAGGAGGAATGGGCCAAAATTCACCCAACTTATTGTGGGAAGCTTGTGGAAGGCTACACAAAACATTTTTTAAAGGCAATGTTACCAAATACTAATTGAGTGTATGTCAACTTCTGACCCACTGGGAATGTGATGAAAGAAATACAAGCTGAAATAAATCATTTTCTCTACTATTATTCTGACATTTCACATTCTTAAAATAAAGTGGTGATCCTAACTGACCTAAGACAGGGAATTTATACTAGGATTAAATGTCAGGAATTGTGGAAAAACTGAGTTTAAATATATTTGGCTAAGGTGTATGTAAACTTCCGACTTCAACTGTACATTTCATTTGAATATTTAAGATGTATTTTCATGATGGCAGTGTGCTTTTACCTTTGATTAACTGATTGTTTCGTACAAATTGTGTTCTAACCATTTCATTGCGCTCTCTCTCGGTCTCTCTCTGTCTTTCTCTGTCTGTCTCTGTGTGTGTGTTTGTGTGTGTGTGTGTGTGTGTTCCAGGATGTTTGTAACCCAGGTGGTCCCTGACAGTAACCTGTTGATGTTGGTGATACAGGCAGACTGTGACTGTTCCCGTCAGTACCCTCCTATCACCATGGAACCCAAGGAAGTGAAATATATCCTTTAACTTACTGGTTCACTACCACAAGCCCTCTTCCTGACACAGACAGTGATTGAAAGAGGTATAATGGTGTTGTGGAAGTGGGATTTGATATCTATGAATAAGCAGTTCCAGTCATATATCAGACAAATCACTTCTCTTATTATGTTCTCTTTCATTTAAACCAGTTAGGAATTGCTGTTTTACACTGTGGGGAGCAGTCTTTTCTTAAACTATTCTCCTTGACACATTGAATCACATTAAATCTCTCATAAATCAAATTGATATCCCACATCAATGTTCAATCAAATTTCGATCAATCAAATGTATTTATAAAGCCCTTTTTACATCAGCAGAGAGAGCGAGAGAGAGAGAGAGAGAGAGAGAGAGAGAGAGAGAGAGAGAGAGAGAGAGAGAGAGAGAGAGAGAGAGAGAGAGAGAGAGAGAGAGAGAGAGAGAGAGAGAGAGAGAGAGAGAGAGAGAGAGAGAGAGAGAGACCAGATATGACCCTACACGTAGACTATTGCAGCATATATACTTGTTGTTAAGTGTGTTGGGATTGCAGCATAGATTATTGTTGTTGTTAAGTGTGTTGGTATTGCAGCATAGATACTTGTTGTTGTTAAGTGTGTTGGTATTGCAGCATAGATACTTGTTATTGTTGTTAAGTGTGTTGGTATTGCAGCATATCTACTTGTTGTTGTTAAGTGTGTTGGTATTGCTGCATAGATACTTGTTATTGTTGTTGTTAAGTGTGTTGGTATTGCAGCATAGATACTTGTTATTGTTGTTAAGTGTGTTGGTATTGCAGCATAGATACTTGTTATTGTTTTTAAGTGTGTTGGTATTGCAGCATATATACTTGTTGTTGTTAAGTGTGTTGGTATTGCAGCATAGATACTTGTTATTGTTGTTGTTAAGTGTGTTGGTATTGCAGCATAGATACTTGTTATTGTTGTTAAGTGTGTTGGTATTGCAGCATAGATAATTGTTGTTGTTAAGTGTGTTGGTATTGCAGCATAGATACTTGTTATTGTTGTTAAGTGTGTTGGTATTGCAGCATATATACTTGTTATTGTTAAGTGTGTTGGTATTGCAGCATATATACTTGTTATTGTTAAGTGTGTTGGTATGGCAGCATAGATACTTGTTATTGTTGTTGTTAAGTGTGTTGGTATTGCAGCATAGATACTTGTTATTGTTGTGAAGTGTGTTGGTATTGCAGCATAGATACTTGTTATTGTTGTTAAGTGTGTTGGTATTTCAGCATATATACTTGTTGTTGTTGTCAAGTGTGTTGGTATTGCAGCATAGATACTTGTTATTGTTGTTAAGTGTGTTGGTATTGCAGCATAGATACTTGTTAATGTTGTTAAGTGTGTCGGTATTTCAGCATAAATACCTGTTATTGTTGTTAAGTATGTTGGTATTGCAGCATAGTACTTGTTATTGTTGTTAAGTGTGTTGGTATTGCAGCATAGATACATGTTATTGTTGTTAAGTGTGTTGGTATTGCAGCATAGATACTTGTTGTTGTTGTTAAGTGTGTTGGTATTGCAGCATAGATACTTGTTGTTGTTAAGTGTGTTGGTATTGCAGAATAGATACTTGTTGTTGTTAAGTGTGTTGGTATTGCAGCATAGATACTTGTTGTTGTTAAGTTTGTTGGTATTGCAGCATAGATACTTGTTGTTGTTGTTAAGTGTGTTGGTGTCCTTGACCTCTGTGTACATAACGCCTCAGTAAAGTGTGACAGGATGAAATCTCAGAAGGTCCGTAGGAGACCCGAGTCCTGCCACGCATACCACCCTCAGGTCAGCACCCCATATTGGTCCACTGCCTCCCCTTATTGGTCCAGTGACACCTCTCTGAACCAATCACTTCAAGTGGATGGATTGACATCAGAAGAGAACATCTGCTGTACTATTCACAAAGCTCCCTTAATATTTTGGGAAAAACAAAACATCAAACTGAGTATTTTCTATCCTAAAAATCAAAAAAATGAACTTTCTAGCCTTATGTAGTGTGTTCATTATACCACAGGTTGTAACTGTATGTGTTGTTATTGATTGATTACAGGAAAACGCCAAGGAGTGTGGAGGTGCATCACAGATCTACCCGTCTGTCTCTCTCTTCCTCACCTGTCTCACTGCCTCCTTCGCCTGTCTCAAGGCCTCCACGCTGGTCTTCCGATGACAGACAGACAGCTACCTAGCCTAAACCCAGACCCCCTTCTGAATCGGAATCTCCCTGGAGGATTCCAGAATGCCTGAACATAGCATGCCTGCTACTGCTTGCGTTATCTTTATCAATCAATATGACTATATGACTTAAGTTATGATATTGATCATTTTGGTTGTTGGACTGAAAGGAATATGGCAGCTGAACAGAGAGCTGTTGATTGACTCCATGCTTGATGACTTTACAATCACAGAGAGCTGATGACTTCAGATGCTTGATGACTTTCAGTCACAACCGCCAAAGTTGTGCTTATTTGGACAACAGTTCTAAAACCATGAAAGGGCTTTTAGATGTTTTATTCTTCTTCAGTGTCTTATAAGAAAACATTATAGTGTTTCTATGCAAAAGGAAACATGCTTTCTTTGACCGTGGAAAGATCCAGTATCTCCTATGCGTATTCCAAAGGACTTGACTTTGCAATAGGACCATGGAACACTATCAGCCTGTGGATGATGTGTTTTATTAAAGGCTTTAATAAAATAATACTCTGGATCCATGCATGTGTATGTCTGTTTACCTTAAGCCATGAAATGGAGGAGGAACCTTGGATAAGACATAGGCGCCTTTGAACAGTGATACAATTCAGATAGTGGAATCAGTGACCTCTGCTGGTCGAAATATGACATTGTAGGATGTTGATGAATCAAGTGGAGACTGACTGACTGGCTGGCTGCTGAAGGATGGATGAACGAACACAATGGAATCAACTTCCACATTGTTCTCTTCATAACTTATCACTCTTTGGTCTACAAACACATCAAGTATCTACTATTAAATGTGGGCTGGGTTTTCACTTTTGGAAATAGATGGACACTGTTTCAGGAATAACCTTCAAGTCACATATCTTAGATGCAATCTGAGACTTACTGAACCAGTTGGCTTAATTGTAAAACAAGAACCATTACTGACCACCTACTTCTGTCTTGGACTACTAGGTGAAACAGCCATTCTGTTTAGAAGGAGCAACATTACAATGTGTTGGACTACTAGGTGAAACAGCCATTTTGTTTAGAAGGAGCAACAATACAATGTGTTGGACTACAAGGTGAAACAGCCATTTTGTTTAGAAGGAGCAACATTACAACGTGAGGGACAATTTTTTTTTTCATGGCATAATCTCTTCTTTCTAATTCAAATGCCTTTAGTCATGAATTAAATGATTATTAAATTCATAATTAAGAATAATAAGATGGGATACTGCTAAATTAGTATTGCTTGCTGGACATAAAAAAATACTGTAAGATTTCAGTGGCTAGTGATATTCTAAGCAGTCTTGTTTTAGCAGTCTGTCCCTTTAACTTTGACAGTAATGCTGTAATGATGTTACGTCATCATGTGGTAACTGTCCTCATGATACAGTATTGTTGAACAATATACTGTTGCCTGTAATGTGATTGACATGTCCTGAGTCCTGTGTGTCTGGCTGCTTGTGTCCCAAATGGCACCCTTTTCCCTATGTAGTGCACTACTTTTGACCAGGACCCATAGGGTATATGGTGCCATTCGGAGAATAGCCTGAGAGTCTGGGAGGCAATATGATTCATACAGCACAGTTTGATTGACATTGTAGATAATCTGGAATGGTTCAATAATAATGCAATAAATAAACATATTTTCTTTATTTAAAAGATGTACTCCCTTTTGATGCTTGCATTTTAGCCATGTAATTTAGCCTGTCAATTATGACATGTTTTTATCTTGTATCATCTTATAATTCATATATTCAGCAGTGTATGCACTCAAAACTCCAAAGATTGTATTTTCTTCAATGCTTTGTTTTTATTTATGTACTGCTTCAGGGAAATGTAAAGGCATGGTGTCCGACAGTGACAGGATTATTTTCTTTCTGTCTGAGGCACTGTCATCATAGAGATCTAGTAGTTGATCTAGATCAGGGTTGGGGGCAGTTCCTTTAGTTAGTAGTCTTGTGGCAGCATGAACCTGCGGCCCCAATCAAGGAACACAAGGTGATCTTCCTTCTGAAAGGAATGTTGTCCAGGGCCTCCACTGCCACCCTCTTGTTGCCCCTGCCGCTTCTCTCTTCCTGGTCGTACATGGGGCACATGTAGGCGGTGCGCCTCAGGGCGCAAATGTCAACCTCGTCCTCGTCGTCCCACGGCTGGTAGGGCCGCTGGGAGGGAACGGCCGACTTGACCAGACGGGGCCTCATCATCGCCATCTCTAGGTCACGGGGGATATGCCTCAGGCCCAGGCTAGACCTCTGGACTCTGACTCCTTTCATTTACATTACATTAGGTTAGATTCATTCATAAATAATTCATTTATGAATGGTTATTAATCATCTTCCTGGTTGTACATCAGCTAAAAACATACATTATACAATATTGACAATACATTCAATAGGAAAAATGTGTCATTGCACAAGGAGAAGTGCTAACCTTTCTTGCCCTTCTTCTTGGTGCTCTCATCCCAGGTGTTGGCACTGACCAGGGACATGTTGCCCTGGCCCAGGGAGGGAAGCAGTTTGGGCCGGGGGGCAACCGGGGGTTTGGGGACCATCTTTGGAGGAGGAGCATCCCTCTGGGCTCTCCTGGCCAGCAGGGGTCCTGTCCGGACGAAGGCCTCAGGCCTGGTGATGTCCCTGGGGGGGCTGGTTGTCCTTCTGGCAGCCTCCTCTGGCTGGGCAGCCTCCGGCATGGAGAGAAAAAACACATTGTTGCTGAAGCTGCATGGCTCTGGCAGGGCCAGCTCTTTCAAAGGCAGAGGGCAGGTAGGACGACACTCAGGCTGGACCAGACTAACTGCATGGCAGGTAGGATGAGAATCAGGCTGGATCCGACTCACTGTAGCAGGGCAGGTAGGACGAGACTCAGGCATAATGGGACACACAGAATTACTGGGCCTCACTTTTCTCCTAGTGGTGCGCCGAGGGTTACTAGGCATCCCCTCAGGTCTGGTAGGCTGTACATCAGACTGAACCAGGCCAACAGGGCTAACAGGCCGTCTAGTGGTGCGCTGAGGGTTGCTAGGCATCCCCTCAGGGCTAGTGATGCTTACAGGGCTTCTTGCCCTCATCATCTCAGGCTGGTGCAGGCTCTCTGGGCTGCTGGGCCGGGAATCAGGCAGAAGCGTGTTGTTCTTCAGAACCTCAGTGAAGGAGAGGTCCTTGTTGCTTCTGCGTCTGTTGGTCTGGGCAGGCAGCTGGATGGGCGGGGCAAGAACCAGAGAGTTGCTGCTGCTGTTAAACCAACCAGGAGACGCACAGCGTCCAGCCTGGACAGTAGCCATGGGCTGGAGGTCTCTCCTCTCTCTGTGGGCTGCTGTGGGCCTCTTGGGCCAGAGGTCATCAGGAGGTGGATCCTGAGGGAGAACCTGCAGGGAGGAGAGGGCCGAGGACCTGAAAGAGGAGGCCATCACAGGGGCCTGGCTGACCCCTTCTCTCTCCAGCAGCACTCGGTTAGAAGGATGGAGCAGCAGAACACCGGTGGACCTCGGTCCTACAGATCCATTCAGGTTGGGCCTCCTATTCATCATTCACAACTTCAATGTCTGCAGCATTGAAGTTCCCCAAGAACACAGTGGCCTCCATTCTTAAATGGAAGAAGCTTGTAACCACCAAGATGCTTCCTAGAGCTGGCCGCCCGGCCAAACTGAGCAATCGGGAGAGAAGGGCCTTGGTCAGGGAGGTGACAAAGAACCCGATGGTCACTCTGACAGAGCTCCAGAGTTCCTCTGCGGAGATGGGAGAACCCTCTCTGCAGCACTCCACCAATCAGGCTTTTATGATAGAGTGGCCAGACGGAAGCCACTCCTCAGTAAAAGGCACATGACAGCCTGCTTGGAGTTTGCCAAAAGGCACCTACCAATTGTCTCTGATGACAGTATTTCAGACATGAGAGACAGTATATTGATAGATCTCTGATGACAGTATTTCAGACATGAGACAGTATATTGACAGATCTCTATGATGACAGTGCCAAAGATATACAGTACACTGAGTGTACAAAACATTAAGGACACCTTCTAAATATTTAGTTGCACCCCTCCCCCCTTTGCCCTCAACAGCCTCAATTCGTCGGGGCATGGAGTCTACAAGGTGTCGAAAGCGTTCCACAGGGATGCTGGCCCATGGTGACCCCATTGCTTCCCACAGTTGTGTCAAGTTGGCTGGATGTCCTTTGGGTGGTGGACCATTCTCGACATTGTGAAAATAATTATGTTCTTTGGTTTTTTATTTTTATTGCACACTTGTTTTCTGTGTACATACATTTGATTAAATCATACGCCTTACCACCAAGCCCACTTTGGAGAATTTTGTAGAATAGCCCTTCGTGCCAAATAGAATCAAATGCTTTTTTAAAGTCAATAAAGCAAGCAAAGATTTTGCCCTCTTTTTTTGGGTGGACATGTTTATTAATTAGTGTGTGTAAGGTGTATATATGGTCAGTAGTGCGATGGTTAGGGAGAAAGCCAATCTGACATTTACTTATAAAAAAAAATTATTGAAGAAAAGTTTGAATTGTTGAATTCAAAATGCTACAGAAAACCTTTCCAAAGTACGCAAATTCCCCTGTAATTATTGGGGTCTGATTTGTCTCCACTTTTGTGGATAGGGGAGATGAGCCCCTGGTTCCAGACATCAGGGAAGCAGCCAGAAGTTAAAACTATGTTGAACAATTAAAGAACAGCATTTTGCAACTCAGGTGTGCTGTTTTTCAGCATTTCATTTCTGATGTTATCTAGACCACAGGCCTTCTTAGATTTTATAGATATTAGCTTTTCATTTAGTTCTTGTTGGGTTATTGGGTAATCTAATGGATTTAGGTTGTTTTTAATGACTGATTCAAGGATGTTCCATTTTTCTTGAATAATTGGTTCTGTTGTAAATCTTTTTGTGGGATGTTTTTGTATAGATTATCAAAACAAGTTTTCCAAATTCCTTCATCTTGTATGGCTAATTATTGTGGCTTTGTTGTGCTTAAATTGTTCCACATGTCCCAGAACTGATTTTGGTCAATTGCACTTTCAATTTCATCAAATGTCTTGTTGGTATAATTCAATTTCTTGCGTTTCAGTGTATGTTTATAATGTTTCAGAGTTTCAAAGTATTCAGCGTAGATCTGGGTTGTTTTGCTGCTTATGTTTTTCATTTGACACTTGTCTTAAGTGTTTTCTAATTGTTTTACATTCGTTATCAAACCATTTTTCAGAAACATTTTGTTTTTTGTTTCTGATGTTGCATTTCTTTGGTTATCTCAAATGTGTTTTCTATGCTGCTTTTTTTTCAGTAGCCGAATTGACACCTTCTTTATTGTTTTGGTATTGTGAGTTATTGAAAAACTGTATAGAGTTCATCATTTCATTTCATTTGAGTTCAATGTTTCAATGAATCTCTCTGCACTGTTTTGAGCCCATCTGTACGAATGGTTCATGTTGTAGAGTTTATTGGGCTGTTTTTTTGAATGAATATTGCCAGTTAATTTCTTCAGAAACACGTTGATCTGACTGTGATCTGACAATGGTGTCTGTGGTCTGACAGTGAATGCACTAATGGAGGAGGGGTCAATGTCAGTGATGGCATAATCGACTACACTTGTCCCAAGAGCTGAGCAGTAAGTAAACTGACCTAAAGTGTCCCCTCTGATTCTACCATTAAGCATGTATAGGCCTAATGCTCGACAGAGATGCACTAACTCTTTCCCATTTTTGTTCAGTATTTGGTCAGGACTGTTTCTATTATTTATAATTGGGCTACTGTACAAGGAGGGGTGTCCAAATATGTGGTGGTTACCTCCCGCATCAGTGTAGTCAGGCTCAGAACCTGTTCTTGCATTGAAATCTCCACAAAGAAGCACTTTACCCTCTGCCTGAAATTGAATGATTTCTGTATGGAGATTGTCAAAAAACTGATCATCATTATATGATGAATCTGAAGGAGGAGCATAAGCTGCACATATGTATACATCATTGTCACAATAGATTGTACCTTTGTTAAGTTTTAACCAAATGTGATTAGTACCTTTTTTCATTTCATTCAGTGCTAAGTCCTGCTTATGCCAAATGATGATTCCTCCTGAGTCTCGGCCCCATTTAACATTTTTATGTTTGATTGATGGTAGTAAACGTTCTCTATAGCCTGAGGGACACTGAGTACCTATGTCTCCACGACACCATGTTTCCAGTAGGATTATGATGTCCTGTCCCTTGATGTTTTTAATAAATTCTGGAGTTGTTGTTTTATAACCAAAATGTGAAGAGTACAGG
This sequence comes from Coregonus clupeaformis, assembly GCF_020615455.1. NCBI lineage: Eukaryota > Metazoa > Chordata > Actinopteri > Salmoniformes > Salmonidae > Coregonus > Coregonus clupeaformis. Next base: position 53,586,627 of record NC_059214.1, on the reverse strand, counting down.
CCCTGGATATTCCAAGAGCTGATAGTTAATGATCTCATTTATAATAAGTGATATTCACTGGTTTGAGTAAAGTACATTGGAATAAAATATATAAATAACAATAATAATAATAATAATATACACTGCTCAAAAAAAAAAAAGGGAACACTTAAACAACACATTGTAACTCCAAGTCAATCACACTTCTGTGAAATCAAACTGTCCACTTAGGAAGCAACACTGATTGACAATAAATTTCACATGCTGTTGTGCAAATGGAATAGACAGGTGGAAATTATAGGCAATTAGCAAGACACCCCCAATAAAGGACTGGTTTTGCAGGTGGTGACCACAGACCGCTTCTCAGTTCCTATGCTTCCTGGCTGATGTTTTGGTCACTTTTAAATGCTGGCAGTGCTTTCACTCTAGTGGTAGCATGAGACGGAGTTTACAACCCACAAAAGTGGCTCAGGTAGTGCAGCTCATCCAGGATGGCACATCAATGCGAGCTGTGGCAAGAAGGTTTGCTGTGTCAGTCAGCATAGTGTCAAGTGCATGGAGGCGCTACCAGGAGACAGGCCAGTACATTAGGAGACGTGGAGGAGGCCGTAGGAGGGCAACAAACCAGCAGCATGACTGCTACCTCCGCCTTTGTGCAAGGAAGAGCAGGAGGAGCACTGCCAGAGCCCTGCAAAATGACCTCCAGCAGGCCACAAATGTGCATGTGTCTGCTCAAACGGTCAGAAACAGACTCTATGAGGGCCCGACGTCCACAGGTGGGGGTTGTGCTTACAGCCCAACACCGTGCAGGACGTTTGGCATTTTCCAGAGAATGCCAAGATTGGCAAATTCGCCCTGGCGCCCTGTGCTCTTCACAGATGAAAGCAGGTTCACACTGAGCACATGTGACAGACGTGACAGAGTCTGGAGACGCCGTGGAGAACGTTCTGCTGCCTGCAACATCCTCCAGCATGACCGGTTTGGCGGTGGGTCAGTCATGGTGCGGGGTGGCATTTCTTTGGGGGGCCGCACAGCCCTCCATGTGCTCGCCAGAGGTAGCCTGACTGCCATTAGGTACCGAGATGAGATCCTCAGACCCCTCGTGAGACCATATGCTGGGTGCGGTTGGCCCTGGGTTCTTCCTAATGCAAGACAATGCTAGACCTCATGTGGCTGGAGTGTGTCAGCAGTTCCTGCAAGAGGAAGGCATTGATGCTATGGACTGGCCCGCCCGTTCCCAGACCTGAATCCAATTGAGCACATCTGGGACATCATGTCTCGCTCCATCCACCAACGCCACGTTGCACCACAGACTGTCCAGGAGTTGGCGGATGCTTTAGTCCAGGTCTGGGAGGAGATCCCTCAGGAGACCATCCGACATCTCATCAGGAGCATGCCCAGGCGTTGTAGGGAGGTCATACAGGCACATGGAGGCCACACACACTACTGAGCCTCTTTTTGACTTGTTTTAAGGACATTACATCAAAGTTGGATCAGCCTGTAGTGTGGTTTTCCACTTTAATTTTGAGAGTGACTCCAAATCCAGACCACCATGGGTTGATAAATTTGATTTCCATTGATAATTTTTCTGTGACTTTGTTGTCAGCACATTAAACTATGTAAAGAAAAAGGTATTTAATAAGATTATTTCATTCATTCAGATCTAGGATGTGTTATTTTAGTGTTCCCTTAAATTTTTTGAGCAGTGTGTATATACATATATATATGTAATACCTTGCTAAAACCAAGTAGAGTTTATTTGTTATAATTCATTGGTATTAGATTTAAAAGGTGATCGAATAGCTCCTGATTTGTACTGTCATTAATGCATTTCTTTTGAAGCAATGTTTTTAAAAAAAATGTACAAGTGAATAGGTTGGTTTACTTTTAAGTTTAAGTTTCCCACGTATCTCGTTAAAGTTTTGACCAATGAGGTAACTTGTTAAGTTGTGGCCAATGGGAGAGTGGACTGGTTGCTGGGAAAGGAAAGAGAGGGAAAGGTTGAAAGAAGGGAGAGGAGAGAAGTTAGTGGGGTTGGTGAAGGAAAAAAGACCAAAGGAAATGATAAAGAGAGAACAAAACCATACCTACAGAGTTTTTTAAAGGGAAATCCTGATTTTATTTCTAAAAGAGAGTGTTTATTTCGTTAAGAAAGACCTAGTGGAGACTGAAGCTGCCGTCGCATTGTGGAGACATTCGACATCCTAGAGGTTAGCCTAGCATCGTGCAAGACTTGGAGAGAATTGCTTGTGACGATCCACGAGTTCGGGTTTCCAACGGATGTCTGTTGCTGCTACCGAGTACTGGCTGCATTGATAGCTGTGTTCGCTGTGGATCTTGTGAGGACACCTGCACGGAACTACTATATTTTGCTGAGGCATTATCTACAAGTAGTGAGTAACTACAAATGTGGGGTGGACTTTGGGACTTTATGTATGTCGTCATTTTTTTATGACCTCCAATGCGCGCCCAGGGTTTAAGCAAGCTTGCAAATAATTTGGACATGGGTTGTGGAAAAATCATTGTGGTTTATTATTTTTATTTCTTTTGATGTGATACATTGAAAGTGTGATTGATATAGATATTGAACCTTATGTCTGTTGTATTGGTGGAGTCATTTACTGTTTCAGTTTCATTTAATGCATGGGAAAGCATATCCTTATAATAATAACCAAGTCTATAATCATTCTATCTGAAGTTAATACCCTATTTGTCATTCACCCTAGCAAGTTTACAATAGGGATTCTTATTGGAGATGTCCTTCTCACCTAATATCCCATGCTGTATAGAAATTCTATATAAGGTAATATTGTGAGAGTCAAATTCGAGCCTGGTGTGAGGGTTACATATATATATATATATATATATATATATATATATATATATATATATATATATATATATATATATATATATATATATATATATATATATATATATATACACATACACATACACACACACACACACATATATATATATATATATATATATATATATATATATATATATACACACACACACACCATTACACATCACTATTATTAAAATACTAGTGGCAATAAAATAAAGGATAGTTGTAAACAAATTAATAAGAATGGCCCAAAAAATAAGTACAATGCAATCTGCAACCCTGTGTGTGTGTGCGTGTGTGCGTGTGAATGAAAGGGTATCTCTATCCCAGTAGTCTGCATATTAGATTCAGTAGTTGGCGCACCTCTCCAATCTCTGATAGTTCTAGGTGTCTTTTGCCAGAGGTTACCTCAGCATATGTAGGCTGATGATCTGAATGATACATGGTGTGGACTGCATCATGTGGTGTACTTCTCTGAAGGACAGTGTTCTGCCCGACCCTGGAGTAGTGGGCAGTGCTGTGTCCAGGACAGCACGTGACTTCCGTCTCGCTTCCGCATTGTCTCCGTGCTGCTCTGCTGTTTGTTGCTACTTGGCTACCTGCCAAACTATTCACGTTTTACTTTTAATAAACGTTTAATTAATCTCTGTGTTCAACAAATTTACCAACTTTTTAGTTTTGTCCTCACTCATCTTTTTTCGTTAAACTTTTTCACCCCGGACGTTTATCCCGAGACAGAAGAGTCACTTTCCTGTGCGTTTTAGCTGCCAACTTTACGTTATTTTCCTTTTTCCATCGCAACTTTTTTTCCCTTATTCAACTTTTTTCACTCCGGACGCTTCATCTGGACATGGTTCATCAACATCTTCAACAGCCGAAGCTAAGTAGTAACATTAACATGATGTCTTCTAATTGCAGTCGCTGTACTCATAATATACAGGAGAATTCTCGCCTTACGGCGAGAATAGCTGTGCTACAAGCCCAGCTTCAGACGCAATCGTTAGGCAAGAGTAATATCAGTGTAGGAAAGGAAGAAACAGCGTCTGTGCCACCAGCAAGTACAGACAGTAACGTTAGTATAAATCCCCCGCACAGTCCCCGCAGCCGGACAACTTTCTCATGGCTTCTGGAGGGAAATACTGTTGGAATGCTCAACCGGTGTCGCTCATTCAGCCGACAGAAACCTTCAACCGGTTTTCCCCATTATGTAGCGAGTGGAGTCTGAGTCTGAGTCTTCTAGTCTCTACTCCTCCCGTTACGGGGTCTGAGACTCCGAAGGCTCCCACCATTAGCTCTGACAAATTGAAAACCCTAGTCATTGGCGACTCCATTACCCGCAGTATTAGACTTAAAACGAATCACCCAGCGATCATACACTGTTTACCAGGGGGCAGGGCTACCGACGTTAAGGCTAATCTAAAGATGGTGCTGGCTAAAGCTAAAACTGGCGAGTGTAGAGAGTATAGAGATATTGTTATCCACGTCGGCACCAACGATGTTAGGATGAAACAGTCAGAGGTCACCAAGTGCAACATAGCTTCAGCGTGTAAATCAGCTAGAAAGATGTGTCGGCATCGAGTAATTGTCTCTGGCCCCCTCCCAGTTAGGGGAAGTGACGAGCTCTACAGCAGAGTCTCAGCACTCAATCGCTGGTTGAAAACTGTTTTCTGCCCCTCCCAAAAGATAACATTTGTGGATAATTGGCCCTCTTTCTGGGACTCACCCACAAACAGGATCAAGCCTGACCTGCTGAGGAGTGACGGACTCCATCCTAGCTGGAGGGGTGCTCTCCTCTTATCTACCAACATAGATAGGGCTCTAACTCCTCTAGCCCCACAGTGAAATAGGGTGCAGGCCAGGCAGCAGGCTGTTAGCCAACCTGCCAGCTTAGTGGAGTCTGCCAATAGCATAGTCAGTGTAGTCAGCTCAGCCATACCCATTGAGACTGTGTCTGTGCCTCGACCTAGGTTGGGCAAAACTAAACATGGTGGTGTTCACCCTAGCAATCTTATTAGGATAAAGACCTCCTCCATTCCTGCCATTATTGAAAGAGATCGTGATACCTCACATCTCAAAATAGGGTTACTTAATGTTAGATCCCTCACTTCAAAGGCAGTCATAGTCAATGAACTAATCACTGATCATAATCTTGATGTGATTGGCCTGACTGAAACATGGCTTAAGCCTGATGAATTTGCTGTGTTAAATGAGGCCTCACCTCCTGGTTACACTAGTGACCATATTCCCCGTGCATCCCGCAAAGGCGGAGGTGTTGCTAACATTTACGATAGCAAATTTCAATTTACAAAAAAAAAATGACGTTTTCATCTTTCGAGCTTCTAGTCATGAAATCTATGCAGCCTACTCAATCACTTTTTATAGCTACTGTTTACAGGCCTCCTGGGCCATATACAGCGTTCCTCTCTGAGTTTCCTGAATTCCTATCAGACCTTGTAGTCATAGCAGATCATATTCTAATTTTTGGTGATTTTAATATTCACATGGAGAAGTCCACAGACCCACTCCAAAAGTCTTTCGGAGCCATTATCGACTCAGTGGGTTTTGTCCAACATGTCTCTGGACCTACTCACTGCCACAGTCATACTCTGGACCTAGTTTTGTCCCATGGAATAAATGTTGTAGATCTTAATGTTTTTCCACAAAATCCTGGACTATCGGACCACCATTTTATTACGTTTGCAATCGCAACAAATAATCTGCTCAGACCCCAACCAAGGAGCATCAAAAGTCGTGCTATAAATTCTCAGACAACACAAAAATTCATTGATGCCCTTCCAGACTCCTTCTGCCTACCCAAGGACGTCAGAGGACAAAAATCAGTTAACCACTTAACTGAGGAACTCAATTTAACCTTGCGCAATACCCTAGATGCAGTTGCACCCCTAAAAACGAAAAACATTTGTCATAAGAAACTAGCTCCCTGGTATACAGAAAATACCCGAGCTTTGAAGCAAGCTTCCAGGAAATTGGAACGGAAATGGCGCCACACCAAACTGAAGTCTTCCGACTAGCTTGGAAAGACAGTACCGTGCAGTACCGAAGAGCCCTCACTGCTGCTCGATCATCCTACTTTTCCAAATTAATCGAGGAAAATAAGAACAATCCAAAATTTCTTTTGATACTGTTGCAAAGCTAACTAAAAAGCAGCATTCCCCAAGAGAGGATGGTTTTCACTTCAGCAGTGATAAATTCATGAACTTCTTTGAGGAAAAGATCATGACCATTAGAAAGCAAATTACGGACTCCTCTTTGAATCTGCGTATTCCTCCAGGGCTTAGCTGTCCTGGATCTGCGCAGATCTGCGAGGGCCTGGGATCGGGAGAGACACTTAAGTGTTTTAGTACTATATCTCTTGACACAATGATGAAAATAATCATGGCCTCTAAACCTTCAAGCTGCATACTGGATCCTATTCCTACTAAACTGCTGAAGGAGCTGCTTCCTGTGCTTGGCCCTCCTATGTTGAACATAATAAACAGCTCTCTATCCACCGGATGTGTACCAAACTCACTAAAAGTGGCAGTGATAAAGCCTCTCTTGAAAAAGCCAAACCTTGACCCGGAAAATATAAAAAACTATCGGCCTATATCGAATCTTCCATTCCTCTCAAAAATTTTAGAAAAAGCTGTTGCGCAGCAACTCACTGCCTTTCTGAAGACAAACAATGTATACGAAATGCTTCAGTCTGGTTTTAGACCCCATCATAGCACTGAGACTGCACTTGTGAAGGTGGTAAATGACCTTTTAATGGCGTCAGACCGAGGCTCTGCATCTGTCCTCGTGCTACTAGACCTTAGTGCTGCCTTTGACACCATCGATCACCACATTCTTTTGGAGAGACTGGAAACCCAAATTGGTCTACACGGACAAGTTCTGGCCTGGTTTAGATCCTACCTGTCGGAAAGATATCAGTTTGTCTCTGTGAATGGTCTGTCCTCCGACAAATCAACTGTACATTTCGGTGTTCCTCAAGGTTCCGTTTTAGGACCACTATTGTTTTCACTATATATTTTACCTCTTGGGGATGTTATTCGAAAACATAATGTTAACTTTCACTGCTATGCGGATGACACACAGCTGTACATTTCAATGAAGCATGGTGAAGCCCCAAAATTGCCCTCGCTAGAAGCCTGTGTTTCAGACATAAGGAAGTGGATGGCTGAAAACTTTTTACTTTTAAACTCGGACAAAACAGAGATGCTTGTTCTAGGTCCCAAGAAACAAAGAGATCTTCTGTTAAATCTGACAATTAATCTTGATGGTTGTAAAGTCGTCTCAAATAAAACTGTGAAGGACCTAGGCGTTACTCTTGACCCTGATCTCTCTTTTGACGAACATATCAAGACTGTTTCAAGGACAGCTTTTTTCCATCTACGTAACATTGCAAAAATCAGAAATTTTCTGTCCAAAAATGATGCAGAAAAATTGATCCATGCATTTGTTACTTCTAGATTGGACTACTGCAATGCTCTATTTTCCGGCTACCCGGATAAAGCACTAAATAAACTTCAGTTAGTGCTAAATACGGCTGCTAGAATCCTGACTAGAACCAAGAAATTTGATCATATTACTCCAGTGCTAGCTTCCCTACACTGGCTTCCTGTTAAGGCAAGGGCTGATTTCAAGGTTTTACTGTTAACCTATAAAGCGTTACATGGGCTTGCTCCTACCTATCTTTCCGAGTTGGTCCTGCCGTACATACCAATACGTACGCTACGGTCACAAGACGCAGGCCTCCTAATTGTCCCTAGAATTTCTAAGCAAACAGCGGGAGGCAGGGCTTTCTCCTATAGATCTCCATTTTTATGGAACAGTCTGCCTACCCATGTGAGAGACGCAGACTCGGTCTCAACCTTTAAGTCTTTACTGAAGACTTATCTCTTCAGTAGGTCATATGATTGAGTGTAGTCTGGCCCAGGAGTGTGAAGGTGAACGGAAAGGCTGGAGCAACGAACAGCCCTTGCTGTCTCTGCCAGGCCGGTTCCCCTCTCCACTGGGGTTCTCTGCCTCTAACCCTGTTGCAGGGGCTGAGTCACTGGCTTGCTGGTGCTCTTTCATGCCGTCCCCTGGGAGGGGTGCGTCACTTGAGTGGGTTGAGTTACTGACGTGATCTTCCTGTGCTGGCGCCCCCTTGGTTTGTGCTGTGGTGGAGACCTCTGTGGGCTATACTCGGCCTTGTCTCAGGATTGTAAGTTGGTGGTTGGGGATATCCCTCTAGTGGTGCGGGGGCTGTGCTTTGGCGGAGTGGGTGGGGTTATATCCTTCCTGTTTGGCCCTGTCCGGGGTTTCTTCGGATGGGGCCACAGTGTCTCCGGACCGCTCCTGTCTCAGCCTCCAGTATTTATGCTGCAGTAGTTTATGTGTCGGGGGCTGGGGTTAGTTGGTTATACCTGGAGTACTTCTCCTGTCTTATCCAGTGTCCTGTGTGAATTTAAGTATGCTCTCTCTCTAATTCTCTCGTTCTCTCTTTCTCTCTGAGAACCTGAGCCCTAGGACCATACGTCAGGACTACCGGGCATGATGACACCTTGCTGTCCCCAGTCCGCCTGGCCTTGCTGCTATTCCAGTTTCAACTGTTCTGCCTGCGGCTACGAAACCCCTACCTGTCCCAGACCTGCTGTTTTCAACTCTAAATGATCGGCTATGAAAAGCCAACTGAGAGACCTGAGCCCTAGGACCATACGTCGGGACTACCGGCCGTGGTGACTCCTTGCTGTCCCCAGTCCGCCTGGCCTTGCTGCTATTCCAGTTTAAACTGTTCTGCCTGCGGTTATGGAACCCCTACCTGTCCCAGACCTGCTGTTTTAAACTCTAATGATCGGCTATGAAAAGCCAACTGAGATTTATTCCTGATTATTATTTGACCATGCTTGTCACTTATGAACATTTTTGAACATCTTGGCATGGTTCTGTTATAATCTCCACCCGGCACAGCCAGAAGAGGACTGGCCACCCCTCATAGCCTGGTTCCTCTCTAGGTTTCTTCCTAGGTTTTGCCTTTCTAGGGAGTTTTTCCTAGCCACCGTGCTTCTACACCTGCATTACTAGCTGTTTGGGGTTTTAGGCTGGGTTTCTGTACAGCACTTCGAGATATTAGCTGATGTAAGAAGGGCTATATAAAATAAAATTGATTGAAAATTGATTGATTGATTGATTGTGATGGGCCGGGTCTAGTAGAGCTGTGTTGTGATGGGCCAGGTCTAGTAGAACTGTGTTGTGATGGGCCGGGTCTAGTAGAGCTGTGTTGTGATTGGCCGGGTCTAGTAGAGCTGTGTTGTGATGGGCCTGGTCTGGTAGAACTGTGTTGTGATGGGCCGCGTCTAGTAGAGCTGTGTTGTGATGGGCCGGGTCTAGTAGAGCTGTGTTGTGATGGGCCTGGTCTGGTAGAGCTGTGTTGTGATGGGCCGCGTCTAGTAGAGCTGTGTTGTGATGGGCCGGGGCTCTGTTGCTGGGGTGATGGGTGTGTGGGTCCCTGCCAAGTGTTGCATCCTTTAGGTCCTTGGCAAAGGTTCTGATACTGTCCTGATCAAGATGTACATTATTGTATAAATGTTCACATGTCAGAGTGGGGTGGTGAGCCGTTCTGACGTTGAGCAGTGAGGCACAGTCCACAGTGATCTGTTGATTTATTTTTTCGATCAACTTTCCTGGGAAGTGTGGATGATGATGTTGTCGGGGGTGTCAATCCTGGTCTGACTGAGTAGCTGCATTGCACTCTCAGTTGTAGAACTTATACACCTGGTGTCTAGGGAATAATCTTTCCTGGAATAAGAACTTCCCATTTCAATCAATAAGGATTGCAGTTGTGGGTGACTGTCTGGGTGGAGCAGACTGGGAGACTGGTATTCTGACCTGGGCTGGAGCAGACTGGGAGGCTGGTTGGCTGACCTGGGTTGGAGCAGACTGGGTGGCTGGTTGGCTGACCTGGGCTGGAGCAGACTGGGTGGCTGGTTGGCTGACCTGGGCTGGAGCAGACTGGGTGGCTGGTTGGCTGACCTGGGCTGGAGCAGACTGGGTGGCTGGTTGGCTGACCTGGGCTGGAGCAGACTGGGTGGCTGGTTGGCTGACCTGGGCTGGAGCAGACTGGGTGGCTGGTTGGCTGACCTGGGCTGGAGCAGACTGGGTGGCTGGTTGGCTGACCTGGGCTGGAGCAGACTGGGTGGCTGGTTGGCTGACCTGGGCTGGAGCAGACTGGGTGGCTGGTTGGCTGACCTGGGCTGGAGCAGACTGGGAGGCTGGTTGGCTGACCTGGGCTGGAGCAGACTGGGTGGCTGGTTGGCTGACCTGGGTTGGAGCACACTGTGCTGGAGCAGACTGGGAAGCAGGTAGGCTGACCTGGGCTAGAGCAGAGTGGGACGCTGGTTGGCTGATCTGGGCTGGAGCAGACTGGTAGGCGGGTGCAGTGTCATCAGGCTGTGTGGTGGAGGCCATGCTGGTCTCAGGTTCTGCTTGTGTTGTACCAGGCTGGTGGACATGTTTTCTAGATGCAGAGGACATATTGACTAGCTGCTGGTTGAGGGTGTCAATGTACCTCTCTCTTTGTTCTAGCTCCTTTCTTGTTGTGCTCATATGGTCTCTGAGGTCATCATTTGTCTGACTGAACTGTTTCATCTCTTCTTTTAGTTTCTGGACAGTGTCCTCCTCCCTCTCTCTGAATTCTATGACCTCTGCTTCAATTAGAGAGAGGGTGTTGTGGAAACGTTGCATAGCAGGTGTTCTTGGTGTTGTAGGCATGTCCTTGGCTTTGTCTGCTGCAGTTGAGGTAGGTAGAGGGACACTGAGGGCTTCTTGCTGGGTCACAGAGACCGTTGGGGCCTGCTTTTCTCCATCTCCCTCCTTGACTTTTTCCTCAGTTTCTGAGATGAGTTCAGCTTCTGCTTTTAGGGTAGTAAACATATTCTCAAAATCCTGGTGGCTTGAATCATTGCCTTGTATCAAAACAGTTCCATTATTATATACGTTTACTGTTTGATATGTGTTGCTCTGGTCAGTTTCTTCAAAAATGCTGATCTGACATCCTTGGCTGATGCCTCTCTTTTTTGAGAAAGGGAAATTGTTGCAAATAACCCGTTTTCATATGTGCCCTTGTTTGGTATTAAATATTACATTTGCTCTTGTTTTGCAACTGGTAAGATCTACAAACAGGCATTCATGGTTCTGTCCCATCATCAAACCTTTGAAACTTTTCTTAGCTTTCTCCGTCTGGATGTCTGGTGGGTAAACAATTTCACACAATGTTGCAATAGAAGCGTTGTTTCTTGTATTATTCTCTCTTGTGTCTTTTAGAGGACTGTTTTACTTTGATGTCATTTGTCTTCTGTCCTTATTTTGTCTTATTTTGTCTTTCTTTTCTTCAGTTAACTAGATATTCTTTGTTAGCTAGCTAGCTTCTTCCAGGAGAGTCCCTAGCAACTGCTTAGCAACTGGTAAACAATTCAGCTAGCTAAGATAACTGTACAGTTTTATGAAAAATAGTTACTTTTTCAAAAGCCTTTCTTCTTTGTTTGTTGCTTGTTTTGTCTCTTATTCAGTTTTGCAGTTTTCTTTTGGGTTTTTTCCGATGTACTTCACTCTAAAAACCATGTAAATTTCAATTTTTGTAGGAGCTCATTTTTTCATCAGCTGCTGCTATATTTGGAATTTTTGGAATAGTATCTCTCTCTCTCGCCCTCTCTCTCTCTCACTCGCCTTCTCTCTCACTCTTTCTCTCTCTCTCTCTCTCCAGTCTCTCTCTCTCTCTCTCTCTCTCTCTCTAGAGACTGGAGAGAGAGACTGGAGAGAGAGAGAGACTGGAGAGAGAGAGAGACTGGAGAGAGAGAGAGAGACTGGAGAGAGAGAGAGAGAGAGACTGGAGAGAGAGAGAGAGAGAGACTGGAGAGAGAGAGAGAGAGAGACTGGAGAGAGAGAGAGAGACTGGAGAGAGAGAGAGAGACTGGAGAGAGAGACTGAGAGAGAGAGAGAGACTGGAGAGAGAGAGAGACTGGAGAGAGAGAGAGACTGGAGAGAGAGAGAGACTGGAGAGAGAGAGAGACTGGAGAGAGAAAGAGAGACTGGAGAGAGAAAGAGAGACTGGAGAGAGAAAGAGAGACTGGAGAGAGAAAGAGAGACTGGAGAGAGAAAGAGAGAGACTGGAGAGAGAGAGACTGGAGAGAGAGAGACTGGAGAGAGAGAGAGAGAGAGAGAGAGAGAGACTGGAGAGAGAGAGAGAGAGAGAGAGACTGGAGATAGAGAGAGAGACTGGAGAGAGAGAGAGAGAGACTGGAGAGAGACTGGAGAGAGAGAGAGAGACTAGAGAGAGAGAGAGACTCAAACTTGATCTTTATCCATAGATTACACATTAATTTTGGATTTTAGATTAATCCATAGATTAAAGTCCATACCAGACAATAGAATGGTTGAAGAGTGCATCTGTTCATACCGCTAAACTGTTTAATGAGCACTAGGTGGCAGTGTTTCATCGTGTTTGTTTGTAATATAGTGTGTGTTACAGTTCTTCATTTTTTTATTTCACCTTTATTTAACCAGGTAAGCCAGTTGAGAACAAGTTCTCATTTACAACTGCGACCTGGCCAAGATAAAGCAAAGCAGTGCGATAAAAACAACAACAACACATAGTTACATATGGGATAAACAAAACATACAGTCAATAACACAATAGAAGATCTATATACAGTGTGTGCAAATGTAGTAAGTTATGGAGGTAAGGCAATAAATAGGCCATAGTGCAAAATAATTACAATTTAGTATTAACACGAAGATGATGTCAGTTACTAGTTGCCTGTCCAAAATTGGAATCAGTAACGTAACTTTTAGATTACCCAAACTCAGTAATGTAATCTGATTACTTTCAGTTACGTTTTGATTACTGTCCCTTTAAGAGGCATTAGAAGAAGACAAAATGGATCCATCAAACGCATTTGGTGTGTCATCATAGTGGTCTCTGATTGGTGGTCATCATTTGGTGTGTCATCATAGTGGTCTCTGATTGGTGGTCATCATTTGGTGTGTCATCATAGTGGTCTGTGATTGGTGGTCATCATTTGGTGTGTCATCATAGTGGTCTCTGATTGGTGGTCATCATTTGTTGTCATCATAGTGGTCTCTGACTGGTGGTCATCATTTGGTGTGTCATCATAGTGGTCTCTGACTGGTGGTCATCATTTGGTGTGTCATCATAATGGTCTCTGATTGGTGGTCATCATTTGGTGTGTCATCATAGTGGTCTCTGACTGGTGGTCATCATTTGGTGTCATCATAGTGGTCTCTGACTGGTGGTCATCATTTGGTGTGTCATAGTCTTTTCTGATTGGTGGTCAGACTCTCTCAGGTGGAACAAACTAAAACTTGTTTCAATGCTGAATTGAAAGTCATTGAGTGAAGAGAAAGGTGTCAATATTTTTTCGCAAACTTCCTTTCTGAATTTAAAAGTAATCCAAGAAGTAATCATCTAGTTTTTCAAAAGTATCTGTAATCTGATTACAATATTTTTGCTGATAACATAACTGATTACAAGTACAGTTTTCTTGTAATCAGATTACGTGTGTGTGTGTCTGTGTGTATGTGTGTGTATGTGTGTGTGTGTGTGTGTGTGTGTGTTTTTACACTCTGCACCCTCAGCAGTAAAGTGAAATATTATGACTCCAGTTCTGAGAAGATGAGACTTTGTATCCCAGAGCTGATGTCTTTACAATATCACTCCTGTCATCTGTCTGACATCACTTTCAATTTCCTTTTCAGTCTTTTTGTACTGTAGTCCTATTCTATTAACCCAGTGATATCTGAGACGTGCTGAGAGCTAGTCACATAGTAAAGGAGACATACAGTTGAAGTCGGAAGTTTACATACACTTAGGTTGGAGTCATTAAAACTCGTTTTTCAACCACTCCACACATTTCATGTTAACAAACTATAGTTTTGGCAAGTCGGTTAGGACATCTAATTTGTGCATGACACAAGTAATTTTTCCAACAATTGTTTACAGACTGATTATTTCACTTATAATTCACTGTATCACAATTCCAGTTGGTCAGAAGTTTACATACACTAAGTTGACTGTGCCTTTAAACAGCTTGGAAAATTCCAGAAAATGGCTTTAGAAGCTTCTGATAGGCTAATTGACATTTTTTGAGTCAATTGGAGGTGTACCTGTGGATGTATTTCCAGGCCTACCTTCAAACTCAGTGCCACTTTGCTTGACATCATGGGAAAATCAAAAGAAATCAGCCAAGACCTCAAAAAAAAAATTGTAGACGTCCACAAGTCTGGTTCATCCTTGGGAGCAATATCCAAACGCCTGAAGGTACCACGTTCATCTGTACAAACAATAGTACGTAAGTATAAACACCATGGGACCACGCAGCCGTCATACCGCTCAGGAAGGAGACACATTCTGTCTCCTAGAGATGAACGTACTTTGGTGCGAAAAATGCAAATAAATCCCAGAACAACAGTAAAGGACCTTGTGAAGATGCTGGAGGAAACAGGTACAAAAGGTACTGAAAGGTCACTCAGCAAGCCAGACTACGGTTTGAAACTGCATATGCGGACAAAGATCGTACTTTTTGGAGAAATGTCCTCTGGTCTGATTAAACAAAAATAGAACTGTTTGGCCATAATGACCATTGTTATGTTAGGAGGAAAAAGGGGGTTGCTTGCAAGTCAAAGAACACCCTCCCAACCGTGAAGCACGGGGGTGGCAGCATCATGCTCTGGGGGTGATTTTCCAAGCTGTTTAAAGGCATCTGCGGAGATGGTGCCGGAGAAGATGGCTGTCGTTTTACAGCCCTCTATCCAATTGTACTATTATGTGTGTTTTTTCGCGTTATTTGTAATTTATTCTGTACATAATGTTTCTGCCATTGTCTCTTTTAACCAAAAAGAGCTTCTGGATATCAGGATAGCGATTACTCACCTCGTATTGACGAAGATTTTTTTCTTCAACGAGTCGGACGCGAAGGATATCCTACAGACACCCGACAAGGACATTTAAAAACTGTAATATCTTATGTTTCACCAAGTCGTGGCTGAACGACGACATGGACAACATACAGCTGACGGGATATACGCTACATCGGCAGGATAGAGCGGCTGACTCCGGTAAGACAAGGGGTGGCGGTCTGTGTATATTTGTAAACAACAGCTGGTGCACAAAATCAAATACTAAGGAAGTCTCGAGGTTTGGCTCGCCTGAGGTAGAGTATCTTATGATAAGCTGTAGACCACACTATTTACCAAGAGAGTTTTCATCTCTATTTTTCATAGCTGTCTATTTACCGCCACAAACCAATGCTGACATTAAGATTGCACTCAACGAGCTGTATAAGGCCATATGTAAATTGGAAAACGCTCATCCAGAGGCAGCACTCCTATTTGCCGGGGACTTTTTTAAATGTGCAACCAGAGGGAAAAAAACTCTAGACCACCTTTACTCCACACACAGAGACGCATACAAAGCTCTCCCTCGCCCTCCATTTGGCAAATCTGACCATAACTCTATCCTCCTGATTCCTGCTTATAAGCAAAAACTAAAGCAGGAAGCACCAGTGACTCGGTTAAAAAAAAGTGGTCAGATGACCCAGATGCTAAGCTACAGTACTGTTTTGCTAGCACAGACTGAAACATATTCCGGGATTCTTCAGATAGCATTGAGGAGTACACCACATCAGTCACTGGCTTCATCAATAAGTGTATCGATGACGTGTTCCCCACAGTGACTGTACGTACATACCCCAACCAGAAGCCATGGATTACAGGCAACAACCGCACTGAGCTAAAGGGTAGAGCTGCCGCTTTCAAGGAGCGGGACTCTAACCTGGACTCTTATAAGAAATCCCGCTATGCCCTCCGACGAACCATCAAACAGGCAAAGAGTCAATACAGGACTAAGATTGAATCGTACTACGCCGGCTCTGACGCTCGTCGGATGTGGCAGGACTTGAAAACTATTACAGACTACAAAGGGAAGCACAGCCACGAGCTGCTCAGTGACACAAGCCTACCAGACGAGCTAAACCACTTCTATGCTCGCTTCGAGGCAAGCAACACTGAAGCATACATGAGAGCACCAGCTGTTCCGGATGACTATGTGATCACACACTCTGTAGCCGATGTGAGTAAGACTTTTTAGCAGGTCAAAATTCACAAGGCCGCAGGGCCAGACGGATTACCAGGACGTGTACTCCGAGCATGTGCAGACCAACTGGCAAGTGTCTTCACTGACATTTTCAACATGTTCCTGACTGAGTCTGTAATACCAACATGTTTCAAGCAGACCACCATAGTCCCCGTGCCCAAGGACACTAAGATAACCTGCCTAAATGACTACCGACCCATTGCACTGACGTCTGTAGCCATGAAGTGCTTTGAAAGGCTGGTCATGGCTCACATCAACACCATAATCCCAGAAACCCTAGACCCACTCCAATTTGCATACCGCCCCAACAGATGATGCAATCTCTATTGCACGTTACACTGCCCTATCCCACCTGGACAAGAGGAACACCTACATGAGAATGCTATTCATTGACTACAGCTCAGCGTTCAACACCATAGTGCCCTCAAAGCTCATCACTAAGCTAAGGATCCTGGGACTAAACACCTCCCTCTGCAACTGGATCCTGGACTTCCTGATGGGCCGCCCCCAGGTGGTAAGGGTAGGTAACAACACATCTGCCACGCTGATCCTCAACACAGGGGCCCCTCAGGGGTGCGTGCTCAGTCCCTTCCTGTACTCCCTGTTCACCCATAACTGCATGGCCAGGCACGACTCCAACACCATCATTAAGTTTGCCGACGACGCAACAGTAGTAGGCCTGATCACCGACAACGATGAGACAGCCTATAGGGAGGAGGTCAGAGACCTGGCTGTGTGGTGCCAGGATAACAACCTCTCCCTCAATGTGACCAAGACAAAGGAGATGATTTTGGACTACAGGAGAAAAAAAAAGAGGACTGAGCACGCCCCCATTCTCATCGACAAGGCTGTAGTGGAACAGGTTGAGAGCTTCAATTTCCTTGGTGTCCACATCACCAACAAACGATCATGGTCCAAACACACCAAGACAGTCGTGAAGAGGGCACGACAAAGCCTATTCCCCCTCAGGAGACTGAAAAGATTTGGCATGGGTCCTCAGATCCTCAAAAGGTTATACAGCTGCACCATCGAGAGCATCCTGACTGGTTGCATCACCGCCTGGTATGGCAACTGCTCGGCCTCCGACCGCAAGGCACTACAGAGGGTAGTGCGTACGGCCCAGTACATTACCGGGGCCAAGCTTCCTGCCATTCAGGACCTCTATACCAGGCGGTGTCAGAGGAAGGCCCTCAATATTGTCAAAGACTCCAGCCACCCTAGTCATAGACTGTTCTCTCTGCTACCGCACGGCAAGTGGTACCGGAGAGCCAGGTCTAGGTCCAAAAGGCTTCTCAACAGCTTCTACCCCCAAGCCAAAAGACTCCTGAACAGCTAATCATGGCTACCCGGACTATTTGCACTGCCCCCCCCACCCCCACCCCATATTTTTACGCTGCGCTACTCTGTTAATTATTTATGAATAGTCACTTTAACATATTACCTCAACTACCTCAACTAACCAGTGCCCCCGCACATTGACTCTGCACCGGTACCCCCCTGTATATAGCCTCCCTACTGTTATTTTATTTTACTTCTGCTCTTTTTTTCTCAACCATTTTTATTTGTTGTTGTTTTATTTTACTTTTTTATAAAAAAAAAAAATGCATTGTTGGTTAAGGGCTGTAAGTAAGCATTTCACGGTAATGTCTACACCAGTTGTCTTCGGCGCATGTGGCAAATAAAATGGCTTAAGGACAACAAAGTCAGGTATTGGAGTGGCCATTACAAAGCCCTGATGTCAATCCTATAGAAAATTTTTGGCCAGAACTGAAAAAGTGTGTGCGAGCAAGGAGTCCTACAAACCCGACTCAGTTACACCAGCTCTGTCAGGAGGAATGGGCCAAAATTCACCCAACTTATTGTGGGAAGCTTGTGGAAGGCTACACAAAACGTTTGACTTAAGTTAATCAATTTTTAAAGGCAATGTTACCAAATACTAATTGAGTGTATGTCAACTTCTGACCCACTGGGAATGTGATGAAAGAAATACAAGCTGAAATAAATCATTCTCTCTACTATTATTCTGACATTTCACATTCTTAAAATAAAGTGGTGATCCTAACTGACCTAAGACAGGGAATTTATACTAGGATTAAATGTCAGGAATTGTGGAAAAACGGAGTTTAAATATATTTGGCTAAGGTGTATGTAAACTTCCGACTTCAACTGTACATTTCATTTGAATATTTAAGATATTTTTTCATGATGGCAGTGTGCTTTTACCTTTGAGTACCTGATTGTTTCGTACAAATTGTGTTCTAACCATTTCATTGCGCTCTCTCTCGGTCTCTCTCTGTCTTTCTCTGTCTGTCTCTCTGTCTCTGTGTGTGTGTGTGTGTGTGTGTGTGTGTGTGTGTGTGTGTCCAGGATGTTTGTAACCCAGGTGGTCCCTGACAGTAACCTGCTGATGTTGGTGATACAGGCAGACTGTGACTGTTCCCGTCAGTACCCTCCTATCACCATGGAACCCAAGGAAGTGAAATATATACTTTAACTTACTGGTTCACTCTCACAAGCCCTCTCCCTGACACAGACAGTGATTGAAAGAGGTATAATGGTGTTGTGGAAGTGGGATTTGATATCTATGAATAAGCAGTTCCAGTCATATATCAGACAAATCACTTCTCTTATTATGTTCTCTTTCATTTAAACCAGTTAGGAATTGCTGTTTTACACTGTGGGGAGCAGTCTTTTCTTAAACTCTTCTCCTTGACACATTGAATCACATTAAATCTCTCATAAATCAAATTGATATCCCACATCAATGTTCAATCAAATTTCGATCAATCAAATGTATTTATAAAGCCCTTTTTACATCAGCAGATGAGAGAGAGAGAGAGCGAGAACACCAGATATGACAGACTGACCCTACACGTAGACTATTGCAGCATATATACTTGTTGTTGTTAAGTGTGTTGGTATTGCAGCATAGATACTTGTTGTTGTTGTTAAGTGTGTTGGGATTGTAGCATAGATACTTGTTGTTATTGTTGTTGTTAAGTGTGTTGGTATTGCAGCATAGATACTTGTTATTGTTGTTAAGTGTGTTGGTATTGCAGCATAGATACTTGTTATTGTTGTTAAGTGTGTTGGTATTGCAGCATAGATACTTGTTATTGTTAAGTGTGTTGGTATTGCAGCATAGATACTTGTTATTGTTAAGTGTGTCGGTATTGCAGCATAGATACTTGTTATTGTTAAGTGTGTTGGTATTGCAGCATAGATACTTGTTGTTGTTAAGTGTGTTGGTATTGCAGCATAGATACTTGTTATTGTTGTTAAGTGTGTTGGTATTGCAGCATATATACTTGTTGTTGTTAAGTGTGTTGGTATTGCAGCATAGATACTTTTTATTGTTGTTGTTAAGTGTGTTGGTATTGCAGCATAGATACTTGTTGTTGTTAAGTGTGTTGGTAATGCAGCATATATACTTGTTATTGTTAAGTGTGTTGGTATTGCAGCATATATACTTGTTATTGTTAAGTGTGTTGGTATTGCAGCATATATACTTTTTATTGTTAAGTGTGTTGGTATTGCAGCATAGATACTTGTTATTGTTGTTGTTAAGTGTGTTGGTATTGCAGCATAGATACTTGTTATTGTTGTTAAGTGTGTTGGTATTGCAGCATAGATACTTGTTATTGTTGTTAAGTGTGTTGGTATTGCAGCATAGATACTTGTTGTTGTTGTTAAGTGTGTTGGTATTGCAGCATATATACTTGTTGTTGTTGTTAAGTGTGTTGGTATTGCAGCATATATACTTGTTGTTGTTAAGTGTGTTGGTATTGCAGCATATATACTTGTTGTTGTTAAGTGTGTTGGTATTGCAGCATAGATACTTGTTATTGTTGTTAAGTGTGTTGGTATTGCAGCATATATACTTGTTGTTGTTAAGTGTGTTGGTATTGCAGCATAGATACTTGTTATTGTTGTTAAGTGTGTTGGTATTGCAGCATATATACTTGTTGTTGTTAAGTGTGTTGGTATTGCAGCATAGATACTTGTTATTGTTGTTAAGTATGTTGGTATTGCAGCATAGATACTTGTTATTGTTGTTAAGTGTGTTGGTATTTCAGCATATATACTTGTTGTTGTTAAGTGTGTTGGTATTGCAGCATAGATACTTGTTATTGTTGTTAAGTGTGTTGGTATTGCAGCATAGATACTTGTTGTTGTTGTTAAGTGTGTTGGTATTGCAGTATATATACTTGTTATTGTTAAGTGTGTTGGTATTGCAGCATAGATACTTGTTATTGTTGTTGTTAAGTGTGTTGGTATTGCAGCATAGATACTTGTTATTGTTGTTAAGTGTGTTGGTATTGCAGCATAGATACTTGTTGTTGTTGTTAAGTGTGTTGATATTGCAGCATAGATACTTGTTGTTGTTAAGTGTGTTGGTATTGCAGCATAGATACTTGTTGTTGTTAAGTGTGTTGGTATTGCAGCATAGATACTTGTTATTGTTGTTAAGTGTGTTGGTATTGCAGCATATATACTTGTTATTGTTGTTAAGTGTGTTGGTATTGCAGCATAGATACTTGTTATTGTTGTTAAGTGTGTCGGTATTTCAGCATAAATACTTGTTATTGTTGTTAAGTATGTTGGTATTGCAGCATAGATACTTGTTATTGTTGTTAAGTGTGTTGGTATTGCAGCATAGATACTTGTTGTTGTTAAGTGTGTTGGTATTGCAGAATAGATACTTGTTGTTGTTAAGTGTGTTGGTATTGCAGCATAGATACTTGTTGTTGTTAAGTTTGTTGGTATTGCAGCATAGATACTTGTTGTTGTTGTTAAGTGTGTTGGTGTCCTTGACCTCTGTGTACATAACGCCTCAGTAAAGTGTGACAGGATGAAATCTCAGAAGGTCCGTAGGAGACCCAAGTCCTGCCACGCATACCACCCTCAGGTCAGCACCCCATATTGGTCCACTGCCTCCCCTTATTGGTCCAGTGACACCTCTCTGAACCAATCACTTCAAGTGGATGGATTGACATCAGAAGAGAACATCTGCTGTACTATTCACAAAGCTCCCTTAATATTTTGGGAAAAACAAAACATCAAACTGAGTATTTTCTATCCTAAAAATCAAAAATATGAACTTTCTAGCCTTATGCAGTGTGTTCATTATACCACAGGTTGTAACTGTATGTGTTGTTATTGATTGATTACAGGAAAACGCCAAGGAGTGTGGAGGTGCATCACAGATCTACCCGTCTGTCTCTCTGCCTCCTTCGCCTGTCTCAAGGCCTCCACGCTGGTCTTCCGATGACAGACAGACAGCTACCTAGCCTAAACCCAGACCCCCTCTGAATCGGAATCTCCCTGGAGGATTCCAGAATGCCTGAACATAGCATGCCTGCTACTGCTTGCATTATCTGTATCAATCAATATGACTATATGACTTAAGTTATGATATTGATCATTTGGGTTGTTGGACTGAAAGGAATATGGCAGCTGAACAGAGAGCTGTTGATTGACTCCATGCTTGATGACTTTACAATCACAGAGAGCTGATGACTTCAGATGCTTGATGACTTTCAGTCACAACCGCCAAAGTTGTGCTTATTTGGACAACAGTTCTAAAACCATGAAAGGGCTTTTAGATGTTTTATTCTTCTTCAGTGTCTTATAAGAGAACATTATAGTGTTTCTATGCAAAAGGAAACATGCTTTCTTTGACCGTGGAAAGATCCAGTATCTCCTATGCGTATTCCAAAGGACTTGACTTTGCAATAGGACCATGGAAGACTATCAGTCTATGGATGATGTGTTTTATTAAAGGCTTTAATAAAATAATACTCTGGATCCATGCATGTGTATGTCTGTTTACCTTAAGCCATGAAATGGAGGAGGAACCTTGGATAAGACATAGGAGCCTTTGAACAGTGATACAATTCAGATAGTGGAATCAATGACCTCTGCTGGTCGAAATATGACATTGTAGGATGTTGATGAATCAAGTGGAGACTGACTGACTGGCTGGCTGCTGAAGGATGGATGAACGAACACAATGGACTCAACTTCCACATTGTTCTCTTCATAACTTATCACTCTTTGGTCTACAAACACATCAAGTATCTACTATTAAATGTGGGCTGGGTTTTCACTTTTGGAAATGGATGGACACTGTTTCAGGAATAACCTTCAAGTCACATATCTTAGATGCAATCTGAGACTTACTGAACCAGTTGGCTTAATTGTAAAACAATAACCATTACTGACCACCTACTTCTGTCTTGGACTACTAGGTGAAACAGCCATTCTGTTTAGAAGGAGCAACATTACAATGTGTTGGACTACTAGGTGAAACAGCCATTCTGTTTAGAAGGAGCAACATTACAATGTGTTGGACTACTAGGTGAAACGGCCATTTTGTTTAGAAGGAGCAACATTACAATGTCTAGGACTACTAGGTGAAACAGCCATTTTGTTTATTTTGTTTAGAAGGAGCAACATTACAATGTGTTGGACTACTAGGTGAAACAGCCATTTTGTTTTGAAGGAGCAACATTACAATGTGTTGGACTACTAGGTGAAACAGCCATTTTGTTTAGAAGGAGCAACATTACAATGTGTTGGACTACTAGGTGAAACAGCCATTTTGTTTAGAAGGAGCAACATTACAATGTGTTGGACTACTAGGTGAAACAGCCATTTTGTTTAGAAGGAGCAACATTACAATGTGTTGGACTACTAGGTGAAACAGCCATTTTGTTTAGAAGGAGCAACATTACAATGTGTTGGACTACTAGGTGAAACAGCCATTCTGTTTAGAAGGAGCAACATTACAATGTGTTAGATATCAGGATCTCCAAGGTGTCTTTCATCTGAGCTTTACTGTATGACTCCAAAGGCTTTTATGATGGTTTATAGTTTTTAGCTAAATTCATGCATTCAATTATGTTGTTTTTTTCCCTTCTGAAAGGAATGTTGTCCAGGGCCTCCACTGCCACCCTCTTGTTGCCCATGTCGCTTCTCTCTTCCTGGTCGTACATGGGGCACATGTAGGCGGTGCGCCTCAGTGCGCAAATGTCCACCTCGTCCTCGTCAAC
Organism: Coregonus clupeaformis; assembly: GCF_020615455.1. Taxonomy (NCBI): domain Eukaryota; kingdom Metazoa; phylum Chordata; class Actinopteri; order Salmoniformes; family Salmonidae; genus Coregonus; species Coregonus clupeaformis. The sequence continues at coordinate 53,563,586 of NC_059214.1, read as the reverse complement.
CCACGGCTGGTAGGGCCGCTGGGAGGGAACGGCCGACTTGAACAGACAGGGCCTCATTATCGCCAGCTCTAGGTCACGGGGGATATGCCTCAGGCCCAGGCTTTTTTTTTCATGGCATAATCTCTTCTTTCTAATTCAAATGCCTTTAGTCATGAATTAAATGATTATTAAATGCATAATTAAGAATAATAAGATGGAATACTGCTAAATTAGTATTGCTTGCTGGACATAAAAAAGTACTGTAAGATTTCAGTGGCTAGTGATATTCTAAGCAGTCTTGTTTTAGCAGTCTGTCCCTTTAACTTTGACAGTAATGCTGTAATGATGTTACGTCATCATGTGGTAACTGTCCTCATGATACAGTATTGTTGAACAATATGCTGTTGCCTGTGTATGTATGTAATGTGATTGACATGTCCTGAGTCCTGTGTGTCTGGCTGTTTGTGTCCCAAATGGCACCCTTTTCCCTATGTAGTGCACTACTTTTGACCAGGACCCATAGGGGAATAGGGTGCCATTCGGAGAATAGCCTGAGAGTCTGGGAGGCAATATGATTCATACAGCACAGTTTGATTGACATTGTAGATAATCTGGAATGGATCAATAATAATGCAATAAATAAACGTCCTTTCTTTATTTAAAAGATGTACTCCCTTTTGATGCTTGCATTTTAGCCATGTAATTTAGCCTGTCAGTTATGACATGTTTTTATCTTGTATCATCTTATACTTCATATATTCAGCAGTGTATGCACTCAAAACTCCAAAGATTGTATTTTCTTCAATGCTTTGTTTTTATTTATGTACTGCTTCAGGGAAATGTAAAGGCATGGTGTCCGACAGTGACAGGATTATTGTCTTTCTGTCTGAGGCACTGTCATCATAGAGATCTAGTAGTTGATCTAGATCAGGGTTGGGGGCAGTTCCTTTACAATTCAGTCAATTCAGGAAGTAAACTGAAAGTCTAATTCCAATTCCAATTTTCCTCAATGACTCTCTATGAGAAGAAAAAAAAAGATTTGGAATTTCAGTTTACTTCCTGAATTGACTGTATTGAAATTGACCCCAACCCTGATCTAGAGATAGGTCAGCGATTGTAGTCCTCTTGGGGGGTAGAGGTCAGGGGAGGCGGGGGTGGGGGTTAGTAGTCTTGTGGCAGCATGAACCTGCGGCCCCCAGTCAAGTAACACAAGGTGATCTTCCTTCTGAAAGGAATGTTGTCCAGGGCCTCCACTGCCACCCTCTTGTTGCCCCTGCCGCTTCTCTCTTCCTGGTCGTACATGGGGCACATGTAGGCGGTGCGCCTCAGGGCGCAAATGTCCACCTCGTCCTCGTCGTCCCACGGCTGGTAGGGCCGCTGGGAGGGAACGGCCGACTTGAACAGACGGGGCCTCATCATCGCCATCTCTAGGTCACGGGGGATATGCCTCAGGCCCAGGCTAGACCTCTGGACTCTGACTCCTTTCATTTACATTACATTAGGTTAGATTCATTCATAAATAATTCATTCATGAATGGTTATGAATCATCTTCCTGGTTGTACATCAGCTAAAAACATACATTATACAATATTGACAATAAATTCAATAGGAAAAATGTGTCATTGCACAAGGAGAAGTGCTAACCTTTCTTGCCCTTCTTCTTGGTGCTCTCATCCCAGGTGTTGGCACTGACCAGGGACATGTTGCCCTGGCCCAGGGAGGGAAGCAGTTTGAGCCGGGGGGCAACCGGGGGTTTGGGGACCATCTTTGGAGGAGGAGCATCCCTCTGGGCTCTCCTGGCCAGCAGGGGTCCTGTCCGGACGAAGGCCTCAGGCCTGGTGATGTCCCTGGGGGGGCTGGTTGTACTTCTGGCAGCCTCCTCTGGCTGGGCAGCCTCCGGCATGGAGAGAAAAAACACATTGAAAAATTACTGTGTTGTTCTTGGGTACTGACTCACAAAAGTAAGAATGAACAGATTGGAAATCATCATCAGTGGAGGAAAAATAAGAATGCCCCACATTGCCCTCCTCAGAATGGAGGCTTTCTAGTTTTCCTGAGACCTGCCAGTCTGTCCACATCCAGGGCTCTGTCGCTGCCCAGCCTCACTACAGTCAAAGCTCATGTGGCCCGGAGAAAAGCACTTGAAGCACAGCTGGTGCATCTGACAGTGAGCTTTGGTCCTGTGATTAGTGCTTCCACAGACAGCGCACTCACGCTGATGTTTGTGGAACTGTTTACGGGGCCCTCTGTTCACAGACTGAGTATTGCTGACCAGAGCATTCTCTAACAAAGTCAAAACGTTCATTAATGTCCCTCCCTCAGATACAGATGGTGCCTGGTCTGGTTCACGGCCACATTGAGAAAAATATGAAACATTAGGTCTTTTCACAGGACCCACTCCCTCCTGAGGGCAGTCAAAAACGGCAGCCACCTGCTGTGAAAGTTGTGTTCTACATGCTTTACGTTCCCTTAACAGTTCATCCAACCGATCCTGTACCTCACTGGCTGTCCAGTCACGAATGGGTTTGCTCTTGAACACTTGGGCCAACTCTTTATCAGGACAGTTGCGTACAAACATGACTGCCAACTCTGAGCACTGATTGGGTAAGGTCCTGCCCTCACTCACAAGGTACTGTTCGGCTGCCTCTGCAGCTTTGTTAAGCCTAATCCAGAAATCTATTGGACCCTCATTAGCATATGGTTTGATTGAATACAAATCAGCTAATGGCATACCTGAGCAGACAGTATCCCCAAAGTGTTGCTTGAAAACACTGAACACCGCCTTAACATCTGTGACAACAAGGTTGTTACGCTTCCAGACTTTGGTCACATCCCGTGCCCTCCCCATGAGCCTAGACATCACCTCCCCAACATTCCCAGACCCAGTGTAACCCCTCTTCTCTAGGTAGACTTCCATTAACTCCTCCCACTCCAGGAGAGAGTACTTTTCTGAGCCATCACCCCTAAAAAGAGGTGGAGCACTAACATCTGACTTCACAACCAGATTCAGCTTGGACGCATCAATAAAGGTTGACCCACACTGCTCAGGCAGAGGAAACTGCTGGGGTTGGTGAGGGGGACGGGCAGGAGAAAGACTTGAAACCCCAGGCTGCAGTAAACTCGCTCTGATAGATTCTCCTATCTCTGAACCAATCTGCTTAATAAGGTCACTAAGCTGACTCGGAGGCGTCCCATTATCACCGAGTACTGTGGATGATGGTACATCAAAAGACAGAGGTGGGATACCCTGGTCAGGTGGAACAAACAGCCTACCCCTCCTAGTGCTTGCAAACTCAGGACTAGCAAACACTCTACTCCCAGGAGCTGACTGTACAATTGGTGTAAATGGAAGGACACCCCTCCCTCTACCCACACTAAAATCCCCAGCATAACACGTCTTATGGATTTGAGAATCTTCCATGGCTCAACAGAGCACTAAAATACAATGTAATTTAGTGCATTCAAATACCCAAAAAAATAAATGCAATAAACAAATTCATCCAAAACATACAAATAAGCATGAATACCCTGTATCTAATGAATATGCTACATTCACTTTCACTGTTTACAGTATATATTCACTTAGAGTAAACCATCAACAAATTCACATGCGCAGGTCGTGCACCTCATCCACATGCACAGCTCCGGCAGTCGGCTTGAGCTGACCAGTCGGCAGGTCACGTAATTAGGACACTGCCACAACTGGAATTCTGATGGTTGGATAATTTTTATTCGACCTGCACACGAAGAGACAACACACAATATGTTAGCTCTTGGTGCAGCCACAGCTCTCGGGCACCTTGCTAGTTGAAGGTCAGGCAAAAGAGAACAGGTGCTGCATGCACACATTCAGTGCCTAACAACACACTATACAATACAAGTAAAATGATATACAACATAATTCTGACAAAATAAAAGACATACCTGCACACCACGAGACAACACACAATAGGTTAGCCCTTGGTGCAGCCACAGCTCTCGGGCACCTGCGTGAGCACATAGAAACTCACTCAAACACTGCCCCAAATACTCCCGAGTTACAATAGGTACCCTAATTAGCGAGCTCGGTGAAAGTTGTTAACATAAATCTTTATATTGTCCACATTGTAACAACACCTGTAGTTGCGTAACAGCACTTTGTGTAACTTTACCACAGTTTTATATTGACAAATTACGGCGCCAAGGACAACATACCTTGCTAGTTGAAGGTCAGGCAAAAGAGAACAATAAGAGGGTACATAAATACAGATAACCCGCGATGGACCAAACCAAAATATACACAACTTTTACAATTAGGTGTATTTACAATATAGATAGATAAAAATGTTTGTACACCAAAAAATAACATTAGCTATGCTGCTGTAATTAAATAAAGAAACCACATTGAATTATTAATATTATTATTAACTAATTAACATCCCCTCTTGACCTGGCCTACTTGAACTGTCCTTGTGTGCAATTTGGTGCATAATCTAGGGAAACAACATCATACTACTACAAATTTATTCAAGTCATACCTTTATTGTCATTCATGCTCTTGTTTTTAACCGAGTAGTTTTGCAAAAGTGTAACCTGCGTCAATTCTAGGAAATATTGAAATAACGTGCTTAAGAGGAGCCCTGACGCGCACAACAGGATAACACAACAACCACATTTTCAATTGATAATCATTGATTTAAATGGATGTGGTCAATAGATTTGTATAGGCATATATACTAATTTAATTTAACTTGTAAGCCAAGGTTGGATTTGTAGGTCTATGCAACATGCACCTGGATAACCACGTCATGAATCGGAACGGGCTCCAACGTCCTCATATACACATTATGACAAAATAAAGATCTTAATCTTTCACGAAATAAAGATATAGAAGAAAACAGGTTCTAGAAACTCAATTTCTCCATGGCAATAGAATGTAAACATGTATATTGCGCCAAACATAACCAAATATCGCCTACAACTCAATTCTCAGCGCAGCAAATTGGACGACTCCACAGGCATTGATCATTCGCGACTTTAAGTAATTCCTGTTATCTCTATAGCATCCCGTATATTTATAGCGCTGCATTTCGTCCCCCTCTGACCATGGATAGGGTTGGGAGCATTCCTGAGTTCACTTATGGTCCCACTAAGGTAATCTTAGGAGATATTCCTTTTGGCATACTGTAAATGCCTGTGCATAATGTACCTAATAAAGCATACTTATTTTAATTATCTTCAAAGGAATTCTGTAGAAGCAGCCTTTATTTTCAGACTCTGCAGGCCTGCTGGGAGGAAGCATATTACAATAAACAGGTAAGATTCATCCCACAAAAACAGTAACCAAAGAAAAAATGAGATAGATTTAATCCCAAAACAAGAGTTTTATTTCAAGACAGTTTAGAGAAGATGGTCATAAGAGTTCTTAATATCACTTTGCAAATTGTGAGCAGTTGTGAAATGTTGCGAGAGGCCCTTCTGAAAGCACATTATATGGTCTTTAGTGGCACGGTCTCACACCTTACCTCATCTTGCAGAAGAAGCTCATGGTCCACTATCTGCTGCTCCAGAGTCGAGGCCATGTCTCGCCCCATGTCACCATGGAGCACATGAGCGACTGGCTGGTGTCTCAGGGCAAAAAATCCCTTAGGGAGAGGTGAGTACCACGTCAGCTCTCACCTTCACTATCATTCTCTGTCACCAGCAGCACTCCAGGAGGTGTGGGTAAAATAAACAACAGATAAATAGGAAGCCAGGAAAGTTGAAATGCTTTGTGTTTTATTTGAAGGGTGTGGAAGGAAACCCTGGAGGAGGGGAACGAACTCGCTCGGCTGGTAAGAGAATGAGAGTTAGAGACTTAGACTATCAGTCAGTGAGCTCTTTTCTAGCCTTTCAACAACTAGTTAGTACAGCAGAATATATCTGTTGTGAAATTACACTAATGGGACTTCCTGTTTCCTACGGCAGACCTGGGAAGTAAACACCTGCCTAAAAATGATTGACATGGAGCACAAGGCTGTCTGCAAGCTCCGCCGCTCTATGCACCCCACCTCTCCAGCTGGCGCTGACATGTGAGTTCCATGTACTGCCCTGCATACGGCTTGCTCCATTCATCTACACATCTGGAGCTATGCAGAAAAAAACTAGGGCAGTGTTTTCTGTGTGAACATTGCACATCGTTTAGCTTTCTCTGCTGCTTTTTGTTGATTTCAGCGACCCTAAGGTCCACAGCATCGTGGAGAGAGCTGTGAGGAGCATTCTGGACAAGCTGTCCAATAAGCCCTGTAGCAACCTGCTCAGCCCATCCCAGGTGGTGGTGGAGCTGGTGCCCAGGATCCTCCTGGCCCTGTGGCTTCAGCCAGAGGAAGGCCATTCAGATCAACCCATCCTCCTAAGCGGGATGGCTGTGAGTATGGTGGTGGCCGTAGGGGAGAAGCTCTCCAGCATGTTGAAGGCCTCTTCTCCTCACACCCCTTTCTCCCGGGCTGCTGCTTTTGACTCTGTGAGGTCGATCCTCGGGAGAATCAGCCAGTCCTTCTCCCTGGATGACCTCAATACCCCTTTTTTTATGAGCTCTGTCTGTGCCTTTGTGGCGGACGAGGTAAAAAGCTACTTCCAGCCTACTGCAGACACCCTGCCAGTCCCCCCTGTCCTAGTGGTGGCCGTCTCCGCCACACTACCAGCTGACATCCAAGCAGGTGAGTAGCACTCATAGAGAGCACTCTGACAGATGCCTTTTGTTATGACATCCTGGTGCCTTGTAGTAGTAGAGCCAATCAGGATGTTAATTGTCACCCCTAACACAGATGCAGGCCAGGCTTCCTCCCACCTGGAGGTTGTGGAAATCCCCCATAACACAGAGGCAGACCCAGCTTCTTCCCACCCGGAGGTTGTGGATATCACCCCTAACACAGAGAAAGACCCGGCTTCTGCCCACCTGGAGGTTGAGGGAATCACACCTAACACAGAGTTTGACCCAGCTTTTCCCCACCTAGAGGTTGTTGACATCACCCATAGCAGAGAGGCAGACCCGGCTTCTTCCCACATAGTGGTTTTGGACATCAACCCTAACACAGAGGCACACCCGGATTCTTCCCACCTGATGGTTGTGGCCATCACCCTTAACACAGAGTCAGACCCGGCATCTTCCCACCTAGTGGTTGTGGACATCACCCCTAACACAGAGCCACACCCGGCTTCTTCTCACCTGGAGGTTGTGGACATCAACCCTAACACAGAGGCAGACCCGGCTTCTTCCCACCTAGAGGTTGTGGACATCAACCCTAACACAGAGGCAGACCCGGCTTCTTCCCACCTAGAGGTTGTTGACAAAACCCGTAGCACAGAGGCAGACCCGGCTTCTTCCCACCTGGAGGTTGAGGACATCACCCCTAACACAGAGGCAGACCCGGCTTCTTCTCACCTGGAGGTTGTGGACATCACCCCTAACAAAGAGGCACACCTGGCTTCTTCCCACATGAAGGTTGTGGACATCACCCCTAACACAGAGCCACACCCGGCTTCTTCTCACCTGGAGGTTGTGGACATCAACCCTAACACAGAGGCAGACCCGGCTTCTTTCCACCGTATGGTTGTTGACATCACCCATAACTCAGAGGCAGACCCAGCATCTTTCCACTTGGAGGTTGTGGACATCACCCCTAACACAGAGGCTGAGATGGCTTCTACCCACCTGAAGTTTGTGGTCATCACCCCTAACACAGAGTTAGACCCGGCTTCTTCCTATCAGGAGGTTGTGGAAACCACCCCTAACACAGAGGCAGACCCGGCTTCTTCCCACCTGGAGCTTGTGGACATCACCCCAAACACAGAGGCAGATCCTGCTTCTTCCCACCTGGAGCTTTTGGACATCACCCCTAACACAGAGGCAGATCCTGCTTCTTCCCACCTGGAGCTTGTGGACATCACCCCTAACACAGAGGCAGATCCTGCTTCTTCCCACCTGGAGCTTGTGGACATCACCCCTAACACAGAGGCAGATCCTGCTTCTTCCCACCTGGAGCTTGTGGACATCACCCCTAACACAGAGGCAGACCCGGCTTCTTCCAACCTAGAGGTTGTGGACATCACCCCAAACACAGAGGCAGATCCTGCTTCTTCCCACCTGGAGCTTGTGGACATAACATTTAACACAAAGGCAGACCCGGCTTATTCCCAGCTGGAGGTTGTGGAAATCACCCCTAAAATAGAGGCAGACCCGGCTTCTTCCCACCGTAAGGTTGTGGACATCCCCCCTAATAGAGAGGTAGACCCGGCTTCTTCTCACCTGGAGGTTGTGGAAATCACCCCTAACAAAGAGGCAGAACCCGTCTCTTCCCACTTGGAGATTGTGTTCGTCATACCTAACACAGAGTCAGAACCCGTCTCTTCCCACTTGGAAGTTGTGGACATCACCCCTTACACAGAGGCAGACCCGGCTTCTACCCACCTGAAGGTTGTGGACATCACCCCTAACACAGAGGCAGACCCTGCTTGTTCTCAGCTGGAGGTTTTGGACCTCACCCCTAACACAGAGGCAGACCCGGCTTCTTCACTCTTGGAGGTTGTGGACGTCACACCTGAAGAAAAGCCTCTCATGGTGGCCGTCTCCGCCACTCTGCCATCTGATATCCAAGCAGGTGAGTAAGACTTATAGAAAGCACTCTGACAGGTGCCATTTGTCATGATAACATGTAAAGTGTTGGTCCCATGTTTCATGAGCTGAAATTAAAGATCCCATTCAACTGGCCAATGTTTAGAACCTACGGTTTGCATTTATTTACATTCTGTCCCGCTTTTGTCCCTTTCCAGAGGATGTTGCTGTGGTCACCCCGGATGTCACCCCACACGTCACCAAGGATGTGACCCTGGATGTTCCATGCAGGGCGAGGAAAGGGGCAGTCCGGCGTTTTTTTTGCAGGCTTTGGAGGGCAGTGTGCTGCTGCACTTGCCACAAGGAAGAGGAGGAACAATATTAATTATTCATTAGACCAGAAACAGGATTGAACCATAGACCATTAAATTCTTTGCATTATAGTTGCCTTCAATTCTGATTTTCTTCTGTTTAATTCTTAATTAATTTCAGAACATTTCTCTAAACTTTGTGGAGTAGGTTGTGTAAATAAGTGGGAAACATCCCAATCCCATTTGTAATGCTTTTAATGATCTACTTATTAAATTTTTTTTGGATGTATTATTTGACAAAAAAGTGGAGGGCGCTCAACCAACGTTGAGTCGAGGTGCAACCAAAAACCTTAATCATAATCTAAAAGGAAAAGCGCAACTCTTTCTCACTATTAAAAATGCATTGTTTTATTCAAGCAATGTTAAAAGATTAACGTTTTGGCCTAGTCTATGACGATATGCAAGTTGTGTTTGCCCAGTAAAAGGGGGAGCCAGACTCACCCTGGTTCTTGAGGGTTGCAGACACTGAATAATTATCATTTGAAATAAATGGCACTTTTGTCTTGACTAAATATCTTGAATGAATATGAATTAAACATTTAAAAAATATATATATATTTAACTTTTATTTAACCAGGTAGGCCAGTTGAGAACAAGTTCTCATTTACAACTGCGACCTGGCCAAGATAAAGCAAAGCAGTGCGATAAAAACAACAACAACACAGAGTTACACATGAGATAAACAAAACATACAGTCAATAACACAATAGAAAATCTATATACAGTGTTTGCAAATGTAATAAGTTATGGAGGTAAGGCAATAAATAGGCCATAGTCAAAATAATTACAATTTAGTATTAACACTGGAGTGATAGATGTGCAGAAGATGATGTACAAATAGAGATACTGGGGTGTAAATGAGCAAAATAAATAACAATATGGGGATGAGGTACTTGGGTGGGCTAATTACAGATGGGCTGTGTACAGGTGCAGTGATCGGTAAGCTGCTCTGACAACTGATGCTTAAAGTTAGTGAGGGAGATAAGAGTCTACAGCTTCAAAGATTTTTGCTGTTCGTTCCAGTCATTAGCAGAAGAGAGCTGGAAGGAATGGTGGCCAAAGGAGGTGTGATATACCTGCTGGAGCGCATACCATGGGTGGGTGTTGCTATGGTGACCAATGACTTAAGATAAGGCAGGGATTTGCCTTGCAAAGATTTATAGATGACCTGGAGCCAGTGGGATTGGCGACGAATATGTAGTGAGGGCCAACCAACGAAAGCCTACAGGTCACAATGGTGGGTAGTATATGGGGCTTTGGTGACAAAACAGATGGCACTGTGATAGGCTACATCCAATTTGCTGAGTAGAGTGTTGGAGGCTATTTTGTAAATGACATCGCCGAAGTCAAGGATCGGTAGGATAGTCAGTTTTACGAGGGCATGTTTGCCAGCATGAGTGAAGGAGGCTTTGTTGTGAAATAAGAAGCCGATTCTAGATTTAACTTTGGATTGGAGATGCTTAATGTGAGTCTGGAAGGAGAGTCTACGGTCTAACCAGACACCTAGGTATTTGTAGTTGTCCACATATTCTAAGTCAGACCCGCCGAGAGTAGTGATTCTAGTTGGGCGGGCAGGTGCAAGCAGCGTTCGATTGAAGAGCAAGCATTTCGTTTTACTAGCGTTTAAGAGCAGTTGGAGGCTACGCAAGGAGTGTTGTATGGCATTGAAGGTCGTTTGGAGGTTTGTTAACACAGTGTCCAATGAAGGGCCAGATGTATACAAAATGGTGTCGTCTGCGTAGTTGTGGATCTGAGAGTCACCAGAAGCAAGAGCAACATCATTGATATATACAGAGAACAGAGTCGGCCAATAATTGAACCCTGTGGCACCCCCATAGAGACTGCCAGAGGTCCAGACAACAGGCCCTCCGATTTGACACACTGAACAATATCTGAGAAGTAGTTGTTGAACCAGGCGAGGCAGTCATGTGAGAAACCAAGGCTATTTAGTCTGCCAATAAGAATGCGGTGATTGACAGAGACGAAAGCCTTGGCCAGGTCGATGAAGAAGGCTGCACAGTACTTTTTTTTTTATCGATCGGGGTTATAATGTCGTTTACGACCTTGAGCGTGGCTGAGGTGCACCCATGACCACCTCAGAAACCAGATTGCATAGCAGAGAAGGTACGGTGGGATTCGAAATGGTCGGTGATCTGTTTGTTAACTTGGTTTTCAAATACTTTCGAAAGGCAGGGCAGGATGGATATAGGTCTGTAAGAGTTTGGATCTAGAGTGTCACCCCCTTTGAAGAGGGGGATGACAGCGGCAGCTTTCCAATCTCTAGGGATCTCAGATGATACGAAAGAGACGTTGAACAGGCTAGTAACAGGGGTTGCTACAATTTCGGCGGCTAATTTTAGAAAGAAAGGATCCAGATTGTCTAGCCCAGCTGATTTGTAGGGGTCCAGATTTTTCAGCTCTTTCAGAACATCAGCTATCTGAATTTGGGTGAAGGAAAAGCGGGGGCATGGGCAAGTTGCAGCGGAGGGTGCAGAGCTGGTGGCCGGGGTAAGGGTAGCCAGGTGGAAAGCATCGCCAGCCGTAGCAAAATGCTTATTGAAATTCTCGATTATCGTAGATTTATCGGTGGTGACAGTGTTTCCTAGCCTCAGTGCAGTGGGTATCTGGGAGGAGGTGCTCTTATTCTCCATGGACTTTACAGTGTCCCAAAACATTTTGGAGTTAGTGCTACATGATGCAAATGTCTGTTTGCTTTCCTAACTGATTGTGTATATTTGTTCCTGACTTCCCTGAAAAGTTGCATATCGTGGGGGCTGTTCGATGCTAATGCAGTACGCCACAGGATGTTTTTGTGCTGGTCAAGGGCAGTCAAGTCTGGGGTGAACCAGGGGCTATATCTGTTCTTAGTTCAGAATTTTTTGAATGGGGCATGCTCATTTAAGATGGAGAGGAAAGCACTTTTAAAGAACAACCAGGCGTCCTCTACTGACGGAATGAGGTCAACTACAATTGACTTGAGGATCAGAGCAGGAAGGCTGACTGGCTAGCCCTGAAGGCCGTCTGCCTCTACCTCTGTGTGGTTCATCTCAGCCAAGAGGTTGTATGGGTTGTCTGTCTCTCTCTGGGTGTGAATCACTATCACTATGACCTCTTGCTCAGCCTGCCCGTTGGCCTGATTAGAAGGCTTCCCCTCTCATTCCTTGCTCACAGGAGCAGGGGTGATGGCATCCGGGGTAACCTCTTCCTCTTCTGTATCTAACCCATCTTTCTGGCTGTGAGTTCGACTGAGGTCACTCGTTCTCTCTCCCAGGGTGTTGGATAGTTTCTCCTCCTCTGTGTCTTGTGTATTTTCTACATTGTAGAATAATAGTGAAGACATCAAAACTATTAAATAACACATATGGCATTATGTAGTAATCAAAAACGTGTTACACATATCAAAATATATTTGAGATTTGAGATTCTTCAAAGTAGCCACCCTTTGACTTGATCACAGCTTTGTACATACAGAATAATACGAAATGTTCTGAGACCAGGTTGCGCTTTCACCTCCCTCGGTAAGAGGGGAATAAGGCAACCTCAGAGTTACATTCAAGGATACTTTATTGACACACACGGATGAAATGGACATGGAAAGGTAGTGGAATGATAGTGGTCCTGTAATGGACAGATAACAGGGGTAATGAATATGCACAATAACTGATAGCACAAGTAGAGCAACAACGCTATTAACAAAGGAAGGGCTGTATTAATGGCATAATGCTACCTGCGGAGTATTACACAACACAGTAAAACACAGAGAGGCAACTTACAATAGGCAATGGTAGTAAATATAAAGAACAACAAGCAAGAATGATATACATGTTACAAACTCACTTTGTGCACGTACACTATCCCACGGTATCTCTGTGCATTCAAATTGTCATCGATAAAATACAATTGTGTTCATTGTCCGTAGCTTATGCCTGCCCATACCATAACCCCACTGCCACCATGGAGCATTCACAACATTGACATCAGCCAACAGCTCGCACATACGCTGCTTTACAAGTGGTCTGAAGTTGTGAGGCCAGTTAGAAGTACTGCCAAATTCTCTAAAGCCGCCTTGGCTTATGGTTGAGAAATTAACATAAACGTATCTGACAACAGCTCTGGTGGACATTCCTGCAGTCCGTAAGCCAATTGCACGCTGCCTCAAAACTTGAAACATCTGTGCATTGTGTTGTGTGACAAAACTGCACATTTTAGAGTGGCATTTTATTGTCCTCAGCACAAGGTGCACCTGTGTAATTATCATGCTGTTTAATCAGCTTCTTGATATGCCATATTTGTCAGGTGGATGGATTATCTTGGCAAAGGAGAAATGCTCGCTTACAGGGATGTAAACAAATTTGTGTACACAATTTGAGAGAAATAAGCTTTTTGTGCGAATGGAACATTTCTGGGATTTTTATTTCAGCTCATGAAACATGGGACCAACACTTTACATGTTGCGTTTATATTTTTGTTCAGTGTAGTTATTAGGTTGGGAGATTGGGATCCTATCTGGGCTAGCTAAAGCCAACTTCATGGTTAGTAGTATGACAGAGAAAATATAACAAGACAAATTTAAACATCACAAATCTGAGGGGGCAAGTGACCCTGCGCCCCCTTTGGGCATGACGTCTCTGCTATCAACCACATCATTCTGTCTCCGTGAATATTCAAAACAGACACATTCATTCAGGTCTGGTACTGGTCCTACCATATAGATCAGGGATGGACAATTCCAGTCCTTGGGGGTCGGAGGGTGTCACACTTTTTCCCCATCCCTAGCAAACACAGATGATTAAACTTATTGCATTCTAAACTGAAACCCATGAGTACTTGATTATTAGAGTCAAACGTGTTAGCTGGGGCTGGGGAAAAAGTGTAACACCAATCAGGTCCCGAGGACTGGAGTTGCCCATCCCTGATATAGATGCTCTGTTTGCACGCATCGAGGGATGTGGTGACAGTGGAGACAAGGGAGCACACAGAAACAGCTTTGTCCTTTTAGAAAGTCGTCATAATCCTGTATGCAAGAAATGCAAGAAATGCAGAGCCACTTCCAAAAACATATTGACAGAGTCTAGTATCTAGTAATCTAATCAATTCGTTTTCAACCCCTTTGTTATGGCAAGCCTAAATAAGCTCAGGAGTAAAAATGTGCTTAACAAGTCACATAATCAGTTAGATGGACTCACTATGTGTGCAATAATAGTGATTTTTGAACGACTACATAATCTCTGTACCCCACACATGCAATTATCTATTAGGTCCCTCAGTCGAGCAGTGAATTTCAAACATAGATTCAACCATGAAGACCAGGGAGGTTTTCCAATGCCTCGCAAAGAAGGGCACCTTTTGGTAGATGGGTACAAATAAAGCAGACATTGAATATTCCTTTGAGCATGGTGAAGGTATTAATTACGCTTTGGATGGTGTATCAATACACCCAGTCACCACAAAAATACAGGTGTCCATCCTAACTCAGCTGCCAGAGAGGAAGGAAAACGCTCAGGGATTTCACCATGAGGCCAATGGTGACTTTAAAACAGTTAGAAAGTTTAATGCTTTGATAGGAGAAAACTGAGGATGAATCATCAACATTGTAGTTACTCCACAATACTAACCTAATTGACAGAGTATGCACTCACTAACTGTAAGTCGCTCTGGATAAGAGCGTCTGCTAAATAACTAAAATGTAAATGTAAAAGAAGGAAACCTGTACATGCATTGTGTTTGCAATAAGGCACTAAAGTAAAACTGCAAATAATGTGGCAAAGAAATGAACTTTATGTCCTGAATACAAAGCGTAATGTTTGGGCCAAATCCAACACAACACATCACTGAGTACCACTCTTCATATTTCCAAGCATGGTGGTGGCTGCATCATGTTATGGGTATGCATGTCATTGGCAAGGACTAGATACTTTTTTAGGATAAAAATAAACGGCATAGAGCTAAGTACAGGCAGATTCCTAGAGGAAAACCTGGTTCAGTCTGCTTTCCAACAGACACTGGGAGACAAATTCCCTCTTCAGCAGGACAATAACCTAAAACACAAGGCCAAATATTCACTGGAGTTGCTTACCAAGACGACATTGAATGTTTCTGAGTGGCTTAGTTACAGTTTTGACTTAATTCGGCTTGAAAACCTATGGCTAAAAAAAATGGCTGTCTATACAATGTATATTGCATACATTTTACAATCCAGTTGTGCAAAGCTCTTGGAGATTTACCAAGTAAGACACAGCTTTAATCGACTCAGGGGTGGGAATACTTATGTAAATGAGATATTTCTGTATGTAATTTCCAATACATTTGCAAAAATTTCAAAAGCGTGTTTTCAATTTGTCATTATGGGGTATTGTGTGTAGCTGCGTGAGAGAAAATATTATAATTGAATCCATTTTGAATTCAGGCTGTAAGAAAACAACATGTGGAATAAGTTAAGGGGTATGAATACTTTCTGAATGCACTGTATATCTGCAAGAAAGTGATAAATAAGTGACTGTTTGAAAGGGGGTCATATAAACATTGCCTTATTTATATTTTTACATATAACATAAAGTTAAATCTGTCTGAAATAGTCATGCTATAATGGGCGTCGTTTCTCAGACCAAATTTCCATTCTGGCTCAAACAAAGCAATCTGATCATGCTCCAGTCAAAAACAGCTATAGGGAATGCCTATACATTGTCCAATCTCCTTCCACACATTGATTTCATCTTATTCAGAAAAAAACAAACTTGAAATTAAGTGTTGTTTCAGTGTCTTGTTGCAGGTTGTGCAATGTTCAAAAGTGTGTGAGAGAAAAAGCATTAACTTGTGTGTGTGGTGTCAAGTGTGGATGGTCCTATGTATGCAAATAGCCGAGATTGGATATTTCAGCACCATGGACAGCAGTGGCATTGGGATAGCGAGATCTGTAATTCAGCAACACATGACACTGGATAGTGGCTGTCTCAGGTGAAGTTGGCATTGGGAAAATCCCATCAAATGGGAAACGAGGCATAGGAGGCAAAAAGACTGAAGGAGAAGACTCCCACAGGAACTCTTGGCTTAACTGTTCTGCCACATTCATTTCAAATGTTATTTTTATTTTTTTGTAAATAAAAGGGAACACATCTGCAAATAATGTAAACTGACTTTTCTAACTACACTGTACAGCTTTAGTGTGTCTGTGCGTCATTGGTACAACTGCAAGCAATTCGCTTCTCAAATCCTTCTCAAATGTCTGTTTAATGTGAGAAATAAAATGAAAAACAACTGTTAGACTAATACAATGCGTACTGTCATGAATTATTACTATTCCCAACAAGACAACGAAGTGATGGTCTTTACCCACCATGGAGACTTATAAAGGCTACTTCCCCCCCACCAAAAGTTCCCACGCTGAGCGATATTGTTTACTACATCATTATGCATATAATTCAAGTCATACCTTTATTGTCATTCATGCTCTTATTTTTAACCGAGTAGCTTTGCAAAAGTGTAACCTGCGTCAATTCAGAGCTAGGAAATATTGAAATAACGTGCTTAAGAGGACCACACCCGTCGCTATGGGCGGGCCATAGGGGGCCGGGCCCGCCCCCAAAAATGCTTGGCACCCCCCACTTGAGGCACAGATCTCTTAAAAGGTGAGGTGGAACTTTCTGAGGTGGAAGTTGGGAGAGTTATATTTCAGTGAAACGTAAGTGAAGGAGGCCCCGCTCTCTCGCTTTCCCAGATGTTTAGTTCATTTCATTCCGATCTCCTTTGCATTATTCTAGCCATTTTCTGTAGCCTGTCAACTATGCGTCTGTCTATCCCTGTTCTCTCCTCTCTGCACAGGCTATACAAACGCCTCACACCGCGTGGCTGCTGCCACTCTAACCTGGTGGTCCCTGCGCGCACGACCCACGTGGAGTTCCAGGTCTCCGGCAGCATCTGGAACTGCCGTTCTGCGGCCAACAAGGCAGAGTTCATCTCAGCCTATGCTACCCTCCAGTCCCTCGACTTCTTGGCGCTGACGGAAACATGGATTACCACTGAAAACACTGCTACTCCTACTGCTCTCTCCTCGTCTGACCATGTGTTCTTGCATACCCCGAGAGCATCTGGTCAGCGGGGTGGTGGCACAGGAATCCTCATCTCTCCCAAGTGGACATTCTCTCTTTTTCCCCTGACCCATCTGTCTATCTCCTCATTTGAATTCCATGCTGTCACAGTCACTAGCCCATTCAAGCTTAACATCCTTATCATTTATCGCCCTCCAGGTTCCCTCGGAGAGTTCATCAATGAGCTTGACGCCTTGATAAGTTGCTTTCCTGAGGATGGCTCACCCCTCACAGTTCTGGGTGACTTTAACCTCCCTACGTCAACCTTTGACGCATTTCTCTCTGCCTCCTTCTTTCCACTCCTCTCATCTTTTGACCTCACCCTCTCACCGTCCCCCCCTACTCACAAGGCAGGCAATACGCTTGACCTCATCTTTACTAGATGCTGTTCTTCTACTAATCTCACTGCAACTCCCCTCCATGTCTCCGACCACTACTTTGTATCCTTTTCTCTCTCGCTCTCCTCCAACACTACTCACTCTACCCCAACTCAGATGGTAATGCGCCGTCGCAACCTTCGCTCTCTCTCTCCCGCTACTCTCTCCTCCTCCATCCTATCATCTCTTCCCTCTGCTCAATCCTTCTCCCTCCAATCTCCTGATTCTGCCTCCTCAACCCTCCTCTCCTCCCTTTCTGCATCCTTTCACTCTCTATGTCCCCTATCCTCCCGGCCGGCTCGGTCCTCCCCTCCTGCTCCGTGGCATGACGACTTATTGCGAGCTCACAGAACAGGGCTCCGGGCAGTCGAGCGGAAATGGAGGAAAACTAGACTCCCTGCGGGTTTGTCATATTTTCACTCCCTCCTCTCTACATTTTCTTCCTCTGTTTCTGCTGCTAAAGCCACTTTCTACCACTCTAAATTCCAAGCATCTGCCTCTTACCCTAGGAAGCTCTTTACCACCTTCACCTCCCTGCTGAATCCTCCCCCCACCCCCCTCTATGTGGATGACTTCGTCAACCATTTTGAAAAGAAGGTTGACGAAATCCGATCCTCGTTTGTTAAGTCAAATGACACTGCTGGTCCTGCTCACACTGCCCTACCCTATGCTTTGACTTCTTTCTCCCCTCTCTCTCCAGATGAAATCTTGCGACTTGTGACGGCCGGCCGCCCAACAACCTGCCCGCTTGACCCTATCCCCTCCTCTCTTCTCCAGACCATTTCCGGAGACCTTCTCCCCTTACCTCACCTCGCTCATCAACTCATCCTTGACCGCTGGCTATGTCCCTTCCGTCTTCAAGAGAGCGAGAGTTGCACCCCTTCTCAAAAAACCTACACTCGATCCCTCCGATGTCAACAACTA
The DNA here is from genome assembly GCF_020615455.1 of Coregonus clupeaformis. Lineage (NCBI taxonomy): Eukaryota > Metazoa > Chordata > Actinopteri > Salmoniformes > Salmonidae > Coregonus > Coregonus clupeaformis. The sequence continues at coordinate 53,545,278 of NC_059214.1, read as the reverse complement.
CAGACCAGTATCCCTTCTTTCTTTTCTCTCCAAAACTCTTGAGCGTGCCGTCTTTAGCCAACTCTCTTGCTATCTCTCTCAGAATGACCTTCTTGATCCAAACCAGTCAGGTTTCAAGACTGGTCATTCAACTGAGACTGCTCTTCTCTGTGTCACGGAGGCTCCCCGCACTGCCAAAGCTAACTCTCACTGCCAAAGCTAACTCTCTCTCCTCTCCTCTGCTCTTGTCCTTCTAGACCTGTCTGCTGCCTTTGATACTGTGAACCATCAGATCCTCCTCTCCACCCTCTCCGAGTTGGGCATCTCCGGCGTGGCTCACTCTTGGATTGCGTCCTACCTGACAGGTCGCTCCTACCAAGTGGCGTGGCGAGAATCTGTCTCCGCACCACGTGCTCTCACCACTGGTGTCCCCCAGGGCTCAGTTCTAGGCCCTCTTCTATTCTCGCTATACACCAAGTCACTTGGCTACCTCTAGCGAGCACATGGAGGGCTGTGCGGCCCCCCAAAGAAATGCCACCCCACACCATGACTGACCCACCGCCAAACCGGTCATGCTGGAGGATGTTGCAGGCAGCAGAACGTTCTCCACGGCGTCTCCAGACTCTGTCACGTCTGTCACATGCTCAGTGTGAACCTGCTTTCATCTGTGAAGAGCACAGGACGCCAGTGGCGAATTTGCCAATCTTGGTGTTCTCTGGCAAATACCAAACGTCCTGCACGGTGTTGGGCTGTAAGCACAACCCCCACCTGTGGACGTCGGGCCCTCATACCACCCTCATGGAGTCTGTTTCTGACCGTTTGAGCAGACACATGCACATTTGTGGCCTGCTGGAGGTCATTTTGCAGGGCTCTGGCAGTGCTCCTCCTGCTCCTCCTTGCACAAAGGCGGAGGTAGCAGTCCTGCTGCTGGGTTGTTGCCCTCCTACGGCCTCCTCCACGTCTCCTGATGTACTGGCTTGTCTCCTGGTAGCGCCTCCATGCTCTGGACACTACGCTGACAGACACAGCAAACCTTCTTGCCACAGCTCGCATTGATGTGCCATCCTGGATGTGCTGCACTACCTGAGCCACTTGTGTGGGTTGTAGACTCCGTCTCATGCTACCACTAGAGTGAAAGCACCACCAGCATTCAAAAGTGACCAAAACATCAGCCAGGAAGCATAGGAATTGAGAAGTGGTCTGTGGTCACCAGCTGCAAAACCAGTCCTTTATTGGGGGTGTCTTGCCAATTGCCTATAATTTCCACCTGTTGTCTATTCCATTTGCACAACAGCATGTGAAATGTATTGTCAATCAGTGTTGCTTCCTAAGTGGACAGTTTGATTTCACAGAAGTGTGATTGACTTGGAGTTACATTGTGTTGTTTAAGTGTTCCCTTTATTTTTTTGAGCAGTGTATATATACAGTGGGGAAAAAAGTATTTAGTCAGCCACCAATTGTGCAAGTTCTCCCACTTAAAAAGATGAGAGAGGCCTGTAATTTTCATCATAGGTACACGTCAACTATGACAGACAAAATGAGAAAAAAAAATCCAGAAAATCACATTGTAGGATTTTTAATGAATTTATTTGCAAATTATGGTGGAAAATAAGTATTTGGTCAATAACAAAAGTTTCTCAATACTTTGTTATATACCCTTTGTTGGCAATGACACAGGTCAAACGTTTTCTGTAAGTCTTCACAAGGTTTTCACACACTGTTGCTGGTATTTTGGCCCATTCCTCCATGCAGATCTCCTCTAGAGCGGTGATGTTTTGGGGCTGTCGCTGGGCAACACAGACTTTCAACTCCCTCCAAAGATTTTCTATGGCGTTGAGATCTGGAGACTGGCTAGTGTGTTTGGGATCATTGTCATGCTGAAAGACCCAGCCACGTTTAATCTTCAATGCCCTTGCTGATGGAAGGAGGTTTTCACTCAAAATCTCACGATACATGGCCCCATTCATTCTTTCCTTTACACGGATCAGTCGTCCTGGTCCCTTTGCAGAAAAACAGCCCCAAAGCATGATGTTTCCACCCCCATGCTTCACAGTAGGTATGGTGTTCTTTGGATGCAACTCAGCATTCTTTGTCCTCCAAACACGACGAGTTGAGTTTTTACCAAAAATTTCTATTTTGGTTTCATCTGACCATATGACATTCTCCCAATCCTCTTCTGGATCATCCAAATGCACTCTAGCAAACTTCAGATGGGCCTGGACATGTACTGGCTTAAGCAGGGGGACACGTCTGGCACTGCAGGATTTGAGTCCCTGGCGGCGTAGTGTGTTACTGATTGTAGGCTTTGTTACTTTGGTCCCAGCTCTCTGCAGGTCATTCACTAGGTCCCCCCGTGTGGTTCTGGGATTTTTGCTCACCGTTCTTGTGATCATTTTGACCCAACGGGGTGAGATCTTGCGTGGAGCCCCAGATCGAGGGAGATTATCAGTGGTCTTGTATGTCTTCCATTTCCTAATAATTGCTCCCACAGTTGATTTCTTCAAACCAAGCTGCTTACCTATTGCAGATTCAGTCTTCCCAGCTTGGTGCAGGTCTACAATTTTGTTTCTGGTGTCCTTTGACAGCTCTTTGGTCTTGGCCATAGTGGAGTTTGGAGTGTGACTGTTTGAGGTTGTGGACAGGTGTCTTTTATACTGATAACAAGTTCAAACAGGTGCCATTAATACAGGTAACGAGTGGAGGACAGAGGAGCCTCTTAAAGAAGAAGTTACAGGTCTGTGAGAGCCAGAAATCTTGCTTGTTTGTAGGTGACCAAATACTTATTTTCCACCATAATTTGCAAATAAATTCATTAAAAATCCTACAATGTGATTTTCTGGATTTTTTTTTCTCAATTTGTCTGTCATAGTTGACGTGTACCTATGAGGAAAATTACAGGCCTCTCTCATCTTTTTAAGTGGGAGAATTTGCACAATTGGTGGCTGACTAAATACTTTTTTTTCCCCACTGTATATATACATACATACATACATATACACATACACACAAACACACATATATATACATACATATATACACATACACATATATACATACATATACATATACACACACACACACCATTACACATCACTATTATTAAAATACCAGTGGCATTAAAATAAAGGATAGTTGTAAACAAATTAATAAGAATGGCCCAAAAAATAAGTACAATGCAATCTGTAACCCTGTGTTTGTGTGTGTGCGTGTGAATGAAAGGGTCTCTCTATCCCAGTAGTCTGCATATTAGATGCAGTAGTTGGGGCACCTCTCCAATCTCTGATAGTTCTAGGTGTCTTTTGCCAGAGGTTACCTCAGCATATGTAGGCTGATGATCTGAATGATACATGGTGTGGACTGCATCATGTGGTGTACTTCTCTGAAGGACAGTGTTCTGCCCGACCCTGGAGTAGTGGGCAGTGCTGTGTTGTGATGGGCCGGGTCTAGTAGAGCTGTGTTGTGATGGGCCAGGTCTAGTAGAGCTGTGTTGTGATGGGACGGGTCTGGTCGTGCTGTCCTGAGGCCGGTCTGGTCTGGTAAATCTGTGCTGTGGTGGGCCTGGTCTTGTAGAGCTGTGCTGTAATAAGCCGTGTCTGGCTATTCTCTCATGGGGATGGTGGGGGTACTGTTGTTTCAGAAGGTGGGGCGGGGGGGGCTCTGTTGCTGAGGTGATGGGTGTGTGGGTCCCTGCCAAGTGTTGCATCCTTTAGGTCCTTGGCAAAGGTTCTGATACTGTCCTGATCAAGATGTACATTATTGTATAAATGTTCACATGTCAGAGTGGGGTGGTGAGCCGTTCTGACGTTGAGCAGTGAGGCACAGTCCACAGTGATCTGTTGATTTATTTTTTCGATCAACTTTCCTGGGAAGTGTGGATGATGATGTTGTCGGGGGTGTCAATCCTGGTCTGACTGAGTAGCTGCATTGCACTCTCAGTTGTAGAACTTATACACCTGGTGTCTAGGGAATAATCTTTCCTGGAATAAGAACTTCCCATTTGAATCAATAAGGATTGCAGTTGTGGGTGACTGTCTGGGTGGAGCAGACTGGGAGACTGGTATTCTGACCTGGGCTGGAGCAGACTGGGTGGCTGGTTGGCTGACCTGGGCTGGAGCAGACTGGGTGGCTGGTTGGCTGACCTGGGCTGGAGCAGACTGGGTGGCTGGTTGGCTGACCTGGGTTGGAGCACACTGTGCTGGAGCAGACTGGGAAGCAGGTAGGCTGACCTGGGCTAGAGCAGAGTGGGACGCTGGTTGGCTGATCTGGACTGGATCAGACTGGTAGGCGGGTGCAGGGTCATCAGGCTGTGTGGTGGGGTCTCAGGTTCTGCTTGTGTTGTACCAGGCTGGTGGACATGTTCTCTAGATGCAGAGGACATATTGACTAGCTGCTGGTTGAGGGTGTCAATGTACCTCTCTCTTTGTTCTAGCTCCTTTCTTGTTGTGCTCAGATGGTCTCTGAGGTCATCATTTGTCTGATTGAACTGTTTCATCTCTTCTTTTAGTTTCTGGACAGTGTCCTCCTCCCTCTCTCTGAATTCTATGACCTCTGCTTCAATTAGAGAGAGGGTGTTGTGGAAATGTTGCATAGCAGGTGTTCTTGGTGTTGTAGGCATGTCCTTGGCTTTGTCTGCTGCAGGTGAGGTAGGTAGAGGGACACTGAGGGCTTCTTGCTGGGTCACAGAGACCGTTGGGGCCTGCTTTTCTCCATCTCCCTCCTTGACTTTATCCTCAGTTTCTGAGATGAGTTTAGCTTCTGCTTTTAGGGTAGCAAACATATTCTCAAAATCCTGGAGGCTTGACTCATTGCCTTGTATCAATACAGTTCCATTATTATATAAGTTTACCGTTTGATACGTGTTGCTCTGGTCAGCTTCTTCAAAAATGCTGATCTGACATCCTTGGCTGATGCCTCTCTTTTTTGAGAAAGGGAAATTGTTGCAAATAACCCTTTTTCATATGTGCCCTTGTTTGGTATTAAATATTACATTTGCTCTTGTTTTGCAACTGGTAAAATCTACAAACAGGCATTCATGGTTCTGTCCCCTCATCAAACCTTTGAAACTTTTCTTAGCTTTCTCCGTCTGGATGTCTGGTGGGTAAACAATTTCACACAATGTTGCAATAGAAGCGTTGTTTCTTGTATTATTCTCTCTTGTGTCTTTTAGAGGACTGTTTTACTTTGATGTCCTTTGTCTTCTGTCCTTATTTTGTCTTATTTTGTCTTTCTTTTCTTCAGTTAACTAGATATTCTTTGTTAGCTAGCTAGCTTCTTCCAGGAGAGTCCCTAGCAACTGCTTAGCAACTGGTAAACAATTCAGCTAGCTAAGATAACTGTACAGTTTTATGAAAAATAGTTACTTTTTCAAAAGCCTTTCTTCTTTGTTTGTTGCCTGTTTTGTCTCTTATTCAGTTTTGCAGTTTTCTTTTGGGTTTTTTCCGATGTACTTCACTCTAAAAACCATGTAAATTTCCATTTTTGTAGGAGCTCATTTTTTCATCAGCTGCTGCTCTATTTGGAATTTTTGGAATAGTATCTCTCTCTCTCTCTCTCACTCGCCATCTCTCTCTCTCTCTCTCTCTCTCTCTCTCTCTCTCTCTCTCTCTCTCTCTCTCTCTCTCTCACTCGCCATCTCTCTCTCTCTTTCTCTCCCTCTCTCTCTCTCTCTCTCTCTCTCTCTCTCTCTCTCTCCTCTCTCTCTCTCACTCGCCATCTCTCTCTCTCTCTCTCTCTCTCTCTCTCTCTCTCTCTCTCTCTCTCTCCAGTCTCTCTCTCTCTCTCTCTCTAGAGACTGGAGAGAGATAGACTGGAGAGAGAGAGAGGGACTGGAGAGAGAGAGAGAGAGTTTATCTCTCTCTCTCTCTCTATCTTACTCAAACTTGATCTTTATCCATAGATTACACATTAATTTTGGATTTGAGATTAATCCATAGATTAAAGTCCATACCAGACAATAGAATGGTTCAAGAGTGCACCTGTTCATACCGCTAAACTGTTTAATGAGCACTAGGTGGCAGTGTTTCATCGTGTTTGTTTGTAATATAGTGTGTGTTACAGTTCTTCATTTTTTTATTTAACCTTTATTTAACCAGGTAAGCCAGTTGAGAACAAGTTCTCATTTACAACTGCGACCTGGCCAAGATAAAGCAAAGCAGTGCGATAAAAACAACAACAACACAGAGTTACACATGGGATAAACAAAACATACAGTCAATAACACAATAGAAAATCTATATACAGTGTGTGCAAATGTAGTAAGTTATGGAGGTAAGGCAATAAATAGGCCATAGTGCAAAATAATTACAATTTAGTATTAACACTGGAGTGATAGATGTGCAGAAGATGATGTCAGTTACTAGTTGCCTGTCCAAAATTGGAATCAGTAACGTAACTTTTGGATTACCCAAACTCAGTAATGTAATCTGATTACTTTCAGTTACGTTTTGATTACTGTCCCTTTAAGAGGCATTAGAAGAAGACAAAAAGGATCCATCAAACGCATTTGGTGTGTCATCATAGTGGTCTCTGATTGGTGGTCATCATTTGGTGTGTTACCATAGTGGTCTACGATTGGTGGTCATCATTTGGTGTGTCATCATAGTGGTCTCTGATTGGTGGTCATCATTTGGTGTGTCATCATAGTGGTCTGTGATTGGTGGTCATCATTTGGTGTGTCATCATAGTGGTCTCTGATTGGTGGTCATCATTTGGTGTGTCATCATAATGGTCTCTGATTGGTGGTCATCATTTGGTGTGTCATCATAGTGGTCTCTGATTGGTGGTCATCATTTGGTGTCATCATAGTGGTCTCTGACTGGTGGTCATCATTTGGTGTGTCATCATAGTCGTTTCTGATTGGTGGTCAGACTCTCTCAGGTGGAACAAACTAAAACTTGTTTCAATGCTGAATTGAAAGTCATTGAGTGAAGAGAAAAGTGTCAATATTTTTTTCGCAAACGTCCTTTCTGAATTTAAAGGTAGTCCAAGAAGTAATCATCTAGTTTTTCAAAAGTATCTGTAATCTGATTACAATATTTTTGCTGGTAACATAACTGATTACAAGTACAGTTTTCTTGTGTGTGTGTGTGTGTCTGTGTCTGTCTGTGTGTGTGTCTGTGTGTGTGTGTGTGTGTGTGTGTGTGTGTGTGTGTGTGTGTGTGTGTTTTACACTCTGCACCCTCAGCAGTAAAGTGAAATATTATGACTCCAGTTCTGAGAAGATGAGACTTTGTATCCCAGAGCTGATGTCTTTACAATATCACTCCTGTCATCTGTCTGACATCACTTTCAATTTCCTTTTCAGTCTTTTTGTACTGTAGTCCTATTCTATTACCCCAGTGATATCTGAGACGTGCTGAGAGCTAGTCACATAGTAAAGGAGACATACAGTTGAAGTCGGAAGTTTACATACACTTAGGTTGGAGTCATTAAAACTTGTTTTTCAACCACTCCACACATTTCATGTTAACAAACTATAGTTTTGGCAAGTCGGTTAGGACATCTAATTTGTGCATGACACAAGTAATTTTTCCAACAATTGTTTACAGACTGATTATTTCACTTATAATTCACTGTATCACAATTCCAGTTGGTCAGAAGTTTACATACACTAAGTTGACTGTGCCTTTAAACAGCTTGGAAAATTCCAGAAAATGGCTTTAGAAGCTTCTGATAGGCTAATTGACATTGTTTGAGTCAATTGGAGGTGTACCTGTGGATGTATTTCCAGGCCTACCTTCAAACTCAGTGCCACTTTGCTTGACATCATGGGAAAATCAAAAAAAATCAGCCAAGACCTCAAAAAAAAATGTGTAGACGTCCACAAGTCTGGTTCATCCTTGGGAGCAATATCCAAACGCCTGAAGGTACCACGTTCATCTGTACAAACAATAGTACGTAAGTATAAACACCATGGGACCACGCAGCCGTCATACCGCTCAGGAAGGAGACGCGTTCTGTCTCCTAGAGATGAACGTATTTTGGTGCGAAAAATGCAAATAAATCCCAGAACAACAGTAAAGGACCTTGTGAAGATGCTGGAGGAAACAGGTACAAAAAGTACTGAAAGGTCACTCAGCAAGCCAGACTACGGTTTGCAACTGCATATGGGGACAAAGATCGTACTTTTTGGAGAAATGTCCTCTGGTCTGATGAAACAAAAATAGAATTGTTTGGCCATAATGACCATCGTTATGTTAGGAGGAAAATGGTGGTTGCTTGCAAGTCGAAGAACACCCTCCTAACCGTGAAGTACGGAGGTGGCAGCATCATGCTCTGGGGGTGATTTTCCAAGCTGTTTAAAGGCATCTGCGGAGATGGTGCCGGAGAAGATGGCTGTCGTTTTACAGCCCTCTAACCAATTGTACTATTATGTGTGTTTTTTCGCGTTATTTGTAATTTATTCTGTACATAATATTTCTGCCATCGTCTCTTATAACCAAAAAGAGCTTCTGGATATCAGGATAGCGATTACTCACCTCATATTGGACGAAGATTTTTTCTTCAACGAGTCGGACGCGAAGGATATCCTACAGACACCCGACAAGGCCCACATCCCCATCATTCGCAGGAGAAAGAGACTGAGATATCGTGGACGTAGGTCGGGGTGCCTTGTAAGGATCCGACGGCGAGCGAGTAAACTGCCTCTTCAATCAATCCTATTAGCCAATGTTCAATAATTTGAAAATAAATTAGATGACCTACGATTACGGTTATCCTACCAACGGGTCATTAAAAACTGTAATATCTTGTGTTTCACCAAGTCGTGGCTGAACAACGACATGGACAACATACAGCTGACGGGATATACGCTACATCGGCAGGATAGAACGGCTGACTCCGGTAAGACAAGGGGTGGCGGTCTGTGTATATTTGTAAACAACAGCTGGTGCACAAATCAAATACTAAGGAAGTCTTGAGGTTTTGCTCGCCTGAGGTAGAGTATCTTATGATAAGCTGTAGACCACACTATTTACCAAGAGAGTTTTCATCTCTATTTTTCATAGCTGTCTATTTACCACCACAAACCAATGCTGGCATTAAGATTGCACTCAACGAGCTGTATAAGGCCATATGTAAATTGGAAAACGCTCACCCAGAGGCAGCACTCCTATTTGCCGGGGACTTTTTAAAATGTGCAACCAGAGGAAAAAAAACTCTAGACCACCTTTACTCCACACACAGAGACGCATACAAAGCTCTCCCTCGCCCTCCATTTGGCAAATCTGACCATAACTCTATCCTCCTGATTCCTGCTTATAAGCAAAAACTAAAGCAGGAAGCACCAGTGACTCGGTTAATAAAAAAGTGGTCAGATGACGCAGATGCTAAGCTACAGTACTGTTTTTCTAGCACAGACTGGAACATGTTCCGGGATTCTTCAGATAGCATTGAGGAGTACACCACATCAGTCACTTGCTTCATCAATAAGTGCATCGATGACGTCGTCCCCACAGTGACTGTACGTACATACCCCAACCAGAAGCCATGGATTACAGGCAACAACCACACTGAGCTAAAGGGTAGAGCTGCCGCTTTCAAGGAGCGGGACTCTAACCTGGACGCTCATAAGAAATCCCGCTATGCCCTCCGACAAACCATCAAACAGGCAAAGAGTCAATACAGGACTAAGATTGAATCGTACTACACCGGCTCTGACGCTCGTCGGATGTGGCAGGGCTTGAAAACTAATACAGACTACAAAGGGAAGCAGAGCCGCGAGCTGCCCAGTGACACAAGCCTACCAGACGAGCTAAACCACTTCTATGCTCGCTTCGAGGCAAGCAACACTGAAGCATACATGAGAGCACCAGCTGTTCCGGATGACTATGTGATCACACTCTCTGTAGCCGATGTGAGTAAGACTTTTTAGCAGGTCAAAATTCACAAGGCCGCAGGGCCAGACGGATTACCAGGACGTGTACTCCGAGCATGTGCAGACCAACTGGCAAGTGTCTTCACTGACATTTTCAACATGTTCCTGACTGAGTCTGTAATACCAACATGTTTCAAGCAGACCACCATAGTCCCCGTGCCCAAGGACACTAAGATAACCTGCCTAAATGACTACCAACCCATTGCACTGACGTCTGTAGCCATGAAGTGCTTTGAAAGGCTGGTCATGGCTCACATCAACACCATTATCCCAGAAACCCTAGACCCACTCCAATTTGCATACCGCCCCAACAGATCCACAGATGATGCAATCTCTATTGCACTCTACACTGCCCTATCCCACCTGGACAAGAGGAACACCTACATGAGAATGCTATTCATTGACTACAGCTCAGCGTTCAACACCATAGTGCCCTCAAAGCTCATCACTAAGCTAAGGATCCTGGGACTAAACACCTCCCTCTGCAACTGGATCCTGGACTTCCTGATGGGCCGCCCCCAGGTGGTAAGGGTAAGTAACAACACATCTGCCACGCTGATCCTCAACACAGGGGCCCCTCAGGGGTGCGTGCTCAGTCCCTTCCTGTACTCCCTGTTCACCCATGACTGCATGGCCAGGCACGACTCCAACACCATCATTAAGTTTGCCGACGACACAACAGTAGTAGGCCTGATCACCGACAACGATGAGACAGCCGATAGGGAGGAGGTCAGAGACCTGGCTGTGTGGTGCCAGGATAACAACCTCTCCCTCAACGTGACCAAGACAAAGGAGATGATTTTGGACTACAGGAAAAAAAAGAGGACTGAGCACGCCCCAATTCTCATCAACAAGGCTGTAGTGGAACAGGTTGAGAGCTTCAATTTCCTTGGTGTCCACATCACCAACGAACTATCATGGTCCAAACACACCAAGACAGTCGTGAAGAGGGCACGACAAAGCCTATTCCCCCTCAGGAGACTGAAAAGATTTGGCATGGGTCCTCAGATCCTCAAAAGGTTATACAGCTGCACCATCTAGAGCATCCTGACTGGTTGCATCACCGCCTGGTATGGCAACTGCTCGGCCTCCGACCGCAAGGCACTACAGAGGGTAGTGCGTACGGCCCAGTACATTACTGGGGCCAAGCTTCCTGCCATTCAGGACCTCTCTACCAGGCGGTGTCAGAGGAAGGCCCTCAAAATTGTCAAAGACTCCAGCCACCCTAGTCATAGACTGTTCTCTCTGCTACCGCACGACAAGCGGTACCGGAGAGCCAAGTCTAGGTCCAAAAGGCTTCTCAACAGCTTCTACCCCCAAGCCAAAAGACTCCTGAACAGCTAATCATGGCTACCCAGACTATTTGCACTTCCCCCCCACCCCCACCCCATATTTTTACGCTGCGCTACTCTGTTAATTATTTATGAATAGTCACTTTAACATATTACCTCAACTACCTCAACTAACCAGTGCCCCCGCACATTGACTCTGCACCGGTACCCCCCTGTATATAGCCTCCCTACTGTTATTTTATTTTACTTCTGCTCTTTTTTTCTCAACCATTTTTTGTTGTTGTTTTATTTTACTTTTTTATAAAAATAGAAATGCATTGTTGGTTAAGGGCTGTAAGTAAGCATTTCACGGTAATGTCTACACCTGTTGTATTCGGCGCATGTGGCAAATAAAATGGCTTAAGGACAACAAAGTCAGGTATTGGAGTGGCCATTACAAAGCCCTGACGTCAATCCTATAGAACATTTGTGGGCAGAACTGAAAAAGTGTGTGCGAGCAAGGAGTCCTACAAACCCGACTCAGTTACACCAGCTCTGTCAGGAAGAATGGGCCAAAATTCACCCAACTTATTGTGGGAAGCTTGTGGAAGGCTACACGAAACGTTTGACCCAAGTTAATCAATTTTTAAAGGCAATGTTACCAAATACTAATTGAGTGTATGTCAACTTCTGACCCACTGGGAATGTGATGAAAGAAATACAAGCTGAAATAAATCATTCTCTCTACTATTATTCTGACATTTCACATTCTTAAAATAAAGTGGTGATCCTAACTGACCTAAGACAGGGAATTTATACTAGGATTAAATGTCAGGAATTGTGGAAAAACTGAGTTTAAATATATTTGGCTAAGGTGTATGTAAACTTCCGACTTCAACTGTACATTTCATTTGAATATTTAAGATCTTTTTTCATGATGGCAGTGTGCTTTTACCTTTGATTACCTGATTGTTTCATACAAATTGTGTTCTAACCATTTCATTGCGATCTCTCTCTGTCTCTCTCTCTGTCTGTCTGTCTGTCTGTCTGTCTGTCTGTCTGTCTGTCTGTCTGTCTGTCTGTCTGTCTGTCTGTCTGTCTGTCTGTCTGTTCTGTGTGTGTGTGTGTGTGTGTGTGTGTGTGTGTGTGTGAGTGTGTGTGTGTGTGTGTGTGTGTGTGTTCCAGGATGTTTGTAACCCAGGTGGTCCCTGACAGTAACCTGCTGATGTTGGTGATACAGGCAGACTGTGACTGTTCCCGTCAGTACCCTCCTATCACCATGGAACCCAAGGAAGTGAAATATATCCTTTAACTTACTGGTTCACTCTCACAAGCCCTCTTCCAGACACAGACAGTGATTGAAAGAGGTATAATGTTGTTGTGGAAGTGGGATTTGATATCTATGAATAAGCAGTTCCAGTCATATATCAGACAAATAACTTCTCTTATTATGTTCTCTTTCATTTAAACCAGTTAGGAATTGCTGTTTTACACTGTGGGAGCAGTCTCTTCTTAAACTCTTCTCATTGACACATTGAATCACATTAAATCTCTCATAAATCAAATTGATATCCCACATCAATGTTCAATCAAATGTATTTATAAAGCCCTTTTAACATCAGCAGATGTCACAAAGTGCTTATACAGAAACCCAGAGAGAGAGAGAGAGAGAGAGAGAGAGAGAGAGAGAGAGAGAGAGAGAGAGAGAGAGAGAGAGAGAGAGAGAGAGAGAGAGAGAGAGAGAGAGAGAGAGAGAGAGAGAGAGAGAGAGAGAGAGAGAGAGAGAGAGAGAGAGAGAGAGAGAGAGAGAATACACCAGATATGACAGACTGACCCTACACGTAGAAGTGTGTTGGTATTGCAGCATAGATACTTGTTATTGTTGTTAAGTGTGTTGGTATTGCAGCATAGATACTTGTTGTTGTTGTTAAGTGTGTTGGTATTGCAGCATAGATACTAGTTGTTGTTAAGTGTGTTGGTATTGCAGCATAGATACTTGTTGTTGTTAAGTGTGTTGGTATTGCAGCATAGATACTTGTTGTTGTTGTTGTTAAGTGTGTTGGTATTGCAGCATAGATACTTGTTGTTGTTGTTAAGTGTGTTGGTGTCCTTGACCTCTGTGTACATAACGCCTCAGTAAAGTGTGACAGGATGAAATCTCAGAAGGTCCGTAGGAGACCCGAGTCCTGCCACGCATACCACCCTCAGGTCAGCACCCCCATATTGGTCCACTGCCTCCCCTTATTGGTCCAGTGACACCTCTCTGAACCAATCACTTCAAGTGGATGGATTGACATCAGAAGAGAACATCTGCTGTACTATTCACAAAGCTCCCTTAATATTTTGGGAAAAACAAAACATCAAACTGAGTATTTTCTATCCTAAAAATCAAAAATATGAACTTTCTAGCCTCATGCAGTGTGTTCATTATACCACAGGTTGTAACTGTATGTGTTGTTATTGATTGATTACAGGAAAACGCCAAGGAGTGTGGAGGTGCATCACAGATCTACCCGTCTGTCTCTCTCTTCCTCACCTGTCTCACTGCCTCCTTCGCCTGTCTCAAGGCCTCCACGCTGGTCTTCCGATGACAGACAGACAGCTACCTAGCCTAAACCCAGACCCCCTCTGAATCGGAATCTCCCTGGAGGATTCCAGAATGCCTGAACATAGCATGCCTGCTACTGCTTGCGTTATCTTTATCAATCAATATGACTATATGACTTAAGTTATGATATTGATCATTTGGGTTGTTGGACTGAAAGGAATATGGCAGCTGAACAGAGAGCTGTTGATTGACTCCATGCTTGATGACTTTACAATCACAGAGAGCTGATGACTTCAGATGCTTGATGACTTTCAATCACAACCGCCAAAGTTGTGCTTATTTGGACAACAGTTCTAAAACCATGAAAGGGCTTTTAGATTTTTATTCTTCTTCAGTGTCTTATAAGAGAACATTATAGTGTTTCTATGCAAAAGGAAACATGCTTTCTTTGACCGTGGAAAGATCCAGTATCTCCTATGCGTATTCCAAAGGACTTGACTTTGCAATAGGACCATGGAAGACTATCAGTCTGTGGATGATGTGTTTTATAAAAGGCTTTAATAAAATAATACTCTGGATCCATGCATGTGTATGTCTGTTTACCTTAAGCCATGAAATGGAGGAGGAACCTTGGATAAGACATAGGCGCCTTTGAACAGTGATACAATTCAGATAGTGGAATCAGTGACCTCTGCTGGTCGAAATATGACATTGCAGGATGTTGATGAATCAAGGGGAGACTGACTGGCTGGCTGCTGAAGGATGGATGAACGAACACAATGGAATCAACTTCCACATTGTTCTCTTCATAACTTATCACTCTTTGGTCTACAAACACATCAAGTATCTACTATTAAATGTGGGCTGGGTTTTCACTTTTGGAAACGGATGGACACTGTTTCAGGAATAACCTTCAAGTCACATATCTTAGATGCAATCTGAGACTTACTGAACCAGTTGGCTTAATTGTAAAACAAGAACCATTACTGACCACCTACTTCTGTCTTGGACTACTTGGTGAAACAGCCATTCTGTTTAGAAGGAGCAACATTACAATGTGTTGGACTACTAGGTGAAACAGCCATTTTGTTTAGAAGGAGCAACATTACAATGTGTTGGACTACTAGGTGAAACAGCCATTTTGTTTAGAAGGAGCAACATTACAATGTGTTGGACTACTAGGTGAAACAGCCATTTTGTTTAGAAGGAGCAACATTACAATGTGTTAGATATCAGGATCTCCAAGGTGTCTTTCATCTGAGCTTTACTGTATGACTCCAAAGGCTTTTATGATGGTTTATAGTTTTTAGCTAAATTCATGCATTCAATTATGTTTTTTTTTCCATGGCATAATCTCTTCTTTCTAATTCAAATGCCTTTAGTCATGAATTAAATGATTATTAAATGCATAATTAAGAATAATAAGATGGAATACTGCTAAATTAGTATTGCTTGCTGGACATAAAAAAGTACTGTAAGATTTCAGTGGCTAGTGATATTCTAAGCAGTCTTGTTTTAGCAGTCTGTCCCTTTAACTTTGACAGTAATGCTGTAATGATGTTACGTCATCATGTGGTAACTGTCCTCATGATACAGTATTGTTGAACAATATGCTGTTGCCTGTGTATGTATGTAATGTGATTGACATGTCCTGAGTCCTGTGTGTCTGGCTGTTTGTGTCCCAAATGGCACCCTTTTCCCTATGTAGTGCACTACTTTTGACCAGGACCCATAGGGAATAGGGTGCCATTCGGAGAATAGCCTGAGAGTCTGGGAGGCAATATGATTCATACAGCACAGTTTGATTGACATTGTAGATAATCTGGAATGGATCAATAATAATGCAATAAATAAACGTCCTTTCTTTATTTAAAAGATGTACTCCCTTTTGATGCTTGCATTTTAGCCATGTAATTTAGCCTGTCAGTTATGACATGTTTTTATCTTGTATCATCTTATACTTCATATATTCAGCAGTGTATGCACTCAAAACTCCAAAGATTGTATTTTCTTCAATGCTTTGTTTTTATTTATGTACTGCTTCAGGGAAATGTAAAGGCATGGTGTCCGACAGTGACAGGATTATTGTCTTTCTGTCTGAGGCACTGTCATCATAGAGATCTAGTAGTTGATCTAGATCAGGGTTGGGGGCAGTTCCTTTACAATTCAGTCAATTCAGGAAGTAAACTGAAAGTCTAATTCCAATTCCAATTTTCCTCAATGACTCTCTATGAGAAGAAAAAAAAAGATTTGGAATTTCAGTTTACTTCCTGAATTGACTGTATTGAAATTGACCCCAACCCTGATCTAGAGATAGGTCAGCGATTGTAGTCCTCTTGGGGGGTAGAGGTCAGGGGAGGCGGGGGGTTAGTAGTCTTGTGGCAGCATGAACCTGCGGCCCCCAATCAAGGAACACAAGGTGATCTTCCTTCTGAAAGGAATGTTGTCCAGGGCCTCCACTGCCACCCTCTTGTTGCCCCTGCCGCTTCTCTCTTCCTGGTCGTACATGGGGCACATGTAGGCGGTGCGCCTCAGGGCGCAAATGTCCACCTCGTCCTCGTCGTCCCACGGCTGATAGGGCCGCTGGGAGGGAACGGCCGACTTGAACAGACGGGGGCCTCATCATCGCCATCTCTAGGTCACGGGGGATATGCCTCAGGCCCAGGCTAGACCTCTGGACTCTGACTCCTTTCATTTACATTACATTAGGTTAGATTCATTCATAAATAATTCATTCATGAATGGTTATGAATCATCTTCCTGGTTGTACATCAGCTAAAAACATACATTATACAATATTGACAATAAATTCAATAGGAAAAATGTGTCATTGCACAAGGAGAAGTGCTAACCTTTCTTGCCCTTCTTCTTGGTGCTCTCATCCCAGGTGTTGGCACTGACCAGGGACATGTTGCCCTGGCCCAGGGAGGGAAGCAGTTTGGGCCGGGGGGCAACCGGGGGTTTGGGGACCATCTTTGGAGGAGGAGCATCCCTCTGGGCTCTCCTGGCCAGCAGGGGTCCTGTCCGGACGAAGGCCTCAGGCCTGGTGATGTCCCTGGGGGGGCTGGTTGTACTTCTGGCAGCCTCCTCTGGCTGGGCAGCCTCCGGCATGGAGAGAAAAAACACATTGAAAAATTACTGTGTTGTTCTTGGGTACTGACTCACAAAAGTAAGAATGAACAGATTGGAAATCATCATCAGTGGAGGAAAAATAAGAATGCCCCACATTGCCCTCCTCAGAATGGAGGCTTTCTAGTTTTCCTGAGACCTGCCAGTCTGTCCACATCCAGGGCTCTGTCGCTGCCCAGCCTCACTACAGTCAAAGCTCATGTGGCCCGGAGAAAAGCACTTGAAGCACAGCTGGTGCATCTGACAGTGAGCTTTGGTCCTGTGATTAGTGCTTCCACAGACAGCGCACTCACGCTGATGTTTGTGGAACTGTTTACGGGGCCCTCTGTTCACAGACTGAGTATTGCTGACCAGAGCATTCTCTAACAAAGTCAAAACGTTCATTAATGTCCCTCCCTCAGATACAGATGGTGCCTGGTCTGGTTCACGGCCACATTGAGAAAAATATGAAACATTAGGTCTTTTCACAGGACCCACTCCCTCCTGAGGGCAGTCAAAAACGGCAGCCACCTGCTGTGAAAGTTGTGTTCTACATGCTTTACGTTCCCTTAACAGTTCATCCAACCGATCCTGTACCTCACTGGCTGTCCAGTCACGAATGGGTTTGCTCTTGAACACTTGGGCCAACTCTTTATCAGGACAGTTGCGTACAAACATGACTGCCAACTCTGAGCACTGATTGGGTAAGGTCCTGCCCTCACTCACAAGGTACTGTTCGGCTGCCTCTGCAGCTTTGTTAAGCCTAATCCAGAAATCTATTGGACCCTCATTAGCATATGGTTTGATTGAATACAAATCAGCTAATGGCATACCTGAGCAGACAGTATCCCCAAAGTGTTGCTTGAAAACACTGAACACCGCCTCTTAACATCTGTGACAACAAGGTTGTTACGCTTCCAGACTTTGGTCACATCCCGTGCCCTCCCCATGAGCCTAGACATCACCTCCCCAACATTCCCAGACCCAGTGTAACCCCTCTTCTCTAGGTAGACTTCCATTAACTCCTCCCACTCCAGGAGAGAGTACTTTTCTGAGCCATCACCCCTAAAAAGAGGTGGAGCACTAACATCTGACTTCACAACCAGATTCAGCTTGGACGCATCAATAAAGGTTGACCCACACTGCTCAGGCAGGGGAAACTGCTGGGGTTGGTGAGGGGGACGGGCAGGAGAAAGACTTGAAACCCCAGGCTGCAGTAAACTCGCTCTGATAGATTCTCCTATCTCTGAACCAATCTGCTTAATAAGGTCACTAAGCTGACTCGGAGGCGTCCCATTATCACCGAGTACTGTGGATGATGGTACATCAAAAGACAGAGGTGGGATACCCTGGTCAGGTGGAACAAACAGCCTACCCCTCCTAGTGCTTGCAAACTCAGGACTAGCAAACACTCTACTCCCAGGAGCTGACTGTACAATTGGTGTAAATGGAAGGACACCCTCCCTCTACCCACACTAAAATCCCCAGCATAACACGTCTTATGGATTTGAGAATCTTCCATGGCTCAACAGAGCACTAAAATACAATGTAATTTAGTGCATTCAAATACCCAAAAAAATAAATGCAATAAACAAATTCATCCAAAACATACAAATAAGCATGAATACCCTGTATCTAATGAATATGCTACATTCACTTTCACTGTTTACAGTATATATTCACTTAGAGTAAACCATCAACAAATTCACATGCGCAGGTCGTGCACCTCATCCACATGCACAGCTCCGGCAGTCGGCTTGAGCTGACCAGTCGGCAGGTCACGTAATTAGGACACTGCCACAACTGGAATTCTGATGGTTGGATAATTTTTATTCGACCTGCACACGAAGAGACAACACACAATATGTTAGCTCTTGGTGCAGCCACAGCTCTCGGGCACCTTGCTAGTTGAAGGTCAGGCAAAAGAGAACAGGTGCTGCATGCACACATTCAGTGCCTAACAACACACTATACAATACAAGTAAAATGATATACAACATAATTCTGACAAAATAAAAGACATACCTGCACACCACGAGACAACACACAATAGGTTAGCCCTTGGTGCAGCCACAGCTCTCGGGCACCTGCGTGAGCACATAGAAACTCACTCAAACACTGCCCCAAATACTCCCGAGTTACAATAGGTACCCTAATTAGCGAGCTCGGTGAAAGTTGTTAACATAAATCTTTATATTGTCCACATTGTAACAACACCTGTAGTTGCATAACAGCACTTTGTGTAACTTTACCACAGTTTTATATTGACAAATTACGGCGCCAAGGACAACATACCTTGCTAGTTGAAGGTCAGGCAAAAGAGAACAATAAGAGGGTACATAAATACAGATAACCCGCGATGGACCAAACCAAAATATACACAACTTTTACAATTAGGTGTATTTACAATATAGATACATAAAAATGTTTGTACACCAAAAAATAACATTAGCTATGGAGCTGTAATTAAATAAAGAAACCACATTGAATTATTATTATTATTAATTTATTAACATCCCCTCTTGACCTGGCCTACTTGAACTGTCCTTGTGTGCAATTTGGTGCATAATCTAGGGGAAACATCATACTACTACACGTATAATTCAAGTCATACCTTTATTGTCATTCATGCTCTTATTTTTAACCGAGTAGTTTTGCAAAAGTGTAACCTGCGTCAATTCTAGGAAATATTGGAATAACGTGCTTAAGAGGAGCCCTGACGCGCACAACAGGATAACACAACAACCACATTTTCAATTGACAATCATTGATTTAAATGGATGTGGTCAATAGATTTGTATAGGTATATATACTAATTTAATTTAACTTGTAAGCCAAGGTTGGATTTGTAGGTCTATGCAACATGGATAACGACGTCATGAATCGGAACGGGCTCCAACGTCCTCATATACACATTGTGACAAAATAAAGAGCTTAATCTTTCACGAAATAAAGATATAGAAGAAAACAGGTTCTAGAAACTCAATTTCTCCATGGCAATAGAATGTAAACATGTATATTGCGCCAAACATAACCAAATATCGCCTACAACTCAATTCTCAGCGCAGCATATTGGACGACTCCACAGGCATTGATCATTCGCGACTTTAAGTAATTCCTGTTATCTCTAGAGCATCCCGTATATCTATAGCGCTGCATTTCGTCCCGCTCTGACCATGGATAGGGTTGGGAGCAGTGGCGGCTCCTGAAAAAATTCTCAGGAGGGGCAATTTTTCTGATGATTTAGGTGACCTACACACATTTAAAAAAAGATATGTCCAGCAACAACATGAAGACAGGGGCAGCATATAAGTCAATACCAGAAGCATTTATTGACTGATCTCAAAAGTGTTGGCTTACCAGGGTTGGTGGAGCCCTCAGTTTCATCTTTGCCTCGCAAAGCTAACTCAAACACTCCGCAAAACTTCACACACTGGATTAGCCGGCTGAGGATGTGGCGGTTCTTGCTAATGTCGTAGTAAATATATTTGTTATAGTGAATATGGAATATGATATGTTGAGTAAAATGTTGTGCTAAGATCTATTTAGGTCAGGAGCTGGTTATAAGTTCTGTTCCTATCCAATAACAATGGACAAAAGGGTCCTATCTTGTCAGCCTTGTCAGCAGGTGGCCAAGGACAACACCCACGCCATAGGCCTCTCAGTTCTTCCAACTCACGAGTTCTTGCTCTGAGGACACACACACACACAAACACACACACACACACATCATCACTGTTAAACACACACACACACACACACATCATCACTGTTAAACACACACACACACACACACACACACACACAAAATCCCCTCTCTTAGGCTGAACATTTGAAGACAGAGAACCCGACTCAGAGCCAATGCAACAGTGACAGTAGCCTGCAGGGGACCTCGCCCAACTCATCAGGACCAATCAGAAGATCAGAACTACTAGATTGAACCTACTTCATTTATTGCATAAAATGTCTGCACACAATGTTTCGGGGCTCTCTTCAGATAATAATAATAATAATAATAATAATAATAATATGCCATTTAGCAGACGCTTTTATCCAAAGCGACTTACAGTCATGCGTGCATACATTTTTGTGTATGGGTGGTCCCGGGGATCGAACCCACTACCTTGGCGTTACAAGCACCATGCTCTACCAGCTGAGCTACAGAAAGTGGATACTCATGGATGCGCATTGCAATTGTAAAATGTCAACACAATTGGAGACACCACGTCATTTTTGGAGACATGTTATTGACAGTAAACTATTGTAGATGCGACTGCTAACTAACTAAAACATTTTAGCTGGCTAGCTAATCATCTTAGCTAAATGTGGGGCAAACAATTCAGTTATTTACCGTTAATTTGAGGGATTGGGGTGAAAGAAATCGAGTTACATAGTGATACTTTACGATATACTGTATTGACAATATCGCAATATTTTAGCGCTAGTTGGCTGTACCTGCACCAAAACACCATTATTGTTCCTTCATAGCTTGTTCTCAATCTTTTCACATTGGGAGCCAATTTGTTTTCAGCACTTTTATTTCCATGACTGATCAAAACTCGTTCTCATGGCTTTCTGATCCCTCTGCAACAGACATATGGTGCGCAATAAAATCACAGTATCGAATCGCAATACGTATAGAATCATGAGACTCGCAATGCTGATGCATATATCTTATCGTGAGGTTCCTGGCAATTCCCAGCCCAAGTTCATTTGCCACAACAAATCTCTTCGCTAGCAAACGCGATGTCTTCTCCAAAACGGCAATGTGTCTCCAGCAATGTTTACTTTTTTGACGTTCTATGGCATCTCCACTTTCCAAGCATATATGACCACATGTAATATTTTGGTAAGTGATGCAAATAGTGAACTATGTAGGGCCAGGATGTAAAATATATGTAGCTGCAGCAATTTCTCTTATCTGATATGGTAAGTAATGGGGCTTAATTTATAGCTCCCTAAGAGTTTGACGAACGGGTCCGTGAACGCGATTCCAGATATATTTACCTCTGAATAAACTGCCTTTATTACACCATATCCACATCCAGTAAACTTGTGATTATCAACACTAACCTCATCGTTGTGGCGGCGGACAGCTAGCCTGTATCCCTCGTCATCCAGTTGAGTGAGTGGCAATGTCTTTTTTCGTTCGTACCAATTTTTGGAAAATCCTCGGGTGTAGGACTTTCCGCCTTTAGTAGAAACCTGTTGAATTATTACATTTGGTCTGGGAGGTCCTAATTGTTTCGTTGCCAATTTATCTTCATTTGTTCGCCGACAAAAAGGAACTTCTTTCAAACAATCCACTCTTTTCTCAGTTACGTTCATGGTTACGTAACGTATGACGACAGCGTAAGTGCAAGCCCACAGACACCCATTGAGATTGTATTGAAGGCTCTGAAATTTGAAAAAAATAGATTTTACATGGGAGTCTATGACAGAAGTTCTGGGCGATTTTCAATCTGACTGAAATCGCCCCAAAAGGGGGTGGAGCCATTTGAAGCACGACTTTAGCCTGATTCGACATTTAGTGGCAGTGTGGCACTGTGGCAGATCAGACGTATAGATTACAACACTGATAACTACTGTTGCCGTGATATAATTGATTAGAAAAAAAATCCCTTCCTTTTCCCGTTTGGCAGTGCGTCGCCCATATCGCCCTATTGAACAGGCCGTCCCTGGTTGGGAGCATTCCTGAGTTCACTTATGGTCCCACTAAGGTAATCTTAGGAGATATTCCTTTTGGCATACTGTAAATGCCTGTGCATAATGTACCTAATAAAGCATACTTATTTTAATTATCTTCAAAGGAATTCTGTAGAAGCAGCCTTTATTTTCAGACTCTGCAGGCCTGCTGGGAGGAAGCATATTACAATAAACAGGTAAGATTCATCCCACAAAAACAGTAACCACAGAAAAAAGGAGATAGATTTAATCCCAAAACAAGAGTTTTATTTCAAGACAGTTTAGAGAAGATGGTCATAAGAGTTCTTTAATATCACTTGCAAATTGTGAGACATGAGCAGTTGTGAAATGTTGCGAGAGGCCCTTCTGAAAGCACATTATATGGTCTTTAGTGGCACGGTCTCACACCTTACCTCACCTTGCAGAAGAAGCTCATGGTCCACTATCTGCTGCTCCAGAGTCGAGGCCAGGTCTCGCCCCATGTCACCGTGGAGCACATGAGCGACTGGCTGGTGTCTCAGGGCAAAAAATCCCTTAGGGAGAGGTGAGTACCACGTCAGCTCTCACCTTCACTGCCATTCTCTGTCACCAGCAGCACTCCAGGAGGTGTGGGTAAAATAAACAACAGATAAATAGGAAGCCAGGCAAGTTGAAATGCTTTGTGTTTTATTTGAAGGGTGTGGAAGGAAACCCTGGAGGAGGGGAACGAACTCGCTCGGCTGGTAAGAGAATGAGAGTTAGAGACTTAGACTATCAGTCAGTGAGCTCTTTTCTAGCCTTTCAACAACTCGTTAGTACAGCAGAATATATCTGTTGTGAAATTACACTAATGGGATTTCCTGTTTCCTACGGCAGACCTGGGAAGTAAACACCTGCCTAAAAATGATTGACATGGAGCACAAGGCTGTCTGCAAGCTCCGCCGCTCTATGCACCCCACCTCTCCAGCTGGCGCTGACATGTGAGTTCCATGTACTGCCCTGCATATGGCTTGCTCCATTCATCTACACATCTGGAGCTATGCAGAAAATAACTAGGGCAGTGTTCTCTGTGTGAACATTGCACATCGTTTAGCTTTCTCTGCTGCTTTTTGTTGATTTCAGCGACCCCAAGGTCCACATCATCGTGGAGAGAGCTGTGAGGAGCATTCTGGACAAGCTGTCCAATAAGCCCTGTAGCAACCTGCTCAGCCCATCCCAGGTGGTGGTGGAGCTGGTGCCCAGGATCCTCCTGGCCCTGTGGCTTCAGCCAGAGGAAGGCCATTCAGATCACCCCATCCTCCTAAGCGGGATGGCTGTGAGTATGGTGGTGGCCGTAGGGGACAAGCTCTCCAGCATGTTGAAGGCCTCTTCTCCTCACACCCCTTTCTCCCGGGCTGCTGCTTTTGACTCTGTGAGGTCGATCCTCGGGAGAATCAGCCAGTCCTTCTCCCTGGATGACCTCAAGACCCCTTTTTTTATGAGCTCTGTCTGTGCCTTTGTGGCGGACGAGGTGAAAAGCTACTTCCAGCCTACTGCAGACACCCTGCCAGTCCCCCCTGTCCTAGTGGTGGAGGTCTCCGCCACACTACCAGCTGACATCCAAGCAGGTGAGTAGCACTCATGGAGAGCACTCTGACAGATGCCTTTTGTCATGACATCCTGGTGCCTTGTAGTAGTAGAGCCAATCAGGATGTTAATTGTCACCCCTAACACAGAGGCAGACCCAGCTTCTTCCCACCCGGAGGTTGTGGACATCACCCCTAACACAGAGAAAGACCCGGCTTCTGCCCACCTGGAGGTTGAGGGAATCACACCTAACACAGAGTTTGACCCAGCTTTTCCCCACCTAGAGGTTGTTGACATCACCCATAGCAGAGAGGCAGACCCTGGCTTCTTCCCACATAGTGGTTTTAGACATCACTCCTAACACAGAGCCACACCCGGATTCTTCCCACCTGATGGTTGTGGACATCACCCTTAACACCGAGTCAGACCCGGCATCTTCCCACCCTACAGAGGGTAGTGCGTACGGCCCAGTACATCACTGGGGCAAAGCTCCCTGCCATCCAGGACCTCTATACCAGGCGGTGTCAGAGGAAGGCCCTCAAAATTGTCAAAGACTCCAGCCACCCTAGTCATAGACTGTTCTCTCTGCTACCGCACGGCAAGCGGTACCGGAGTGCCAAGTCTAGGTCCAAAAGACTTCTCAACAGCTTCTACCCCCAAGCCATAAGACTCCTGAACAGCTAATCATGGCTACCCGGACTATTTGCACTGCCCCCCCACCCCATCCTTTTTACGCTGCTGCTACTCTGTTAAGTATTTATGCATAGTCACTTTAACTCTACCCACATGTACATATTACCTCAACTACCTCAACTAGCCGGTGCCCCCCGCACATTGACTCTGCAACGGTACCCCCCTGTATATATAGCCTCCCTACTGTCACTTTATTTTACTGTATATATAGCCTCCCTACTGTCACTTTATTTTACTTCTGCTCTTTTTTTCTCAACACTTTTTTTGTTGTTGTTTTATTCTTACTTTTTTTGTTTAAAATAAATGCACTGTTGGTTAAGGGCTGTAAGTAAGCATTTCACTGTAATGTCTGCACCTGTTGTATTCGGCGCATGTGACCAATAAAATTTGATTTGATTTGATTTGATTAGTGTTTGTTGACATCACCCCTAACACAGAGCCACACCCGGCTTCTTCTCACCTGGAGGTTGTGGACATCAACCCTAACACAGAGGCAGACCCGGCTTCTTCCCACCTAGAGGTTGTTGACAAAACCCGTAGCACAGAGGCAGACCCGATATCTTCCCACCTGGAGGTTGAGGACATCAACCCTAAAACAGAGGCAGACCCGGCTTCTTCCCACCTAGAGGTTGTTGACAAAACCCGTAGCACAGAGGCAGACCCGATATCTTCCCACCTGGAGGTTGAGGACATCACCCCTAACACAGAGGCAGACCCGGCTTCTTCCCACCTGGAGGTTGAGGATCACCCCTAACACAGAGGCAGACCCGGCTTCTTCTCACCTGGAGGTTGTGGACATCACCCCTAACACAGAGTCAGACCCTGCTTCTTCCCACCGTATGGTTGTTGACATCACCCATAACTCAGAGGCAGACCCAGCATATTCCCACCTGGAGGTTGTGGACATCACCCCTAACACAGAGTCAGACCCGGCTTCTTCTCACCTGGAGGTTGTGGACATCACCCCTAACACAGAGGCTGAGACGGCTTCTACCCACCTGAAGTTTGTGGTCATCACCCCTAACACAGAGTTAGACCCGGCTTCTTCCTATCAGGAGGTTGTGGAAACCACCCCTAACACAGAGGCAGACCCAGCTTCTTCCCACCTGGAGCTTGTGGACATCACCCCTAACACAGAGGCAGATCCTGCTTCTTCCCACCTGGAGCTTTTGGACATCACCCCTAACACAGAGGCAGATCCTGCTTCTTCCCACCTGGAGCTTGTGGACATCACCCCTAACACAGAGGCAGACCCGGCTTCTTCCCACCTAGAGGTTGTGGACATCACCCCAAACACAGAGGCAGATCCTGCTTCTTCCCACCCGGAGCTTGTGGACATAACATTTAACACAAAGGCAGACCCGGCTTATTCCCAGCTGGAGGTTGTGGAAATCAACCCTAACATAGAGGCAGACCCGGCTTCTTCCCACCGTAAGGTTGTGGACATCCCCCCTAATAGAGAGGTAGACCCGGCTTCTTCTCACCTGGAGGAGTGTGGAAATCACCCCTAACAAAGAGGCAGAACCCGTCTCTTCCCACTTGGAGATTGTGTTCGTCACACCTAACACAGAAGCAGAACCCGTCTCTTCCCACTTGGAAGTTGTGGACATCACCCCTTACACAGAGGCAGACCCGGCTTCTACCCACCTGAAGGTTGTGGACATCACCCCTAACACAGAGGCAGACCCTGCTTGTTCTCAGCTGGAGGTTTTGGACCTCACCCCTAACACAGAGGCAGACCCGGCTTCTTCACTCTTGGAGGTTGTGGACGTCACACCTGAAGAAAAGCCTCTCATGGTGGCCGTCTCCGCCATTCTGCCATCTGATATCCAAGCAGGTGAGTAATGTAGTAAGACTTATAGAAAGCACTCTGACAGGTGCCATTTGTCATGATAACATGTAAAGTGTTGGTCCCATGTTTCATGAGCTGAAATTAAAGATCCCATTCAACTGGCCAATGTTTAGAACCTACGGTTTGCATTTATTTACATTCTGTCCCGCTTTTGTCCCTTTCCAGAGGATGTTGCTGTGGTCACCCCGGATGTCACCCCACACGTCACCAAGGACGTGACCCTGGATGTTCCATGCAGGGCGAGGAAAGGGGCAGTCCGGCGTTTTTTTTGCAGGCTTTGGAGGGCAGTGTGCTGCTGCGCTTGCCACAAGGAAGAGGAGGAACAATATTAATTATTCATTAGACCAGAAACAGGATTGAACCATAGACCATTAAATTATTTGCATTATAGTTGCCTTCAATTCTGATTTTCTTCTGTTTAATTCTTAATTAATTTCAGAACATTTCTCTAAACTTTGTGGAGTAGGTTGTGTAAATAAGTGGGAAACATCCCAATCCCATTTGTAATGCTTTTAATGATTTACTTATTACTTTTTTTTTTGATGTATTATTTGACAAAAAAGTGGAGGGCGCTCAACCAACGTTGAGTCGAGGTGCAACCAAAAACCTTAATCATAATATAAAAGGAAAAGCGCAACTCTTTCTCACTATTAAAAATGCATTGTTTTATTCAAGCAATGTTAAAAGATTAACGTTTCGGCCTAGTCTATGACGATATGCAAGTTGTGTTTGCCCAGTAAAAGGGGGAGCCAGACTCACCCTGGTTCTTGAGGGTTGCAGACACTGAATAATTATCATTTGAAATAAATGGCACTTTTGTCTTGACTAAATATCTTGAATGAATATGAATTAAACATTTTTTTTCATTTTTTATTTATTTAACCTTTATTTAACCAGGTAGGCCAATTGAGAACAAGTTCTCATTTACAACTGCGACCTGGCCAAGATAAAGCAAAGCAGTGCGATAAAAACAACAACAACACAGAGTTACACATGAGATAAACAAAACATACAGTCAATAACACAATAGAAAATCTATATACAGTGTTTGCAAATGTAATACGTTATGGAGGTAAGGCAATAAATAGGCCATAGTCAAAATAATTACAATTTAGTATTAACACTGGAGTGATAGATGTGCAGAAGATGATGTACAAATAGAGATACTGGGGTGCAAATGAGCAAAATAAATAACAATATGGGGATGAGGTACTTGGGTGGGCTAATTACAGATGGGCTGTGTACAGGTGCAGTGATCGGTAAGCTGCTCTGACAACTGATGCTTAAAGTTAGTGAGGGAGATAAGAGTCTACAGCTTCAAAGATTTTTGCTGTTCGTTCCAGTCATTAGCAGAAGAGAGCTGGAAGGAATGGTGGCCAAAGGAGGTGTGATATACCTGCTGGAGCGCATACCATGGGTGGGTGTTACTATTGTGACCAATGACTTAAGATAAGGCAGGGATTTGCCTAGCAGAGATTTATAGATGACCTGGAGCCAGTGGGATTGGCGACGAATATGTAGTGAGGGCCAACCAACGAAAGCCTACAGGTCACAATGGTGGGTAGTATATGGGGCTTTGGTGACAAAACAGATGGCACTGTGATAGGCTACATCCAATTTGCTGAGTAGAGTGTTGGAGGCTATTTTGTAAATGACATCGCCGAAGTCAAGGATTGGTAGGATAGTCAGTTTTACGAGGGCATGTTTGCCAGCATGAGTGAAGGAGGCTTTGTTGTGAAATAAGAAGCCGATTCTAGATTAGGCCTGATCACCGACAACGATCACCGACAACGATGAGACAGCCTATAGGGAGGAGGTCAGAGATCTGGCCATGTGGTGCCAGGACAACAACCTCTCCCTCAACGTGACCAAGACAAAGGAGATGATTGTGGACTACAGGGAAAAAAAGAGGACTGAACACGCCCCCATTCTCATCGACGGGGCTGTAGTGGAAGAGGTTGAGAGCTTCAAGTTCCTTGGTGTCCACATCACCAACGAACTATCATGATCCAAACACACCAAGACAGTCGTGAAGAGGGCACGACAAAGCCTATTCCCCCTCAGGAGACTAAAAAGATTTGGCATGGGTCCTCAGATCCTCAAAAAATTCTACAGCTGCACCATCGAGAGCATCCTGACTGGTTGCATCACCGCCTGGTATGGCAACTGCTTGGCCTCCGACCGC
Source organism: Coregonus clupeaformis (assembly GCF_020615455.1). NCBI lineage: Eukaryota > Metazoa > Chordata > Actinopteri > Salmoniformes > Salmonidae > Coregonus > Coregonus clupeaformis. The sequence continues at coordinate 53,516,538 of NC_059214.1, read as the reverse complement.
AAGGCACTACAGAGGGTAGTGCGTACGGCCCAGTACATCACTGGGGCAAAGCTTACTGCCATCCAGGACCTCTATACCAGGCGGTGTCAGAGGAAGGCCCTCAAAATTGTCAAAGACTCCAGCCACCCTAGTCATAGACTGTTCTCTCTGCTACCGCACGGCAAGCGGTACCGGAGTGCCAAGTCTAGGTCCAAAAGACTTCTCAACAGCTTCTACCCCCAAGCCATAAGACTCCTGAACAGCTAATCATGGCTGCTACTATTTGCACTGCCCCCCCACCCCATCCTTTTTACGCTGCTGCTACTCTGTTAAGTATTTATGCATAGTCACTTTAACTCTACCCACATGTACATATTACCTCAACTACCTCAACTAGCCGGTGCCCCCGCACATTGACTCTGCAACGGTACCCCCCTGTATATATAGCCTCCCTACTGTCACTTTATTTTACTTCTGCTCTTTTTTTTCTCAACACTTTTTTTGTTGTTGTTTTATTTTTACTTTTTTTGTTTAAAATAAATGCACTGTTGGTTAAGGGCGGTAAGTAAGCATTTCACTGTAATGTCTGCACCTGTTGTATTCGGCGCATGTGACCAATAAAATTTAATTTGATTTGATTTGATTTAACTTTGGATTGGAGATGCTTAATGTGAGTCTGGAAGGAGAGTCTACGGTCTAACCAGACACCTAGGTATTTGTAGTTGTCCACATATTCTAAGTCAGACCCGCCGAGAGTAGTGATTCTAGTTGGGCGGGCAGGTGCAAGCAGCGTTCGATTGAAGAGCAAGCATTTCGTTTTACTAGCGTTTAAGAGCAGTTGGAGGCTACGGAAGGAGTGTTGTATGGCATTGAAGGTCGTTTGGAGGTTTGTTAACACAGTGTCCAATGAAGGGCCAGATGTATACAAAATGGTGTCGTCTGCGTAGTTGTGGATCTGAGAGTCACCAGAAGCAAGAGCGACATCATTGATATACACAGAGAACAGAGTCGGCCAATAATTGAACCCTGTGGCACCCCCATAGAGACTGCCAGAGGTCCAGACAACAGGCCCTCCGATTTGACACATTGAACTCTATCTGAGAAGTAGTTGTTGAACCAGGCGAGGCAGTCATGTGAGAAACCAAGGTTATTTAGTCTGCCAATAAGAATGCGGTGATTGACAGAGACGAAAGCCTTGGCCAGGTCGATGAAGAAGGCTGCACAGTACTTTTTTTTTTATCGATCGGGGTTATAATGCCGTTTACGACCTTGAGCGTGGCTGAGGTGCACCCTTGACCAGCTCAGAAACCAGATTGCATAGCGGAGAAGGTACGGTGCGATTCGAAATGGTCGGTGATCTGTTTGTTAACTTGGTTTTCAAATACTTTCGAAAGGCAGGGCAGGATGGATATAGGTCTGTAAGAGTTTGGATCTAGAGTGTCACCCCCTTTGAAGAGGGGGATGACAGCGGCAGCTTTCCAATCTCTAGGGATCTCAGATGATACGAAAGAGATGTTGAACAGGCTAGTAACAGGGGTTGCTACAATTTCGGCTGCTAATTTTAGAAAGAAAGGGTCCAGATTGTCTAGCCCAGCTGATTTGTAGGGGTCCAGATTTTGCAGCTTTTTCAGAACATCAGCTATCTGAATTTGGGTGAAGGAAAAGCGGGGGCATGGGCAAGTTGCAGCGGAGGGTGCAGAGCTGGTGGCCGGGGTAAGGGTAGCCAGGTGGAAAGCATTGCCAGCCGTAGCAAAATGCTTATTGAAATTCTCGATTATCGTAGATTTATCGGTGGTGACAGTGTTTCCTAGCCTCAGTGCAGTGGGTATCTGGGAGGAGGTGCTCTTATTCTCCATGGACTTTACAGTGTCCCAAAACTTTTTGGAGTTAGTGCTACATGATGCAAATTTCTGTTTGCTTTCCTAACTGATTGTGTATATTTGTTCCTGACTTCCCTGAAAAGTTGCATATCGCGGGGGCTGTTCGATGCTAATGCAGTACGCCACAGGATGTTTTTGTGCTGGTCAAGGGCAGTCAAGTCTGGGGTGAACCATGGGCTATACAGTGGGGGAAAAAAGTATTTAGTCAGCCACCAATTGTGCAAGTTCTCCCACTTAAAAAGATGAGAGAGGCCTGTAATTTTCATCATAGGTACACGTCAACTATGACAGACAAATTGAGGAAAAAAAATCCAGAAAATCCCATTGTAGGATTTTTAATGAATTTATTTGCAAATTATGGTGGAAAATAAGTATTTGGTCACCTACAAACAAGCACGATTTCTGGCTCTCACAGACCTGTAACTTCTTCTTTAAGAGGCTCCTCTGTCCTCCACTCGTTACCTGTATTAATGGCACCTGTTTGAACTTGTTATCAGTATAAAAGACACCTGTCCACAACCTCAAACAGTCACACTCCAAACTCCACTATGGCCAAGACCAAAGAGCTGTCAAAGGACACCAGAAACAACATTGTAGACCTGCACCAGGCTGGGAAGACTGAATCTGCAATAGGTAAGCAGCTTGGTTTGAAGAAATCAACTGTGAGAGCAATTATTAGGAAATGGAAGACATACAAGACCACTGATAATCTCCCTCGATCTGGGGCTCCACGCAAGATCTCACCCCGTGGGGTCAAAATGATCACAAGAACGGTGAGCAAAAATCCCAGAACCACACGGGGGGACCTAGTGAATGACCTGCAGAGAGCTGGGACCAAAGTAACAAAGCCTACCATCAGTAACACACTACGCCGCCAGGGACTCAAATCCTGCAGTGCCAGACGTGTCCCCCTGCTTAAGCCAGTACATGTCCAGGCCCGTCTGAAGTTTGCTAGAGTGCATTTGGATGATCCAGAAGAGGATTGGGAAAATGTCATATGGTCAGATGAAACCAAAATATAACTTTTTGGTAAAAACTCAACTCGTCGTGTTTGGAGGACAAAGAATGCTGAGTTGCATCCAAAGAACACCATACCTACTGTGAAGCATGGGGGTGGAAACATTGGGGCTGTTTTTCTGCAAAGGGACCAGGACGACTGATCCGTGTAAAGGAAAGAATGAATGGGGCCATGTATCGTGAGATTTTGAGTGAAAACCTCCTTCCATCAGCAAGGGCATTGAAGATGAAACGTGGCTGGGTCTTTCAGCATGACAATGATCCCAAACACACCGCCCGGGCAACGAAGGAGTGGCTTCGTAAGAAGCATTTCAAGGTCCTGGAGTGGCCTAGCCAGTCTCCAGATCTCAACCCCATAGAAAATCTTTGGAGGGAGTTGAAAGTCCGTGTTGCCCAGCGACAGCCCCAAAACATCACTGCTCTAGAGGAGATCTGCATGGAGGAATGGGCCAAAATACCAGCAACAGTGTGTGAAAACCTTGTGAAGACTTACAGAAAACGTTTGACCTGTGTCATTGCCAACAAAGGGTATATAACAAAGTATTGAGAAACTTTTGTTATTGACCAAATACTTATTTTCCACCATAATTTGCAAATAAATTCATTAAAAATCCTACAATGTGATTTTCTGGATTTTATTTTCTCATTTTGTCTGTCATAGTTGACGTGTACCTATGATGAAAATTACAGGCCTCTCTCATCTTTTTAAGTGGGAGAACTTGCACAATTGGTGGCTGACTAAATACTTTTTTCCCCCACTGTATCTGTTCTTAGTTCAGAATTTCTTGAATGGGGCATGCTTATTTAAGATGGAGAGGAAAGCACTTTTAAAGAACAACCAGGCGTCCTCTACTGACGGAATGAGGTCAACTACAATTGACTTGAGGATCAGAGCAGGAAGGCTGACTGGCTAGCCCTGAAGGCCCTCTGCCTCTACCTCTGTGTGGTTCATCTCAGCCAAGAGGTTGTATGGGTTGTCTGTCTCTCTCTGGGTGTGAATCACTATCACTATGACCTCTCGCTCAGCCTGTCTGTTGGCCTGATCAGAAGGCTTCCCCTCTCATTCCTTGCTCACAGGAGCAGGGGTGATGGCATCTGGGGTAACCTCCTCCTCTCCTGTATCTCACCCATCTTTCTGGCTGTGAGTTCGACTGAGGTCACTCGTTCTCTCTCCCAGGGTGTTGGATAGTTTCTCCTCCTCTGTGTCTTGTGTATTTTCTACATTGTAGAATAATAGTGAAGACATCAAAACTATTAAATAACACATATGGCATCATGTAGTAACCATAAACGTGTTACACATATCAAAATATATTTGAGATTCGAGATTCTTCAAAGTAGCCACCCTTTGCCTTGATCACAGCTTTGTACATACAGAATAATACGAAATGTTCTGAGACCAGGTTGCGCTTTCACCTCCCCCGGTAAGAGGGGAATAAGGCAACCTCAGGGTTACAGTGAGGGAAAAAAGTATTTGATCCCCTGCTGATTTTGTACGTTTGCCCACTGACAAAGAAATGATCAGTGTATCATTTTAATTGTAAGTTTATTTGAACAGTGAGAGACAGAATAACAACAACAAAATCCAGAAAAACGCATGTCAAAAATTTTATAAATTGATTTGCATTTTAAGGGAAATAAGTATTTGACCCACTCTCAATCAGAAAGATTTCTGGCTCCCAGGTGTCTTTTATACAGGTAACGAGCTGAGTTTAGGAGCACACTCTTAAAGGGAGTGCTCCAAATCTCAGCTTGTTACCTGTATAAAAGACACCTGTCCACAGAAGCAATCAGTCAATCAGATTCCAAACTCTCCACCATGGCCAAGACCAAAAAGCTCTCCAAGGATGTCAGGGACAAGATTGTAGACCTACACAAGGCTGGAATGGGCTACAAGACCATCGCCAAGCAGCTTGGTGAGAAGGTGACAACAGTTGGTGCGATTATTTGCAAATGGAAGAAACACAAAAGAACTGTCAATCTCCCTCGGCCTGGGGCTCCATGCAAGATCTCACCTCATGGAGTTGCAATGACCATGAGAACGGTGAGGAATCAGCCCAGAACTACACGGGAGGATCTTGTCAATGATCTCAAGACACCTGGGACCATAGACACCAAGAAAACAATTGGTAACACACTACGCCGTGAAGGACTGAAATCCTGCAGCGCCCGCAAGGTCCCCCTGCTCAAGAAAGCACATATACAGGCCTGTCTGAAGTTTGCCAATGAACATCTGAACGATTCAGAGGAGAACTGGGTGAAAGTGTTGTGGTCAGATGAGACCAAAATCGAGCTCTTTGGCATCAACTCAACTCGCCGTGTTTGGAGGACGAGGAATGCTGCCTATGACCCCAAGAACACCATCCCCACTGTCAAACATGGAGGTGGAAACATTATGCTTTGGGGCTGTTTTTCTGCTAAGGGGACAGGACAACTTCACCGCATCAAAGGGACAATGGACGGGGCCATGTACCGTCAAATCTTGGGTGAGAACCTCCTTCCCTCAGCCAGGGCATTGAAAATGGGTCGTGGATGGGTATTCCAGCATGACAATGACCCAAAACACACGGCCAAGGCAACAAAGGAGTGGCTCAAGAAGAAGCACATTAAGGTCCTGTCGAGTTGCCAAAAGTCAGCCTCAAAACCTTAATGACTTGGAGAAGATCTGCAAAGAGGCGTGGAACAAAATCCCTGCTGAGATGTGTGCAAACCTGGTGGCCAACTACAAGAAACGTCTGACCTCTGTGATTGCCAACAACGGTTTTGCCATGTCATGATTTGCAGAGGGGTCAAATACGTATTTCCCTCATTAAAATGCAAATAAATTTATAACATTTTTGACATGTGTTTTTCTGGATTTTTTTGTTGTTATTCTGTCTCTCACTGTTCAAATAAACCTACCATTAAATGTATAGACTGATCATGTCTTTGTCAGTGGGCAAACGTACAAAATCAGCAGGGGATCAAATACTTTTTTCCCTCACTGTACATTCAAGGATACTTTATTGACACACACGGATGAAATGGACATGGAAAGGTAGTGGAATGATAGTGGTCCTGTAATGGACAGATAACAGGGGTAATGAATATGCACAATAACTGATAGCACAAGTAGAGCAACAACACTATTAACAAAGGAAGGGCTGTATTAATGGCATAATGCTACCTGCGGAGTATTACACAACACTGTAAACACAGAGAAGCAACTTACAATAGGCAATGGTAGTAACTTTAAAGAACAACAAGCAAGAATGATATACATGTTACAAACTCACTTTGTGCACGTACACTATCCCACGGTATCTCTGTGCATTCAAATTGTCATCGATAAAATGCAATTGTGTTCATACCATAACCTCACTGCCACCATGGGGCATTCACAACGTTGACATCAGCCAACAGCTCGCCCATATGCTGATTTACAAGTGGTCTGAAGTCGTGAGGCCAGTTAGAAGTACTACCAAATTCTCTAAAGCCGCCTTGGCTTATGGTTGAGAAATTAACATAAACGTATCTGGCAACAGCTCTGGTGGACATTCCTGCAGTCAGTAAGCCAATTGCACTCTGCCTCAAAACTTGAAACATCTGTGGCATTGTGTTGTATGACAAAACTGCACATTTTAGAGTGGCATTTTATTGTCCTCAGCACAAGGTGCACCTGTGTAATTATCATGCTGTTTAATCAGCTTCTTGATATGCCACATTTGTCAGGTGGATGGATTATCTTGGCAAAGGAGAAATCCTCGCTTACAGGGATGTAAACAAATAAGCTTTTTGTGCGAATGGAACATTTCTGGGATTTTTATTTCAGCTCATGAAACATGGGACCAACACTTTACATGTTGCGTTTATATTTTTGTTCAGTGTAGTTATTAGGTTGGGAGATTGGGATATTATATTATTGGGCTAGCTAAAGCCAACTTCATGGTTAGTAGTATTACAGAGAAAAAATAACAAGACAAATTTAAACATCACAAATCTGAGGGGGCAAGTGACCCTGTGCCCCCTTTGGGCGTGACGTCTCTGCTATCAACCACATCATTCTGTCTCTGCTATCAACCACATCATTCTGTCTCCGTGAATATTCAAAACAGACACATTCATTCAGGTCTGGTACTGTTCCTACCATATAGATCAGGGATGGACAATTCCAGTCCTTGGGGGCGGAGTGGTATCACACTTTTTCCGCACACTCTAGGAGCTCAGATGCAATAATTTAATAACCTAATAACCAACGTTTCGACAGACAAGCTGTCTTCATCAGGGTATCCTGACGTTGGTTATTAGGTTATTAAATGATTGCTTCTGAGCTCCTAGAGCAGGGGTGTCAAACTCATTTTAGCTCAGGGGCCACATGGAGGAAAATCTATTCCCAAGTGGGCCGGACCGGAAAAATCATGGTATATATAACTTAAAAACAACAACTTCAGATTGTTTTCTTTGTTTTAATACGATCAACATACAACATAAAGCTGGAGCCTGAGGACAGTGTTTCCAAAATAGTACAAGCACAACATCACTATTAATCATAAAACACGTCAAGTTTATTTGAAAATTCTAAAGAAAAAGAACACACAAACACACAATGCCTCAGTGATTAACAGAACTGTTTCACAGATCACAGAACTATATCAGGGTGTCATTTCTCAGGCAGAAATGTAGATAAAAATAATGAAATCCTGTTCCCCAAACAAGTGCAAGAACCACAGAGTCAAGAATAGGTTAAATATACAAATAAAATAAAATCAATTAAAAACAATAGCACATCAACATAAAAACGTATAAACATAAAGCTGGCGCCTGAGGACAGTGTGTCCAAAAGCACAACATCACTATTAATCATAAAACACCTCAAGTTATTTGAAAGTTCTGAGGACAAAGAACACACAAACACACAATGCCTCAGTGATTCACAGAAGTATATTATATGGTATTATTTTATGTATCAGTAAGGCAAATGTAGGGAGAGATCAAAGGTAAAATAATAATATTAGTAATAAACATGACTATGTTTAAATGAATGTATGTGCTCTGTCGCAGGGGCTCTCAAACTGTGGCCCATGGGCTTGTTATGGACACATGGTATGCATTACATTAGTTCTTTTTTAAGAAGGGGCCTAAGCCACGCAGCCAATAGAATGATAGAATGAGAGGCTTCATATAGAAAAAAGCATTCATGACCTTTTGGAGTGGACATTGTGTGACAGCTGGACGTTGAAAAAGAAGGGTGGTGCAGAACTAAAATAAGTTAGGAATGTACGCATGTTTGTTCATTTGTGTGTATGTATAAAAGGGATGTCTAAGCCAGAGAGAGACAGTTGTTCCATGGAGCAAGCTCGGCTTTGTTATGCAATAAAGTCTAATTCTTGGATTCACAAGCTCTGGTGTCTTGAGAAATATTTTTGAGTTGATTAATTATTAGTCAAATATTTCTACGACAATCACAGATCACAGAACTATATCAGGGTGTCTCATGCAGCACTTTAAGTGGGGTTGCATAGTTTATTTGACTCCTGATACCTGGCATCTTTTAGCATCAATATCAGGCGTCACATCCTGAGTGGCAGCCAACTTCAGGATGTGATTCAAGTGCTTGTGCGTGAGCCTTGAGCGCAGCTTTGTTTTATTTATGCTCATTACAGAGAAAACTTGCTCACAAAGATATGTGGTTCCAAACATGCACAACAGTTTTGCAGCGAGGGCTGTCAAGTTGGGGTAACCTGGCAAGAGATTCTGATAAAATGTGTCCAAGCCAGCTGCGGCAAATTTGCCCTTCAAATCCGAGTCACACTGCAAGTCTATTATTTCAAGTTGGATGCTGACGGGCAGATCAGAGGGATTCACGGTGAATGGCGAGCAAAAAACGTTGAAGTCTTTCTCCAGTTCACCAAAAATCTGAAAGCGTTGCTCAAACTCCCGTAACAGTCCCGTTATTTTATCTTTGAACCGCTTCATGTCTGCCACATGTTGGGTCGCGCACACATTTTTCAGACAGGGGAAGTGAGCTGCATCACCACCGGCAAGTTGCGTCTCCCACAATGACAGCTTCAACTTGAAAGAACGTATGCTGTCATAATACTGCGTGACAACTTTGTTGCGCCCTTGCAGCTGTTTGTTCAAGTTATTCAGGTGCTCTGTAACATCCACCATAAATGCAAGGTCCTGCATCCATTCTGCGGAATGAAATTCTAACACTGGTTTGCCCTTTTCTTCCATGAACTGTTCAATTTCTTCTCGTAAATCAAAGAAACGCCTCAGCACAGCACCTCGGCTTAACCATCTTACCTCAGTGTGGTATGGCAGGCCATAGATGTGGTCTTTCTCTCTGAGAAGGCTGTCAAACTGACGGTGATTCAGGCTTCTGGATCGGATGAAATTAACAGTTTGGATGACCACCTTCATGACGTTATCCATCTTTAATGACTTGCAACACAAAGCCTCCTGGTGCAAAATACAGTGAAAAGTCAAAAAATCACGTCCTCCATTTGCAGATTGCACTTTCTCTCTGAACTTTGTCACAACGCCTGTTTTTTTCCCGATCATTGAGGGCGCACCATCTGTAGCCAGGCTGACAGCGCGGGACCAGTCCACTCCGACCCTGTCCAGCGCGCCGACGAGTGTGGTAAAAATATCAGCTGCTGTCGTTGTATCTGTCATCGGCACCAACTCCACGAACTCCTCGGTGACGGTCAATGTGTCATCAACTTCGCGATGAAAATGGCCAGTTGTGCAACATCTGTAATGTCCGTGATTTCATCAATTGCAACCGAAAACGCAATAAATGACTTTACTTTTTGCTTCAACTGGCTGTCCAAATCCACTGAAAGATCGGAAATCCTGTCTGCAACTGTGTTTCTTGTCAGGCTGATATTTGCAAAAGCCTGCCGCTTTTCAGGGCACACAATCTCCGCTGCCTTCATCATGCATGTTTTTACAAATTCACCCTCACTAAATGGTTTTGAAGCCACTGCGATTTCATTAGCAATGAGGTAGCTAGCTTTCACTGCAGTCACTGATGTCTCGGCTGTGAGTAAACACAGACTGCTGTTTCTTCAGACCCGCCAACAGTTCATTCACCTTCTCTCTTCTCCGCTGTCCTTGAAAGTTGTCATATTTGTCGGCATGAAGACTCACATAGTGGCGACGAAGGATATATTCTTTCAGCACTGCAACATGCTGTGAACACACCAAACATACAGCTTTCCCATTCAATTCCGTGAATAAATAGGATGACAATTTTTCTTGGAACACTCTGCACTCTGCGTCCACTTTTCTCTTTTTTGACAGAGACATATTGGGGCAATGAGGGTGCCAAAGCACATAATGTTAAAAGTAGAAGCCGTAATAAATATCGCGGGCAAAACAAAGTAGCTCATTGGCTGCACGTGCTTGACCTACTTGCTCTGCCCCGGTATAAACAGTTTGCTTGCTTAACACAATTGCTATTGCGCCATCCAGTGGACGCAATTGGAACAGCAGTTTATTTTATTGAAAAATTGCAGCGCATTTTTATACTTTACAAAATCATCTCGCGGGCCGGATTAAACCCGTTTGCGGGCCTGATCCGGCCCACGGGCCGGACGTTTGACACCCCTGTCCTAGAGTGTGCGGCTCTCCTTTTCTTTTTCAAGTGTTCAACTCCGATAGCCAGCACCTCGCCTAAATAGGTGTGCGTTTCTTGCGCCTCCGTATTAATCTGGTACTGGTCCTACCATATAGATCAGGGATGGACAATTCCAGTCCTTGGGGGTCGGAGTGCTGTCACACTTTTTCCCCATCCCTAGCAAATACAGCTGATTAAACGTATTGCATTCTAAACTGAAGCCCATGAGTATTTGATTATTAGAGTCAAATGTGTTAGCTGGGGCTGGGGAAAAAGTGTAACACCAATCAGGTCCCGAGGACTGGAGTTGCCCATCCCTGATATAGATGCTCTGTTTGCAGGCATCGAGGGATGTGGTGACAGTGGAGACAAGGGAACACACATAAACAGCTTTGTCCTTTTAGAAAGTCGTCATAATCCTTACATAAATATGATATGTATGCAAGAAATGCAGAGCCACTTCCAAAAACATATTGACAGAGTCTAGTATCTAGTAGTCTAATCAATTAGTTTTCAACCCCTTTATTATGGCAAGCGTAAATAAGCTCAGGAGTAAAAATGTGCTTAACAAGTCACATAATCAGTTAGATGGACTCACTATGTGTGCAATAATAGTGATTTTTGAACGACTACATAATCTCTGTACCCCACACATACAATTATCTATAAGGTCCCTCAGTCGAGCAGTGAATTTGAAACATAGATTCAACCACAAAGACCAGGGAGGTTTTCCAATGCCTCGCAAAGAAGGGCACCTTTTGGTAGATGGGTACAAATAAAGCAGACATTGAATATTCCTTTGAGCATGGTGAAGGTATTAATTACGCTTTGGATGGTGTATCAATACACCCAGTCACTACAAAAATACAGGCGTCCTTCCTAACTCAGCTGCCGGAGAGGAAGGAAAACGCTCAGGGATGTCACCATGAGGCCAATGGTGACTTTAAAACAGTTAGAAAGTTTAATGGCTTTGATAGGAGAAAACTGAGGATGAATCATCAACATTGTAGTTACTCCACAATACTAACCTAATTGACAGAGTATGCACTCACTAACTGTAAGTCGCTCTGGATAAGAGCGTCTGCTAAATGACTAAAATGTAAATGTAAAAGAAGGAAACCTGTACAGAATAAACATATTCCAAAACATGCAGTTTGTTTGCAATAAGGCACTAAAGTAAAACTGCAAATAATGTGGCAAAGAAATGAACTTTATGTCCTGAATACAAAGCGTAATGTTTGGGGCAAATCCAACACAACACATCACTGAGTACCACTCTTCATATTTCCAAGCATGGTGGTGGCTGCATCATGTTATGGGTATGCATGTCATTGGCAAGGACTAGAGACTTTTTTTAGGATAAAAAGAAACAGAATAGAGCTAAGTACAGTCAGAATCCTAGAGGAAAACCTGGTTCAGTCTGCTTTCCAACAGACACTGGGAGACAAATTCCCTCTTCAGCAGGACAATAACCTAAAACACAAGGCCAAATATTCACTGGAGTTGCTTACCAAGACGACATTGAATGTTCCTGAGTGGCTTAGTTACAGTTTTGACTTAATTCGGCTTGAAAACCTATGGCAAAAAAAAAATGGCTGTCTATATAATGTATATTGCATATATTTTACAATCCAGTTGTGCAAAGCTCTTGGAGACTTACCCAGTAAGACACAGCTTTAATCGACTAAGAGGTGTGAATACTTATGTAAATGAGATATTTCTGTATTTCATTTCCAATTCATTTGCAAAAATTTCAAAAACGTGTTTTCACTTTGTCATTATGGGGTAATGTGTGTAGCTGCGTGAGATAAAATATTATAATTGAATCCATTTTGAATTCAGGCTGTAAGAAAACAACATGTGGAATAAGTTAAGGGGTATGAATACTTTCTGAATGCACTGTATATCTGCAAGAAAGTGATAAATAAGTGACTGTTTGAAAGGGGGTCATATAAACATTGCCTTATTTATATTTTTACAGATAACATAAAGTTAATTCTGTCTGAAATAGTCATACTATAATGGGCATAGTTTCTCAGACCAAATTTCCATTCTGGCTCAAACAAAGCAATCTGATCATGCTCCAGTCAAAAACAGCTATAGGGAATGCCTATACATTGTCCAATCTCCTTCCACACATTGATTTCATCTTATTCAGAAAAAAACAAATTTGAAATTAAGTGTTGTTTCAGTGTCTTGTTGCAGGTTGTGCAATGTTCAAAAGTGTGTGAGAGAAAAAGCATTAACTTGTGTGTGTGGTGTCAAGTGTGGATGGTCCTATGTATGCAAATAGCCGAGATTGGATATTTCAGCACCATGGACAGCAGCGACATTGGGATAGCGAGATCTGTAATTCAGCAACACATGACACTGGATAGTGGCTGTCTGCAAGAAAGTGATAAATAAGTGACTGTTTGAAAGGGGGTCATATAAACATTGCCTAATTTATATTTTTACAGATAACATAAAGTGAATTCTGTCTGAAATAGTCATGCTATAATGGGCATAGTTTCTCAGACCAAATTTCCATTCTGGCTCAAACAAAGCAATCACTCCCACAGGAACTCTATGCTTAACTGTTCTGCCACATTCATTTCAAATGTTATTTTTTTTTATTTGTAAATAAAATGGAACACATCTGCAAATAATGTAAACTGACTTTTCTAACTACACTGTACAGCTTTAGTGTGTCTGTGCGTCATTGGTACAACTGCAAGCAATTCGCTTCTCAAATCCTTCTCAAATGTCTGTTTAATGTGAGAAATAAAATGAAAAACAACTGTTAGACTAATACAATGCGTACTGTCATGAATTATTACTATTCCCAACAAGACAACGAAGTGATGGTCTTTACCCGCCATGGAGACTTATAAAGGCTACTTCCCCCCCACCAAAAGTTCCCACGCTGAGCGATATTGTTTCTACATCATTATGCATATAATTCAAGTCATACCTTTATTGTCATTCAT